>NC_084798.1:99728969-100353969 GCF_963169125.1 Humulus lupulus | reverse complement strand
CAACACATGATATGGAGTTGGCAGCTGTTGACTGTGTTTTTAGCCAACGACGTGAGAACATCAATAACGACAAACCTTCAAGAGAATTTAAACGACACAGACAGTTTAATCAAGAAAAGTAAATAACACACAAGATTTTATAGTGGTTCAGCCCCGTTCAGTCGGTAATAGCCTAATCCACTTAGAGATTTTATTACTTTATCTACCGTCAAGATCAGATGAACCAGTGTCAACTGAGTTTCTTCAATGTAAATAGGAATACAAAAAAGGTTCTCCCTCAAGGAAAATGCACTTTCTCTCTCTAGAACTCAGACCAAATCTCAAATTGCCAAAAGTCCTCTTTCTGATCCCATTAACCCTCTATTTATAGGCTTGGGACCAGAAACTGATATCCCCTTAGGATCGGGATATTTTATTACTCATATTATATTTATAACATTTAAATTACAAAAAACATTCAAAATGTAACAAAACCCCCAATTTGTGGGAAGAATGAGAGATTCCCGCGCGTGCCAAGACCGATTCTTGCTGAAGCTGTTTCTGGGAATTTGACGTAGTCTGGTCCATTTGTTTGATGAATATCTTCTTCTGGTCGAACACATGCATGCTGGACACACATAAGTGCTGGTCGGACATATGCATGCTGAACACATGCATATGGACCATACTCCTTGGACTTTTCCTCGGACAAAGGTCCGAGCACACCTCTAATCTCTCCTCGGACCAAGGTCCGAGCCACATCTCATGGGGCTTCTCCTCAGATCATGGTCCGACCGGACCACTTGGACTGCCACACCTTTGGCTCTCCTCGGACTAGGTCCGAGCCACATCTCCCTTGGCCTCCTCGGATCAAGGTCCGAGCCACATCTTGGCTCTCCTCGGACTAGGTCCGAGCCACACTCTCCCTTGGCCTCCTCAGATCAAGGTCCAAGCCACATCTTGGCTCTCCTCGTACTAGGGTCCGAGAATCACTTGGACTCCTCGGACTAAGGTCCGACGGGACCTCTTGGGGCTCCTCGGACCAAGGTTCGATCACATGCTTTCCTTGGACCAAGGTCCGACCAGGCACACCCTAGCCCAAGTACTTTCCTTGGGTGCACTTGGCTTGGTTATGACATCCCTCAAGCAGTCTAAACTCTTCACTGATGTACTGGGCTCCTACTAAGCCAGATCGCCAACTATTCCATGCCACTTGTCACCTCTATTGCCACGTCATCGATCTCCAATTTTTGGGGATAACAGCAGCGGTGGTCTTTGCATTGAAAATCTGGCGCCACTATCTTTATGGAGAATGGTGTGAGATTTATATGGACCACTACAGGTTAAAGTATTTCTTCACACAGAAAGAGCTCAACATGAGGCAATGCATGTGGTTACAACTAGTAAAACATCATGACTGTGAAATCCTATACCACCCAGGAAATGTGAGTGTAGTTGCATATGCGTTAAGCTAAAAGAGTTACAGAAATTTAGCAGCGTTATCCAGAATAGAAAAGCCACTTCAGCAAGAGTTGATTAATGCTGGAATAGAGATAGTCATTGGTCAACTGGCTAACTTGTCCATCCTGTCAAGTCTATTAGAAGATATACGGATTGAGCAAGGGCATGATGACACATTAGTATCGCATATGGCTGCAGTCAAAGAAGGCAAGATTACAGATTTCTTTATATCAGGACAAGGGTTCTTGAGATATAAAGGACGGGTGTGTGTGCCAAATGATTATGCAATTAAGATGAAGATTTTAGAAGAGGCACACACTATCCCATACTCAGTTCACCAGGGGTCGACCACGATGACTCACAACCTTAAGGCACTATATTGGTGGCTGGGAATGAAGAAAGACGTAGCAGAATATGTGTCCAAATGCCTTATATGACAGCAAGTAAAAATGGAACATCAACGACTCGCAGGCTTATTGCAACTGCTTAGTATTCCAGAATGGAAGTGGGACGATATTACCATGGACTTCATGATAGGATTGCCATGAACAAATAAGAAGCACGACTCTACTTAGGTTGTGGTAGATAGACTCACCAAGTCAGCTTACTTCCTGCCTATCAAGTCTACGTATACTACTGACCAGTACGCAAACATTTATGTTCGAGAAATAGTATGACTGCATGGAATCCCAAAGACCATAGTATCAAATAGAGGATCAGCGTTTACATCGAGATTTTGGGGAAGCTTGCAGCAAGCCATGGTTACCAAGCTAAGTCTTAGCATGATATTTCATCCTCACACCGACAGATAGTCTGAGCATACCATACAGATTTTAGAAGATATCTTGCGCGCTTGTGTACTGGACCTCGGAGGATCATGGAGTAAGTATTTTCCACTTATAGAATCCTTCGACAATAATAGCTACCAGACAACGATTTGTATGGCACCCTATGACTTACTTTATAGAAGGAAGTGTTGATCGTTGTTACATTGGGACGAGGTAGGAGAAAGACAACTTCTTGGACCCGAAGCTGTTAGAGAGGCTCAGGGTGCAGTGGCGCTGATTAGAAAGCGTATGCTCACTGCTCAGAGTCGACAAAAGAGTTACGCGGATGCCAAGTGGCGAGATGTGGAATATAAATTCAGAGATCAAGTCTTCTTATAGATATCTCCTATGAAATGAGTGAAGCGGTTTAGGAAGAAAGGCAAACTTAGTCCCCGGTTTGTAGCTCCTTTTGAGATATTGGACAAGGTGGGAACAGTTGCATATAGATTAGCCCTACCACCAGCTCTAGTAGATAGCCATAATGTGTTTCACATTTCCATGCTGCATAGATATGTGTCACACCCATCTCACGTCCTCAAGTATGATACGATAGCACTTTAGAAAGACCTGAGTTACGAGAAAAGTTGGAGAAAGACTGTTGAGGATTAAGCCAACTTGAGTTTCCTCTTCTATTATGGCTCCATGCAGATCAGCTTTCTGAAAGTAGTTTGTCATCTTGATCAGGTGATCACGAACATGTTGAGAAGGAGCCATTCGAGCATTGGCATATTTCTTGGTGGCTTCAAAACGAGTTGGCACTGACTTGGCACCAAACATGTCTTGGAGCTGATCCATGATTTCGTAGGATGTCTCGACATTCTCCATCTTTGTCCTGAGAGTGTCGACCATACTAGTCAACATGTAGTACCTCACCTTGTTGTTAGCCGCCTGCCAACGCTCATACTTGTCCCTCACAGACTTGGTAGCTCCTTTAACTGGAACTTCAGGGGATTCCTCAGTCATGACGAACTTGGAGTTGTCACCAATCAACACAATGTTGATGTTTTTCTTTCATTTAAGGAAGTTTTCTCCAGTGAGTTTCTCCATCGAAAGTTGAGAAAGGATGGGAGTAGACACAGCCATAATTATACACAAATTACCAATAAAATAGAAATCAATCACATATGCTCAATAAAACTTCTATTCACAAAATTTATGGAAATAGCAAAACATATATAAAAAATATGTAAAATATGAGAAAAAATATAAAAAAGAATCATATCTCTACTTCTTTAGGTTTTTAACTAATCTATGATATCCTTGTCCCGGTTGGCGAGAGTAAAAAATACCACTAGTTAAATAGAGTTGTAAACTCATTTAATAATGGACACCACTATTAACAACCTACTATTCGATCGAAATAAGAAAACAAAATCTTTTATTTTATGGGCTAGACCCACGGTTTTGATAATCATAGATTTAGTCTCAGTAGTCAACGTAGGGGTGAGTCTAGTAGAATTTGACCTATAATTATCTATCTTTCGAGATCTAACCTTGTCAAAATAACTAATGAACACCTTCCGTAGGGGGACGAATCAAAGCGCCTCGAGGCCCCATTAAGCTATTGACGTTGTTAAACCAATGGTGGAGATTGAATGTAAATCGTAAAATGAGCTCATTATAAAATTAAAAATTAGTATTTTTATTATTTTTCGAAAATTAATGACTGGTCCTCCAAAAATTTGAAGAAGATTAAATTTTTAAAAACAAAGTCCTATAATTTCCTATTAATTCTAGAGTGTCACATTGAAAAAAATTCAATTAATTTAGAATTAATTTGTTGCTAATCAATATTTAGGTTTAACTAATATAATGAACCTATACATTTAATTCCAACTTAGGTAAATGGACCTTAACAATTAGGCTTGAATGGAGGAGGGTAGGGTCCAGTATGTCGTTCCCACTACAAATGCCCCCAATCTTCCATACAAGGTCCAAAAGACAAGAATTTAAACATTTGTTTTATTAATTGTTATTAATTGATTAGGCCCACTATAGTCATGCAAAGAAAATGGGCATTCACAAGTGAAATCACCCACAAAAGAAGAATTTAAACTTTACATTTTCTAATGGACCCAAATAAAATCTATCATTTTATGAATATTTTTTTGGTAAAATCCATATATCTAACAAACATATGGGCCACCATATGCATCTAAGCCCAATTGCAAAAATACCACATATAGTGCAAACAAACATGTTATAATTGGATGGGCCTAATCATGTTACTATATGAGCAATTCTATGAATTTATGCAAAAATACCACAATTTATTTAATTTGTAAAAATACCACAATTAATTATCTAGAATTTATCAAAAAATTCAAATTAATTAAATTTTTACAAAAATCAAGTCAATTTAAATTAAATTTATCAACAATTAACAATAATTAATTTAAATTTTATTTATCAACAATCAACTTCGTTTTAGGTTAATTTGACAAAAAATTATTAATTTAATTTAAATAGGATTTATCAACAATTAACGAAAGTTAATTTAAATCCCATTTATTAAAAAAATATTTTATTAATTGCTTGAAAAAAAATGATATTTTACAAATTTAACTAATTTTAAATTTTAAAATCAATATCTTAACTGTTTTTCAAAAATATCTTGTGTTGTTACAACTATAAGCAAATATTTTAACCATTTAAAATATCATAAAATATCCATAAAATATATCAAAATAGTTAATCAAATTCAAATATCCATACAAATATCTAACTAACAATATTCAAATTTCAAATAATTTAAATATTAAAAACTATAGAATAAAAAGATATTTATATTTTCAAATAAAGATTTAATAAAAATATCTAGAATTTAAAAGAACATATCTTAAATATCTGATATCTTAATTCTAAAATTTTAATAGATTAAACGATTTAAAATTAAGTTGTTAGTCTATTTTGAAATTTGAATTTGAATTTTTATAGAAAATATCTAATTATTTAAATCTCAACTAACAAGAATATCTTATTTTAAATAATATTTTTAAATACAAAAACAAATCTGATATTTTTGGCTTGGATTATAAATAAATAATTTGCTTTAATAAAAAAAAATGAATGAACAGTACCCGGGTGGCTGGGCGGTGCGCACGGGTGCTCGCGCACATGGTCAGCCAGGCAAAAAAATTTCAAAAATTTTTTTTGAGCAATTTTTCAAACAAAAACTATTTTCTAATTAATTTTTAACATGTTTTACATAAAATAATAGCATAGAAAACACAACAAAATAACCTAAAAATGGCTAATAATCACATACAATCAATATGTTTCATATAAATGTGAAAACCCATCCAATTATTCAAACACATCAAATAATCAAATTTTTAACATGTTCATGCATGATAATAAAGATTACCAAAGGCTCTAAGGCCAGTTGTTGGGAAAACTTAAGCATGATCTTTATTTATTTTCATGTAGATCTAATATTAAACAAATTAATATGAGATAACCTAGAACATGTTTCTAAAATCTCAAAGGGGCCGATAAACCTAGGAATTAACTTGCCTTTCACTGTGAATCGCTTTACTCTTCTCCAAGGGGAAACTCAAAGGAACACATGGTCACCAACTTGAAACTCTACACTCCTGCGTCTCAAGTATGAGTAACTCTTCTGTCAACTTTGAGAGGAGAGCATTCGAGCTCTAATCGTTTCAATTACCTCATTGGTCCTTTGAACAACCTCAGGACCTAAGTATTTCCTCTCTGTAGAGTCCAAGAACTTTACATAGCTAGTTAGATAGTAGTAGTAATAGTAATAGCTAGTAGTAATTATAGTATGTTTATTACTATGGATTTTGGTTCAAGCCGGGACTTAGTTGGAAACTCCTAGCAATAGTTATGGATTTTATAAGTTTAACCTATAGTTTAAGAATATCAATTATAACATAAGGTTTGATTAATATTGCTAGTTATTAATATGATAATTATTATAACATAAGGTTTAGATAGAGCCAATAAGAATATGACACTTGTCATGAGCATGGTTATTCCTAAGGTTTAGATAGAGCCAATAAGAATATGACACTTGTCATATGCATGATTATTAAGGAATTATTATTTTAATGATAAAATAAGAAAAATATAAGACTTAGTCTTCACAAAAATTTGTTAGGAGCATGACATTTGTCACAATTTAATTTTTTGTAGATTAGGTTGTTATTTAGATAATTAAATAATTTTTTCGTAACTTTAGGGTACTATAACTTTCGACCTATTTTTGACCTAGTTATGTTATGAATTTCGGAAAATAGTATTTCTAGAAGTTGTAGATAATTGAATTATCTTTCTAACAATATAAAGATGGTCTAAATAAGAGTCCTACAACTACAGTTATGCTGATTTTACTGTAGGTAAGTTCAGAGTTACGAGATTTAGAGAGTTAGAAGTTATGATTCTATTTGTTATTATTATTATTTTTTTAATTTTAAAAATCAAGCTTTAACTCCTTAAACCTCTCTCTGAATAATTTGACCAAGTCCTAAGCCTTTGACTGAAGAATATTCAAATATTTTCAATTAAATTCATTATTTTTATTCAAAGCCAAAAAGAAGATTTTTATTCCTAGAACTCTATAAATAGGACCTAGCACCAAGCCTTTTGATTCATTCTTCACTCATTGATCAGAGCCTTCCAGGTGCTAGTGAGACTATAGAGTGATAAACACTTGGGTTGGGGTTATAAGCTTTATCATTCTAAGCTTATTAGACACTTGGAGAGTAAGGTTCATAGTGTATTTCGATTTCGTCGTGTAGTTCGGTCATAGCAATTTCAAAGGTATTCCTATTCTTAGTTCCTTTTCTGTATTGTTTCATTAGTTCTTATAGTTTTTCTCTACTCAAATCCTAACTCAGTATTCTTTATTCTTGATTAGGCATCTAAGTTCTTTGAACTTGAGGTTCTCGTTGGTAAGTATCTTCTCGAATGTTTAGTTCATTCTTTTCATCTCTTTTCTTTTAGAAAACTCACCTCTCTATTAATGGTTTTTAGGAGTGTACCAAAATCCTGACCTTGTTCTCATCATCCCGGTATTTTGGTAAGGAAAATAGGATAGTTCTTATGTGATATGTGCTATGTTTATGTAAGATGTTATGATTATGCTATAGTATGATTTTATGTGTATGATATATGTATGTTTGGGGCTTATAGTTGTTATATAGCAAACCCTATCACATTTATGTTTTGGGGCTTATAGTTGCGATATAACAAACCCCAATAGTTACCATGTACATGGGTTAGAATTATGATATATGTGTTATAGTATATGATAGATGTTCATAGTTTATGTGTATGATTATGTTTCATGCTTGTAGTAGATTTTCCTTGCTGGGCATTAGGCTCATTCCTTTATGTTTTATATGAGTAGGAAAATAGTTATGGTGGCGGGAAGATTCTTGACAGCTTGGGAATGTGTATTGAGGGAGAATGAAATCGGTGGACTGCGCGAACTATTCGAGGATGAAGTTGTTTAAGTCTTTTAAATTATGATTTTTATGTATTTCCGCACTTAATATTGTAACCATTTTATTTAAGATTTAAGTTATGCTCTATTTTATTTTCAAAACAATGGGATCCCATATGCTACTATGAATTTTATGCATTTTAACTCTTTACAGTTTTAATAAAGTTATGGTTATTTCATATATATGTTTTCTTAAGATTAGTGTCTGTGTATAGTAGTTATTAATGGTCCAAAGTCTAGAATAGTTGGGTCGTTACAGTTGGTATCAGAGCAACGGTCCATTTGCATGAAGTTCTCCTTGATACACACGCTCAAGCTCTGAATCTAACCGCCAATGTAAGTTGTTTATGTTATAGTTGTTATGATTATGTGTTTAGTTAACGTTTTAGCCCAAATGTTTACAGTTAAGAATATTTGTAAATTAGTTTATTTTTTTGTTATTTATTTTATTTATTATCTTTGCATTTATGATTGTACATAGTGAATTTTTTTTCCAAATAAATATCATTGTTATTTTTTAATGACATGTATGAGTTTGATTTTTTTTCTACAATCATAATAAATAATAAATTTAATAAATAATGATCAAGTTTGGTGAGGGTGGATACAAATCAATGGACTGGGATCTATATTGAGAGTTTAGGGGGCCATAGTAGTGTGAACGATTTTACTGATCCCAGCCCTCCCTCAATATGGTTAACTTTGGAACAACGATGAGTTTCGAGCCTGAGAATTAAGTCATAGAGGATAATTAGAAACACACTTAGAAAATAATAACGATGGCTTATTTTTCTATGTTTAGAAACAGACCCTAATCATAACCACTACACCTGATACCACTCCCCTGATAGTGTACTTGTGCACAGATTGGTCACCTGGACCACCATGTATCCAAGGCCATTAGAGCCTACTATAAAATGAACCCCACTTCCACATGGAAGGGGGTTGGAAAACTAATTGTATGAAAGAGACTTAAGAAATATATGATCCTTGTTTCATTGTTGCTCTGGTTTTCTTTCTGTTGATTCAAGTTCTTTTCATCTGATTCAAAGCTTTCCGTAGTATAGAAATCAAAGTTTTCCAACCTTTAATCGTTGACGAGTTCTTACCGTCAACACCAACCTTAAATGCTCCTTGTGCTTGTTTGCGTCCCTTGAGTACACCAAGATATCGTCGATTAACACTACGACGAATTTATCCAAGTAGTCCTTAAATACCCTATTCATTAAATCCATAAATGCGGCTGGAGTGTTGGTAAGACCGAAAGACATAACTAAAAACTCATAATGCCCATAACGAGTTCTAAAAGCTGTCTTTGGGATATCTTCTTCCCATACCTTGAGCTGATGATACCCGGACTTTAAATCGATCTTTGAGAACACGGTCACTCCTCGGAGTTGATCAAACAAGTCGTCAATTCGGGGTAGCGGGTACTTATTCTTAATCATCGCCTTATTCAGCTCGCGGTAATTTATGCACATCCGCATGCTTCTGCCCTTTTTCTTCAGAAATAGAACCAGTGCTCCCCATGGCGAATGGCTTGGTCTAATGAAACCCAAGTCTAGGAGTTCTTGTAGCTGCATCTTTAACTCCTTAAGTTCGGTAGGTGCCATTCGGTATGGTGCCTTGGAGATAGGCTTGGTGCCCAGTACTAATTCGAATATGAAGTCAATATCCTGAGTCGGCGGTAATCCTGGTAAGTCGTCAGGAAATACTTCTGGGAATTCCTTTATAATGTGAACGTCTCCAACCTTAAGTGGTGTTTCCTTTACCACATCTGTGACGCTGGGTAAGAATGCTTGACTTCCTTTTTCTATCATCCTCTGGGCTATGAGAGATAATATAAGCGGTGTGCATAGTCCTAAAACTTGTCCCATAAAGCACAGTCTCTGGCCGTCAGGAGTCTCGAACGTCACTTTCTTGCGTCTGCAGTCGATGGTTCCGCCATGACGTGCTAGCCAGCCCATGCCTAGTATTAAGTGAAAGTCTTTGAACTGCAGTTCTATAAGGTCTCCTTATAATTCTACATCCTCAATCTTGATCGGTACGCCTCGTACTATCCGTGATGATAGAACTACTTTGCCCGAAGGCAACTCTATTACAAACCTAGTTCTAAATCTTTCACAAGGTCTGTCTAGTTTTTCTATCATTCCTAACGAGATATACGAATGAGTGGCTGCCGAATAAAATAATATAGAACATACATTATTGAGGATAGAAACCTGACCTGTGACTACTTTATTGTTAGCGTCAGCCTCTCCTTGGGTGAAGGCAAATACCATGACAGGAACCATCTTGTCTTCCCTTTTCCCATCTGGCTTGAGTTAGGGACATTCTTTCTTTCGATGTCCTTCCTGACCATAGTTGTGGCATCCCTTGGTGTTTTCCCAGCATTCACCAGGATGTTTCCTTAAGCACTTAGCACATTGCGGGAATCCTACATAACCCGACTTATTACCTCCATTGTTCGTCCGTGCCCTTTTATCGCTGTTGGACTGCTTATTGTCAAGATGCCTTCTCTTCTAACCGTTACTGTTATTGGATTGATTGCTATTGTTTTTGTGGTTGTTCCAACCATTATGAGGTTGACTTGGTTGTTTAGGCTCAGGCTTATTGGCCTCCTCTTTACTAACATTCGCATGAAGCCTTTCTACTTCTATTGCCGTTTCTTGGACATCTACATAGGTAGTATTTCTCGAGTTTTCTAGCTAAACCCCTAGCTCAATCTTTGGTCGAAGTCCTCTAACAAACTTGGTCACCTTCAAAAAATCATTTGGAACCATTTCTGGTGCAAACTTGGCTAATCCCTCGAACTGTCGAGCATATTCTGCTACTAATAAGCTCCCTTGCTTCAGACCAGCAAACTCCTCGGCCCTTGAAGCTATGAATGCTGAATTTTAGTACTTTTTGTGGAACAGCTCCACAAATATGGTCCAAGTCATGGTGACGACATCGTGAGTCTGCTGAACTAAGTCCCACCATATTCTACATCTTTCTTGAGCAGAGACGAAATGCAGGATATGCGATCCACGTTGCCGAGATTCATATACGTTAGGATTGGCTCCACATTTCTGAGCCATTCTTCCGCCTCGAAGGGTCTGTTGTCCCTTCAAAGTTTGGGGCGTGTTGCTTATGAAACCGATCATAAAATGGCTCTATGTGCTGAGATGGGTATGGCGCATAGTTTGCCATTGGCCATCCCCCATATGGACAAACTTGTTTGGGTGTTGGGGTCATTTGCTGAAGCTTTGGTTGTGGTGGAGGCGGAGGCTGAGTCTGAGGCTGAGCCTGTTGTCGCTGTTGCTGCAGTAATTCCTCAAATTACTGTCGTAGTATGGAAATTTCTGCAGTGTTGTCAACTGGCGGCAGCGGCGCATTGCGGTTAGCAGTAACACGCACTCCCCTTTTGCGAACCGGAGGGGCTTCATTGCTCTCAGGAGCAACGTTGGAGGCATTGACATTGGGGCGAGCAGACCTTTTGAGCGACATCTTCAGCGGTGTTCTAACAGTTAAGAAAAACATATTAGAACATACCCTAATAGGCTTTAAGGCAAAACTTAATCTAAACAAACATAACTCGAACCTATTAATTATGATTTCTTATGAAAACTATATAAGCCTTCTTTATCGGTAGAGTGGATTTCTATATTTAGAAAAATAAGCCATCTTTATTATTTTCTAAGTTTGTTTCTAATCATCCTATATGACTTAATTCTCAGGCTCGAAACTCATCATTGTTCCAAAGTTAACCATATTAAGGGAGGGCTGGGATTAGTAAAATCGTTTCTACTACTATGGCCCCCTAACTCTCAATATAAAACCCGATTCATTGATTAGTATCCACCCTCACCGAACTTGGTCATTATTTATTAAATTTAATATTTATTATGATTGCAAAAGAAAAATCAAACTCATACATGTCATCAAAATAACATTGATATTCATTTGGAAAAAATAGTTTTTTCACTAAGTACAATCATAAAAGAAAACAAATAATAAATAAAATAAATAAAGAAACTAATCTATTCTAAAAATTGGGATCTTCCACATTTGATCCTTCATCTAACATATCATCATCTATTTCTTCATAGTCATCATTATCTAGAAGCTCAAAATTCCCTCGAGGAAGATTCGTAAAGATTCTATGTTTTTGCTCACTTGTGAATTGGAATTCCATCTTAGAGGTGAACCTAAGTATGAGAAAATAATATCTCATAGCTACTGGTAACTCATCTTCATCATCTATCGTCTCCCATATGTCTTCTAAGGCTGCAATTATAGTAGGATAATCTTTAAAAAAGTCTAATCACTAAAACATATTGTTCCGTAGCTCTCATCATGATTTGCTTAGTTTCTTGGAGGTGACCTATCTCACTGTGAAATAAGAGTAATCTTCGAGTGATTCTTTCTAGCACTCCTACAATGTTTCTTGGCTCTCTAATTCTTTTCAAGGCCTTAATGGCTCGGATATCCTCATAAGTTAATGCTCCATTCATTCTTAACTGAAAACAAGAGGCTAAAACGTTAGCTAAACACATAAACATAATAACTATATCATAAAAACTTACATTGGTGGTTAGATTCAGAGCTTGAGCGTGTGTATCAAGGAGAACTTCACGCAAATGAACTGTTTCCCTGATACCAACTGTAATGACCCAACTAATTCTAAGACCTTAGACCATTAAAAACTACTAGACTTAGCTACTATTTTCTAGAAAACATACATAAGAAACATTCACAAACTTTATTAAAAACTCTAAAGTAAATGTTGGAATACATAAATTCGGGGTATGGGATCCCATTGTTTAAAAATAAAACATAACTATAAACTTAAATGAAATTGTTTACAAAGCTAAATGCGAAAAATACATAAAGAAAACATAATAAAATGAATAAAACAACATCGTCCTCGAATCATTCACGCAGTCCATCGAATCCATTCTCCCTCAATACACAAGCCAAGCTACCACGAATCCTTCCACCGCCATATCTATTTTCCATCATACATAAAAAAAAAATAAAGGAATGAGCCTATGCCCAGCAAGGAAAATCTACTAATAACATAAAACATATACATAAACTATATCATAAACATATACTACAAACATATGTCATATACTACAATGGCCATTATACTACTTAGGGCTTGTTAACTAAGCAAGTCATATGCTCATAGATTTGTGGGGCCTGCTAGCCAAGGAAGTCATATGCCCATAATTTACTGGGGCTTGTTAGCTATACAAGTCATATGCCCAAGGTCTATAAACAAACTATACATAATGTAAACATAACATAACATAAAATAACATAACCTAACATAAACATAAGATATCATATAAACATATATAATTCTATCCTATTTTCCTTACCAAAACAAGGATATGAGAACAAGGACGGGATTTGGAACACTCCTAAAACCAACAATAAGAATGTGAGTATATCTAATGAAAGAGATGACAAAGAAATGAACTAAACCACCAAGATGAAACTTACGGAAAAGAAATCTGAAGTTCAAAGAAATTAAATACCTAACCAAGAATGGAAAACAACGAGTTAGGATTTGAGTAAAGAAAACTAAAGGAAACTAAAGAAACATACAGAAATGAACTTAAGATTAGGAATACCTTGGATGTACTAGAACCGAACTATTTCTCGATATAGAAAAACACACTATTTATCTTACTTCCCAAGTGTTTATAAAGCTTAAAATGATAAAGCGTATATCCCAACCCAAGTGTTTATCACTCTATAGTAACCCTAGCAGCTTGAAGGTTCTAAACACAGCTTGAAGAATCAGAGAAATGGCTGGGTACTAGGTCCTATTTCTAGAGTTCATGGAGTGAACTATCTCCTTTTAGCTTGAATAAAAATAATGAGTATTAATTAAGAAATATTTGAATATTCGTTCAACAGGTGTTGAAGACTCGGTCAAAACGTTCAGAGGATAGTCAAGAGGTTAAGGAATGAAACAAGCTCTATTTCAAAAACGTTTGAAAATATGGCCCTAGGGCCGATATATCGCCCATTGTAGGTGATATATCCCCTAAGCTTATGACCTGAGTTCTCGTCGTTTCGTTTGTACGAAGTTCACATGTTTTTTGCATTCCATGTGTGGCGATACATCGACATACGTGAATATATTACACACGTAATTGCACATTTTCAGCATAATTGAATTGATTAATTAGGTTTGACTGAGTAATACGAGATTCCAGCAAGTTCTGGAAGGGTCTAGAGCTTCTAGAAACTTCTATTTTTGAATTATCCACTTAAAAATGCTTAATTCCTCAAATAAACAAGATTGTGACAAATTTCATGCTCTTAATGGTCTTGGAAGGTTCTATAGTTTTTAGAACTTTCTTTTAATTAAACTATAGTTAAATCCTTAAATAAACCTGCACACAACAGGTGTCATGATCTTATTAATTCTATCTAAACCTTATAGTATAATAAATAACATATTTATAATCAGCTATATTAATCAAACCTTATGTTATAATTATTATTCTTAAACTATAAGTTAAACTTATAAAATCTATAAATGTTGCTACGAGTGTTCAACTAAGTCCCGGCTTGAACCAAAATCCACAGTAATAAACATACTATAACTACTACTAGCTATTACTACTACTCTTACTACTATCTAACTAGCTAAGTAAAATTCTGGGACTCTACACGTGGCCTCCTATCTGAACCAGGAGGAGCAAAAGAATCTGGGGCCTTTCTCTTCTTCTCACCGGGCCCACTACCCCGGCTAGAACCAATGAAAGGAGGCACCGTCCTCCGAGCATCGCGCCTTGCGGCACCCTCTCTCCATATCAGATCTTTGGATAAGAGGTAATCCTCAGATCTAATGTTATCTTTACATCATGGACTATCACGACGTTCAATCCCAATACAAACTGATCCCTCCCTGTCATATTAGTAGGCACCAAGTCCGATGCGAACTTCGCCAACCTGTCATACTTCAGTGCATATTGTGTAACCGTCATTCGGTTCTGAGACAGGTTAATATACTCATCCACCTTTGTATCTCGGATTGTGACACAATATTGTTTCTCATTGAAGACATCTCTAAATTCTTGCCAAGTCATAATTGTCACATACCTCCTCTGGGACACAAAATCCCACCAGATATGGGCATCTTCTCTCAACATATAACTAGCACAAGCCACCCTCTCGCTCCCCTCCACCCTCATAAAATCTAGGATGGAAGAAGTCATATTCATCCACTGCTCTACCCGTAGTGGGTCTAGACCACACTCAAAGGTGGGAGGGTGTTGCTTCCTAAACCTCTCATAACATGGCTCCCACCTGTTCTCCATCATAGGCTGGGCTGGCACTGGTTCCATAGCCTATGGAATCTGTAACCCAATACCCCGAGGAGGGGCCTGCTTCCTCAATTCTTGGAGCTCCTCTTCCGTTCGTTGAAGTCTTAATTCCATTTCAACAAACAACTATTGCCAGTCCTATGGGGCAGGAGGAGCATCTTGACCCAAGTCGTCATCTTCGGCCACATTGTCGTGTAGTCTAAAAGATCGTCGGGGCATAACTTCAAAATGCCTTCTTGTTGGTATTATGATCAAATCAAAGGTACGTAGTGGTATATATGGATCCATTTTAATAAATATTAATACCAGCCAGGATCATATACATATATAATTATTAAATCACATACAAAAAGATCAGAGATTACATCTCGTAGCCTATCAAGTATCCTTAAGCCTTTTTGTATAAATCAGCGAACTTCCTATGTAGTGTTTTGAGAACTCACACCCTGATCTTCCAAACCAATCATCAACACACACAAGGACATGTGTGGGCACAAAGGATTCAAAATGTTGATTTATGTGACTCCCTAGATGTACTCAACACATGAGATCTAGAGAGTTTTGACAGAGAGAAGATTTATAATAGTTTTTGGGTTTATAGAAAATTATCGCTTTACAGAGAAAGTCTGATTATCCATTATTTTCTGAATATTACTTATATCAGATTTATAAAGATATTTAATTTAATTAAAATATAATTCAAATTAAAACTGATTATACATTTTCATTTAATTATCTATTTAAATCATATTGAAAAAGAATAATTAAATAACTGATTAAACAAATTTATTTGAAATTCAAAATTCAAATCCAACGGGTAAAAACCCTAACGCTAGGCGCCACACACTATATTGTACAATGTTTGTCGCCCAGCCCAATTTGGGTTGCCCTAATTTTCTCATTTATTTATTTAATCAACTTTTAAGATACGATATTTATTCCATCATAAATATCAGTTAATTCAAAATTAACTTTATCTTAAAATATCAGTTTTAAAATAAATAAATATCATATTATAAATAAGATATTTATTATTTTCTCTCTTTATATAAATCCAAACAATATTAATAATAATTTTACAATATATTTTTTCAAAATAAAAAATATATATAGTTAAATAATTAATTAATTCACAATTAATCAATTACCCATAATTATCAAATATTTATTTCCTTGCCCTGAAAAATTAATTCATTTGTAATTTAGTCATTTCTCTTAACAAATCTTTCTTTTGACATTCTTACCCTTGACAGTGGAGGACAGAGGTGATCTGGGACCATGGACCTATATTACAAAGCTCCAATAAAATAGATTGTTAATTAAACTCCTTAATCTAATAATCTTATTTATTAATTTCATGATTACTCCACTGCAAACATGGAATTGCACTCTAAGTATTTATAGAATTATATTTACAGAGTTTTCTCTAGTAGTCCATTGATATAATCAATATATGTGGTTTTGTCTTCCATTTATTGGTTCGTTAATTAGAGCTGGTCAAAATTATCATTTTACCCTTGTAATTACCTCTTGATCCTTAAGTACAATTAATTCACTAGCAAAATAATTAATCTATAATCTAATTATAGATTTAAGCTCAATAACTATTCAGTTTCAGAATCAACCCTTAAGGGAGGCAATATTCGATCTGTCAGGAAAGCATGGATTCCAATATTGTAATTCATGTTCCCAGCCATCCATGATTTTTGATCTCCAAAACAAAGGTCGTTAGTCTCATTATTCTTAGAGACCTTAACGAGTGAATCCAAAGATCCAATAAACATAAGCAAGAGTTCATGAATACTCAGGATTTATACTGATCAACAAATGATCATCTATTATGACAAGAATTAAATCTTTACGTCAAGCAGCAAGTTTATATAGATAATTAATTGTCATTGGTCCTGTCATACATAATCTCTATTATATACATCACATTTACTAAGATGTCTATCCACATCAGTAATAAGATTCTAGATTACTTGCATCTCATATGCTTAGCTAACCGTAGTAGTAACCATTCATTAAAGATTCCTTACTTTAATATATTACTCACTATTTTGTTCATTATATATGATCTTAATTCTCTCGTACTAATACAAGATCATATTATCATGAATGAATAGGGAATTTTCTTGATATTATTATATAATTAATTCAAACAATAATTATATCATTCAAATATAATAAAATTGTACTTTTATTTAAAACTAATAAAATGTCTTTACATGCTTTTAGGGAATTAATCCTAACAATCTCCCACTTGACTTTAAAGCAAGTGAGGCATCTCCCTTAATCCCATATTGCACACGTGACCCACGAATGACTTTACAAGAAGTGTCTTGGTTAACGGTTCGGTGATGTTCAGTTCAGTCACAATCTTCATAATAGTCACATCACCTCGATGTATAATCTCTCTTACCAGATGGTATTTCCTTTCTACATGCTTCCCTTTCTTATGGCTTGTAGGTTCTTTGAAATTAGCTACTGCTCCATTGTTGTCACAGTACATGATTAGTGGCTTATCCATATCTGGAACAACTTCTAGATCAGTGTAGAACTTCCTCAACCAATCTGGTTCCTTAGCTGCTTCACAAGCCTCTATGTATTCGACTTCCATGGTTATATAAGCTATGCTGGATTGATTAATGCTTCTCCAGACCACAGCTCCTCCACCAAGAGTGAACAGTGACCCAGATGTCGATTTTCGATTGTCCTTGTTTGAGTGGAAATCAAAATGACTGTATCTAGTAGGTTTTAGCTCACCCCCTTAATATACCAGCATATAGTCTCTCGTTCTCCTAAGATACTTGAGAATGTGCTTTATTGCAATCTAGTGTTCCAAACTAGGATTTGATAGATAACGACTTACAATCCCAACTGCATAACATATGTCGGGCCTAGTACACAACATAGCATACATCAGACTCCCAATTGTTGAAGCATAGGGATATTTCTCATATCCTCTTCCTTTTGAGGTGTCTTGGGACATTGTTCCTTGGGGAGAGAAATTCCATGTCTGGTCGGTAATTGACCTTTCTTGGAATTCTCCATAGAGAATCTTTCAAGCACCTTATCTGTAAAATTTTCCTGAGAAAATGCCAAGAGCTTGTTCTTCCTATCCCTTAGGATTTGGATTCCCAGAACGTAGCTCGCCTTGCCCAAATCTTTCATTTGGAACTTTTCAGCTAACCTTTTCTTTATGTATGATAATGTCTCTACATTGTTCCCAATGAGCAAAATGTCATCAACGTAAAGAACTAAAAAACAACCAGTTTTCCTTTGATGTATTTATACACACATGCTTCGTCGACATTTTTTTCGAAGCCATATATTTTAATAGTTTCATCAAAAGTGATATTCCAAGATCTAGACGCTTGTTTTAATCCATAAGTGGATTTCAACAACTTGCACACCTTTTGAACTTCCCCTTTCTTTATGAACCCTTCTTGTTGTACCATATAGACACTTTCATCAAGATAGCCATTCAAAAATGTTGTCTTGACGTCCATTTGCCATATCTCATAATCATTGGCAGTCGCTATGGATAAGAGGATATAAATGGATTTCAGAATGGCCAGAGGAGAAATTTTTTCTTCATTATCAACACCTTCTCTCTAAGTGTAACCTTTGGCTACAAGCCTCGCTTTGAAAGTCTCTTCTTTCCCATCTACATATCTTTTCTTCTTGTATATCCACTTACACCCTATGGGTCTGACATCTTAAGGTTGATCCACAAGTTCACAGACAGAATGGGAATACATCGATTCCATTTCTTAGTTCATGGCTTCTTGCCATTTCTCCTTTTCAGGATCATCCATTGCCTCTTTAAAGGTTAATGGATCGTCCTTGTCTGTATCAGAAACAAGGACATGTGCCTCATGTTCGTAGCGAACAGGTTGTCTCACCATCCTCCCACTACGACGTTGCACCGAGGTTTCTTCACCTAGATTCATGGTTTCCTCGGTTTGTCGTTTATCATTTAATGATGAAGATGATTGTGATGGAATCTTATTAGCTATGAGTTCCTCCACTACTACCTTGTTCCGAGGTTTATAGTTATTCATATAGTCATGTTCAAGGGAGGTCGCATTTGTTGAAATAAATACCTTTTGATCTTTGGGACTATAGAAATAATTACCTCTTGTTTCTGGAGCGTAGCCAACAAAATTGCACACTTTTGACCATGATTCATGTTTCCTTGATTTAGGTCTAAGAACATGAGCCGAACAACCCTAAATGCTTAAATGGTGCAAACTAGGTTTGTTTCCATTCCACAGTTCCAGTGGCGTTTTTCTAATGGTCTTAGATGGGACTACCTTAAAAATGTACGTTGTTGTTTGAAGTCCATATCCCCAGAATGAGACAAGAAGTGAAGAGTAGCTTAACATAAATCGACCATGTCCAACAAGGTCCTGTTTCTTCTTTTAGAAACACCATTTTTTTTGTGGTGTTCCTGGTGCTGTGCGTTGGGATAGAATACCGTGCTCCTGCAAGAAATCTTTCAATTCTAAATCCAAATATTCTCAACCTCGATCATATCAAAGTGTATTTAGAGTCTTACCTAACTGCTTCTCAGCTTCAACTTTTAATTCTTGAAACTTACCAAAGGTTTCCGATTTCCTAAGCATTCGGTAAGTATGACCATATCTTGAGTAATCATCAATAAAAGTGACGAAATACTCATACCCACCTCTTTCTTGTACATTGATTGGACCACAGACATCGCTATGTATCCATTGCCTTTCGCTAAGAAAGGATGTTTGGTCATTTTACCTTCTAGACAAGATTCACAAACCTAAAGAGTTCTAACTCTTAGTTCTCTCAAAGGTCCATCTTTTGTTAACCGGTGTTATACCCAAAAATTGGAGATCAATGACGTGCCAATAAAGGTGAAAAATGGTAGTACATGGTCCGTAAAAGACACATTAAATAGTCAATAAATACATTGACTCCTCAGAGTTGTGATAAAGTGACCCGGTAGACTGACAAAGAATTTGGACTGCTTGAAAGATGTCATAACCAAGCTAAGTGCACCTTGGTCCGAGGAAAGCTAAGGAAAGTGCATCCTAGGAGGCTAAGGAGAATGCATCCTAGGAGAGCTAAGGAGAGTGCATCCTAGGAGGCTAAGGAGAATGCATCCTAGGAGGCTAAGGAGAATGCATCCTAGGAGAGTTAAGGAGAGTGCATCCTAGGAGGCTAAGGAGAATGCATCCTAGGAGGCTAAGGAGAATGCATCATAGGAGAGCTAAGGAGAGTGCATCCTAGGAGGCTAAGGAGAATGCATCCTAGGAGGCTAAGGAGAATGCATCCTAGGAGAGCTAAGGAGAGTGCATCCTAGGAGGCTAAGGAGAATGCATCCTAGGAGGCTAAGGAGAATGCATCCTAAGAGAGCTAAGGAGAATGCATCCTAGGAGGCTAAGGAGAATGCATCCTAGGAGAGCTAAGGAGAGTGCATCCTAGGAGGCTAAGGAGAATGCATCCTAGGAGAGCTAAGGAGAGTGCATCCGAGGAGAACTCAAGAGAGTGGTCCTAGGAGACCCCAAGAGGGTGGTCCTAGGAGACCCCAAGGATTTGGTCTGAGGAGAAACATGGCATGCTAGAGGAGAGTGCCATGTTAGAGGAGAGAAGTGCATGTCCTACCACCATGCATGTCCTACCACCATGCACGTCCGACCAACAAATGTTTGTCCTACCACCATGCACATGTTCGACCAGCACTTGCATGGGTGGTCAGTAGGAGGTGGATCAACTAGCTAGAGGAGACTAAGTCAAGATTCCCAGAAACAACTTCAACAAGATATGCGGGAATCTCTCATTCTTCCCACAAATGGGGGGTTTGTTACATTTTGAATTTTGAATGTTTCTTTGTAATTTAAATGTAATAAATATAATAAAATATCCCGGTTCTAGAGGATACCGTATGTATGACCCTAAGCCTATAAATAGAGGGCTTATGGGATTAGAGAGGGCTTCTTCTACTTCTTCTTTCTAGAGAGAGAAAATTTGGGTCTGAGTATTCTAGAGAGAGAAACTTGGGTCTGAGTATTTTAGAGAGAGAAAGTGCTGGCATTTGAGAGAATTCTTGTATTTTTGGCAATCTGTACTGAAGAAACTCAGTTGGCTCAGTCCATCTAATCTTGAGTACGGATCTATAAATCACAACTCTAAGTGGATTAGGCTATTACCGATAATCGGGGCTGAACCACTATAAAATCTCTTGTGTAATTTACTTTTTGTTCATAAACTGTCTGTGTCGTTTTATTTCTCTTGAAGGATATATTGTTTTTGACATTCTCACGTCGTTGGCTAAAAACACAGTCAACATTTTGGTGCTTTCATTGAGAGCCTGAAGAGAAGAACAGACGGTCCCTGAAGCAAGATGGCGCCTAAGAACACCAATACAGTCTCCAAGAAGACAGGCTCCTCTAAAGAGCCTGCTAGATCTGAAGATCCTAGCCCACAATATCATGAGAATGAGCCTAGAGTCATGCTCGAGGAAGTGACTCCAGGAGTTGAAGAGCTCCAAGAGGCCATGGGGGCCTTTCAGGAGGAGATGACACGATTCCACGCTAGGCAAGAGGCGTTTGCTGAAGTGATGGCCAGGCAGAGAACTGCGTTAGAGCAGCAAAGACGCGATATGGAGGCTAGGAGCGAGGGGCTCAGAAAACAACAGGAGGAGGTCGACCGGAGACATCGTGAAGCAGCACTAGCTTTAGAGGTAGCTACCCAGTTGGCCCAAGCCAATGCCCAAGCTACAGCATGAGGAGGACCCCCTCCAGGAGCAAGGACCACAAAGCTGGTGGTAAGAACAATGATAGACCAAGGAGGGGTTGTAATAACCCACCTGGTGAGGAAGAGGGAGTTCGATCGCACACTGCCTCAACACAAAGGGAGCACTCTAGGACCCCCTCCAGGAGCCACCGTTCAGAAACTTCAAGATCTGGAAGTCACCGATCGGGTAGTAAGAAGACTCCACCTGGGCAGGAGCAAAATAAAGCTCCTAGAGAGAAGAGGACCTCATAGTTCAAAGATGGGCATGGTCGTGATGAGGCTGATAGTCATCCCACCGACCAGTCAAAGGAAAAGGAGGGCCACAACCCACAAGGAGGAGAAAACTGCCCAGAGCGTGCCAAGAAGCCTCCACTGCACCCCGACCAGCAGCGTAGCAAGAGAGAGGAAGTCCCGCGTAGTAAGCCCTCTGGGAAATCAAAGGATCTAAGGAATGTTATCACCGACAAGAGGAGGACCGTCCCGGTCGAAGGGAAAAATCTGGACCGCCCTACCAGTCAAGTAGAAATACTTGACGGTGGCGCGCCAGATGGTAATGCCCGACTAGGCGGTCAAAACCTTGGAACCTCATCAGTTGCACCAGCCATCCAAGCCCAGCTTGACATGCTAGCAGCTGCAGTGCAAGGTTTGTCGAAACGACCTTCCGAGATATATGCGATCGACTACCGGAGTGGTAGCCCATTTTGTGCTCGAATAAGAGCAGCCCAACCACCAGCAAAGTACAAAGAACCTATACTACCAATTTATACAGAAAAGGCAGACCCGATAAGACATGTTGGGAAGTTTGAGGACCAGATGGAACTGCTCGGAGTGAGTGATGACTATCGGTGTAGAGTCTTCCCCACCACCTTGATGGACACTGCCCAGGAGTGGTATTGGAAGTTTAATCCAAACTCCATTACCTCTTGGGAGGCATTCAGGAAGGAGTTTTGTAGACAATTTAGCACTGCCCGGACTCCGCCAGTTTACGCCAATGACTTGGCAGATATCAAACAAGGAAAAGATGAGTCTCTAAAGAACTATATACAGAGAGTCATGAGAGAAGCCAATAGAGCAACTGCTGTAGGAGACGAGGGGAAGATGGTTGCCATATCTGCTGGGATAATTTATCGGAGTCCTCTATGGGACAACATCCATCGCCATCCAATTTCAACACTTCAACAATTTCTTGACCGGGCGGAAAAATATATGAATTTGGATGATGCAATAGAGAAAGGAGAGAATGGCATAAACAACCCAGGCAGACCGACTGACTCTCCTAGTGATGGTGGAAAGAAATGTGGAAATAATGGGTCTGACCACCATGAGGAAAAGAAAGCAAAGTTGAGTTCAAGTGAAAAGCCAACCAAGTATGAGCCTCAATTCACTAACTACACCACTCTCTCAACCAGCCGAGCAGAGATATATCTTGCTAGTCAAGAAGAGGTTCCCTACAAGAAGCCTCCACCCATCAGGAGAGAGATGAGGAAGAGAGACATGAACAAGTTTTGTCGCTTCCATGAAGATTATGGTCACGACACGAATGAATGCAACCACCTCAAGGACGAGATAGAATTTCTTCTCCGGTCGGGCAAGTTGAGGAAGTACCGGGCGGAGACACCCCAAGGAGAAGGAGGTAGCAGCAACTCTGGTCTCAAGCGACAAAGATCTCCACCCTTGCAGCCTGGACCTGTGGACTTCACCTTAGACACTATATGTGGAGGTCCACACTTGGTTGAGGAGAGCAACTAAGCAAAGGAGAAGTATGCTGAGGAGGAGTGCTAGGAGCAGGAATCACTGGAGTGGCGTGCACATGGAGCACCGAAGGATATATTATTTTTAAATACCGCTTTCAGAGTGGTAGCATGATTTCGAGGTTTTAGACTTGTTATTTAAGTTTGGTGTATGAGCTGGTTATTTGCTAACCAGTCATTTTATTTTTGAACAATTTTGGTTGTTTAAGACTCGTTATTAAACATGTATTGTCCTTTTTAATTTATGAGTAATAAAAGAGACTACGCGCAACGTGGTCGATTCTTGCTACAAATATGCATGTGTGTTAGTTATCCGAGCAGTGTTCAACTGGTCGGTAAAATCAGGCAGTGTTCAACTGGTCGATATGTTCAAGCAGTGTTCAACTGCTAGAGTATTTTCCATATATTCTATGTGTTTCACGAGTAATTAACTGCTCGAACAGATTCTGTCAAGTAGCAAGTGACTGAGGATCTTTCAACCCTCAATCACCTGGGGGGCACATGGGGTATACTGGTATATAACTTACACAGGCAATAAGAGCACGAGTTAATATATCTGTTTTTAGGCTGACTTGTAAATTTTCGAAGTCCAAAATGGCCATTAAGCTAACTTGTTTGACAAAGCTTAAGTAACTTGGAATTTTTTTTAAATTTCAAGTTAGGAGCAGATATTCGTGTGACCATAAACATCATGCTCATAAATTGATAGAGCAATAAGAGTGTGAGAAAGTATACTTAGCATGGACTTATGAAATGTCTAGAATTTCTAAGTTAGAAAACTAAGTACTCATGCAAAAATATAAGGCATACACCAGAGTGAATTTACTCTTCACAAAAAACTTATAACTTTTTAAGTCTAGAGGAGACTTAGAATGTTTTAAGTTAATAAAGAGAAGTAAAGTATAAATGCCAACAGCTACAAGTTTAGCTCATCAGGTGCAAAGTTTTCTTGCTTAGGAGAGCAGATACAACTTCCCTGGTAGGCTAAGCATGTATCATCGATCAACATTCCCTGGAGTGAATCAAACAAATGCATGCAAAATAAATGATACATAGTGAAAAGTTGTCTTTGAGAGGAGAAGTCAAGTTTTCACCAAGATTGATTGAGAGAAATCAATCTCTCAAAATAATTTTGGGAGGTTCGAACAAGGTGCTTTGATGGTTTTTCCTAAAAGTACCTAAGAGTGCCCAAGCAAATACATAAAAAATGTGGTGTCGATCATACACCTTGTGATGGCCGATCGGATGCATGTTGATCCGAGGAGCATCTCGCCTATGTCCAAGGATCTAGGCCCAGAAATTGTGCCTAAGGTGCTACATCCGACCAAGAGAAGCCCCATGTGGTGTGGCTCGGGCCATGTCCGAGGAGAAGCCAAGTCATTGGCTTGGACCTTGGTTCAAGGAAAGGTCATGAAAGCTCCGATCGGACCATGTCCGAGGATAAGCCAAGTCATTGGCTTGGACCTTGCTTCGAGGAAAGGTCATGAAAGCTCCGATCGGACTATGTCCGAGGAGAGCCATGCATGTGTGCCAAGGGATTGGCTCAGACCTCAGCTTGAGGAGCCCCTAGATGGTTGGCTCGGACAAGTCCGAGGAGAAGACCATGCATGTGTGCCAAATTTTTGGCTCGGACATGTCCGAGGTGAGCTTCCAAAATGGTTGGCTCGGACCAAGTCCGAGGAGAGGTCCCATGCATGCCCAAAAGATGGACTTAGATTTTGGCCGAGGTCACACACGGTCCGATCGGACATTCAACAACCTGTCTCTATACCATGATGATTTTGCAACATATACAAAGGGAGCTTATGTTTTCATTATATCAAGAATTATAATTTGAAAAAATCACAAGAAAAAGTTCTGTCGTGGGAGTATACGTGAAAGTTATCAACCGGATAGGAGCTTTTGAATGATCTCAAGAATATTTTGCTAGAAGAAAAGTTTATCATACGAGGGAAATCATATAATAAACTTGGGGGGCAAATGTTATACCCAAACATTGGAGATCAATGACGTGGCAATAAAGGTGACAAACGGCAGTACATGGTCCGTAAAAGACACATTAAATAGTCAATAAATACATTGACTCCTCAGAGTTGTGATAAAGTGACCCGGTAGACTGACGAAGAATTTGGACTGCTTGAAAGATGTCATAACCAAGCCAAGTGCACCTTGGTCTGAGGAAAGCTAAGGAAAGTGCATCCTAGGAGGCTAAGGAAAATGCATCCTAGGAGAGCTAAGGAGAGTGCATCCTAGGAGGCTAAGGAGAATGCATCCTAGGAGAGCTAAGGAGAGTGCATACGAGGAGAACTCAAGAGAGTAGTCCTAGGAGACCCCAAGAGGGTGGTCCTAGGAGACCCCAAGGATTTGGTCCGAGGAGAAACATGGCATGCTAGAGGAGAGTGCCATGTTAGAGGAGAGAAGTGCATGTCCTACCACCATGCACGTCCGACCAACAAATGTTTGTCCTACCACCATGCACATGTTCGACCAGCACTTGCATGGGTGGTCAGTAGGAGGTGGATCAACTAGCTAGAGGAGACTAAGTCAAGATTTCCAGAAACAACTTCAACAAGATATGCGGGAATCTCTCATTCTTCCCACAAATGGGGGGTTTGTTACATTTTGAGTTTTGAATGTTTCTTTGTAATTTAAATGTAATAAATATAATAAAATATTCCGGTTCTAGAGGATACCGTATGTATGACCTTAAGCCTATAAATAGAGGGCTTATGGGATTAGAGAGGGCTTCTTCTACTTCTTCTTTCTAGAGAGAGAAAATTTGGGTCTGAGTATTCTAGAGAGAGAAACTTGGGTCTGAGTATTTTAGAGAGAGAAAGTGCTGGCATTTGAGAGAATTCTTGTATTTTTGGCAATCTGTACTGAAGAAACTCAGTTGGCTCAGTCCATATGATCTTGAGTACGGATCTATAAATCACAACTCTAAGTGGATTAGGCTATTACCGATAATCGGGGCTGAACCACTATAAAATCTCTTGTGTAATTTACTTTTTGTTCATAAACTGTCTGTGTCGTTTTATTTCTCTTGAAGGCTATATTGTTTTTGACGTTCTCACGTCGTTGGCTAAAAACACAGTCTACAACCGGTTTATCCTATGTAGACCTATATGACCAAGTGTAAGATGCCAAAGATATGTGTCATCCTCGTTTGAGACTTTTTGTCTTTTGTTACCTTGCGGTTTTGCTACTTTAAATAATTATGAATTATTGAGTGTTTGTTCATTTAAATGAAATCGATAAAGTCCAATTATTTTAATTGCATGTCTAAAGAAAAAATTAATAATAATGAAATTATAAATAAAATATTATAAAGTTATTACATGCAATAAAATTACAAATTAACTAAAAAAATGAACTAAACATCGTTCAAACAACAATAAAGTATTTCTTTTAATAAAACTAAAGAATTTTAAATAAAAGGACTTTCTTTAATGCTTTCTTGAACTAGATGTTTTTCCTCTTTTCCTCTTCAACTTTTTGTCTCCATCTGCAAGTTCCTCTTGATCGCTCAAGTGTCTGTAAAGAAGAACAAATAACAAAAAATATGATTAGTGGTTTCTAAATCAATGATTTAGAACTTTATGTATCATATTCCACTATTAAGACTAAGGTAAAGGTAAATCATATCTACCTTTTTCGTGATAGTGGTCTTGTCTATAAATCCTCAAAGACAGCATCCCACAAATCATGAGCATATTCAATGTGTTGAATTTTTTCCTTAGTTTTTCTTCCATGGTACTAAGACAGTAAAATCTTACCATGTGATTTGATCTCATCCAATCAACATATTTCTCATGCTCCTCTTTGTTTTCTTCCCATAGTGGTACAGGAGGAGGCCTCTTATCATTATTGATATGTTTATGATTTTTGGCCAAAAAAATGAACAAAGTTGAATTTGCCCATCCATCTTTATCCTCTTCACTCATTTTTACTTTCTTATATGATCATTAATCTTTTTATGCATTACTGGGCACATTATAGGAAAGTAATTGGGTGGCAACATTTTATGATTGAAAATAAAACACAATAATATTATCATTTAAAAAAATATCAATGTTTTGGAAAGTAAACATGATGCATGAATACAACAATTAAAACACATTAATTAACATTTACTTTTCCACGATAAAACTAACCAACAAATAAAGTGCCTCCTTAGGTTCGGTCAAGTCAGATAGCTTATAAGACAATCTTATCTTTATAATTTAGAACATAAAATAACTCTTTATTTTCTCTTTTAAATATAAAGTACCGCTGGTTATGTCAAGATGTAATTATAACCCCCAAAAGCTTAATAACGTCTTTGTAAGTGTAACCCATTATTTCAGATTTCATGACTTAACTTAGAGAGTGCCGCCTTAGGGTTGGTCAAGCCTAAAATACATCACTTCCTCTTATCTTCGTAAGAAGCCTACCTTGGTATTTATATGTGTAGAAAACTTCCTTAGGGGGACAAAAACAAAGCTGCCTCTAGGCCTTGTTCATATCTCACAGTGTTGTACTAATAATGGAGACCATAGGTGACATTGAGATTTTCACCTTCTCTCACTTACTATTTTAGATTAAATGTGTTTTATAAAACTAATCAATTAATTCAAAATTAATTACTAGTTTGTTAATAACCCTATGAATGTAATTAATTACAAAAAGCATAATTATATAAGAGTCTATGTTCTATAATTAATGTGATATAAATAATTACCCATTACGTTCATCTAACTTTACTAAAACGCTTGTTACAAAAAGTTGGTTATCTTAAAGGCCTATGAAAAACTATTGTCTTTATTATGGTGTGAGTTACCAAGTTTTAACTAATTTACTACTTAGTAGTTTACATGCAATTGATTTCACCAAAAATAATACATATAAACAAGTAGGACAATCCTAGATTATCATGTTTCTAAAAGATGCATAATTAATGAGAAACTGCATGGGGGTTCATGAATGGCATGTAATTGACTAATGCATGATCATGTTATCAATCAAACATCAATGAACATTTATTTAAATAAATACAATAAATAAATAATGATGAACTGAGAACTAATGGGTATTTCGAAGATTTACATCCCTTTGAAAAAATTAGAAATAAAATTGCAATCTAAGCCTATGTAGCTTTCAAGACTCTCCAAGAATGCTCCTCCTCTCCTTCAGGCTTTCTTGCTAATCTTTAGGAACTTTTTTTTGCCCAACGTATTAGTTAGAAACAAATTTTGTAATTAATTTATTTAATTAAAACTAACTTTTAATTAAATAATCATTTTTGTCTTCTTTTTAATTTAGTTGAATTTAAATAATTAAAGGATCAAATTCAAATAATTATTTCAACATAAGACATTAAAATATCTTAACCAACTAAAATATACTTTATTTTCAAATAAAATAAAATAAGATAAGTAAACTTTTAAATTCAAATAATTTAAAAATTAATTAAATAAAAGATATTTTATAACAACTTAGGAATTAGGGTTTTGGGCACCAAAATGGTGCCCTAGGGTGAGCGGCACAAGGAGCCAAGGGCTTGGGGTGGGTGGCTGGGTGTGCAATGGCTTGGCTAGGGGCCTGGCGCACCCGGAGGTAGGTGGGTGCGGGCGTGCATGGCCGTTGGGTGCATGCTGGGAGCCACAGGGCTGGACGCTGGGAGTCGCGGGGCTGGGGTGCGTCTAGCGCGCGCCGCAGTAGGAGGAGGCTCGGGTCTAGCCGTGCACGAGGGTGAGTAGGGGCTCGGGCCATGTTCGTTTTAGGTGCATGGCTCGAGTTCCTCTTGTTTTTCTTTGTGTACATGTTTTTCAATTTAAAATTCAAGAAATCAAATTAAAAAAAAAATCCTATGCCCTTTATGCAGTAAACAAGATCTAGAAAATCAATAAAATGCCTAGCCCAATAGCACCATATAATTAGCGATCCATCATTCAACCATACATTCAAAAAACATATCCATCCATTCAATATACATATCAACATACATATAACAAATGCAAGAAACACACACAATATTTAATATATGTTTATGTGTAAACTGCTCTGGTACCAATTGTTGGTATTAAATGATCAAATCAAAGGTACGCAGTAGAATATATGGATCCATTTTAATAAATATTAATGCTAGCAAGGATCATATACTTATATAAATATTAAATCACATACAAATAGATTAGAGATTCCATCTTGTAGCCTATCAAGTGTCCTTGAGTCTTTTTGTATAAATCAATGATCTTTCTATCTAGTGTTCTGAGATCTCACACCATGATCATTCAGACCAATCCTCAAACACACAATGAAGTGTGTGGGCACAGAGGATTCAAAAGGTTGCCCATAACTTAACTCTTCTCCTTTTAATACTACCAAGGGCGAATCTATCATTTGTCACATTCTCGCTAATTCCTCGAGTAGTCCTATAAATTCGCATTTAATCCCCGACATACTTAAATAACCACTAAATTACTTCCCGCTACCCGGTAAATCCCAAATACGTACTATATCCCCAAAATACTTCTAGGCTCACCCCGAGTTGCGTATTCGACCTCGTTGTGACTATTTCGTTATTCCGCTTCCTAGGACCATCTCAGACCACACGTCGCAAATAAATCTCCACAATCTTGTGATCTCAAGCAAAATACACATATAATTCACATTTATGCCCTTAACGGGCCAAAATTACAAATATGCTCCTATTAACCAAAATGGGCCCACATGCATATTTAATTCACCTAAACATGCATTTCTAATCACATGATCATTTAATCCATGTAATAACATAATAAATCAGCTATTTCCCTCTCGGCACACTAATCAGTTATTTGGGCTAGGTGACTTTGGTTGACCTAGGATTATTATGAGGACCATTTTTTTCCTTGATGTTATCTCCCCTTAGGTTGGGACCCTTATAGGGAGATGGTACTTGTGAAGCCTTGCAAGCACCAATTTTGAAGGCCCTTTTATAGATGGTGAGGGAGTTTTTTGCAAAGACCTCCTCTAGGGCCCTTTCTCCCCGGGTTAGGTGACTTGGTCGATCTATACATAGGGATATCTTTCGGCTCCCCTTTTTTCTTCTACAAAGTGGTCCCTTTGTAGGGTGGATGTGTTTGTGAGGAAGTCACTTTTGGGGGACCTTTTGACTTTCTTATACCCTATAAGGGTAGCTAGTCCTTATAGATTCAAATGTTGTCTTATAATGTTAACCACTCATATATATATATATACAAAAATAAATATATTTGTTATCCCTAGATTTCAGCTTGATGACGTGGCAATCAGAAGTGACAAGCGGCAGTTCATGGTCATAGTAATGACCCAACTAATTCTAAGACTTTGGACCATTAAAACTAATATACATAGACACTATTTTCAAGAAAACATACATAAGAAATATTCACAACTTTATTAAAAACTCTAAAGTAAAAGTTGAAATACATAAATGCGGGGTATGGGATCCCATTGTTTTAAAAAAATAAAACATAACTTTAAACTTAAATGAAATTGTTTACAAAAATTAATGCGTAAAATACATAAAAACATAATAAAAAGACTAAAAATAACTTCGTCCTCGAATCGTTCACGTAGTCCATCGAATCCATTCTTCTTCAATACACAAGCGAAGCTACCACGAATCCTTCTGCCGCCATATCTATTTTCCTACATACATAAATAAAGGAATGAGCCTAATTCCTAGCAAGGAAAATCTACTAATATCATAAAACATATACATAAACAATACCATGAACATATACTATAAACATATGTCATATACTACAATGGCCATTATACTACTTGGGGCTTGTTAACTAAACAAGGCATATGCCCAATAGATTTGTGGGGCTTGCTAGCCTAGCAAGTCATATGCCCATAATTTACTAGGGCTTGTTAGCTATACAAGTCATATGCCCAAGGTCTATAAACACACTATACATAATATATACATAACATAACATAAGATAACATAACATATCATATAAACATATATAATTCAATCCTATTTTCCTTACCAAAACTGGGATATGATAATAAGGACGGGATTTGGAACACTCCTAAAATCAACAAGAAGAATGTGAGTATTTCTAAAGAAAGAGATGACAAAGAAATGAACTAAACCACTAAAATGGAGACTTAACAAAAAGAAACCTTAAGTTCAAAGGACTTAAATACCTAACTAAGAATTGAAAACAATGAGTTAGGATCTGAATGGAAACTAAAGAAAACTAAAGAAACATACAAAAATGAACTTAAGATTAGGAATACCTTTGGATGTACTAGAACCAAACTATACCTCGATATAGAAAAACACACTATTTATCTTACTTCACAAGTGTTTATAAAGCTTAAAATGACAAAGCTTATATCCCAACCCAAGTGTTTATCACTCTATAGTAACCCTAGCAGCTTGAAGGCTATGAATACAACTTGAAGAATGAGAGAAATGGCTGGGTACTAGGTCCTTTTATAGAGTTCAAGGAATGAAAATATCTTCTTTTAGCTTTAATAAAACAATGAATGTAAATTGAAAAATATATGAATATTCGTTCAACAGAGGCTTAAGACTCAGTCAAAACGTTCAGAGGCTGGTCAAGAGGTTAAGGAATGAATTGAGCTTGGTTTCAAAATCGTTTGAAAACATAACCCTAGGGCTGATATATCGCACATTATAGGCAACTTATCGCCTGGGCTTATGCCCCGCGTGCTTGTCGATTCATTTGTGCAAAGTTCACGTGTTTTTCGTATTCCCCCTATGGCGATACATCGGCTCCTAGGCTACAATATATCGGCAAACATGAATATTTTAAACACGTAATTGCATATTTTCAGCATAATTTAATTGATTAATCAGGTTTGACTGAGTAATATGAGATTCCAGCATGTTCTGGAAGGGTCTAGAGCTTCTGGAAACTTCTATTTTTGAATTATCCACTTAAAGAAAATAATTCCTCAAATAAACAAGACTACGACAAATGTCACGCTCTTAATGGTCTTGGAAGGTTCTATAGTTTTCTAGAACTTTATTTTATTTAAACTATAGTTAAATCCTTAAATAAACCTGCACACGACAAGTGTCATGTTCTTATTAATCCTATCTAAACCTTATAGTATAATAAATGGCATCTTTATAACCAACTATATTAATCACACCTTATGTTATAATTAATATTCTTAAACTATAGGTTAAACTTATAAAATCTATAAGTGTTGCTACGAGTCTTCAACTAAGTCCCATCTTGAACCAAAATCCACAGTAATAAACACACTATAACTACTACTATCTATTACTACTACTACTACTATCTAACTAGCTAAATAAATTCTGGGACTCTACAATCATCAAGTGCACATTAATGGCCAATAAATATGTTGACCAAGGGAAGTGCAAAGGTTAGAAAATGACCTATGGAGTTGTGATATCACTGGTCGAAAGAACATTGGCCGAGAAGATGGTTTTATCTTGTCAGAAAGTTATTGACCCGACCAGGTAAGAGCTTACCTAGAATGGAGGCCATTTACCCCACCAGGTAAGAATTTACCTGGTTAGGAAGTGATTTGCCCAACCAAGTTAGAATTTAACTGGTTAGAGAGTGTTTTACCCAACCAGTTACATTAGAAAGGAATTTCACTTGACCAGCCACATCAGAAGGTAGATTTAGCCGACTAGCTACATCAAAAGGAAGATTTAGCCGACCAGCTATGTCAGTTTAAGTAGTGTACCCGACCAGATGTGTTTGAATCTCAAGAGTTAACTAGCCAGTGACTTCTTTACAAAATCTCAGTAAAAAATTCAACCCGAATCGCTCGTAACTACTGCATGAATCTCTCAGATATCCCAGAGTAGTAGCTATATTGTTGTAGAGTCCCAGGACTTAGTTGAACACTCATTGCAACACTTATAGATTTTATAAGTTTAACCTATAGTTTAAGAATATTAATTATAACATAAGGTTTGATTAATATAGCTGAGTATAAAGACGTCATTTATTATACTATAAGGTTTAGATAGAATTAATAAGATCATGACACTTATCGTGTGCATGTTTATTTAGGATTTAATTATAGTATGAAAAAAAGAAAGTTCTAGAAACTCTAGAATCTTCCAAGACCATTAAGAGCATGAAATTTTTCACAATCTTGTTTATTTGAGGATTTAAGCATTTTAAGTGGATAATTCAAAAATAGAAGTTTCTAGAAGCTCTAGACCCTTCCAGAACATGCCGGAATAACGTATTACTCAGTCAAACCTGATTAATCAATTCAAATTATGTTGAGAAAGTGCAATTACGTGTTTAATATATTCACGTATGACGATATATCGCAGCATAGGGGCCGATATATGGCCTACGGGAGATACGAAAAACACGTCGACTTTGCACGAAAGATTGAACTAGCCTCGGGAATACTGGGAAAGGTGATATATTGCCTATAGGGGGCGATATATCAGCCCCACCTATGTATTTTTTAAGGTTCAGTTTTTCAATTTTAAAAATAGCCTTAATCTCTTGACTTGCCTCTGAACATTTTTGACCGAGTCTTAAGCACCTGTTGAACAAATATTCAAATATTTTTCAATTAATATTCATTATTTTATTCAAGCTAAAAAGAGGTAGTTTCACTCCTTGAACTCTATAAATAGGACCTAGTACCCAGTCATTTTTCTCATCCTTCAAGCTGCTGGGGTTACTATAGTGTGATAAACACTTGGGTTGGGATAAAAGTTTTATCATCTTAATCTTTATAAACACTTGGGAAGCGAGATATAGAGTGTGTTTTTAATATCAGGGTGTAGATCGGTTCTAGTACATCTGAAGGTATTCTTATTCTCAAATTCATTTCTGTATGGTTCTTTAGTTTTCCTTAGTTTTCTTTACTCAAATCCTAAGTCGTTGTTTATGATTCTTGGTTAGGTATTTAAGTTCTTTAAACATAAGGTTTCTTTTCGGTAAGCTTCTTCTTGGTGGTTTAGTTCTCTTCTTTATCATCTCTTATCTTTAGAAATACTCACCATTCTTATTGTTGGTTTTAGGAGTGTTCCAAATCCCGTCCTTGTTCTCAAATATCCCGGTGTTGGTAAGGAAAATAGGATAGATTATGTATGATTTTATGTTTTGATATGTTTATGCTATGATATATGTATAATATGTTTTTAGTTTTAACTATATGTTTTGTTTAGATAACAAGCAAATAATTTGTTTAGATGACAAACATATCACTAGTTTAGATAACATGTCCCAATAATATATTCCTTGGGCATATGATTGTTTAGATAACGAGCCCCATAAATTTATATGACTTGTTTAGATAACTAAGCCCCGTAAATTTATGGGCATATGATTGCCTAGCTAGCAAGCCCCAAGAAGTATGATGGACATTATAATACATGTTTTATAGTCATATGTTTTGTAGTCTTATGTTTTGTTTTATGTTGTATGTGCTAGTAGATTTTCCTTGCTGGGCATTAGGCGCATTCGTTTATTTTTTATGTATGCAGGAAAATAGTTATGGTGGCGGAAGGATTCTTAGTAGCTTGGTTTGTGTATTAAGGATGAAGGGATTCGATGGACTGCGTGGCAATTCGAGGACGATGTTATTTTTAGTCTCTTTAAATTATGTTTTTATGTATTTTTCGCATTTAGCTTTGTAAACAATTTCCTTTAGTTTAAAGTTATGTTTTATTTTAAATCATGGGATCCCATACCGCTCATTTATGTATTTCAATATTTACTTTGGATATTTTAATAAAGTCATCAATATTCCTTATGCATGTTTTCTAGTAGTTTTAATGGTCCAAGGTCTTAGAAATAGTTTGGTCATTACAGTTGGTATCAGAGCAATGGTTAATCTGCATGAAGTTCTCCTTGATACACACGCTTAAGCTCCGAATCTAACCGCCAATGTAAGTGTTTATGTTATAGTTATTATGTTTATGTGTTTAGTTAACGTTTTAGCCTTATGTTTTCAGTTAAGAATGAATGGAGCATTAACCTATGAGGATATCCGAGCCACTAAGGCCTTGAAAAAAATTAGAGAGCCAAGGAATACAGTAGGAGTGCTAGAAAGAATCACTCAAAGATTACTCTTATTCCATAGGGAGATAGGTCACCTCCAAGCAACTAAGCAAATCATGATGAGAGCTACGGAGCAATATGTTTTAGCGATTAGACTTTTTAAAGATTATCCTACTGTAATTGCAGCCTTAGAAGATATATGGGAGACTATAGATAATGAAGATGAATTACCGGTAGCTATGAGATATTATTTTCTCATACTTAGGTTCACTTCTAAAATGGAATTTCAATTTACAAATGAGCAAAAACATAGAATCTTTACGAATCTTCCTCGAGGGCATTTTGAGGCTCAAGATAATAATGACTATGAGGAGATAGAAGATGATATGTTAGATGAAGGATCAGATGTAGAAGATCCTGATTTTTAGAATAGATTAGTTTCTTTATTTTATTTAATATTTTTGCTTTTATGATTGTACTTAGTGAAAACTGTTTTTCCAAATAAATATCATTGTTATTGTGATGACATGTATGAGTTTGATTATTCTTTTGCAATCATAATAAATAATAAATTTAATAAATAATGACCAAGTTCGGTGAGGGTGGATACAAATCAATGGACCGGGTTCCATATTGAGAGTTAGGCAGCCATAGTAGTTGGAACAATTTTACTGATCCCAGCCCTCCCTCAATATGGTTAACTTTGGAACAACGACGAGTTTCGAGCCTGAGAATTAAGCCCACTGAAACAAACGACGTGGCCAATATTCGCAGTGGGAAGGAGCAGCTCCCACGTAGTAAGCCCACTAAAAAATTGAAAAGTACGATGTTCGATTGGTTAGGAGGACATGCTGCCTAAAAGGATCTAAGAGACGTTATCAACAACAAAAGGAAGACCACTCAAGTTGAAGGGCAAGATCTGATCTGCCCTACCAATCAAGTAGAAATACTTGACGACAGTGCATTAGATTGAAGTGCCTGACCAAGAGGTCAAAATATTGGAGCCTCGTCAGTTGCGCCAGCCATCCATGCCCAACTTGACGCGCTTACATCTGTGGTGCAAGGCTTATCTAAATGACCTTGTGGGATAGATGAAGTAGACCACAGGAGCGGCAGTCCATTTTGTGCTCGGATTAGAGCAGCCCAGTTGCCGACCAAATATAAAGCATCGGTGCTACTGGTGTATACAGAAAAAGCAGATCCCATTAGACATGTTGGGAAATTTTAGAACCAAATGGAACTGCTCGGGGTAAGTGATGATTATCGATGTAGAGTCCTCCCGAGTAAATTATCAGATACTTCCTAGGAATGGTATTGGTAGTTTACGCTGAATTCCATTACCTCATGGGAAACATTCAGGAATGAGTTTTGTAGACAATTCAGTGCTGCCCGAAGTCCACCAGTTTACGCCAACCACTTGGCAGATATCAAACAAGGAAAGGATGAATCCCTAAAGAATTATGTACAGAGATTCATGAGAGAGGTCAATAGAGAAACTACTGTAGGAGATGAGGGGAAGATGGTTGCCATATCCTTTGGAATCACTTACCGAAGCCCCTTGTGGGATAGTATTCATAGAAATCCAATTTCAACACTTCAACAATTTCTTGACCGAGCGGACAAGTATATGAAATTGGATGATGCTATCGAGAAAGAGGGGGAAGGTATAAACAATCCAGGTGAATCAGCTGACCCTCCTAAGAATGGTTGAAACGGTCAAAATGGTGGCAATAAACGTGGGAATAACGGGTCTGACCACCTTGAAGAAAAGAAGGCTAGGTCAGATTCAAACGACAAACTGACCAAGTATGAGCCTCGGTTCACTAATTACACCACTCTCTCGGCCAGCTGGGCAGAAATATATCTCGCTAGTCATCATGGATGTTCCCTACCAGAAGCCTCCACCCAACAGGAAATAGATTAGTAAGAGAGAGATGAATAAGTTTTGTAGTTTCTATGGAGATTATGGTCACGACATGAATGAATGCAATCAACTCACGACCACACTTGGTTGGGTATAGTAACAAAGCAAGGGAAATATATTTTCGGACACTTCAACATGGGTGGGATGCAACATCAGAAGTCATGATTGTTGAGGAGCGACCTCCAAAGAACCCTCGGTACGAGAGTGAGTCTCCTACTTTCACAGAGGATGATGCTGGACACGTCAGGTATCCCCATAATGACCTGCTCGTCATTACAGTCCGAACTGCAAATATGAAGGTAAAGAGATACCTAGTTGATATGGGAAGCTCCGTGGGCATTATCTACAAGTCATCTTTTGAAAAGATGAAATTTTCTGTTAATGACTTGAAACCATGCTCTCAAGTTATTTACAGGTTCACTGGAGAAGGATTGTCATTCGCCAGAATAATCAAGTTACCGGTCACAACAGGAGACGTTCCTAGGCACGAGACAGTCATGACAGAATTTTTTATATATGATTGCTCATCGGCGGACAATGTGGTGATTGGTCGACCACTACTCACGGCTCTACACACAGTGGTGTCTATATGGCACCTTTCTATGAAATTCCCTACTAGTGCAAGCATAGGTTGCATTCAGGGATACCAAAGAGAAGCCATGGAATGCTACAATGCTTCAGTGGTTAAGGCACAGAGGGGAACCAAGGAGAATAACATGATTGTGTGTGGGGAGAAAGAGGAATTAGTAGACGAGATGGACATCGACCAATATAACATTGTGAATTTTTCCAACTAAGAAAAGTTTTAAGAGTTACCAACTAGGAAAAGACTCTTGGTGTTATTAAGCAGCAGACCCCTTCCGGGGATGAAGTCACCACATAAGGCGTTGCCCAAAGTGAAGGAATGGATATTGATCCTCGCTTTGGGGGTTTAGAGAGTGGAGTAGGACCTATGTAAGATTTAGAGGAGGTCCCGATAGATGAGAACGAACTGAACATAGTGCTCAAAGTTGGAAAGAATTTAAAGGATGAAGTGAGGGCACAACTGGTAGAATTTTTGCAAAGATATCTAGATGTCTTCACCTGGTTTGACAAGGATTTGGTGTGTGTCTCACCAACTATGATCAGCCACGTGCTCAACGTGGATGAAAACTACCCAGTAGTTCAATAGAAGAGAAGGTTGCTTGACAAGGAATGAACAAGAGCTCTAAAAGAAGAAGTCGAGTGCCTGGACGAAAACGAGTTCATCGGGGAGGCTTACTACCTGCCTTGGTTTCTAACCCAGTGTTAGTACCCAAGTCCAATGGGAAGTGGAGGACCTGTGTGGACTTCACCAATTTGAATAAAGCATGTCCCAAGAACTATTTTCCTATGCCCAGGATAGACCAGTTGGTTGACGCAACTTCTGGTTAAGCAATTTTGTCCTTCATGGACGCTTATTATGGGTATAATCAAATAAATATGCATTCTCTTGATGAGGAGCCTACCAGCTTTCGGACAGACATAGGATTATACTGTTATAAAGTTATGAAATTCGACTTTATTAACGTAGGTGACACCTACCAGTGTTTAGTGAATGGCATGTTCTGCGACTTGATCGACAAAATATAGAGGTATATGTCGATGACATGTTGGTCAAGTCAAAGGAAGCCGAGGAGAATGTGCGATATCTAGGGGAGTGCTTTGCAATGCTTAGAAAGTATCACATGAAGTTGAACCCCCTCAAATGCTCGTTTGGGGTAAGTTCTGGGAAGTTTCTTGGATTTATTGTTAACTCACATGGGATAGAGGCCAATCCTGAGAAGATTAAGGCACTCATAGAAATGAAATCCCCGACCAGAACTAAGGATGTGCAGAGTTTGACTGGGCAAATTGCTGCTCTAAGTAGGTTTATTTCTAAGTCAACAAACAAGAGTGTCCCATTTTTTAACTTACTAAGAGGAAGCAAGAAATTTTACTGGACGGAGGAATGCGAGCAAGCATTCCAAGCCATAAAAAAACATTTGGCCCAACCTCCAGTTCTATCAAAACCCGTAGATGGAGAGGACCTCTTCATTTACTTAGCAGTCACGGAGCATGCTGTCAGCGCTGCTCTAATACGAGAGGAAAATAAAGTGCAACATCTGGTCTACTATGTCAGCAAGCGGTTGATAGGAGTAAAATTAAGATATCCACTGATCAAAAAGCTGGCGTATTGTTTAGTACTCAAATCTCGCAAACTACGGCCATACTTTCAAGCGCATCCCATTAAAAGTGCTCACCGACCAGCCTTTACGACAAGTTTTACAAAAATTGGAAAATTCTGGTCGGATACTTAAATGGGCTGTTGAATTAGGCTAATTTGAAATAAAGTATCAACCACGTTCGACCATTAAAGGACAAGCTCTGCCTGACTTCATTGCTAAATGTACCAGAATTCATAATTTTCTCGACTAGACAGAAAATGTAGCTGGGCAGAGTAAAAATTTTCCTACCTGGCAACTTTATGTGGATGGATCCTCGAATGAACATCATTCAGGAGCAGGGATTATATTAAGCACGCCTAAGCATCATCGAATCCACTGTTCATTAATGTTCGGGTTCAATGCTTCCAATAACGAGGCAGAGTATGAGGCCCTCTTAGCAGGATTACGACTGGCCATCGATGTTCATGCTTGGTCAATCAAAGTAAATAGTGATTCTCAAGTTGTGGCCTACCAAATTTTAGGGGAATATCAGGCCAGGGGTTTGCGCATGGTGGCATACTTAAATAAAGATAAGGACTTGCTAGTGCAGTTTGAAGAGTACACAATCAAGTTGGTGCCACGAGAGCAAAACTCCAACGAATACGCATTTTGAAGAGTACACAATTAAGTGCAAAAGATGCTGACACTCTCAATATAGTACCGGTCGAATACTTGGCAAACCCAAGCATCACCGAGCAGGAAGCAATGCCCATCACAGTAGCTAACACTTGGACCATCATCACATACTTTGAACAAGGCACCTTACCAAATAATTGGTGCCTTGTTTCTTCCCCGTCATCATAGACCAAGGAACCTAGCCTCAAGCTTCTACTCTGACTCTCCCTGAGTTTCTGCCCCAAAAGACCTCAAGAATTGATGAAGAAAAGCTTAAACTGAGAGAGAGAGAGAGAGAGTTAGACTTCCAATTTCCCTTTTCCTTCTCTTCTTTCTTTTCCCTCTTTCCTTCAGACTTCTAAGACGTTTTACATATTCCACTAAAGCGTAAAGCCTGATAACACTTATCCTTTATAAGACAAATAACCACAATACCCTCCCATTATCTCTATGCCTTTAAATCAACCTAGGGGCATTTTGGTCATTACACCCAATTCCCGCTAATTCCTCGAGTGTCTCTAATATTGTCCGCTTACTTCCCAACACCTAGCTAATCACCAATTATATTCTTCAATATCAAAATAGACCCCAATATATCCTCTAAATTCCATAAATACCCCCAGGCTCGTCCCAAGCCGGGTATAAATCCCCGCCGTGACTTTTTCGCTAAATCGCTCACTAGGATCACCTCGAATCACATATTACAAATATATCCACATATTAATGTGGTCTCATCAATTTATCACATATATATACAGTTATGCCCTCAACAGGCCAAATTACGATTATTCCCTTCTAACCTAATCAGGGCCTACGTGCATACTAATACACATAGTCATGCATCTCAGGTATTCAAATAATCATATAACATGCTTTCAATCATTAAATCACATATAATCCAGTTATGCCCTCCCGACAGACTAATCAAGGCCCTTAAGCCTTATTAGCAAATTTAGGTTGTTACAGCAAGCCCACTATGTTGAGAAAGTATTGAACAAATTTAACCATCTCAAAGTTATAGATGCCAATACTCCATTCGATCATAGTGTAAAAATAGAGAAGAATGAAGGAAGAGCGGTGGCTCAATTGGAGTACGCTAGTGCTATAGGGAGTCTAATGTACGGTGCCTAATGTACTAGACCTGATATAGCATTTGTGGTAAGAAAACTTAGTAGGTTTACAAGTAATCCAAGTGTGGATCACTGGAAGGAAATTGGAAGAGTCCTAGGTTATCTCAAGAAAACCAAAGGACTAAGCCTTCACTACTCCAAATTTCCTTCAATTTTAGAAGGATATACAGATGCAAGTTGGATATCCAATCTTGGGGACAACTTTTCCACAACTGGTTGGGTATTTACACTTGGTGGAGGTGCAATTTTTTGGGGTTCGAAGAAACAAACCTGTATATCTCACTCCACAATGGAAGCAAAGTTCATAGCTCTAGCTGCTATCGGCAAAGAGCCCGAATTGTTAAGGGATCTGTTGATAGAGATTCCCCTAATCAAAGAGAATGTATCTACTATATCGACACATTGTGATAGCCAAGCGACATTGGCTAGAACATACAGCGGAGTGTATAATGGGAAGTCTAGACATATTAGTCTAAGACATGGATATGTAAGAGAATTTATTCAAAGAGGAGTCATCTCAATATCCTATGTGAGAACAAGTGAAAATCTGGCGGATCCTTTCACTAAGCCACTAATGAGGGATTTAGTGGCTGAATCATCTCGAGGGATGGGACTTAAACTCCCTAAAGAGATTCACGATTGATGGTAACCTATCATAACACTAGTTATTCAACTAGTGTTAGGTTCAATAGGTAACAACAAGTCAATCAAGTGAATATTAGTTGTACTCAAAACAAGTCCCATCTGAGATATTGAGTACTTGTGTGTTACCAAGTTGAGGGTTAAAACCAAAAGTATTTTAATAGATTTCAGTTTTGTGAAGACAAGTATTTTTGGTAACAAAATGTTGTAAGAATTCTACCTATATGGACCTAGGGGTGGTGCCGCCTCTCATGAGAATTGGGAGTATTCTCAAGAATGTCCATGAATGGAAAGTGCACATGCCCATTAACGGTGCAAAGCGAGACATAGAGGTCTCAAGTGAACATCGGAAAGGTGTGTGTGTTATCACTGATTTGTTATCATGAAAAGATGGTTCAATGCCTAGTGCAACCAAATTTTGGACAAATTTTGTGATAATTACACTACAATAAAGTTCAAATTGAAAAACACTTTGCTTTATGCGCTAATGCAATGGCTCCTATAAGAGAGAGTTCTTATTTAATCAAGTGGGGGATATGCTATATTATAAAATATAATGATTTATTAAATAAGTGTTACAATAGATAACTATTTAACCTAGTAGGGGAATGTTATATTATTTATAATATAATGTAATATTAGATTATATTATAATATAATGTTTTAGATTAAATAAATGTGACAAAGAGTGTCACATTTGTAACATATAAAAGAGAGTTACAATATTTAGATATATGAGATATATCCAAATAGTGTAACATATTTGGTGTTACAAATTTGTAACTTCCAAATATTACCCTTTATTGTGTAAATTTAGTGTTACACAATATTGAGATGAATTTCATAAATCCATATGTGAAATGGCTGTTAGAGATATGATTTTAACCCCAATAGTGTGTTTTGGGAGTTACAAAATCATTTGGGAGGGTTTGGAACTGTTTGGAAAAACAGCATATTTTTAAGTGCTGAAAATGGTCAGTGGCCATGGCCACTGAATGTTGGTGGCCGCGGCCAGTGGGACAGAGAGTAGTGGCCGCGTCCACTGATGTGTCTAGCCCTGGCCATAGGCCAAAACTGACCATTTTTTTTCTTCAGTTTTTTCAAACTTTGTTGAACGGCTCAAAAACCCAAATAACTCCCAAATCTCATTTTTAATTCCATATTAATCCAATTAAACATTGGTAACAGCCATGGGGGTTGGTGGAATTTGAAATGCAAAGGGTGTCTCTGAACTCTATAAATAGGAGCCTATAGCTCACTTGATGGACACAACATTTCTATCCATTAGAGCACTTGGCTAGAAACACCTTGAGGCTTGATAATTCTAGAAAGTATTTCCAATATCTGAGAGAGATCCCTTAGTTCTTGAGTTAGGGGGAAATAAGCTTTTGGACAAATTCTTTAAACCTTGTTCAAGTTGGTGATCCCCAACCCTCTTCACTTAGGTTGTGTAAGTGAGAGTTTACTTGTATTTCTGTTCTTCATTTTATTCTATTGTTTTTCTTCTTATTCTCTTGTTCTATTTACTTGTATATTTTGTTTAAGAGTTGTAATCTTTTCTTTTGTTTCAAACACATTTATTTTACTTGTAATCTTTAGCTTAGAGTTGTATTCTCACTATTCTCTTATTCTTCATCATCTTCTTCCTTTTCTTTGTTTATTTGTATTTTTCAGTTATAGAGTTGCAACTTTATTTAATCAATCAATATTTATTTGTAATATATTGCCTAGAGTTGTAATATTCTTACATTCTAGACTGGATGGAGAGCTGATCAAAATCTACTGGAATGGCGAGCACCTAAGGAAATATTATCAATGAATACCGCTTACAAAGTGGTAGCTTGGATTTAACTGTTTTACTTGTTATTTAAGTATGTGTATGAGCTGGTTACTTACTGACCAGTCAATTATTTTTGAACAATTTTGGTTTGTTTGAGACTCGTTATTAGACACGTTTTGTCCTTTTATAATTTACGAGTAATAAAAGAGATCACGCGCAGCGCGGTCGAATTTTGCTACAAAATGTGCATATGTGTTGATTTTTTTTTTCTAACAGTGTTTAACTGGTCAAAATAAACCGGGCAGTGTTCAACTAACCGGGCAGACTGACAATATTTAAATTGTCAAGTATTCTAGTAGTGTTCAATTGCTTGGATGTTTTCTTTATATTCAATGTGTTTCGTAAGTAATAGCTGCTCGAACAAATTTGGTCAAGTAGCAAGTGACCAAGGATCTTTGAACCCTCGATCACTTGGGGGGCATATAGGGTATACTGGTATATAATTCAACATAGGAAATGAGAGCACGAGTTAAAATATCTATTTTTAGGCTGACTTGTAAATTTTCGAAGTAAAAAAATGCCATTGATTTAACTTGTTTTTCTAAACTTAAGTAACTTGGAATCTTTCAAAATTTCAAGTTAGAAGCAGATATATGTGTGAAAATAAACATTATGCTCATAAACTGTTAGTCAATAAGAGTTGAGAAAGTATACTTAGTTGAGACTTATGAAATGGCTAGAATTTCTAAGTTAGAAAACCAAGTACTCATGCGAAAATATAAGGCATATATCAGAGTGACTTTACTATTCACAAAAAGCTTATAATGTTTTATGTCCAAAGAGAGTTAGAATGTTTCAAGTTAGCAAAGAAATGTAAAGTGTAAAAGTCAAATAACTTGGTCATATGAGCAAACTATCAAAGTTGGTAAGGAGTAATTGTCTCAACAATAGTTTAAGAAAAACAAGTAAACTACTGGCCAGGTACAAAGTTTTTATTGGTCAAGTAGGAGGCTCCCTGGTCCGCTAAGCATGTTTATTGGTCAGGTAAACTAATCCGTAACTGATCAACACCGTCATCAACATCTGGAACCTCCTCTGGTTGGAATGATAAAGTAGGAGAGGCAGGCACAACACCAGCTGGAATGGCTGCCTCCTCGGCGGCATTGGCTTCACATTTGGCAAGTTCTTCTGCCCTTGCCTCTTTAGAGAGAAAGTTGAGGTTGAGAGGCTTGTTTAGCTTCGATATCTATTTGAAGCAGTTGAAGCAGACCTCTTTGTAACAAGACAAATCAGCTTCCTTGTCTTGTTTCAACTCTTCATTCTCTTGAGTCGTTTTCTCTAGCTGGTCAGTCAATGTCTTGTTGGCCTGGATCTGCTTGTTATTTTCATTAGCCAACTCCTTCAGAGATCTTTCCTGGCTGGCAACTGTCTTCTCTGCCTGCTCAATCTTTTCTTAGAGATCCATTTTTAGACTTAGGCAGGCTTTCAATCTTTGCCTGGGTATCCACCAATTGATCATTCAAGACCTTGACCAGCTTCTTATAGTCAATTGCTCGGCGTTGAGCATGACTAACAGTGATGATTCCCTAGATTAAATAACTGAAAAATTATTCAGAATAAGAACAATCAATAAGAAAGTGAGTGTTTATAATAAGATGCTGGTAGACAACTGCAATGCTATGCCGGGGTAGATTCTCAAAGGTCTGAGTAATCTTTGAGTGGTGAAGAGTATGGTCTAGTAACTCTTTGCCATACTCACCAGCAATATGAAAGGGCTCTCTTAAGCAAGTTGATCGAGTAGTTTGTAGGTTAGCAGAAGAAGGAATAGACGGAGGAGTCAAGTGTGGGATAGTGACTAAGTGATCAATTGGTCTCCCCTGGGTAGGCAGTGTAGTCCTCATGACCTTGTTTGGAAGATTCAAACTACTACCTTCACCAGTCTTCCTCCTTTGGGAAGAGGGAGTGTTGAACTGCTTTAACATGGCTGAATCTGCATAAAAGTAAAGCAAAAACCTGGTTAGTGGAAACAATAAATGAACATAGCTGAAAAAGAAAATTCTACAGACTTTCATCATAATCATTCTCAAAATGTAATTATCGTTACTGTTAGTAAAACCTGAGTTCAGAATTTCATCGAAAATCTTGTCTTCGTCTGCTGGCGATGAGCTGTCTTCTATAAGGAGCTCAATGATTTTGCCTTTGCCAGGCTTGGTAGGGAAGGCGGGTCGGTGATTATTTTAAGAAAGAGGCTCTATAATGATAAGACCACCTAGTTTCCATGGCTGAGGAGATGGTTCAGAAGAAAACTGGTCAGTAACTACTTTGGTATCAGCATTGGATTGATCAGTCGTATCTGCTTCATTGGTTGTGGTGCCCATAGTAATATCTTGGTTGTTTTGTAACAACCCCACCAATTGGAGATTCTCTAAGGTGACCAACTGCTCAACATCCTTCTCCTTAATTGGCATGTTAGTGAGATCCTCTACCCAAGAATGCATTTTCTTGGTTCAGAGAGGTTGATTAAAAGGGCCTGCATGCGTAAAAGCCAGGTTGTTGGCTTTAATGTCTTGAGTAAGAAATTATTCTGTATAATACTTTCCAGGATTCAATTTATGGGCAATACCATGGAAAAAACCTGTATTCTTGTGGCTGGGGTTGGTCCTAAAATCGAACATATAGTGTACCTCATGAGGGATAGGTGGGTTCCAGTCTTGGATGTGGTAGAGAATGTATAGAGCACACAAGGCTTGTATCCCATTTGGAGCAATCTGGAAGGGAGAAACATTAAAGTAAACAACTATTGACCTAAAGAATGGATGTAAAGGGATAGTATTGTAGCGTCTCAAAATTTTACTTAGCTAGATAGTAGTGGTAGTAGAAGTAGTAGTAGTAGTAGTAGTAGTAGTAGTAGTAGTAGTAGTAGTAGTAGTAGTAGTAGTAGTAGTAGTAGTAGTAGTAGTAGCAGTAGTAGTAGTAGTAGTAGTAGAAGTAGTAGAAGTAGTAGTAGTAGTAGTAGTTTAGTTTTCGTGGTTATTGGTTCAAGCTGAGATTTAGTTGGAAACTCACAGAAATAGTTACGGACTTTATAAGTTTAACCTATAGTTTTGAAATATTAATTATAACATAATGTTTGATTAATATAGCTGGTCCTAGAAATATTATTTATTATAACCGAAGGTTTAGAAGAATAATTAAGAATGTGACACTTGTCACAAGCATGTTTATTGAGGATTTAAGCATTTTAGATGAATAAATTAATAAAAGATAGATCTAGAAGCTCTAGAACTTTCCAGCAACTGTTAGGATTACGTTTTCCTCATTCAAAGTTGTATTAACAAACTTCAAACATGCTGAAAGTGTGCAAAAACGTGTTTAAAATATCATCGTATGCCGATATATTACAGCTATAGGGCCGATACATCGCCTAAGGTTGATACGGAAAACACGTCGATATCGCATGAACGAAACCACAGAAGCTTGGGGCAAGGTAGGGGCGATATATCGCCTAGGGTAGGCGATATATCGCCTAGGGTAGGCGATATATCAGCTCTTGGACCCATTTTTGAAACTTTGTGGATTTAAATTAGAAATAGCCCTCAACCACTTGGAATTGCTCTTGAACATTTTTGACCGAGTTATGGGCATCTGTTGAACAGAAAATTCAAATATATTCAATTATTTATTCATTTTAATAGGGGCTAGCTTCACTCCTTGAACTCTATAAATAGGACTTAGTACTCAATCATTTCATTCATTATTCAAGCATTGTTGAGAGGCTTCAAGCTGCTAAGTTTATTCTAGAGAGAAAAAACTAGGGTTTGGGATTTAAAAGGTTTTCAATCTAAGCTTTATAAACACTTGGGAACTAAGATAGAGTGACATTTCGGTATTGTGGTGTAGATCAAAGTTCTAGTCCATCCAATGCATTCTTATCCTTAGGTTTAATCAATCATAGTTCTTTTGTTTTCTTTTAGATCCTAACTCATTATTATGGCTATTGGTTAAGTGTTAAGTTATTGAAACTTAAGGTTTTTCGGCAAGTTTCTATCTTGATGGTTTATATATCTTTTTCATCTCCATTTCTTTAGAAACTCATGGTTCTTATTGTTGATTTTAGGTGTTTTCCATCCCATCCAATCGAATCTGCTAGAGGATATACGAATTGGTTAGGGACATGACGACACACTAGCAGCACATATGGATCCAGTCAGAGAAGAAAAGGCTACAGATTTCTCAATATCTAGCCAATGTTTATTGAGATATAAGGATCGAGTATGCGTGCCAAATGATCAAAGTATTAAGAAGACGATTCTGGAAGAAGCACACAGTACCCCATACTCAGTTCACCCAGGGTCAACCAAGATGACTCATGATGTTAAGACAATATACTGGTGGCCAGGGATGAAGAAGGACATAGTAGAGTATGTGTCTAATTGTCTTATATGCCAACAAGTGAAAGCAGAGCATCAGCGGCCTGCAGGTTTATTGCAACCGCTTAGCGTACCAGAATGGCAATGGGACGATATAGCTATGGGCTTCGTGACAGGTTTACCAAGGACGAATAAGCAGCATGATTCCACTTGGATAGTAATAGATAGACTAACCAAGTCGGCTCATTTCTTGCCTGTTAAGACTTCATACATGGCAGACCAATATGCAGACATCTATATCCAAGAGATAGTACGGTTGCATGGAATTCCCAAGACAATAGTGTCAAATAGAGGATCGGTGTTTACATCAAGATTTTGGGGAAGTTTACAGCAAGCTATGGGTATTAAGTTAAGTCTTAGTACAGCTTTTCATCCTCAGACAGACGGGTAGTCCGAGCGTACGATTCAGATTTTAGAGGATATGCTACGCGCGTGTGTACTTGATTTCGGAGGATCATGGAATAAGTACTTGCCATTGATAGAGTTCTCCTACAACAACAGCTACCAGTCAACGATCGAGATGGCACCTTATGAGTTGCTTTATGGAAGAAGGTGTCAATCACCGTTGCACTGGGACGAGGTAGGAGAAAGGCAGCTTCTAGGGCCTGAAGCTATTAGACAAGCTCAAGAAGCAGTAGCGCTTATTAGACATCGTATGCTTGCTGCTCAAAGCCGTCAGAAAAGCTATGCGGATGCCAAGTGACACGATGTGGAATTCAAAGTCGGAGATCAAGTCTTCTTGAAGATATCTCCTATGAAAGGTGTAAAGCGGTTTGGGAAGAAAGGCAAGCTTAGTCCCCGATTCATAGGTCCTTTTGAGATATTGGACAAAGTGGGAGCAGTTGCGTATAGACTAGCCCTACCGCCAGCACTAGCAGATAGTCACAACGTGTTCCACATCTCGATGCTACGCAAGTATGTGTCAGACCCATCTCACGTCCTCAAGTACAATACGATAGCACTCCAGAAAGACTTGAGTTACGAGGAACGACCGGTTAGCATCCTGGATAGGGGATGAAGCAGTTACGGTCCAAAAGCATTCCTATAGTCAAAGTCCTATGGAGTAATAGTTCTGAATGAGAGGCAACGTGGGAATTGGAGGAGGACATGCAAGGCCGGTATCCGGAATTATTTGGTAAGTAAATTTCGAGGACGAAATTCTTTTTAGTAGGGGAGAATTGTAGAGTTCAAAGAACTTTACTTAGCTAAGTTAGATAGTAGTATAATATTAATAGTAGTATTATTGTTATGACTGTGGTTTTTTGGTTCAGACCGGGATTTAATTGGACACTCATAGTAACACTTGTAGATTTTCTAAGTTTAACCTATAGTTTAAGAATATTAATTTTAACCTAAGGTTTGAATAATATGACTGATATTGAGGGTAATATTTATTATATTATAAGGTTTATATAAGACCCAATAAGATAATAGCACATGTCATGTGTATGTTTAATAATGATTAAGTATTTTGAGGAATAAATTTATTAAGGTTAAAATTTGAATATCCTTGGGTCAGTCAGCAGCTTTGAAAACATTAGAGGGCTTAGTCAAGGTTGTTTACTCAATTCAAATTAAGCTAAAAATGTGTAATTTCGTGTTTAAATATTCAGCGTATGCCGATATATCGCAGCTATAGGGGGCGATATATCGCAGCACGAAGATACGAAAAACACGAAACGTTGCACGATTGCCTCAGGCATACTGGCCCAGGCGATATATCGCCTCCTTCAGGGCATTTTGAAACATTTTGAAAATGTTCTCCATTCAAATCTTCAACCTCTTGATAAGTCCAGCATCTTTCTGAACGAGTCTTCAGCCTCTACTGAACGATAATTCAAATGTTTTTCACTTAAAAAGCCATTATTTTTATTCAAGTTAAATGAAGATCTTTTCATTCCTAAACTCTATAAATAGGACCTAGTGCCCATCCATTTATTCATTCTTCAAGCTAAGTTCAGAGGCTGCAAGTTGCTAGGTTATTGTGAGAGTGTAAACACTTGGGTTGGGGATCATAAGCTTGATCACTATAAGCTTACCAAACACTTGGGGAAGTAAGGTTTATTCACATTTCGGTTCAAGGTTTAGATTGGTCATATAAGTCTTCAAGGTATTTCCAAACTCTAGTTCAATTGGTATTATTTTCTTTAAAGTTCTCATAGTCTTCTACTCAACATTCTAACCTTATTCTTGGTTAGGAAATCTAAGTTCTTGAGCATAAGATTCTTGGTAAGTGTATTTTGATGGTATAGTTCCTTCATCACTTTCATCCATTTTCTTCAATATACTCACCGTGTTATAAATGGTTTTTAGGAGTGTTCCAAAGTCCCAACTCTGTCCTCATATCCCGGTAATTTTGGTAAGGAAAATAGGATAGGATTTATGTGTTCTATGATTTTATTTGTTATCTTATGATTTTTTGTTATGTAATATTCTATGATAAGTATGTTTGTAGACTTGGTCATATGACCTATACAACTAACAAGCCCCAAATAGATTCTGGGAATATGACTTGCTTAGCTAGCAAGCCCCACTAATCTAATGGGCATATGACTTGTTTAGTTTATGGGACCCCAAGTAATAATGGCCATTATAGTATGTATGTGACATAGGTGTTATGATATGTTTTATGTTACATTATGAATTTTATGTATATGGTTATATGTTAGATTTTCCTTGCTGGGCATTAGGCTCACTCCTTTTTGTTTATATGTACAGGAAAATAGCTTTAGTGGCAGGAAAGGTTCTTGGAAGCTTGGGGAATGTGTATTGAGGCGGAATGGAGTCAAAGAGCCAAGAGTTTCGATTCAAGGATGAAGTCTTTTCTTATGGTTTTATGTGTATTTTTCTGCACTTATTTATGTAATCTCTTTTAGTTACAATTATGTTATGTTTTGATTTTAAAACAATGAGATCCCATATCCTACTTTGAGTTTTATGTAAGTTTAACATTTGTTTTTACAAGTTTTTAATAAAGTTATGATCATTTCACTTGTAAGTGTTATTAATGATTAGTGTCTATGTATAGTTTTTGTTAATGGTCCAAAGTCTAGAGTAGTTGGGTCTTTACACCGTAGTTATTTTCAGTATAGTTTCTTTATTAATTTATTTATTTATTATTTGAATTTATGATTGTACTTAGTGAAAATCTTTTTCCAAATGAATAAAGTTGTTATTTTTGAATGACATGTATGAGTTTGATTTTCTTTTTACAATCATAATAAATTTGGTATAAATAAATAATGACTGAGTTCGATGAGGGTGGATACAAATCAATGGACCAGGTTCTACATTGAGAGTTTAGGGGGCCATAGTAGTGGGAACGATTTCATTGATCCCAGCCGTCCCTCAATATGGTTAACTTTGGAACAACAACGAGTTTCGAGCCTGAGAATTAAGTCATATAGGATGGTTAGAAACAAACGTAGAAAATAATAAAGATGGCTTATCTTTCTAAGTATAGAAACACACCATAATTATAAAGAAAGGTTACATAATTTTGCATAACAAAGCATAACTGATAGGTCCGAGTTATGTATGCTTAGAATAAGTTTTTGCCATTTGAACCTATTATGGTAAGTTCTAATGTGTTTTCTCAACTGTTAGAACTTTGCTAAAGATGTCGTTACGAAGGTCTGCACGCACGAAAACCAATGCCCCCAGCACCACCAACGAGACTAATGAAGCCCCTCTAGTCTGAAGAAGGGGAACACATGCTACAACTACTGCTGCTGCCAATAGGAATGCACCACCACCTGTGGACAACACTACTGAGATTGTCTGACTACGTCAACAAGTGTAAGAACTGCTCCAGCAACAACGACAACAAACTCAGCCCCAGCCACAACCGCAGCCTCAGCCAGCGGCTCAATCACCCCAGGAAGTAGGTCCACGTGGGGGATGGCCGATGGTGAACTATGCGCCTTATCCAGATGAGTACATAGAGCTAATCTATAAGCATTGTCGTAAGTAGCACGCTTAAAACTTTGAAGGGACTACTAACCTATTTGAGGCAGATGAATGGCTAAAAAATGTAGAGCCGATCCTAGTACACATGAACCTCGGCAACGCAGATCACATATCCTGTGTTTCGTCTCTTCTGAAAAAAGGATTCTAGAATCTGGTGGGATTTAGTACAACAAACTCATGACGTCGCCACCATGACTTGGGCTAGATTTGTTGAGTTGTTTCACAAAAAGTATTACAACTCGCCTGTTCTCACTACGAGGGTGGAAGAATTTGCCAGTCTAAAGTAGGACAATTTGCAGTAGTCGAGTACGCTTGACAATTCGATCGACTAGAAAAGTTCTAGCCAGAGTTTGTCCCAACCGATTTCTTGAGGGTTACCAAGTCCACCATGGAACTCAGACCCAAGATTGAGCTCGGTGTCAAGATGGACAATCCTGGAACCACCTCTTACGCTGATGCTCTAGAGATGGCTATAGAGGTGGAAAGACTCCAAGAAAATGTTAGTAAGGAGGAGGCCAGCAAGTCTGAACCCAAGCAGTAGAATCAGACTCAGAATGGTCGAAACCAAAACAACAACCACCAGCACAATAATGGCCAGAAAAGGAAGCATGCTGATAGTAAGCAGGCCGACAATGACAAAAGAGCACATACAAATAATGGAAGTAATAGGTCGGGTTATGTAGAATACCCGCAGTGCTCCAAGTGTCAGAAAAGACATCGTGGGGAGTGTTGAGCAAACACCAAAGTTTGTTACAACTGTGGCTAGGAAGGACATCGGAAGAAAGAATGTCCATAACTTAAACAAGAAGAAAATAGGGACAACAAGATGGTTCCGAATAGAGTCTTTGCCTTGAACCAGGGAGAAGCCAAAGCTAGTAACAAAGTAGTCATAGGTCAGCTTCCTATCCTCAATAATATATGTTCAGTATTGTTTGATTCGGGAGCAACACACTCATATATCTCGTTAGGAATGATAGAGAAATTAGACAAACCTTGTGAAAGATTTAGAACTAAGTTTGTGACAGAATTGCCTTTGGGAAAAGTCTTCCTATCATCACAAATAGTACTAGGAGTAGCGATCAAAATCGAGGGCACAAAACTAGAAGGAGACTTGATAGAGCTAGAGATCAAGGACTTCGATGTAATACTAGGCATGGGTTGGCTAGCAAGGCATGATGCAACCATCGATTATAGACATGAGCAAGTGACATTCGAAACTCCCGACGGTTACAAACTATGTGTTATGGGTAAGGTTTCAGGACTACGAACACCGCTTATCTCAGCTCTCAAAGCTCCGAGGATGATACAGAAAGGATATCACCCATTCTTAGCAAGCATCATGGATGTGGCAAAAGAAACACCACTATTGGATGGAGACATCCGCGTTATAAAGAAATTTCCAGAGATATTTCTTGAATGCTCCCCAGGGTTACTGCCTGCTCGGGAAATTGACTTCACAATCGAACTAGTACCAGGAACCGAGCCCCATCTCCATGGCACCATACCGGAAGGCACCTACTGAACTCAAGGAGTTAAAAAAGTAGTTACAAGAACTCTTAGATTTGGGTTTCATCAGACCAAGCCATTCTCCACGGGGAGAACCAGTTCTATTTGTGAAGAAAAATGATGGAAGAATGCAAATGTGTATAGATTACCACGAGTTGAACAAGGTGACAATAAAGAATAAGTACCCGCTACACCAGTTCGACGAATTATTTGATCAACTCCGAGGAGCGACTGTGCTTTCTAAGATTGATCTACGGTCCGATTATCACCAGCTTAAGGTACGGGAAGAGGATATACCAAAGACAACTTTCATAACTTGATATGGACATTGTGAGTTTCTAGTTATGTCTTTTGGTCTTACCAACGCTTCGACCGCATTTATGGATTTAATGAGTCGGGTTTTCAAGGATTACTTGGACAAATTCATCGTACTATTCATCGACGATATTTTTGGTGTACTCCAAGGATGAAGTCGAGCACGAGGAACATTTAAGATTGACTATGCTGCGACTGAAGGAGCATCAACTTATGCCAAGTTTAAGAAGTGCAAATTTTGGCTTTTGCAAGTAGCGTTCCTCGTCCATATAGTATCCAAAGATAGATTCACATTAGACCAAGCTAAGATAGACGCTGTGAAGGATTGGCCAAGACCTAAGAATGTGTCAAAAGTTATAAGTTTTCTCGGGTTAGCAGGCTATCGTCGGATATTTGTAGAAGGCTTTTCTAAGATTGCCACCCCGCTCACTAACTAGACCTTGAAACAACAAAAGTTCAACTAGACGGATAGCTGTCAAGAGAGCTTCTAGTTGCTCAAGGATAAGTTATGCTCAACACCAGTACTTTGTATACCGACACCCAACGACAAGTTTGTAGTATACTGTGATGCGTTGAAGCAAGGTTTTGGTTGTGTGCTAATGCAAAATGAAAGTGATGGCCTACGCCTCAATGCAACTAAAGGAATACGAGCAACGCTATCCAACACATGATATGGAGTTGGCAGCTGTTGACTGTGTTTTTAGCCAACGACGTGAGAACATCAATAACGACAAACCTTCAAGAGAATTTAAACGACACAGACAGTTTAATCAAGAAAAGTAAATAACACACAAGATTTTATAGTGGTTCAGCCCCGTTCAGTCGGTAATAGCCTAATCCACTTAGAGATTTTATTACTTTATCTACCGTCAAGATCAGATGAACCAGTGTCAACTGAGTTTCTTCAATGTAAATAGGAATACAAAAAAGGTTCTCCCTCAAGGAAAATGCACTTTCTCTCTCTAGAACTCAGACCAAATCTCAAATTGCCAAAAGTCCTCTTTCTGATCCCATTAACCCTCTATTTATAGGCTTGGGACCAGAAACTGATATCCCCTTAGGATCGGGATATTTTATTACTCATATTATATTTATAACATTTAAATTACAAAAAACATTCAAAATGTAACAAAACCCCCAATTTGTGGGAAGAATGAGAGATTCCCGCGCGTGCCAAGACCGATTCTTGCTGAAGCTGTTTCTGGGAATTTGACGTAGTCTGGTCCATTTGTTTGATGAATATCTTCTTCTGGTCGAACACATGCATGCTGGACACACATAAGTGCTGGTCGGACATATGCATGCTGAACACATGCATATGGACCATACTCCTTGGACTTTTCCTCGGACAAAGGTCCGAGCACACCTCTAATCTCTCCTCGGACCAAGGTCCGAGCCACATCTCATGGGGCTTCTCCTCAGATCATGGTCCGACCGGACCACTTGGAGTGCCACACCTTTGGCTCTCCTCGGACTAGGTCCGAGCCACATCTCCCTTGGCCTCCTCGGATCAAGGTCCGAGCCACATCTTGGCTCTCCTCGGACTAGGTCCGAGCCACACTCTCCCTTGGCCTCCTCAGATCAAGGTCCAAGCCACATCTTGGCTCTCCTCGTACTAGGGTCTGAGAATCACTTGGACTCCTCGGACTAAGGTCCGACGGGACCTCTTGGGGCTCCTCGGACCAAGGTTCGATCACATGCTTTCCTTGGACCAAGGTCCGACCAGGCACACCCTAGCCCAAGTACTTTCCTTGGGTGCACTTGGCTTGGTTATGACATCCCTCAAGCAGTCTAAACTCTTCACTGATGTACTGGGCTCCTACTAAGCCAGATCGCCAACTATTCCATGCCACTTGTCACCTCTATTGCCACGTCATCGATCTCCAATTTTTGGGGATAACAGCAGCGGTGGTCTTTGCATTGAAAATCTGGCGCCACTATCTTTATGGAGAATGGTGTGAGATTTATATGGACCACTACAGGTTAAAGTATTTCTTCACACAGAAAGAGCTCAACATGAGGCAATGCATGTGGTTACAACTAGTAAAACATCATGACTGTGAAATCCTATACCACCCAGGAAATGTGAGTGTAGTTGCATATGCGTTAAGCTAAAAGAGTTACAGAAATTTAGCAGCGTTATCCAGAATAGAAAAGCCACTTCAGCAAGAGTTGATTAATGCTGGAATAGAGATAGTCATTGGTCAACTGGCTAACTTGTCCATCCTGTCAAGTCTATTAGAAGATATACGGATTGAGCAAGGGCATGATGACACATTAGTATCGCATATGGCTGCAGTCAAAGAAGGCAAGATTACAGATTTCTTTATATCAGGACAAGGGTTCTTGAGATATAAAGGACGGGTGTGTGTGCCAAATGATTATGCAATTAAGATGAAGATTTTAGAAGAGGCACACACTATCCCATACTCAGTTCACCAGGGGTCGACCACGATGACTCACAACCTTAAGGCACTATATTGGTGGCTGGGAATGAAGAAAGACGTAGCAGAATATGTGTCCAAATGCCTTATATGACAGCAAGTAAAAATGGAACATCAACGACTCGCAGGCTTATTGCAACTGCTTAGTATTCCAGAATGGAAGTGGGACGATATTACCATGGACTTCATGATAGGATTGCCATGAACAAATAAGAAGCACGACTCTACTTAGGTTGTGGTAGATAGACTCACCAAGTCAGCTTACTTCCTGCCTATCAAGTCTACGTATACTACTGACCAGTACGCAAACATTTATGTTCGAGAAATAGTATGACTGCATGGAATCCCAAAGACCATAGTATCAAATAGAGGATCAGCGTTTACATCGAGATTTTGGGGAAGCTTGCAGCAAGCCATGGTTACCAAGCTAAGTCTTAGCATGATATTTCATCCTCACACCGACAGATAGTCTGAGCATACCATACAGATTTTAGAAGATATCTTGCGCGCTTGTGTACTGGACCTCGGAGGATCATGGAGTAAGTATTTTCCACTTATAGAATCCTTCGACAATAATAGCTACCAGACAACGATTTGTATGGCACCCTATGACTTACTTTATAGAAGGAAGTGTTGATCGTTGTTACATTGGGACGAGGTAGGAGAAAGACAACTTCTTGGACCCGAAGCTGTTAGAGAGGCTCAGGGTGCAGTGGCGCTGATTAGAAAGCGTATGCTCACTGCTCAGAGTCGACAAAAGAGTTACGCGGATGCCAAGTGGCGAGATGTGGAATATAAATTCAGAGATCAAGTCTTCTTATAGATATCTCCTATGAAATGAGTGAAGCGGTTTAGGAAGAAAGGCAAACTTAGTCCCCGGTTTGTAGCTCCTTTTGAGATATTGGACAAGGTGGGAACAGTTGCATATAGATTAGCCCTACCACCAGCTCTAGTAGATAGCCATAATGTGTTTCACATTTCCATGCTGCATAGATATGTGTCACACCCATCTCACGTCCTCAAGTATGATACGATAGCACTTTAGAAAGACCTGAGTTACGAGAAAAGTTGGAGAAAGACTGTTGAGGATTAAGCCAACTTGAGTTTCCTCTTCTATTATGGCTCCATGCAGATCAGCTTTCTGAAAGTAGTTTGTCATCTTGATCAGGTGATCACGAACATGTTGAGAAGGAGCCATTCGAGCATTGGCATATTTCTTGGTGGCTTCAAAACGAGTTGGCACTGACTTGGCACCAAACATGTCTTGGAGCTGATCCATGATTTCGTAGGATGTCTCGACATTCTCCATCTTTGTCCTGAGAGTGTCGACCATACTAGTCAACATGTAGTACCTCACCTTGTTGTTAGCCACCTGCCAACGCTCATACTTGTCCCTCACAGACTTGGTAGCTCCTTTAACTGGAACTTCAGGGGATTCCTCAGTCATGACGAACTTGGAGTTGTCACCAATCAACACAATGTTGATGTTTTTCTTTCATTTAAGGAAGTTTTCTCCAGTGAGTTTCTCCATCGAAAGTTGAGAAAGGATGGGAGTAGACACAGCCATAATTATACACAAATTACCAATAAAATAGAAATCAATCACATATGCTCAATAAAACTTCTATTCACAAAATTTATGGAAATAGCAAAACATATATAAAAAATATGTAAAATATGAGAAAAAATATAAACAAGAATCATATCTCTACTTCTTTAGGTTTTTAACTAATCTATGATATCCTTGTCCCGGTTGGCGAGAGTAAAAAATACCACTAGTTAAATAGAGTTGTAAACTCATTTAATAATGGACACCACTATTAACAACCTACTATTCGATCGAAATAAGAAAACAAAATCTTTTATTTTATGGGCTAGACCCACGGTTTTGATAATCATAGATTTAGTCTCAGTAGTCAGCGTAGGGGTGAGTCTAGTAGAATTTGACCTATAATTATCTATCTTTCGAGATCTAACCTTGTCAAAATAACTAATGAACACCTTCCGTAGGGGGACGAATCAAAGCGCCTCGAGGCCCCATTAAGCTATTGACGTTGTTAAACCAATGGTGGAGATTGAATGTAAATCGTAAAATGAGCTCATTATAAAATTAAAAATTAGTATTTTTATTATTTTTCGAAAATTAATGACTGGTCCTCCAAAAATTTGAAGAAGATTAAATTTTTAAAAACAAAGTCCTATAATTTCCTATTAATTCTAAAGTGTCACATTGAAAAAAATTCAATTAATTTAGAATTAATTTGTTGCTAATCAATATTTAGGTTTAACTAATATAATGAACCTATACATTTAATTCCAACTTAGGTAAATGGACCTTAACAATTAGGCTTGAATGGAGGAGGGTAGGGTCCAGTATGTCGTTCCCACTACAAATGCCCCCAATCTTCCATACAAGGTCCAAAAGACAAGAATTTAAACATTTGTTTTATTAATTGTTATTAATTGATTAGGCCCACTATAGTCATGCAAAGAAAATGGGCATTCACAAGTGAAATCACCCACAAAAGAAGAATTTAAACTTTACATTTTCTAATGGACCCAAATAAAATCTATCATTTTATGAATATTTTTTTGGTAAAATCCATATATCTAACAAACATATGGGCCACCATATGCATCTAAGCCCAATTGCAAAAATACCACATATAGTGCAAACAAACATGTTATAATTGGATGGGCCTAATCATGTTACTATATGAGCAATTCTATGAATTTATGCAAAAATACCACAATTTATTTAATTTGTAAAAATACCACAATTAATTATCTAGAATTTATCAAAAAATTCAAATTAATTAAATTTTTACAAAAATCAAGTCAATTTAAATTAAATTTATCAACAATTAACAATAATTAATTTAAATTTTATTTATCAACAATCAACTTCGTTTTAGGTTAATTTGACAAAAAATTATTAATTTAATTTAAATAGGATTTATCAACAATTAACGAAAGTTAATTTAAATCCCATTTATTAAAAAAATATTTTATTAATTGCTTGAAAAAAAATGATATTTTACAAATTTAACTAATTTTAAATTTTAAAATCAATATCTTAACTGTTTTTCAAAAATATCTTGTGTTGTTACAACTATAAGCAAATATTTTAACCATTTAAAATATCATAAAATATCCATAAAATATATCAAAATAGTTAATCAAATTCAAATATCCATACAAATATCTAACTAACAATATTCAAATTTCAAATAATTTAAATATTAAAAACTATAGAATAAAAAGATATTTATATTTTCAAATAAAGATTTAATAAAAATATCTAGAATTTAAAAGAACATATCTTAAATATCTGATATCTTAATTCTAAAATTTTAATAGATTAAACGATTTAAAATTAAGTTGTTAGTCTATTTTGAAATTTGAATTTGAATTTTTATAGAAAATATCTAATTATTTAAATCTCAACTAACAAGAATATCTTATTTTAAATAATATTTTTAAATACAAAAACAAATCTGATATTTTTGGCTTGGATTATAAATAAATAATTTGCTTTAATAAAAAAAAATGAATGAACAGTACCCGGGTGGCTGGGCGGTGCGCACGGGTGCTCGCGCACATGGTCAGCCAGGCCAAAAAATTTCAAAAATTTTTTTTGAGCAATTTTTCAAACAAAAACTATTTTCTAATTAATTTTTAACATGTTTTACATAAAATAATAGCATAGAAAACACAACAAAATAACCTAAAAATGGCTAATAATCACATACAATCAATATGTTTCATATAAATGTGAAAACCCATCCAATTATTCAAACACATCAAATAATCAAATTTTTAACATGTTCATGCATGATAATAAAGATTACCAAAGGCTCTAAGGCCAGTTGTTGGGAAAACTTAAGCATGATCTTTATTTATTTTCATGTAGATCTAATATTAAACAAATTAATATGAGATAACCTAGAACATGTTTCTAAAATTGAATTCAAAGAGAAATAATGATAAGAACTCTTACATTATACGCAGCGCAATAACATAGTCATTCATTCAGTTTCTCTAACCCTTGTATCCTTTCTGTCACAGAGTATTACCAAGACACTAAACCGATCTTCAATTTTCTTCACAGCCTTCCAAAGTATCCTTAGAATCACCTAGACTAGAGTGGAAAATTCTCAACACATGAGATAGATACAGAGCGAAGAAGAGAGAAAGAATAATGAGGCTTAGAAAATGACTTATGTTTAGAGAGAATGTAAAACCTATCAGAAAATCTGACTTCTAAACTTATGAACTTGTGTTTTGACTTCTCTCTAAGCACTCCTTTTATAGACTCAATTAGGCCATTTAATTTAATTAAAAAATCAATAAAATAATAACCAGTTTGAAGCCCAAGGTCAAAATTATCATGGGCTTTAGGCTCGTGAAATTTTCCATTTGATTATAAGCTCATTGGACTTAAAATCAAGCCTTGTATTAATTTATATTGATTTAATTAAGTAAATAATTATTTAAATCATTTTTCAAATTAATTATTTATAATTTGAACCTTGATTTAAATTTATTTATTAATTTAGATACCAATTAATTTTTATTAACATACCCTAATTTATCTTTTCCTCTCAAAATTACATAACTCTGCGAAACTATCTAAAATTGACCTGGTCAACATTGATAATTAAATCAATTAATTGAGACTATCTAGATGATTTTATCCAAGGTACAATGGGGACCATGGGCCTATGAAATCAAGCTCCAAAAAGTTATCATAAATCTAACAAATAAATTTACTAACTTATTAATTCCTCGTGACTCTACTATAGAATCGGAATTGCACTCTTGAATTCACAGAACACTCTATAACAAATATAGATACGCTATTAATTATCCATTGTTACAACCATAATTGTCACTCAATCCTCTATAGATGGTCTACAATGAGATGAAACTGAAATACCGTTTTAGATAATAATAGTATGTTTACTTATCTTATCAACTGTCAATATCGGTCTCCTCCGATGTAACAAATACATCTGATCTTATCTACTTTGCTAATGTTCTGGAAAGAACATAACACCACAATGTGTAAGTAGAACATATCGTAGATTGGCAAGTCAGTGTAAATCCTGTGCACTGACTAATCTTAGGACTAACTTATTTTGAACATATAATCATATATATATTCCACTCTGATTACCTCACTATAAATACTATTAGCTATATGCTCGGGATTTAATAGAAGTTTATATTAAACAAATAGTCATGGTAATAAAACATGTGAGCAAAGTGATTGACCAAGTCAAAAAAAGACTTCTATTCTTTTATTGATAATTAAATGAGATTACAAAGAATTTGGGTTTTAATTATGGCATAAAACCCCACCAAAAATAAGCGGTGTTCGTAGTCCTGATACCTTTCCCATAAAGCATAGTCTCTGACTGTCAGAAGTTTCAACATCATTTTCTTGCGTCTATAGTCGATGGTTGCGCCGCGCCATGCCTTGCTAGCCAATCCATGCCTAGTATTACATCGAAGTCTTTGATCTCTAGTTCTATCAGGTCTCCTTCTAGTTCTACATCCTCAATTTTGATCGGTACGCCTCGTAATATCCGTGATGATAGGAATACTTCGCAAAAAGGAAATTCTCTCACAAACATAGTTCTAAATCTTTCACAAGGTCTGTTTAATTTCTCTATCATTCCTAACGAGATATACAAGTGTGTTGCTCCCGAATCAAATAATACTGAACATATATTATCGAGGATAGGAATCTGACTTGTGTCCACTTTGTTACTAACTTCAGCTTCTCCCTGGGTCAAGGCAAAGACTCTGGCTGGAACCATCTTGTGGTTCCTTTTCTCTTCTTACTTGAGATGTGGACATTCTTTCTTCTGATGACCTTCCTGACCAAAATTGTAACATCCTTTAGTGGTTGCATGACACTCCCCAGGATGTTTCTTTTGGCATTTGGAGCACTGCGGGTATTCTACATAACTCAACCTATTGCTTCCATTGCTAGTCCATGCACTTTTGTCATTGTCGGATTTCTTATTGTCAAGATGCCTTCTCTTCTGGCCATTATTGTTGCTATGTTGATGGTTGTTGTTGTGGTTCCGACCATTCTGAGGTTGAGGCTGAGTCTGTGACTGCAACTGAGCCTGTTGTCGTTGTTGCTGCATAAATTCTTCCACTTGTTGTCATAGCCGGACAATTTAAGCGGTGTTGTCAACTAGAGGCGGTGCACTTCTATTTGCAGCAACATTGGTAGTATGCATTCCCCTTCTTCAGACTGGAGGGGCTTCATTATTTTCATTGGCGGCGCTGGAGGCATTGCCGGCTGTGCATGTAGATCTTCTGAGCGACATCTTCAGCAAAGTTCTAACAATCGAGAAAAACATGTTAGAACTTACCCTAATAGACTCTAAGGCAAAACTTAGTCTAAGCAAACATAATTCAGACCTATCAGTTATGATTTCTTATGAAATTTTTTTGTAAGCCTTCTTTATACTTAGGGTGTGTTTCTATACTTAGAAAATCAGCCATCTTTATTATTTTCGAAACTCATCACTGTTCCAAAGTTAACCAAATTGAGGGAGGGCTGGGATCAGTAAAATCATTCCCACTACTATGGCCCCCTAAACTCTCAATACTGAAATTGAGTGATTCCTTACTGTATTCCTTGGCTCTCTAATCCTTTTCAATGCCTTAATGGCTCGGATATCCTGATAGGTCAAGGCTCCATCCATTCTTAACTGAAAACATAATGGCTAAAATGTTATCTATAAACATAAACATAAGCATAATAAACATAAACACTTACATTGGCGGTTAGATTCAGAGCTTGTGCGTGTGTATCAAGGAGAACTTCATGTATATGAACTGTTTCTCTGATACCAATTGTAATGACCGGACTATTTCTAAGACATCGGACCATTAAAAACTACTATGACATAACGACTATTTTGAAATACATTCATATCAAATAACATAACTTTATTTAAAACCCAAAATATTGTACGAAATACAAAATATGGTGTGGGATCCCATTGTTACAAAACATAAAACATAAACTTTAAATCAATTGTTTAAAATACTAAGTGCAGAAATACATCAAAACATAAATTATCCCATTGTTATAAAACATAAAACATAAACTTTAAATCAATTGTTTAAAATACTAAGTGCAGAAATTCATCAAAACATAAATTTCAAGACTTTAAACAACGTCATCCTCAATCTTCCATTAGTCCATTCATCCTCAACACACATGCCTTCCACGTTCATTGTCCTGCATCATTCTAAAAAAAAAAAAGAAATGAGCCTAATGCCCAGCAAGGAAAATCTACTAACAACATATATCATAAATCATAAACATAATACTATATCATAAACATCTACTATAAATCATATGACAATAAAAACGTATATCATATAGGACTACAATATTAATGGCCATTAACTCATTAACACGGTATGTGATAAGTCCCTCTAGGTCCTCTGTCTACTAATCGAGGTAGGTTAGATCACAACTATACTATATGATAACCCATCTAGGTCCTCTGTCTACTAATCGAGGTAGGGTAAATCATAACTCTAAACAATGAAAATGATAAAAATTCTTGGGGCTTGTTGTCTAAGCAAGTCATACGCCCAACCAACTACAACATAAATTCTTGGGGCTTGCTATCTAAGAAAGTCATATGCCCAAGCGACTACAAAACATATTTATACATATACATATCATAGTATAAAACATATCGTAACATAAACATATAAACGCATATAATCTAACCCATTTCCTTACCAAAAATCGGGTTATGGAGACTAGAACGGGACTAGAACACTCCTAAAAACCAACAACACAAACCATGAGTTTCTAAAGAAAAAGAGATGAAAAGAAAACTAAACCATCTGAGTAGAAACTTATTGAAAACATTAATGTTCAAGGAACTTATACACCTAACCAAGAATTATAAACAAGGGTTAGGATCTGAAAGAAAATGGATGAAAACTAAAGAATCATGAAGATCTGAACTTAATGATAAGAATACCTTGAATGAACTATGACTTTAATCTACAACTCGATACCAAAATAACACTCTTTCTTACTCCCTAAGTGTTTAGAAAAGATTAGTTTGGAAAAGCTTTTAACCCAAAACCCAAGTGTTTCTCTCTATAGTAATCTTGGCAGCTTCGTAGCTCTGAACAATGCTTGAATGATGAATGAAATGGCTAAGTACTAGGTCCTATTTATAGAGTTCAAGGAGTGAAACTAACCCCTTTTAAAATGAATAAATAAATGAATATAAAATGAAAAATATTTGAATTTTTGTTCAACGGATTCCCAGAACTCGGTCAAAATCATTCAAAAGCAAGTCCAAGTGGTTAAGGATGTTTTTAAATTTATATCCTCAAGATTCAAAAATTGACTCCCATGGGCCGATATATCGCCTGGACCTATACCCTGAGTCTTTGTGGTTTCATTCGTGCGAAGTCAACGTATTTTTCGTATCTCTCGTAGGTGATATATTGACCGCTATAGCTGCGATATATCGGCATACGTTGATATATCAAACACATATTTGTACTTTTTCAGCATATTTTGAAATGATTAAACAACTTTGACTGAGTAAAATGTGATCCTAATAGCTGTTGGAAGGTTCTAGAGCTTCTAGATCTTTCTTTTAATTAAACTATTCATCAAAAATACTTGAATCATTAATAAACATGATTATGAGAAGTGTCACATTCTTAATAATTCTATCTAAACCTTCGGTCATAATAATTAATGTTTCTAGGACCAACAATATTAATCAAACCTTATGTTATAATTAATATTTCTATACTATAGGTTAAACTTATAAAATCCATAACTGTTGCTATGAGTTTCCAACTAAGTCCGGCTTGAACCAATATCCACGGAAATTAACATACTACAAACAAATACTAACTACTACTACTATCTAGCTAAGTAAAAATTCAGGGACACTACACTATCATTTTATGAATATTTTATTTGGCAAAATCCATATATCTAACAAACATATGGGCCACTATATGCATCTAAGCCCAATTGCAAAAATACCACATATAGTGCAAACAGACATGTTATAATTGGATGGGCATAATTATGTTACTATATAAGCAATTCTTTGAATTTATGCAAAAATACCACAATTTATTTCATTTGCTAAAATATCACAATTATTTATCTAGAATTTATCAAAAAAATCGAATTAATTAAATTTTTACAAAAATAAGTCAATTTAAATAAAATTTATCAACAATTAACAAAAGTTAATGTAAATGTCATTTATCAACAATCAACTTGGTTTTAGGTTAATTTGAAAAAAAAATTATTAATTTAATTTAAAAAGGATTTATCAACAATTAACCAAAGTTAATTTAAATCTCATTTATTAATAAAAATATTTTATTAATTGGTTGAAAAAAATTATATTTTTCAAAATTTAACAAGTTTTAAATTTTAAAATCAATATCTTAACTGTTTTTCAAAAATATCTTGTTTTGTTACAACAATAAGCTAATATTTTAACCATTTTAAAAAAATATTAATAGTTATAACAACACTAAAATATCTTAAAATTGTTAAAAAAAATTATAATATCCATAAAAATATCTGACTAAAAAATTTCAAATAATTTAAATATTAAAAACTATAGAATAAATAGATATTTATATTTTCAAATAAATATTTAATAAAAATATCAATTATTTAGAAGAAAATATCTGATATCTTAATTCTAATATTTTAAGATATTAAAAGATTTAAAATTAAGTTGTCAATCAATTTTTAAATTTGAATTTAAATCTTTGTAGAAAATATCTAATTATTTAAATCTCAACCAACAAATATATCTTATTTTAAAAAATCTTTTTAAATGATAAAACTAATGTGATATTTTTAGCTTTGATTATAAATAATCAATTTTCACATTTTTATTTTTTTCTTAATTTAAAAAACATATTCTGGATGAACAGTACCCCGTCACGGTGAAGGTATTCGCACAGATTGGCTGGGGTGCGCGCGCTCGAGGCCTTCTAGCTGCCGAGGAGGAGGCACGGGTGGTGGGTGATGCGTGCAGGCACGCGGGCGGGTGCACGGGAGATGCGCATGCGCGATGTGCACGTTGGTGCGCGCAAGCATGGGCTGCAAGACCAAAAATATTCACAAAAATTTTTTGTGCAATTTTTCAAAGCAAAACCATTTTCTAATTAATTTTTACTATGTTTTATACAAAATAAAGTACATATAAAAGTTAATGGCATAGAAAACACAAAACAATAACCTAAAAATTGCTAATAATCACATAAAATCAATATACTTCATAGAAACGTGAAAATCCATCCTATTATTCAAACATATCAAATAATTCAATTTTTAACATGTTCATGTATGAAAATAAAGATTACCAAAGGCTCTGAGGCAAGTTGTCAGGAAACTCATACATGATCTTTATTTATTTTCATGTAGATCTAATATTAAACAAATTAATATGAGATAACCTAGAACATGTTTCTAAAATTGAATTCAACGAGAAATAATGATAAGAACACTTACATTATACGGAGCGGAATAATAGAGTCATTCCTTCAGTTTCTCTAACCCTTGTATACTTTTTGTCCTCGTGTATTACCAAGACACTGAACCGATCTTCAATTTTCTTCACAGCCTTCCAAAATATCCTTAGAATCACCTAGACTAGAGTGGGCAATTCTCAACACATGAGATAGATACAGAGCGAAGAAGAGAGAAAGAATAATGAGGCGTAGAAAAAGACTTATGTTTAGAGAGAATTGAAAACCTATTAGAAACTTGTGTTTCTACTTGTTTAACTTATGTTTCAGATATCTCTCTTAACATTCCTTTATAGACTGTTATCCAAAAAACAGGCACGAATGACGTGGCAAGTGAATTCTGGACACGTGGCTGACACTTGGCGGAATTCTGCTAGGGTATCGACCAGAAGAGATATTACAAGCAAAAGGCAGTCGAAGCTTACCTGGGACCAGTATGGTCGCAGGTTCCGCGTATCTCTTGATATTTTTATAAAGATCTTAGTCAATGCCGAAATTGACTCCCATGATTTCCTGAGTATCCTATTATTTAGGAAAGAATATATGTAACAAATGAATGTAATCCCCCTTGAGCCTATAAATAGAGAAAGGTAGCTCAAGGAAGGGACATTTGGTCTTTGAATTATTTGAGACTAGAGTGATTCTATTTGACATATTGTATTGTTCTTCAGAGGTTTGTGAAACTCATTGAACCCTAGTTCTTTGATCACTCCTTTGAATTCTATATCAATAACAATTCAAGTGGACGTAGGTTATTACCAGATTCTGGGGCCGAACCACTATAAACTCTTGTGTTCTTTATTATTTCGTCATCATATTCTTTCCAACGTGTTTGTCCACATCAAGCAAATTTGACTCCGTGTCAGTTGGCCAAAATCAGGGTCAACATTCTGGTGCTTTCATTGAGAGCTTGATACATTATCGTTGAAAGATCAATTGCGAAAACTACCAGGAAAACTGGATAGGCGGCCGGCGCTGCACCATCTAACCCGCCTCCTCCTCCTCCCAACGTGGCTGAGGATGAGCCACATTTGGAATTTGATGAGGAAGAAATGGATGACGCGACGCTGAAAAATACCATAGGGGAATTGCAGGAGGAGCTGGGCAATCTGATGGCCGGCCAGGAAAGTGCTGCCGAAATCATGGCACGGCAGCTACAAGAAATTGAACGGCAGCGCTTGGAGCTGAGTGAAAGGCAGGCGGAGATGGACCGTTGCCAGAGGGAGGCCATGGCAGCCCTCGAGGCAGCCTTACAATTGGCTAGGAATCAGGCTGCACCTGCCTCGCAGCCTGATCAACCCACGAATTGGCCACCCCACAGGGGTCCTAATCCTTGCCCGCCTATCCAACCCTCGATCCCACAAAGGCCCGAGCAGCCACCGGCGCCTCAGGACGATGTCTCGCTAGGGGATCCTGAAGCACAACCTCCATCCCAAACTGGTCGCGGTAATCCCCCACAGCAGAGGCAGAATAGGGTCAGGCAGCAGCCTCGCAGTCCTAGACGCCATAGGGAAGACGAGCCTAATCTTTCGAGCAGAGGACAGCATCCTCCTGGCAACAGGAGAAACTCAGAGTTAGGCTCTGCGGTTCGAGGCCCCCCACGGCATGATAATGCACGCGGACCTAACGACCAACGCAGACTACCCTCTAATGCTCAGGAGGTTCCAACCCGGGAAGGCAATCGAGGGAACAGTCGATCCCACCATAGCCAATCAAGATTCAGAGACGACCATGGTTATAACGAGGCCGAATCAGGCAGAGGAAATGCCGGTCGGAGGAATGAAGAAAGAGGTGGAGGCAGAAGCCAGCCACCTTAGGATGACCAACCTGATAGACGGGACGCTGGGGGGCAGCCCAGACAAGATTACGTCTTCAACCGGCTCGGAGCTAGCGAGCAACGGAGGAGAGATGAGGACTTAAGAGACATACTCAACGGTCACTGGGAGCGACAAGACGAGAACGTCCCCCCAGCTCCAGAGGCCACGGCGATTCCTAGCGCCGTGCAGGCCCAGATAGATGCCCTCAACCAGGCAGTGCAGCAGCTGGTCGGGGGAAGAACATCTTATATCGACCACGATAGGAGAAGAGGTACTCCTTTCGTCCAGAGTATAGCTATGGCAGAAACTCCTAGCAAGTTTAAAATGCCTACGCTTCCGAACTTTGATGGGTATGGTGACCCAGTATCTCACGTTAACAAGTTTGAGATACAAATGGACATTCAGAAAGTGTCTGAAGACACTCGGTGCAGGATCTTCCCTGCGACACTTTCTAATGCCGCACAGGAGTGGTTTTTCAAATTCCCTCCTGCAAGTATAGTTTACTGGGAAATGTTCGTAAAGGAGTTTTACGGACAGTTCTACGCGGGTCGTGTGCACCCGACTGAAGCAAACCAGCTGGTTGAAATACGCCAACAAGATGGAGAACCACTGAAGGACTACGTCCAGCACTTTATGCGAGCAGCTGCTGGAGCAAAAATAGTGGGAGACGAAGGCAAGATGATGGCCATAACCGCGGGGGTTAAGCGCCGCACGCCTCTCTGGGAAAGCCTCCGAAAACATGGGGTTAGAACTACCCAAGAATTCTTAGATCGAGCTGATCGCTACATCAAGCTCGAAGACGCCATTGCCAACGAAGGAAAGCCCCCAGGCGAGGACAAGGGGACTGTCGAGCCCGCCAAAGCCGCCAATGGGTCCAAGCCCAATGGCAACGGCAAAGGCAACGGGAATGGCAATGGCAATGGCAAGAATGGGGGGAAACGACCACACAACAAGCCTTCCACCTCTGACAATAAACGATCCAAGGGTAACCGTTATGAACCTCGGTTCACTAACTATACTGCCCTTATTGAATCTCGGGGAGAGGTGTATCAGGCCACGAGTTCCAGCGTGCCTTATAAGAAACATGCTCCCATTCGAAAGGATATTTCGAGATGAGACACTACCAAGTTCTGTCGTTATCATAACGACTACGGACATGATACCAACGAATGCAACCAGCTGAAGGATGAGATCAAGTTCCTTATTAGACAAGGACACTTGAGAAGATATATACAGGCCTCGGGAAATTCCCAACGAGAAGCTCCAGGTGGCAACGAGCAAGCGCCCACACGCCAAAGCTCGCCACCTTTGCAGCCTGACCCCGTAACTGGCACATTGTTAACCATCTGTGGAGGCCCACACCTCGCGGGAAACAGCGGAAAGGCCAGAGAACGATATGCTCGGACTCTGCGCCACGACCAGGACATCGAGATGATGACTGTGGATGACCGCGCGCTGAAAAAGGCTCGGTCAGAAGAAGGCGAGATAACCTTCTCTGATAGCGATGCCCAACATGTCCGGTTCCCACATTCCGATCCGCTAGTCGTCGATATCCAAATGGCCAACATGATGGTGAAGAGAGTGCTGGTTGACACAGGAAGTTCGGTGAATATCCTGTATAAGTCTTCGCTAGAATGCATGAAGTTGTCCGTTAAGGACCTGGAGCCCTGCAACAAAACAATATACGGTTTCTCTGGTGAGGGACTCGCCCTCGCATGGTCAATCAGACTACCAGTGACAACAGGTACAGCGCCTTCTACCAGGACATTACTCGCTACTTTCATAGTAGTAGATTGTCCTTCGGCATACAATGCCGTCATTGGGAGGCCTATACTGGTTGATCTACGAGCCGTCACCTCTATGTGGCACTTAGCCATGAAATTCCCGGCAGACGCAGGGGTAGGACGCGTGTTGGGAAACCAGAGGGAGGCTAGGGAGTGCTACAATGCCTCAGTTACAAAGGCGAAGAAGGGAACGTCAAAGAGCACTCCCCCAGATAGGTTGCAGATGGCCATTGATACACAAGCCCAATCCGGTGATGAAGTCACCAAATAGGGTGTTGCTTAAAGTGAGGATAGAGATTTAGATCCTCACTTTGGGGATTTTGAAGAAAACGTTGGACCCGTCGAGGACCTGGAAGAGGTCCAACTTGACGAGAAAGACCCGACCAGAGTCGTGAAGGTCGAGAAAAACTTAGAACCAACCACGAAGCATCCACTGGTGGATTTTTTGCGGAAAAACCAGGAGGTCTTTGCCTGGTCGAACAAAGACATGGCTGGAATAGACCCTGCAGTTAGCAGCCATGTCTTGAACATAGACAAGAGTTTTCCACCCGTGCAACAAAAAAGAAGGCTGCTCGATAAGGATCAGTCGAGAGCCTTAAAAGAAGAAGTTGAGAGATTAAAGGAGAATGGGTTCATCAAGGTGGCATTTTATCCATCGTGGGTCTCTAATCCAGTATTGGTTCCCAAGCCCAAAGGAAAATGGCGAACCTGTGTGGATTTTACAGATCTCAATAAAGCCTGCCCGAAGGATTGCTTCCCACTCCCAAGGATCGACCAGTTGGTCGATGCTACTGCAGGACACGAGGTCCTCTCTTTCATGGATGCATACTCAGGCTACAATTAGATCATCATGCATCCCCCTGACGAGGATAACACCAGCTTTCGGACCGATACAGGATTATACTGTTATAAGGTAATGCCCTTCGGATTGAAAAACACAGGTGCGACTTACCAGCAGTTAGTTAACCACATGTTTAAAGAATTGATCGGAGTAAACATGGAGGTATACGTGGACAATATGCTGGTAAAGTCGAAAAAGGCAGAAGGACATGTGAAGGATTTGCAAGAGTGTTTCGATGTATTGAACAAGTACCAGATGAAACTAAATCCTCTCAAATGTTCCTTCGAAGTTGGATCAGGGAAGTTTTTGGGGTTCATTGTTAATTCAAGAGGAATCGAGGCCAACCTCGACAAGATAAAAGCCCCGATCGACATGAAATCGCCCGAGAAGATCAAGGATGTAAAAAGTTTAACCGGGAGAATTGCAACCCTAAGTAGATTTATTTCCAAGTCAACGGATAAGTGCGTCCCTTTCTTCAATCTACTTAGGGGCGACAAGAAATTTGAATGGATAGGAGACTGCGAGCAAGCTTTTCAGGCCTTGAAAGCCCATATGGCACGGCCTCCTATTTTATAAAAGCCTATAGAAGGAGAAACTTTGTTCATTTACCTGGTGATCACTGAAGTTGCTGCTAGTGCGGTACCAGTTTACTATGTAAGCAAGAGGCTAATCAGAGCAGAACTGAGGTATCCTCCCATCGAGAGGTTAGCATACTGTTTAATCTTGGCCTCAAGGAAGCCACTTCCTTACTTCCAAGCCAATCCCATTACAGTCTTAACTGACCAGCCCCTTCGGCAAGTCCTCCAAAAACCAGAGGCGGCTGGGCGTTTATTAAAATGGGCAGTCGAACTGGGGCAGTTCGATATTACATATTCACCGCGAGCAGCAGTAAAGGGACAAGTCTTGGCTGATCTTATTGCAGAGTTCACCGAACTCCCGGACAGCGAGCAGTGCGAAAAGCCTAGTGCGCCTGAGCCTCAAGATGAAGCTCCCTCGTGGAAGTTATTCACAGATGGGTCATCAAACGAATCTCACGCAGAGCAGGAGTGATCTTGATAACGCCAGAAGGGCATCGATTTCACTGCGCCATTAGGTTCGACTTCACAGCGTCGAATAATGAAGCAGAATACAAAGCACTCCTCGCTGGATTAAGAATGGCAAAAGACATGAGCATAAAGGTGCTGGATATTTACAGTGATTCACAGCTGGTAGTGAATCAAGTCCTAGGGGAATATCAAGCACGAGGCCTGAAAATGGTGGCGTACTTGAACGAAACTAAAGACCTGTTAGCCCAATTCACGAAGTATACCCTCCAGCAAATACCCCGGGATCAGAATTCGAATGCAGATGCCTTAGCCAAACTTGCGAGCGCAAAAGGTGCTGACACTTTGAATATTGTGCCAGTAGAAAGATTGAGCGACCCAAGCATACGAGCAAATGAAACCAGTATGGAAATCCGAATGGAAGATACATGGATGGCGCCTTATTTGGTGTATCTGACAAATGGTGTACTACCGGCAGATAGAAACAAAGCCAGAACTCTTCAAAGGCAGGCGGCTAGGTATATACTGGTCGATGGTGTTCTATATCGAAGGGGATATTCCATGCCGTTGCTTAGATGTATTACACCAGAGAAAGCTAAAGAGCTAATGAAGGAAGTACATGAAGGCTTCTACGGGGATCATACTGGGGGGCAATGTTTGGCGATAAAGATTCTAAGGCAGGGCTATTTCTGGCCGACTATGAATGAAGATTCAATGGAGTTTGTGTGAAAGTATGATAAGTGTCAGAGATTTTCCAAAATCCCACGCGCATCCCCAAACGAGTTAAAGCAGATGCAGAGTCCTTGGCCTTTCGCAGTATAGGGTATAGACTTAATTGGATCCTTGCCAACAGGAAAAGGCGGAGTGAAGTACGCAGTAGTAGCCGTCGACTACTTCACCAAATGGGTCGAAGTTGAACCACTCGCTACCATAACGACCAAGAAAGTTCTTGACTTTGTCATCAAGAACATTGTTTGCCGATATGGTTTGCCTCGAAAGATTGTCTCAGACAACGACACCCAATTTGACAGTGACTTATTCACCGACTTATGCGAAAGGCACGGGATTATCAAAAGCTTTTCTTCAGTCGCGCATCCACAAGCAAACGGGCAGGTCGAAGCAGTGAATAAAATGCTTAAGGATACCCTGAAGAAAAGGCTTGAAGACGCTAAAGGAGCATGGCCAGAGCAGCTGCCTGAAGTCCTCTGGTCGTATAGAACTTCTCATGGAACTGCAACAGGTCACACTCCGTTTTCCTTAGCGTACGGGTATGAAGCTATGTTGCCCGTCGAATTAGATCCCCCCTCACATTGACGCATTACATACGACCAGGGCAAAAATAGCCAACTAATGATGGAGTCCCTAGACTCAATTGAGGAGATACGAGAACGAGCCCAACTCCGAGTCGCTGCGTACCAGCAAAAGGTCGCTTGGTATTTTAACTCAAAAGTAAAAGAAAGGAAATTCAACGTCGGTGACCTAGTGTTATGACGAGTTTTCTTGAATACCCGCGACCCCACTGCTGGAGTGCTCGGACCAAACTGGGAAGGACCTTACCAGATTGAGGAAGTCCTTCATCCGGGCACCTACAAGCTTGCACGCTTAAATGGAGATCTCGTTCCACGCTATTGGAACGGTGAACACGTGTGCAAGTACTACCAATAAACAGTCCTTTTTAAAGGATTGGCTTGTATTAATTTTTACTTTTTACAAGTTTCGAAAAAGGGTTAACCACGTTGTATGGCTAATCGCTTATAAGTGTAAGATCTTTTTAAGATCACTCGTAAAGACATGTTTAGACCATTTTAATACGAGATTATAAGGGATTGTGCGCAGCCAGTCATTCTTGCCAACCTTTGTAAATTTATTTTACAAGTATTTGTTCATTACGTGTGTTGTTTTGCTGTATTACAAGTGTTATAATTACTATCGAGCAGTAATGTTCGCACAGGTCATGGTCAAGGCAAGTGACCAAGGACCTAAAGCTCCTCGATCACTTGGGGGGCATATAAGGTACATCGATAGCAAAGCATACCAAAAGCTATGTAAACACATGAACAAAATGAGTGAAAGCATGCTATGGTACTTAGAGTATTTTTCAAAATTTATATTTTGTTAAGTCAAGCCAAAGTACTATGCTAAGTTCAGTCATGCGAACAGATGTTATAATAAAAAGAAAATATTATAATATCATAAGGCATTCTTTTACACCGCAAGCATCACTGCTTGGATGTAATTGTTTAAAGTAAAAGGAAAAGTTTGCTGCCCGTGCAGCAAATTTAAAAGTAAAAATTGTCTTTACAACACGACCCGCGGGTCGTGTAATTGAAGAAAAATAAAAAAAAGAAATAAGTTTAAGGGGCAGGAGGGTCTTGCTCAGCAGTCTAATTGGCCGCATTCTCAACAACACCTCCCTCCTCTGCGTCAGCGGCCGGCTGGATGCTTGGGGAAGCAGGAACCCTTGCTCTTTCTTCTTCTTCAGCCAATCGAGCAATGCAGCGGGCCAACTCAGCGTTCCTGGCATCTTCTGGAAGGTAGTTAAAATTGGCACCCCGGTTATGTTTCCAAAAGTCGTAGAAACACCGAAGTGTTGCATTCTTGTACCTCTCCAGATTATTAGCATTGGTAAGCTTCAGCTGCTCCATCTGGCTCTCAAGAACAGCTATGGCCTTGTCCTTATCTAGGAGCTCCTCCTTGAGCCTCTTGACTTCACGATATTGGGTTCAGCTGAAATCCTGGTATTCATCCCTCTGCTTCTTCATAGCTGCCTTAGAAGACTCAGCCTTTGCCAGCTTTGCCACTGCAGCATCCTTCTGCTGAGTAACCACTTCCAACTCCCCAGCGTGCCTGGCTTCTGCAGCCTGAAGCTCCTCGGTGGCTCTCGCCTGGAACTCCTCGACGGCCTTTGCACGAGCCTGGTCGATGGTAGCTAGGGCACGAGTGCGAGCGGCAATTATTGTCAGCATGGCCTGCAGTCAGGGAAATAAAAGTTAGACTATACTACAAAAAGGAGAAGTAAAATCCAAGAGGAAAAATATTTACATTGGCCACTTCGTTAAGAGCCCTGTTGAGGATCTGTTCAACCCCCATGCTCTCAGTTTCAGCCATTGCCTCCCTGCAACGGTCGTGCTTCAAGATATGGGCAAGGCGATCTTTGGCTGATTGCAGGGAGCAGTTTGAGAGCCTGGTCCCAGGAAGCTCTACTTGCAGAGTGTACTCCTTTCGGGCCGCAGGCGGAGGGTTGGGAGTAGGGGCACCTCATCAGGAGCGGAAGGCTGAGCAGGGGTTTGTCCAACAGGGGCAGCCTCCTTCTCGACCCTTCTTAGCCAGAGGTCCTTGGCTCGATTCGCCATTATGCCTCCTGGATGTCTTTCGTCGAACCAGGGGGACCTCTGCCTCCTCTTGAGCCTGGTATAGATCGAAAACGTTGGGAGTAGCCATCTCTGCGTACAAAGAAAAATATGCAGATGATAAGATAAAGGCAGATGAAAATGCTTGGTAAAACAGAAAAGAGGTCACAAAGTTTAATACCCGAGCTACAACTATTGGTCGCTATACTACTGAATCTATTAGTCATACACTCACTATCTGGCACGAAGAAGTCTGGCCCTAGATTTGGAGTATACGTAAAATTGTCGTCCCCGTCAAACAAGTGACAGGGAAGTGGCAAGCTATTTAAAAGCAAAATAAGAATACCGTTTTCATCTGAGGATTCATCCAGGTCTATGATAGACTCTGCTGCCTTTTGTTTCCCCTTGCCTTGGGACGCATAAGGCCTCTCTGCTGAAGGAACGCCAGTGGGTTCCCTGATCGTAACCCCCATCGGCCTCCTTCAGGGAGGAGACGCCGGGGGTTGCTGCTCGGGATCCCCCTCGGCCGTGGAATCTGCTACCACAGGTCCTCTTGTTTCATGGCGAGGAGCCAGGAGGCCAGATAGCCTTAGATTTTCATCAGTGACTAGGGACTTGACGCTTTTTTCTGCGTCTGCCATCCTGGCCAGTGCATTTGACCTCAACACCATGTCTGGTGTTGGGTTCGGACGTAACCATGGTCCTGAAAGGCATAGTATACTTTAGAACGGTTCAGGAGAATTTGTTAAGGAAAAGTAGCGACCAGTGAAAGAAGCATTTACCTCCACGAGCAAAGGCTAGGTTGTTCGTAGTCATATCCGGCGTGAGGAAGTACTCCCTACTGTACTGCCCCACGTTGGAAATATGGGTAGTGTCACTCACAAAAGTTCGGCTAGTTTCCTGGTGATAGAGATGGAAGAAGCCCGTCCCATATTGTTGAGGGTTGGACTTAAGGTCGAAGAGGAAGTTGACCTCATGAGGGGTAGGTTCCGGCCATTTTTTAAGTTTATACAAGATATAGAGTGCGGCCAGCATTCTATATCAATTTGGAGTAATTTGAAAGGGGGCGACACTAAAATAGTTGGCCACCCCCTGGTAAAAAGGATGTAGAGGGAGGATGGCCCCCGCCTCTATGTGATATCAGGACCAAGCGCTATAGGCACTCCCGGGAAGGTTAACTCTTTGATCAGCAGCCGGGATGGTAAGATTAGCTTTTGTAAGAGGATACTTCCTATGATAATTGGCAAGCATCCGAGGAGTCACTTGGCTGGTGGGGGAGAGATACCACTCAACATCAGAAAGGTTTTGATGCCGAGGGCGGGCCCTGACTTGGATACGAGGGTCTGGGGCAGTATTTTCTCGACCACTGGTCGAGGGAACCCTAGCCTGTGAATCAGGCTGGGCAGGAGAGTTTGGACTGTTTTCGGAGTCAGGTCTTTTCTTGCCTAAGGACTTCGAGCGGGCCATTTGAGGTGGTGATGGACGAGGTTTAGAAGAAGATCGTGAAAATGGATTCTCGTGAACTCGGTCAGTGGGTCGTTCTTCACCTTCGAGCAGCTGGGCAAGAAGATTGTCGTCAATGGACTGTTCACCTCCCCACAAATCTGGCATTAAAGTCTGCAAACAGAAGAATGGGGAGGTGAGGATGAAGAATTTTGAAAGCTTTTTAGAATAACGCTGGTCGAGTATCAAAGTTAAGCTTTTATACAGCAGCATTCTAACAAAAAACTAAAAAAAAATTTCACGCGAACAGTTTGATAAACAGATCAAAAGTGAAAGAAAAACGTTTTTTGAAAAAGCTTTTTCAACTCCTTTTATGGCGGGAAAAACACGGTTTTTCAGCTAGCATAAAAACTGATTTTTCACTTCGATTTTACGTCCTAAGGCCATGATCTTAACTATCAAACTAACTCGTAACTCCCTAGTAACAGAGAAATATCACGTAACATTCAGTATCACCTATTAAACCCCCCTACTGACATGTATTTCAACCCAGAAACAAATGAACCCAACAGTCGGTCTACAGAAGCATGCACGGCAAAAATATAAAGCGTAAGAGTCCAGAAACTAACCAAAATGAAGATCGTGGAGATTTGAGGGATTTTCCGGGCGTAAAAGGGGCTCACGGGTTGAATCTTAAAACGCCGAAGGACGATCTTCAGAGGGAAACAGGAGCTCTGGTGTTAGGGTTTCTTGAAAAAGTGATGGCTTGCGTAAAAAGAAAAAGGCTTTTGTCCGTAAGCATTAAAAGGAAGTACTCCTCAGCTTCCCCTTTTTCGAAGTATGGGGAAGGGTGATAGCCGTCTAAACGATTACTTGGGAAGCGAAAAGCCGTGATTAGACAAGGGTAGGTTGCTTTTTCCAAGATTGCACGAAGTATTCTGACAGGTATGGTGGGGTAACCGAAGGGTCGTTTTCTCAAAAGTTTATTTATTGCTCGTAATAAATAAACTTGGGGGGCAAATGTTATCCAAAAAACAGGCAAGAATGACGTAGCAAGTGACTTCTGGACATGTGGCTGACACTTGGCGGAATTCTGCTAGGGTATCGACCAGAAGAGATATTACAAGCAAAAGGCAGTCGAAGCTTACCTGCGACCAGTATGGTTGCAGGTTCCGCGTATCTCATGATATTTTTATAAAGATCTTAGTCAATCCCAAAATTGACTCCCATGATTTCCTGAGTATCCTATTATTTAGGAAAGAATATCTATAACAAATGAATGTAATCCCCCTTGAGCCTATAAATAGAGAAAGATAGCTCAAGGAAGGGATTTTTTTCCTTTGAATTATTTGAGACTAGAGTGATTCTATTTGACATATTGTATTGTTCTTCAGAGGTTTGTGAAACTCATTGAACCCTAGTTCTTTGATCACTCCTTTGAATTCTATATCAATAACAATTCAAGTGGACGTAGGTTATTACCAGATTCTAGGGCCGAACCACTATATACTCTTGTGTTCTTTATTATTTCGTCATCATATTCTTTCCAACGTGTTTGTCCACATCAAGCAAATTTGACTCCGTGTCAGTTGGCCAAAATCAGGGTCAACATAGACTACATTAGGTCATTTATTTAATTAAAAAATCAATAAAATAATAGCCAATTAACAACCCTAGGTCGAAATTATCATGGCCTTTAGGCCCATGAAATTTCTCATTTGATTATAAGCCCATTGTACTAAAAATGAAGGCCTGTATTATTTTCTATTGATTTAATTAAATAAATAATTATTTAAATCTTTTATCAAATTAATTATTTAAAATTTGAACCTTGATTTAAACATATTTATTAATTTAGACACCAATTTATTTTAATTAATAAATCTACCCTAATTTCTCTTTACTTAACTCTGTGAAACTATCCAAAATTGACCTAGTCCACTTTGATAATTCTAATTGATAATTAAATCAATTAATTGAGAATATCTAGATGATTTTATCCAAGGTACATTGGGGTCCATGGGCCTATGAATTCAAGCTCCATTCAGTTATCATAAATCTAACAAATAAATTTACTAACTTATTAATTCCTCGTGACTCCACTCAAAACTCGGAATTGCACTCTTGAATTCATAGAACGCTCTATAAAAAATATAGATACGCTATTAATTATCCATTGTTACAACCATAATTGTCACTCAGTCCTCTATAGACGGTCCACAATGAGATGAGACTAAAATACCGTTTTACCCCTCATTGTATTTTATCCTTAAAACACTTAGTTCCTTGTAAACGATATTTCAGTAAACTAATATTAATTACAGAAATGAGATCTCTATGATCTATCACCTTGATCCAAACTAAAAGGAAACCATCGTTTCACTTCTTCATCAGAAGCTATAGATGTTCATGTCTTTGATTAACACTCCCACTCAATTATACTACCGAGTTCCCAAGATGTACGTATGGGCTAGTCCGTAGGGTAAGCTGGTAACGAACAAGTCAAAGAACTCAAATAATACAATCAATTAAAATACTAACCACTCAAAATTGAGATTGAATTGACCTACAGTCAACTATATGATATGACTAGAATAGATAATAACGGTATGTTTACTTATCCTAATAACTGTCAATATCAGTCCAGTCCGATGTAACAAATACATCTGATCTTATCTACTTTGCTAATGTTCTAGAAAGAACATAACACTGTGATGTGTAAGTAGAACATATCGTAGATTGGCAAGTCAGTGTAAATCATGTGCACTGACTAATCTTAGGACTAACTTATTTTGAACATATAATCATATTTATATTCCACTGTGATTACATCACTATAAATATGATTAGCTATATGCTTGGAATTTAATAGAAGTTTATATTAAACAAATAATCATGAAAATAAAACATCTGAGCAAAGTTATTGACCAAGTCAAAAAATGATTTCTATTCTTCTATTGATAATAAAATGAGATTACAAAGAAATTGGGTTTTAATTAGGGCATAAAACCCTAACAGATAGAGCTATAGTGCAACTTGTTCCATGTGTGCATGACCCATGCACACGTGGGGTATGTAAGTTGGGCATGTGTATTCTTCTGTGATTGCAAAGACGAACGTTTGATTATGATTATAGGCTCGTTGTGACGTACTCGCACTTTACAATTGTTTGGACCTGTGGTAAGGAAGTTAGTTAGATTTTTTCTATGAATTATGTTATGAAAGGTATGAATTGTTATGATACCAAAGTTAAAGTGTTATGAAAAGCATATGTTGTGATAGGAAAAGTGTTATGATAAATGTGAATTCTATGTTTTGATATGAATTGTTATACATGTTATTGTTTGATGTATGAAAAGCAACAGATAGCTAGCGTGCTGAACACGACACAACAAAGGAGTTACTAAGGATATGATGTAACTCATAGGGCGAACGCGCCGAGGTTATTTGAGGACTTGAGATCCTGTTTATCTCATAGAGGAGGTCTTACCAGTTTATCATTTTGCTGGTTACCTCATGGTGTGACATGGACAATAGGGGTGCCATGATCACAAGAAGTATGATTATGATGTGTGATTTAGATGTATGACTATGACTACGATTATGACTATGATTTATGAGTACGAATATGATATGTTTTGCCCTGAGTTTATGATATGAATATTTTCTTCTTGCATTTTCTTTGATATTGTTATATTTGTTTGTACTTCTATACTGAGCTTTTACCTCACCCCTTACTTTTTCCCTTTCAGGTAAACAATAGAGTTTCTCCTTGGCACACAGAGTGATGTGGGGGGTTTTGATGTCTGACTATTTATGGCGTGGGGTGTCCTATGAACGAATAATGATCAAGATGAGCGCAAAGAATAATTAAGAAATTTGTGTTATGAACTATGTTCAAATTATGTCAATGGGACTTATTATTTGATTTTAATTTCCAAATACTTTATAAAGACATAATATTTTTATATCAAACTATTGGGCCCAAACTGCATGTGTTTAACAAGGCCCCACTAAACTTTTCATTAAAATGGTACTTTTCTAATTCATGTGACATGAGTGACATTTTATATAGTAATACATTAGGGTGCGTTATACAAATGGTATCAGAGATGGTCATTCATGTTTCCAAGGGCCCTCCGCATACATGCTAAAGACGTGAAAATCTCACCTCAACATGTTGCAAGTACTTGCTATAATTGTTATTTGTTTTCTTTGTTTTAAATATTTAGTTTTGTAATTGTAGTATAGAAAAGATGCCTCCTATCATTAGGACCACTAAGAAACAGCTACTTAAAGAGATACGCTCTACAACTAAAGTGAAACTCGACGAGGATAATGAAGATTGGAGGATCGCTGTACTTGATACGACTGTAGTAGTATGCAAGTGTTTTCAGGAAATGATTGACAACAGAGGAGCGCTGCTTTGGCCCATTGATCAATTCTGGGTGCTACCGCAATCACTGTCAATATACCCCGTGGCTCTCCATCAGTTGACCATAGCGTGGCACGATGTCGTGTAGGATGACTTGGACATTGACACTATCGAGTACACTATTTACGACCTCGTGGAGAATTACGAATTCAATCATTTTGAGGTAGTCCTAGTTAAGAATGATGACAAAGAGATGAAGAAACGTTACGAGACGGTACACAACATGAAAGGAAAAATGGTGCGACAGGAAGCAATACACGCCGTACCAAAAGTGAGTATCAAAATGAGGGCGAAGGCTAGCTCCCCTGACTACTTCCACATCTCGGAAAACATCTTTGATTACGATTCAAGGGACGATTCAATGATCGAGGACTACAGTCCATCTCAAATTTTCATCAATAATCTTTTTTTAATAAAATGGGACTTCCTTAATGACCCTTAAAAACCTATGGATTATTTTTATGGTTTTATTCAGAGACTTTGTTGGGGTACTTTTGAGAAAACCTATGGATTATTTTTATGGTTTGATTTATGGGGTACTTTTGAGAAAACCTTGGATATTATAGTTTTATATTTCTCTCTCTAGAATACTCTAAATGTTCTATGGATGTGAGTATGTATGACAACTTTCATGATTAGGTTATAAGTAACCAAAACACGATGCTATTTATCTCCTCTTACGATTTTCTTTTAGTGACTTAGAATTTCATAATGTCAACAATAGGAAGAGGAACAAGAGGTAGAAGGGGAAGAGACTGAGGAATAGGTGCCTCTACAAACTTGAATGTTGTGGAAATCCCTGACCTGAGAATGCCACCAGCCCAGCCAGTAGCCCAAGCTGTACGAGTTGTGGATTTGCCTGTAGAAATAGCAAGATTGAGGGAACAGTTAAGGTAGAGGGATGATGAGTTGGCCCAAGCTAGAAAAGTACCCCAAGCGCCCCACGTACCATTGCACAGCCTAAGCCTCCAGTACCAGCACTTGCATCATTGCCAATGGCTAACGGTTTCAAGCTAGTTTATGAACGCTTTAGGAAGCAAGCGCCATCTAGTTTTGAAGGGAAAGTCGACCCTATGGTGGCAAAAGATTGGTTGAAGTCAGTAGAAGCTATCTTTGACCACATGGAGTTGAACGACCATCAAAGGGTTTCGTGTGCAACTCACCTACTTAAAATGGATGCAACGATTTGGTGGGACATGGTGAAGCAGACTCGTGACTTAAACACTATTACTTAGGCATATTTTTTTCATGCATTTTGCTAAAAGTATTATAGTGGATGAATTTGTTACTTTTATTCAAGGAAACCTTTTTGTTACCGATTACGCTCAAAATTTTGACAGATTGGCTAGGTTTGCACCTGAAATAGTACCAACCGAGGCCAATCGAGTCCAAAGGTTTATGATAGGACCTAAGCCCATGATTGCTAGAGATGTCAAGATTACCAATGCTGAGGTGGTATCGGGATTCCGGTGAATCTACATAAGGAGATCATGAACCTGATTCTATCTCTATCCAAAGGACAAAGTAAGTTGCAATTCCTTGTGATCCCAAGTCTCATCTACAAGATCCTCTCCTCTCAGCATGCTCTGAAATTCGCTGATGAGACCATGGTGATTACTCTGATAGGTTATACCTACAAAGTGAAAGAGGAAACTACCCAAGGCTTTTCCAAACGTGTCAAGATTGTTCATCTGACTATCAAGTCTACTAATGGGTCAGGAGAGTCTACTGAAGTACCTGCTTGAGAACTTGAACTATCTACACTAAAGGCTGCCATTGGAGTCATTTAAACCTACCAATCCACCTTCCTGAACAAAATCGTTGCCCTCTTTGAGCCCAACAACTTCTTCTTGACAATGTACTCATTATGTGTGCCTCTTCATCAAAGCCAAAGAAATATCCAGGCTTTCTTTCATTGTTTTTGTATTTTTTATTGTTGGTTTAAGACTTTGTCTATGTTTTGAAGTTTATGATTTCTTTTTAGACTTTGGTTCAGACTTTGGCCCTTTGATAGTAAAAAAGGGGGAGTGTTATGTTTTTTGTTTTTTTTTTCTATTTTAGTTTTGACATCTTTTTCAGGGGGAGAAATATATTTTTTAGTTTCTATATTGGTATATCTCTACCTTGTGTTAATTTTTTATGCAGGGGAAGTTTTTTGGTAGTTTTTAAGTCAAAACTAACACGTTTTGACGCAAGTTGATTGAGTATTATAAAAAAAACAGTTTTTTCTATAAAGTTGTGAAAGGAGGAGATTATAAAATCCAAAAGTTGGCAAACTTATATTTGGCATTTTTATATTACTCAATTCATTTTATTGAAATCTCGCAAAGTGAGTTAGCTATTTAGTTAAAAATTGTTTATGGCATTAAAATATCTTTGGTTATTTCTCTTATTAGTGTGATTTCTATTATGTCCTTTTATACCACCATCAATAAATTAATTATGTATATTTCTATCATAAAATCCAATCGACTCATTATTTTTTATTTACCTTTTCTTAGGTCAAAACTAGGATATGTGAAGAATGTCCACGACAAAAATTAGGTTAAAAAGAAAATTTTTACTTGTTGAAAAACGTTCACAAACATGACTCTTCAGAGAGCATTGTTTAAAACATTAATTTTTCTAAACGGTTTAAAATAAAACTCCTAGATTTTAAATTATTTTTCCATGAAACCAGACCGGTTTAATTACCAATATAGCAAGATTGTTCAGTTCACAAATTAGCCTAAAATACTTTATTTTGCTTATGGAACACATTGTCCAAATTTGGTTGCATGTACAATTTGTAAAACTGCTTTTATAAATACCACAACATTATTGTAAAAGTCATAACTTGATCAATATTACACCATTTTGGATGTTCTTATACACTATGAGCATCTTCTCTTCCTAAATAACACAATGGTTACGAGAAAGTATAAAAATAAATATATATGGATTTCTCTTGACCCTTTGGAATTCAAGACTAAACATTGACAACATAAAATCATAAAAATCTAGAGGAATGTTGGGTTCCGCTTCTAACCGTTTAACAAAACATGCATCCATGCTTGATCAACCACTACATATAAAACATTATAGTAATGCCCTAGATAGCCAAGACCGTTACACTATGTATTTTAAATAGTACTAGAATCCCTAATGTGAGTCTCTTGGCCATAAACGTGTAACTAAATGTGATTAACGGTTTATGGTTAAAATTTTTGGTCAAAAGGAATAACCATTTCATTAAAATGTTTACGTTCGTACATGGGATCCCAAAATGAACTTTAAAAGGTTGTTTATGTTGATGCGGTTTTTCGCCAATATTGTATTAAGAAATAATAAGGCAGATTAGTGCTTAATGATAAACAGTAATGAAAAATAAAAAAGATTCACTGAAGAACACATAACTTTTATGTGGTTCAGTGGTTAAAATCCACCTAGTCCACGAGTCAATATTATTGTTGTTTCTCTCTCTATTTTGGCAGAGTTTTGGTATTACAGAATAATGGTCCCCTTTCCAATCCAATATTCCCAGTATTTATAGGGGAATTCCATGGATAGGTTTGGGTAATCGCGTGAGTCAATCACACATTTACATAATGTCTACATTTAATACAAATGATTCCCATTTATATTTGGATATGTTTTGACAACAAGATAACAGGTTCCTGTTATCTCGGATAATAAGCACGACAGCCTGGCCATAAATAAACGTATAAAAGGGATCCCAAGTCCCTGGGGATCCTTGTGTATGCATTATACTAGAATTACCTCGAGCTGGATATCTCCTCGAAGCTCGTGCTTCGTCAGCTATTTAATATTTCGACCTCGCGCTTCACAGTCATCACATCCTTATTTGGAGATAAACTCAGGCCACCTAACCCCACGTATGATCACTATGAATTTCGAGTTGTCCACATGGATAATAAGTAGATATTATTTCCCTTAGTCATTCTCCGTGTATTAATCTGCCAGCTGTAACCGAGCTGAGTGAATGAACTCGTGCTATAATTAGGGTACAATAGTTTACAACTCAAAAGTTACAACAAGCCGAACTAAGCGGCAAAATAGGGTTTGACCCAAGTTCCTCTAAGAAACCTTGGTCGTGGTGGTCGAGCAGTCGCATATGTACACGTAGCCAATGAAACTCTCCAACTCATGGCTAGTCTAGCTGCCCTTTCCCGTCACCTGCACCACAAAGCGCCCGTGAGTCGAGGCTCAACAAGAAAACTTAAACATGCTCATGAGCAATTAACAACATATTACAAAATCATAAATAGCATACCTAGCAGTATTAACCCTACTCATGAATGCATTCTATTCAGATATGTGACTACAGTGTCACACTAGGGCCCATTGCCCTATATACGTGACCATAGAGTCACACTGGGATCGTTGCCCTAAATAAATGACTATAAAGTAACATCGGGGCCCATTTCCCTATGATATGGGACTATAGAGTCACCTCGGGGCACATTGTTCCATCCTTTGTATAACCAGCCTTGGAGTTGGCACTGCGTAACTAGTGCTTTATTTTCCAAACTACCATAGGGTTGGTCAAGAGTATATCACGCTCCTGATTAGGCCTAACCATATCAACCTACGCTTCATGCACTATTGCCGCCCTTGACTTATAAGTCAATGCCTTTTCAATCAGATAATGCAGAAAACATACAACATTTAACAATTATCCAGATACAAAGCATTGAAGCATACTCAATCAAATAATCAAAGGCATAATCATCATAATCATGCTCATTCACAGGGGTCTGAGCCCTAATCATATCTATATTTAATAACTGGGCCAAGCCCTAATCACATATATCATGTATTGGGTGCAATTTTCTTACCTCTAGTCCAAGCACAGGAAAATTAACAACGTCCCCTGAGCACGATCCCATTTCGAGCCCTAGTGATACCCTAGTCATAACCATAATAAGCGATATCCATCAAGATCGAGTAAATAAAGACTCTCGGACCGAGTCCTAGCCCCTGACACCTTGAATTCAACTAAATCGCATAGTAGAACCCTTCCAGAGCCCTTAGGTTTGAGTTCCTACCACATGCTCATTCACAAGCGTCACGACTCTCCTCAAGTCAGAGAGCCCAGACCTTAATTAACTGGACATGAGCGACATCGCATTCCACCAAGCACCGTGGTGCCATGGCAGTTCAGGGAACTGCCTTGGCCTCTAAGTTCATGAGGGTTGCAGCGCCCCAAGAACAAGGCCATAGCGTGGCCCTGCAAACTAAAAAAAACAGTGATTTTTATCCAAATATATCCACATAATAATGACTAAACCGCTAACTTGCTCCCTAGGATCCCCTCGTTCTGAATAACCAAAACATATTCACATAATAATGTGGTCTCAATCATAAAACACATACATATTCAAGTATGCCATCAACCGGCCAAAATTACAAAAATGCCCTTCTAAACGGGCCCACATGCATGCTTAATACACCTAAACATGCAAATACAATCATAATATAATATAACTCACATAATTCAAATAATCGTGCATATAATCATATATTAATTCAATTATTTCCCTCCTAGTCCCCTAATCAAGGCACTAATCCTTATTAGGGAAATTGGGATGTTACAATTACAGTACAAAGAATGAATTTTAACTATAAAAATTACACATGCAACCCAGCTACACAAAAATATTATAAAACTAACAAAGGTGACCATTTATACCTTTGAAAGTTCTAGTATTTGGTGGTTTGGTTCTAACTCCTTAAACCACTCTTGGACTATCTTTCAAACCTTCACACATACACTCCCAAACACCCAATGGTCAGCCACAAAAATAAGTAAAAAAAATTGAAAGGAAAAACAGGAACAAGAACATGAATATTACCTCATTTTTTCTTGTCTTTCCAAGATGCTTTAAAGCTTAAGTTTCCTTCAGTTCTAATGGGGTTTCTTAGAAAGCTAACGGAGATATGTAGGCTTGAGTGGCTTAGAAGTGTTTGAGAGAAAAAGTTATAGAGAGGGACAGAGGAATGGTTTTTTCCAAGGGAGTTCTAGAGAGAGGGGAGAGCTTATGAGTTTTTGAGAGAGAGAATGGAAGAGTGAAAATGAGAGAAAATGCTTGATTTTTGCCATAAATAGCTAGGCTTAAAAAAAATTTAAATGACAATAATTCCCCTCTAAATGGCGAACCACTTGGTGTTTAATTATTTCCTAATTTTTTTTTTCAAATTCCCACTTAATTAAAGCCTCATTATTTTATCCCAAATAATTACTCAAGTGATACATTTTTTCCCAATTTTCTTACCTCAGTAAATTAAACTCTTAACATAAGTTAATTAAATTAAATGTGTGTTCCCATTTAATTTAAGTGGTAATACTCCTATAAAGTTTAGGCTGTGTAATTAATTTCCAAAATTTCCATTTTTGGCTAATTAAGCATTTTATCACAAAAAAGCCAATTAAAATTCTTTTTGCAAGAATGTTACTCTCTTGTCCTTAGAATAAAACATACCAACAAATTTTATGCCCATAATTATTTAATTCCAACATATTTTTATCCGAGAATTTATTCGGTTAGGGTTTTCGTTCCAGTTGAAGACAGAATTTTTGGTTTGACCAAAACGACACATTGGCTATCTCTAACAACATGAAATTTACTTCTCAAGCATATATTATTATTCAAAATAATATTCCATAAAAAAATTTACAACCCCGAGCCAATTACTAGTAGGCGTTCAAAAAGCGTGGCGTTACACGAGACCCTCTTATGGCCCGTCTCGCGACACTTGTCTTAAACTATGGAAGACCCTCGCAAGGTTCACCTTGCAAGCTCGTCACTATTGTGCGAGGGCCTTGTGAGAGCTTACCACATGACATCTTTGTACGAGAACCTCCACTTGAGAACATCCCATGAAAAGCAACCAAGAAAATCCATCTTGGGAGTAAGTTACAAGAGTACGCATTAGGTAGCATATGAGCAATGAAGTAAGACTCAACATATATAAACTTTACTCTTCATGACCCACAATTAGTGTGTCACATAGAAAGTCTTGGTATCAAATGTATCTTCAAGAGACAAAATACAACCATCAGGTATAAGGTACGCATACATATAAGGTACGTACGAGCCTGGATAGGTCTGAGTACGACCTTGATACTTGTACCAGACAAGTAGTTGTAAGCACGGGCCAGTACAAAGTTGTGGCACTACCATCATACCCCTGACACATGACAGAGCTGACCACCACACCTCCAACATCACTATCCTCTACACCACTACTACCTACAACATGCCAGGGTACTTCCCCTTCAGAGCATAATGTAACCAAAGTCATTAGACTTCACACATAAATAGGCCTTCAACCCATCACTACAATTAGAAGAAATAAACTCATCTTTTAGCATTGTTTCTATACATTATTTTGTTTCAAGTTCTTCATCTTTTCACTTAGAATATACTTTTTACAACATAACTTAGTTGACGAGTTTCATTGTCAACAGTTTGGCATCATCTGTGGGAAGAACAAGTGCCAAATAGTTGTTCTTCCATTCATTCAATAAAAAAATTATGCCAAGACATTCAAATCACCTTCAAGAAGTAGAAGTTCATCTAGATGTCATTTAGTTAAAAGCATCTACGAAAGTACCCAGACCACAAGAGGACAGAGATGTGTCGAAAGTAGAACAAGTCTAGGGGAAAGGGGAAGAAGTCTCTTCTCCTGCAATACAACCCCTGCAAATCCTTCAACCCTGCTAGTGATTCCTTTGGATAACTCGGTGAAACTACCTCAACCTAGACTAGCAGTAGCTCTCTGCTCCAACTATAATGCCCCAACTCCAGGGACCGTTACGGTGTGCCTTGCAAACAGTGCTAAACTCGCTAATCGAGTCATTTGGCCAAAATCGTGTAACTAAGTATGTTTAGCAGTTTAGGGATTAAAATTTTTGGTTAAGATATAATGTTTCACTAGAACGTTTAATATATACATTAGGATCCCGAAAATAAAGTTTCAGAGTCTACTAAAGAAAATATTTACAACAGGCCGTTCTAAGCGGCAAAACAGGGTTCAACCCTAGTTCCTCCTTAAATCTCGGCCATGGCGGACGAGCAGCTGCATATGTACACGTCATCACCTAAGCTCTCCAACTCAAGGATGGTCCAGCTTCCTTTTCCCTTTACCTGTACCACATAGCACCCGTGAGCCGAAGCCCAATAAGAAAACACAATATAACATGATATAATATCAACAGTAATTGTATTGATTATTCAGGACCAGCCATTCAAACAAATAGGTGACTAACTCAAGAGTCACAAATGTGGGGTCAGCACCCTTTAGCCATGTGACGATAGGGTCACCAGGGCTTAACTGGTAGGTTTTCCTTTCATAAGTTCGATCAGGACAGATGCATGGTGAATGGTCACCAACATAACCTTCCTCCCGACTCTAGAGTCGTAACTATGGACAGCATCCCCTAGCCATGTGACAAACAGTCACCGGGGCCATATGCCCTAGCTATGAACATCTAGTCTTAGACCAGGCAAGCGCTTATAGTTTTCATTGACCTTCCGGTCGGTCCAGCATTAATACCCCATATGAGTCATTCAATGCCAACCTCAATTAGATCTAATCTTCATTTAGCCCGGCGTTCACAACGCTCTGCCATTTCTGACTCTTGGGTCAGTGAAACACGACCAGTGCTCAGCCCGTTGTGAACTTAACTAATAAGTCACAGCTTAACAGACGGATCTGACACCATTGCCGATTCTGACTAATAAGTCAGTGCCATACACATGTAAGCCATGCCACCAAACATATATCACATGTCCAATATCCATAAACAAGGCATTCAACATGCTTACTTAACAGGTACTAGTACAATTAGGACCATGCACAACACAGAGGCTCAAGCTCCGAATGATATCATACTCAGTATACAAAGCATGTCCTAATCACATGTTTCTCGTGCATCACATGCATAATACTCAGCAATCCAACATGCACCAATAACCGCCATGCATGTCACATTCAATAATCAACCAACATGCATCAAGAATAGCCATGCATGTCACATATACACAGGGTGCAGTTTTCTTACCTCAAAGTCGAGCTAGAATGATTTAAAGAACGACCCTTGAGAACGATCAACTTTTAGTCCTTTAGCGGTCACCTAGTCATAACCAAATATAAGATACCATCAATAAAAATGATCAACATAAGTTCCCAAACCAATACCTAGCCTCCATGAAATCAATCCCCACTTAATCGGGTACTAGGATCAACCTCGAGTCCTAAGGCTTGAATCCCCAAGCTAAAACCACCATTCTATCCAAAATTACCCTAAGGGCCGCAGCCCTTCCCAGCTGCGCCGTAGCGCGCCCCTCTAATAGAGGCAGCCCTCTCTTCCAGACGCCAAGGGTCGCGGCGCAACACAGCCATGCCGCGGCGCCCAGCCAAGACCAGCCAAAATGACAGCACGCAACACCAAATTTCCCCTGCGTTTTCCCTAGGAACCAAGCCCTCTAACCATCTCCAAACCTCCTCCAAACACTCAGTTTAACCTGCAAACATCACCCATAACTCACCCTCATCAAAACCTAAGCTAAGCTTCAATCAAAACCTCTTCAAATCCAAACTATCAACAAGAATCCATAAGCTGAAAAACTAAAGGAAAAACAGAGCACAACTAGAAACCAATGACTAAAACTCACCTCAAATCAAGACTTGAACCTTCTTCAATGGCTGAACCAAGTCCACAAACCCAGCCCTTGGATTTCCTAGCTTGAAACCCCACTTTGAACTCAAAAACTTCAAAGAAGAAATGGTGAAGGATGGTGTACGGGTTGGAGAAGAAAACCCCTGTTTTGGCTCTGTTTATTCTATATCCTTCTACAACCAACTAAATAGTTATATAAATCCATCCAAATGACTAAAATACCCTTAAGTCATTTAAGGCTTCTAAAACCTTTCCAAGGGTAAAATTGGTACTTTCCGCTTATCTTGTTAATTATAATTAACACTCTCCAATTCCCGCTATTCTCAATATTATCAAATGCCAATAAATTATACCCCATTACCCTTTAATTCCCAGTAATGCTCTAATCATCAAAATGACCCCGAGACTCACCCCGAGCCCCGAACTTAAACCCGTTATGACTAGACCGAACTCTTACATCTCATAATCGTCTCATGCCGATTAGCTCGAACCAATCCACCTTATAATGTGGCAATATTAATTAATCACAACCATGCACCCAAGATACACAATCACGCTCTCAACGGGCCAAGTTACCAAAATGCCCTCATAATTAAAATGTGAGCCCATATGCATGCATCCACCTTCATATAATAATTTAATTTATGTAAACATGCATATAATCATTAAATACCATAATAAATCAATTATGGCCCTCTCAGACACCTAATCAAGGTTCTAAACCTTATTAGGAAGTTTGGGGCATTACAACTATCCCCTCCTTATAGAAATTTCATCCTCGAAATTTATTCAACAACTCGGAACAAGAATTCCACACGATTGATACAAATTCCTTAGGTCATTCCTTGACCTCACTATTTCTATAGCCTTACCTTAACCCAAGATACATTCTGTTCAATAGAATCTCATTACTTATGTCACAATCTGAACCGGCTATTCCTTACCGGAATTCTTAACCTAACCTTCAGATTCTCATAACTCAATTTATAAATTCCTTTAACCCATGTCCACTGTAAGGAAGTACATAATTTATTGTATACCACTGTCAGTGTTAAAAGAAGAGGTTGATCCAAAATTAACCTAGCCAACCTGTCCAGAACCCAACTGCTGAGACAAACTAGAGCTTAACTTGTCTTAATTCCTCACACTTTTCCCATGGTGATACTTTAGAGAAGATACATCCTCCTACCTGGAATTCCACATTCCTACTTCCCAGTTCAATAACACTTTTCCATTTATTCTGAGAAGTGAGCATCTAAGCTTCACTCACTGGTATTCTCATTAATACCCTGAATCACCTCAGGATCCAGACATAAATATATATTACCTCACTCATCTTATAAGATGTTTCTTCAATAATAATTGAATAATCCTCTCTCTCTCTCTGATTTGCCACCAGTCTGAGAGTAATAAACTGTACCGAGTTCCATCAATTTAATCATCACCTTCTAACCCCCTCAAAACTTGGAAGTCACAATAAAGTCTTCATCTAATAAGACATACCTTGAGTTCCCACGAAGGCACTCTATCCTTTTCACAAAGGGACTCGAATACTGATTAGCCGTACTATTCTCTTATCCATAGTGATAATATGACCTCATTTGGATTGCCGGTCCACAATGACTCAATGCCAACTCATACTGACCCTTCAACCTGGAAATCCCACCGCGAAACTCATCGCGATGCTCTCTTATTCCTACTATGAAATACCCAAAGGCTGTAATGACCTTGCTGTTTCCTGATATTCTGTCTTGACCTGTTAACAGGTTAAGAACTTTACACATGCCTCAATATATCCCTCTTCATCTCAGGCCATCACAATAAAATTTCATATCCTGTTACCTTTCCACGAGGCCTGAATGAAGTGAATAGAAGAATAACATGAGATTCATCCAGAATCTCTTAGTTAATCCCAATGTCCATCAGATCCCAAGTCCGATCTTTATACCATAACAAATTCATATCTTTCGCTGTACAGCTCTTAACTAATCCAGCCAAAGCTTTCCATTCAATCTTGCCCATCTGTGGCTCACTCAAACATCTTTCCTTTTATCTCTCTTGAGATAATAATCTCAAACAATAAACTGGCCGCCTGGCTCACCAGTAACTCTACTCCAGTTCTGGTCAGATTCTTTAATCAACATATTGCATAGGCAATCACTTTTCTCTACCACTAGGATGTCATAACCATCCACTAACTGATCCTGGTCCGCAAAAGACCCAAAATACTTTCCCAAGGCACTTGAAACATCTTTACCATCCATGGACACTCCTGTCCCCAAGGCACTCTTCCCTCTTGGCAATTCCCCGCAGAGAAAACACCACTAAACCATCGTCCAAGACAATCACAAATCCCATTCAAATAAACCTTTGAATGCACTATTCATTTGATTCACAAACACTTAGCATCAAACCAATTCTCAAGATATATATTCAGCACTCGCAGTGCTCTAATATAACACCAACACAATCTTTTATATAATTTCTTCTCTCTGGTCTTTAACTGGTCCTAACCAGATCTACGATCTACCTTAAAGAATTCCATCTTACTCAGCAACTAAACCTATTATTCTTATAACTCCACTGATCCACTCAAAACAGTGTTTACATCCAATTCCACCTCTGGCACTAAACCAATCACCATTCCAATTTCCTGTTATAACAAGAAGTCTTGACAAACCATCTGGTAACCCATATTCAGAACCCACAGACTAATCCAGTCTGTCCTGATCTCACTGGTACAATCCAAGTGATACCCATCACGCTAGCTAAGAGTTCCATACATCTCCTTGCACAAACTCTAGCTCTCACTACAAGTATCATAAGCATACAGAACCATACACTAAACTGACCAACACAAGGCTTTCCGCTCTCAAGCCCAAGAATTACTATACTTTCCTTGCCATTCAAGACTGCTCTCTAATTACTTACCCATTCCAAACCCTCGATCAAACCAAAGCCAGTCATAACCAGCTTTATCAGAATCACTAATGAGTCCTTTCCATAACCCAACTCATCTCTTAAGTTACCAATACCACATTGCATTTCCGTCACAACATAACCATGTGATCTACATATACCATCTTTATACCCTTCTCTATATATACCAACAAAAGAATAGCATGGCACCAAAGCCAAACAGCGTAATTCAGAACTCAGAACTAGAAAACTAACCTGTCACCTCTGAGGAACTAGTCTCGGTCTCAGACTCTGATTTCCCTGGAATGAACACTCGAGCTGAAGTCGAGCTGTCCGTCCCCTTTTGCTCATTCTTCTTCCGCATTGGGAAATTCTTCTTACGATGTCCAAACATCTTGCATGAGAAACATGCCCTTGCTCGACATACTCCAAGGTGATGCCTCTTGCACCGAGTGCATATCGGATATGTCTTCTGACCTTCCTTGTTACTTGTTCCAATAAGTGGAGGTATCACTATTTGAGCTCCGTGCACCCTGGCACTCTGCTGCCCAATCTGATGTCCTGCGTTCTCAACAGCAAGAGCCTTCCCTACCACTTGAGCATAGGTAGAGACTTCATGTAACGCCCTACTTCCTTAGAGCCGTTACGAAGTGAGTTTTAAGACAAAACAATGTGCAATGAACTCGCTAACCGAGGTTTTTAAAACAAAAGTGTGACTAAAAAAAAGTTAAGGCTGTAATCTTTGAACATGCGTCGTTTCATTAAAAACTTCCATTATTAAACATTTGGGATCCCAAAATAAGGTTTGAAAACTATTTACATCTTGAAATAAGTTTACAGTTGATTAATTATAAAAATCATAGATTATTACAGCCATTTCTCGAATAAACCCCCAGCCAAAGCAGTCGGGCAGGCCAAACATGTACGCGTCGCTCCACGCTCTCCGTACTCATGGTTGGTTGACTCAGTCTTTACCCTTACCTGCAACACAGAGCACCCGTGAGCCGAAGCCCAGCAAGAAAACTCATGCAGTTCATAACATATGCAAAATATACAGTTAATCATATCAGATAGTCCACAGATAAACAAGTCAACCATTAGACTAAGCAAACACGGCCATGCCGCCCCAGAAGCCTTACCAAAGCCTGGGGTCTCGGTCCTCACCGTAGGATATCACACGTATCCACGGGGTCCTACCCTGACCATAAGCATCCCATGTGCTAAGTGTTACTACCGGCCCCACTGCCGTTCTCGGCTCCATTGCCGTTCTCGGCTCCGCGCCGTATCATTCCACTATAATCACATATAGTATATCTCAAACAACATTCAAACAAATATAAATTCATTTAAATCTACACCCTAACATGTAATGCAATATAGGGCCGTGCCCCGCAATCACACTATGGGCCCATGCCCTATCCTACGGGTGTTATAGTTTTCTTACCTGTATTCCGAGCTTACCGATGCACCAAGGTCACAAGCACGGTCCTCTAGCACGAGCCTCCCCGAAATCCTAGTCACAACACACATAAAACACTTTCAATACTAACCGAGCTCAAGACCACTTCCCGGGACCAATCCCGCACTCCCGGGACCTCAAAATCCATAAAACAAAACATCGGAACCATCCCCCGTGTCCCCGGGCAAAAGCCCTAAAAACCCAACTTTTTGGCTGCCAAAATGGCCTAGGGCCGCGGCACTCCCTTCAAGGGCCGCGGCGCCCAGCGGCTTGGCCCCCATCCGGAAGCATCCTCGTGCCGCGGCGCCCAAGAACAGGGCCGCGGCGCTCCATCGCGAACCCAGATTTTCTGGGTTTTCCCATGCGTTTTTCCCGAGCTTCAACCTCTCCAAATCGCCCCAAAAAAATACCTCAACCCCAAAATCAAATCAAAACCTCATATAACCCATCTAACAACCCATAAACTCTAGATTCAAGCTCAAAACACAAACATACCCAACAATCCACCCTTAGATTGCAAAATCAGCAACTTCAAACTAAAACTTTAAAAACTTAACTCAAGCTTTAAATTTCACAAATCAAAACATAAATCAAACTTAAATATGCATAAAATCCTTACCTTAAGTAGAGAATTCACCCAAAAGCCTCCTTGATCTCCTCCTAAACTCCCACTTCAGCCCATTTTTCTCTTCTTCTTCTTCTTCTTCTCATTGCCCTAACTTTCCTTCTCTTTATTTTTAACAAAGCCATCAAATAACCCAAATGCCCAAACCGTGTACCCTATAATCCCAGCTGAAAATTGTCTAAACCCCTTGCCAAATGACCATGCTACCCCTCCAAATAATCCTTTCCCAACTAAGTCCTCAAGGGCACTCTTGTCCTTTCACTAATATTTCAATTCTACCATTTTCCAACTAAACTTGTTACTCACAGCAGTAACTAATGGTTACCCAGGTTACTCAATCACCAATAACCATTACCCGCTAAATCTCAACTTAACCATAGAATTCCCAAGGTACCCCTAGGCTCCTCCCGAGCCGGGTATAGAAATCCCGTTGTGACTTTTAAGTTAATTTGCTCTCTAGGACCGGCTCGGCATGTGCATCACAATAATAACACCACACTCACGTGGTACAATTCACAGAATACAATTATCACATATATACCCTCAGCGGGCTAAAATTACCAATTTACCCCTATCATACAAACGGGGTCCACATGCATATTTATTTCGCCTAACATGCATACTAACCACGTAGTCATGCATCTCGAATGTTCAATTAGTCATGTAACATGCTTTAAATCATAATCATGCATTTAACTCATAAAATCGCACATAAATCCCAACATGCCCTCCTGGCACACTAATCAAGGCCCTTAAGCCTTATTAGCGATTTTGGGTCGTTACACTTCATGCACTGGGGAAACTTTAATGCCCTGAGCTATTCCAGGATTCAATCCCTAAATAAACCTTTCCTTCCAAGCTATATCTGTGGGTACCATATCAAAGGAAAACTTGGCCAACCCATCAAATTTAGTAACATACGCGGTCACTGATGCATTACCCTGAACAAGATTCAGGAACTCATTCATCTTAGCAGTCTTAGCTGCATCACAATACCTCTCATTAAACAGCTGCCTAAATTCTTTCCAATCCATCACAGTTGTGTCTCGTGTCTGGGATACTACGTCCCACCATGTCCGGGAATCATCCCGCAGTACACATGTAGCACAGATCACCCTATCGTGACCCACCAGTCCCATACTATCGAGAATGGAACTGATCATGCCCATCCATTGCTCAGCGCTGAATGGATCTGGGCCTCCCTCGAAGACTGGAGGATAAAACTTCAGGAATCTTCCATAGAGGAATTCCCATCTATTCTCAACCCTAGGCTGAGCTAAAGCTGATGCCATTCCTGGCATGGAAGAGGAAGAAGTGCTCCCCAACAGACTTTGCTGTTGCTTTAAGTATCTAATCTCTTCCTCATGCCTCTGCAATCTTAATTACAAATCTATAAGCGTCTGCTGAAAATTCATAGGTATAGACGAAGAACTGATACCCTGGCTGTAACTCCCAGCCCCTGTATAACCACCACCAGGACTCATATTCTGCCTTGAATATAAACCTGCTGATTCAATCTGCAGTCAATAACTTGACCCATTAATCACAATAAGCATGTCAAGGGCTTTCCCCCACGGGATAAATCCTACCACACCACAACCATAAACCACTTGCAGTGCTACAAACATGCCCATGGAAATCATACATCACTCATAATCCCTGCTCTTCCAGCATTCACACCATGCCTCAACTCCAGCATGCAAATAACACAATTATATATTCATGGAGCAGGCAATCATATGATCACAGTCATATATATATTCACAGAGCATATAATCATATAGTCAAGAGCCAAGCTCTATCGGAATCTCATGCTCCCTAATACAATGTGCAGGTAAAGCTTTACATTTTATTTAAACAACTAGGCACATAGCTACAAAAATAGTTACCATTCCTTGAGTGAAGCTATCTTCAGTGATGAGTGTACATGCCCAGCTTGTCTTCAAGAACCAAAAACCTTGGCTGGCTCTAATAAAAAGTTGTAACGCCCCAACTCCAGGGACCGTTACGGTGTGCCTTGCAAACAGTGCTAAACTCACTAATCGAGTCATTTGGCCAAAATCGTGTAACTAAGTATGTTTAGCGGTTCAGGGATGAAAAATTTTGGTTAAGATATAACGTTTCACTAGAATGTTTAATATATACATTGGGATCCCGAAAATATAGTTTCAGAGTCTACTACAGAAAATATTTACAACAGGCCGTTCTAAGAGGCAAAACAGGGTTCAGCCCTAGTTCCTCTTTAAATCTCGGCCGTGGCGGACGAGCAGCTGCATATGTACACGTCATCACCTAAGCTCTCCAACTCAAGGATGGTCCAACTTCCTTTTGCCTTTACCTGCACCACATAGCACCCGTGAGCCGAAGCCCAGAAAGAAAACACAATATAACATGATATAATATCAACAGTAATTGTATTGATTATTCAGGACCAGCCGTTCAAACAAATAGGTGACTAACTCAAGAGTCACAAATATGGGGTTAGAACCCTTTAGCCATGTGACGATAGGGTCACTAGGGCTTAACTGGTAGGTTGTCCTTTCATAAGTTCGATCAGGACAGGTGCATGGTGAATGGTCACAAACATAACCTTCCTCCCGACTCTAGAGTCGTCACTATGGACAGCATCCCCTAGCCATGTGACAAACAGTCACTGGGGCCATATGCCCTGGCTATGAACATCTAGTCTTAGACCAGGCAAGCGCTTATAGTTTTCATTGACCTTTCGGTCGGTCCAGCATTAATACCCTATATGAGTCATTCAATGCCAACCTCGATTAGATCTAATCTTCATTTGGCCCAGCATTCACAACGCTCTGCCATTTATGACTCTTGGGACAGTGAAACACGACCAGTGCTCAGCCCGTTGTGAACTTAACTAATAAGTCACAGCTTCACAGACAGATCTGACACAATTGCCGATTCTGACTAATAAGTCAGTGCCATACACATGTAAGACAAGCCACCAAACATATATCACATGTCCAATATCCATAAACAAGGCATTCAGCATGCTTACTTAACAGGTACTAGTACAATTAGGACCATGCACAACACAGAGGCTCAAGCTCCGAACGATATCATACTCAGTATACAAAGCATGTCCTAATCACATGTTTCTCGTGCATCACATGTATAATACTCAGCAATCCAACATGCACCAACAACCGCCATGCATGTCACATTCAATAATCAACCAACATGCATCAAGAATAGCCATGCATGTCACATATACACAGGGTGCAGTTTTCTTACCTCAAATTCGAGCTAGAATGATTTAAAGAACGACCCTTGAGAATGATCAACTTTTAGTCCTTTAGCGGTCACCTAGTCATCACCAAATATAAGATACCATCAATAAAAGTGATCAACATAAGTTCCCAAACCAATACCTAGCCTCCGGGACATCAATCCCCACTTAATCGAGTACTAGGTTCAACCCCGAGGCCTAAGGCTTGAATCCCCATTCTAAAAACACCATTCTGACCAAAATTGCCCTAAGGGCCGCGGCCCTCCCCAGATGCACCGCGGCGCGCCCGTCTAACAGAGGCAGCCCTCTCTGCCAGACGCCAAGGGCCACGGCGCACCACAGCCATGCCGCGGCGCCCAGCCCAGACCAGCCAAAATGACAGCACGCAACACTAAATTTCCCCTGCGTTTTCCCTTGGAACCAAGCCCTCTAACCGGCTCCAAACCTCCTTTAAACAATCAATTTATCCTCCAAACATCACCCATAACTCACCCTCGTCAAAACCCAAGCTAAGATTCAATCAAAACCTCTTCAAATCAAGACTTGAACCTTCTTCAATTGCTGAACCAAGTCCACAAACCCAGCCCTTGGATTTCCTAGCTTGAAACCCCACTTTGAGCTCAAAAACTTCAAAGAAGAAATGGTGAAGGATGGTGTATGGATTGGAGAAGAAAACCCCTGTTTTGGCTCTGTTTATTCTATATCCTTCTACAGCCAACTAAAGAGTTATATAAATCAATCCAAATGACTAAAATACCCTTAAGTCATTTAAGGCTTCTAAAACCTTTCCAAGGGTAAAATTGGTACTTTCCACTTATCTTGTTAATTATAATTAACACTCTCCAATTCCCGCTATTCTCAATATTCTCAAATGCCAATAAATTATACCCCATTACCCTTTAATTCCCAGTAATGCTCTAATCATCAAAATGACCCCGAGACTCACCCCGAGCCCCGAACTTAAACCCGATATGACTAGACCGAACACTTACATCTCATGATCGTCTCATGCCGATTAGCTCGAACCAATCCACCTTATAATGTGGCTATATTAATTAATCACAACCATGCACCCAAGAAACACAATCACGCCCTCAACGGGCCAAGTTACCAAAATGCCCTCATAATTAAAATGTGAGCCCATATGCATGCATCCACCTTCATATAATAATTTAATTCACGTAAACATGCATATAATCATTAAATACCATAATAAATCAATTATGGACCTCCCGGCCTCCGTATAAAGGTTCTAAACCTTATTATGAAATTTGGGGCATTACACCAACCATCATCACCCTAGTCCCTTAACTCGTAGGTCAGGAAAGAGCACACGGGTACACTCGATGAGCTCAAGCACCCAAAGCAGTTATATGAAGAGGAAATAAATGAGCTACGATTGAAGAGCCAAAATTTAGAGGAGATGGTGGAGAACATGCCATATATTGTCCCAAAACTCCTAATAAGGATTAGTATGTTGATTAGTGTGCCTTGAGGGCATAATTGGAATAATGTGATTTTAATTTAATATATATATATATGTATGATTATGTGAGTTACATGAGTTATATTATTATATGATTGTTTATGTGTATTAAATATTCTTAAAGACTTGTTTTGTTAAGAAGAGGCATTTACATAATTTTGACCCATTGAGGGTATAGATGTAATTTTATATGCTATGTGCTTGAGACCACATTATTATGCAGATATATTTGTGATATTCAGCATGAGTCAACCTTGAGCAATTTAGCAGAAAGGTCACAACAGGGATTAATATTTAGCTTGGGGTGAGCCAGGGGATATTTTGATAATTTAGCATAATTTTTGGGATTTGTTGGAAAATGGAATTAATTGAGAGAAATATTTTGTTAGTGGGTTTAATTTGAAATTTGAGGTTTAGTGGGGATTTAAGCTAAATGACCAAAATGTCCTTGTGCTTATTTTTTAGATTAATTCATGCTATGGGAAAAATGGTCATTTAACCACTAGTATAGGTAATTAGGACTAAGTGTTGAGCACTTCCTTACAATTCAAGTCTTGCTAGGGGAAAAATTGTCATTTAACCACTCACGTTCCCACTAGTATAGGCTATTATGTATCTTTCCCTTGTTATCTCCAAGTTATCAAAGGTACAAAACCATCAAAAGCTAAGCTTAAGATCTTAGGTGTGAGGGATTTCAAGGACAATTCATGGTTCCATGTTGGGATTAGAGCTGCCAAAGATTATCCCTAACCTGAGGAATTTTGGAATTTGAAGCTTAGTAGAGGTAAATTACCATGTTCTCATGTTCTTCATGGTTCTTGAAAGTAAGGTGAATCTAAAACTTTTATGTGTTTAGGGAGTTTTGTGTTCTTCATGCTTAGGGAGTAGCTATTCTAAAGCTTCAGATTGGATTGAAAATTGGGAAGTTTGCTTGGAAGGTTGGATTTGTGGTAAGTGTTGACGCGGTTCTTCGGCAGTAGATAATTAATAGAATAAGGAGTGGGATTAGTGCTAAATAATGAACCGTAATAGATGAATGTTCTCTTAGTAAAATGATAACACGAATACTTTTTTAGGTGGTTCAAAAGTTAAAATCCTTCTAGTCCACCAGCCAATATTATTGATATCTCTCTGGTATTCTTTACAGGGTATTTCTTTACAAATTAGAATCCAACCCCATGCAACTCGCAGGGTCTCCATATTTTTAGGGAGAGGGCACCTGGGGGTTGGCAAGGGAGGTCCTCCCGTGACCTTCTTACCCATCATGTCACTTCTGTGACATTCATGATTAATTCCTAAAACCTGACAATGAACTGTGGTCTAATCAATAGGTAAGGGGGATAATGGGCCGCACAGCCCAACCCAGTCGTGGGTGCCTGAACACGCACGTTTATGCTGTGTGTCTGAGAATTCAGGGATGGACCAAACATGTGATGTCTGATACATGCACGTTTACATTGCATGGTTGACTTTACAAGAGGTCAAAGGTGCCAACTCAAGCTCGTATCTCGAGCTTGATGTAGTCTCAGCTCATGGTGTCCATACTTCTGACCCGACTCCTTAGTAATCTCATTAAGCCTTTGGTTACCTCGAGCTAAAGAGGTAGGACCTTGTAACAGCAACTCCGGGTACATGGCATCCACGTGGCTGATATAATTATGCCCTTTCTCAGCTCGCTAATAGCCCGTGGATATTTAGGGCGTACATTTGCCCCCCAAGCCCCTGCTCGTGGCACATGACGTCACCTGGGGCCACAGCGGGGGCTTTTAGGCTTCTTTGTGGACTCTGAACATTCTGCCCATTACGCTAGTATCAAATATGTGGAGCATCGTGGTTGGTGACGGTCCGTCTTCCGAGAACCGCATTAAATGGCCTAGCCTATCTTCGGCTGTCGTTTCGTCTTTCGAGTAGTGATCCTCGTATCCTACATCAAGGCGATCCAACAGCCCTCATCCGTTGGCCTTTTACGTATATAAAAGGGCTGGCCACCTTTCGCATGGGCTACCCGATCATTTGAAAATTTTCTCATCTTCTTCTTTCTTCTCAGTCTCAAAACCCTTTCTTTCTTCCGGTCACTGTTCCCAGCGTTCCAGAAGTTCAGACATGAGAGCACCTTCAAGACTCCGGTACCAGCGATCCCAACAGGGTTTCAACCCAAACAACCCTTTCAGTCTCTTCACAGCAAAACATTTCTGTAAGTCCTCCGTTTGTGCATGTTTTAAATGTTTTCCTTCACTGCTGCTTAGGTAAACTTTCTCTTTAGTCGCATGCAGTAGGTTGCTTGTCTTCTGCTCTTTTTTTGCTGGTATTTTATGCATAGGTTTTTATCCTAGGGGTATCGACCGAAGGAAAAACCATTTAGGAGCATGACTCATAGAATCAACTTTCTGGGGTGATTTTCTGGGTAAAATTTTTTATGCCTGTTTGGAATAACCAGTTCTTAGGGTGAAAAAACCGGGTAGCTTAGGGGACACGCTTCACAGGCGGTTTTGCCTACTGGTTCCTACTAAAACTTTCCTTCCAAGGCAAACTTTTATTCTGACCCTCCTGACACATCGATTCCGAGTAATCAGGGACCCGTTGGGAGCACAAGCGCGTGTTCATAGAACCGCGTGGTCTCACTCGCCACGGGCTAAGATTACCTTAGCCCGTGTAAAGGAAACACTTTGCGCTAGATTCTTTCTTATGCTTAGGTCACCCTTTCTAAATTTTCTTCTTTGTTCGCTAGGCGACCAGATGAGACCTAAGAAGAGTGCACCCAAAAAGAGCGCTGGCAGCTCATCATCCCAGCAAACCAACAAAGGAAAGGAGGTGGTCACGGACTCCCCGATCCCCAATTTTGGTCCAACCGCGGAGAAGGAGGTCGACGTGGGGTCCGATGCCTTTTTCGTGGCCGAGTGGATCACCTCGAAGGTCACCACCCAAGGGAAAGTCAACAAAATCTTTCTTTCCCATAACATTGAGATAGGGAGGGGCGCCCTGGAGGCCCGACCTCCCCTTGATGGCGAGCGGAGCTGCGCGCCGCTCGATGAGGAATATGCCACCTGGAGTGACGAGCATCTCAAGGCTGGGGCCTTCCTCCCACTGGACCAGTACTTTGCAGATTTTTTTAATTACATGAAGCTGGCTCCCTTCCAGCTCCCCCTAACTCATATTGCCTGTTAGCGGGGTTGAAGTATCTATTCCTGAAGCAGGAATGGGAGGTCCCCACGCTGGCGGACATCCTTTATTTCTTTTGCCTCAAAGCCAACCCGTAGCAGCAGGAGCAAGGCGACGGGTTCTACTATCTGACCCGCTTTCCAAATTTGGCTGCGGTCATCGAGCTGCCCAACCACCCCAATGACTTCAAGGATCAGTACTTCATGTCAAAGGGGTTTTGCAACTGCGAATTCCACTACTTCAACCGTCCTCATAAGTTTCCTCTAACTTTTAGCTCGTAATCTGGTTGCTGATTCGTCTCTTTTAGTTCATTGCTGACCTGAAAACTATCATGTAGCGATTTTCGCAAGGACGTCTAAGTCAGTGACCCTTGGGGGTCAGTATGAAACCTTGGCGGGGCTTCCCCCAATTGAAAAAGATTACTGCCAGCTCGTGTCTGATGAGACGATGTTGGCGTGTAAGTTAATCTCCCCTGGCCAGACTCTGGCCTTAAGGAGGTCGCGGGCCATCCTCACTTCAACGCTCACTCCTCCACTTTGTTTTTTCACTTACCTATATCATTAATAACTAGGTATGCGACAACGCTTAGTAAGAATAGTCTTACACACACTGTAAAAACCCGAATTTTCAAGACTTGATAATGCAAAAATATAAATGTTTTCATTTAACAAAATGTCTCAAAAACCCATATAAAAAAAACTTTTAAAAAGTTGTATGGCCATACTTAACATTAAATTACAAACATATTTTATAAAGAGTAGAGTGAGCCTAGTTTAGGAAAATTACACAACATTTCCAAAAATAAAACAACTTCTTAAAAGGTCGGTCCACATGTACATTTGCAAGGTAGACTCCAGCGCTCACTACTCTGCCTTGCCCTTGTTCTTACCTACATCAGGAAATAACTAGGTAAGCGAAAACGCTTAGTAAGTTCAACCTTAAAACAAAAGCATGCAGAGAATTAGGGTTCCAAATCCATCCGGACCCTACATAATCAATTTTAATCACACAAAAGTGTCTTGACAAACTTATGGTCATGCCTGATACCAATGATAAATTATTTCCTATAACCAGATAAATCCCTACACTCAGAAAATCTCAGAGCAAGCATTTATATAATATCACAACTATTTCATAACAACAATTAAATCCTTGCACTCAGAAAATCCCAGAGCAAGCAAATATAATATATCACAATATAATTCGAGAACAACGCTTGACAATTTCCAACAATTCAGGCATAACACGCCCTCCAGCATAAATGCTAATCTGAAAGAGAGAATCGAGTCTCAACACTAAGATCTAGCCAATAAATATCCCCACCAAGGGTAACTATCGCGTTACCTAGGGCATCACTACTTATCCAAGACTGTAATCAAATTTACATGAGTTTACAGAGATTTCTATGTTAATCAGTGGTGTTGGTGAGCAGTTGCCCCTAGGGTGTTCAGCCTCACTCAAACTTGGTAACCCATAGTATCTCTAGGCACTCTCATTGAATGGCCAATATTCACGGCTGCTATCCGGAAATAACTTATCAGAGCACTTGCTCGGGTTCTAACTATTCACTGATTAAGTAAGCATGAGGGCCCCTAGGTCCCATTCATTTTGGCGCCCCTAGGTTTAACAAGAAATCCTCACCTCTTGGCCACTCGTCGCGGTAATGAAACCGACATAATAAATTCATTATTATTATGACACTCATAATTCATTATTATTATTTTGGGCAGTTTGGTCATTTTAATAAAAAAATCATTTGTAATGATTAATGATCCTTATTTGGTTTTAAACCCATTAAGGAAATTCATACAAAAATATTTGAGACTAAACCCTAAGTCTCGGGGAGACCTATCCTATAGTCTTGATACCTAGGCTCGAGTACTACAATAGTATTTTCCCACAATCCGCTAAATATCTTATTCTTTAAAGGTATCACTATTAACTCGTACTTTCAACAAGTCGGTTAAAATATATAGAAGATTTTAGTCGGTATTATATCCAGAAAATACTAATTAAATTCCTTAATTATTTTTCAATAAAATAAAACTCTTAATTTTCATTTTATTTTTCTTAATGTTTTAATCTCTAAAAACAGATTTAAGAAAATGGTCTAATTTGTCTTAATTAGGAAAACCGTTAAAAATTTCGCATCTTGACTAGTTAATTTTTCATAATCAATTTATCAAGTTTACTTACTGGAAAAATAATTCACTTAATCATTTTCTCAAAATATAGGGTTTTAACCCTCTTTTAATTTATTAACTATTAATAAATTAAATCTTTTATTTTTAAAAAGAATAAAAATTCTCTAATAAAAATAATTTACACTAAACTCAAAGTGGTAATTTTAGTCAAACTATGTTTTAAAGACTTAGCAAAATTTTACTTTTTTACCTTAAGTTCCAAAATCTCATTTTTTTTACACTTAGTGTGAAAAACTTATTTTTTCACATTGTTAACTACATACTTTGTTAGTTCATAACTTTAAATTTACTTACCCAATTGTTACCAAAATTTCCCAATTCCATTTTTGGTATGCCATTTAGGTCTTTATAAATCTTAATAAGCATTTTTTATTGTTGAAATTATTTTCCAACAAGGAGGTAAAAATGACCTTATTTTCAAGTCCTTATTTTTCCAAACTTTGACACTTAATAACTTTCAAACTGTTCACTATTTTCCTACCAAATTTTACAGTGGAATAATAGGTTATGCCAATCATATGTCCACCAAATTTTAGAAAAAACTGGGTTCATGTGCCCTATACAGTGGCTGTTCAAACTTAGTTCCGAAATTAAGAATACGAAAAAACAGTTTTTTACCTAAACTTTGAAATAGCATAACTCACTCATTTTAAACATTTTTGAGTGTTTCAAAAGCTCAATTTTATCTACTCAATCTCAAAAATATCACAGTATAATTAAATTTTACAAAATCAATATACAGTGGATGGTTGACCCCTTGGAAGTCACGGCTCAAAATATGTATTTTGTTCCAACAAAACCATTGGGGTTGGTCCCTATTTTCAAAATCAACACACAAGCATCATAAAAAATATAAAACAACTACCATAAACTTATTACATCACCATAAGAAACTTTAAGCATTAACTATACAAAATAATGCTTAAAAATAAAAACTATACAATAACAACCATAGATAGTAAACCTTTTACCTCTTGTTTTTCTTGCTTAAGATTTGGATCTTCCTATTAGCTTTGGCTCCTTCAAAACTCTTTCAAAATCATAACCAACTCCCCCCAACAACATAGCTAATTAGCTAATGAAAAATCTATGGTTAAAATTGTACAAAAGTCTAGTTTATGGAAACTTTACCTTAGGGAAAACTCTTCCTCGACCAAGGCTTAAATGCTTCCAAGCCTCCTTAGTATTCTTGAGGTTGAAGATGGAGAGAAAACTTGACAGAGTTTTCAAAAAGATGATAGTGAAAGAGAGAAAGAGAGTGGTCGGTTTGGGGGGGGGGGGGGGGGGGGGGGGTTAAAAGAGTTTATACAACTCTAAAATTATATCCTAAAACACTCAAGTTGTTTACTACCCACTTGACATTATCCCTAATATTTAAAATGGGATTAAACTCAACTAAAATTTTGTCATCCCCATTTAATTCTTCACATTGCTGGCCACCACATATATTATATATGTGATCATTTTTTTTATAAAGGTTAATAAATATTTCCCAAGAGAAAAATCCAATTTGACTTCCTATAACCTTTTCACTCTTATTAAGTTTTAAAAACAAAACTTAACACACAATAATTAAATTAAACGTCTCTCACATTTAATTTAATTAATCACACAATAAAATTTAACCTAAGGCCATTCATGGAATAAAATTCCCCATTTCGGTAAAATTAAGAATTTAACACAAAATGCCCTAAAATTTCATTTCCCTTAAGTATATTATTTTTTACCAAACTTTTATTTTTATGAATGTATTTATGCCCAAAATATATTTTCCATAGTTTTCATTTTATTTTCTGAGATTTTTACCCGATCAGGGTTTTGTGTCGATCCAAGACCGAAAGTCTTATCATGACTTTTAAATCATAAAATTCATATTTTGGCTAGCAATAACTCATAGAATAATTTACAAACAAATATAATATTTATTTAAAATAATTCTTAACTCAGGAAAAAATCCCGACCCGAGTCGTTTCAAGGTACCTAAAAACGCAGGACGTTACACACACAAGTATACTGTACGCCCTGGTTTTCCCACGGGCTGATTAGCAAGCCGAGCTGCTGACTAATCGTAGTTATATCACGAACTCCCCTGAAACCGGAGCTTCTGTCATTAGCTCGAGGAAGCCCAAAGGCTCGCCTCCATTGTCCAAGACTGGAGGAGGCCCTCTGAAGGCCGAAGGTCGAGTCCAGCATGCAGCTCGCGGTACGAGCTGAGCATGGAGCTATGACCCCTTGAGAAGTAAACACACGCAAGGTAAACGTGCATATATCAGGCATCACGTGTCTGATATCCCCCTGACTTCTCGGACACGCAACAGGAACGTGCGTGTTCAGACATCCACGGTGGGGTTGGGCCGTGCGGCCCATTACTTCGTTGCCTATTGATTTGACCATACTTATGTGTCAGGTTTAGGAATTAATCATGAATGTCACAGAATTGATACGACAAGTAAGAAGGTCACGGGATGACCTCCCTACCAACTTCCAGGTGCCTTCTCCTATAAATATAGAGACCCTGGAAGTTGATAGGGGTTGGAAAAATAATCCCTTGTAAGAAATACTTTGTAACCAAATACTCAGTATAGATCAATAATATTGACTAGTGGAGTAGAAGGATTTTAACCTTCGAACCACTTAAAAACCATGTCTTGAGTCACCCCTTTCATCCCCTAAGATCATACATCTATTTCGGTTCACATTTAGCACTAATCCTTTTCTCTCATTCTCTTAATTACCTGTTGGCGAAGAACCGCGTCAACAGTTTGGTGCTTTCATTGAGAGCAAGTTCGATTAGTGCTGCTGCAAACATCCAACTATGGTGACTACACGGTCCAGGCATGGCAACGAGACAGAACAAAATGATGGGAAGGAGGCTCATCATACTACCATCCCTGATGAACAAATTCCTAAAGTCCAGCAGCGGCCAGGAAAATAGCCGGCGGGCCAAGATGATACCGGTAGTTCGGCGCCTCGGCCACCTAATCCGAACCCATGCTATTATACTGCGGTGGAGATGGAGAACGCTCAACTGAGGAGCCAGTTAGCAACGGCCAGCCAGCAAATCAAGGATATCCTGGCCCGACTACCCTCTCTCACAACCGACGCTAACGTTGGAGAGAGGCAAGGTGAGGCTCCTAAGTCTCGCCGGGGTAACCGATCCAGGTATAGCCGGTCGGATAGACTTCCAGCAGCCAACTCCACCCCTTCATCACACCATCGAGAGGCAGACTTCGGGGAAGTGCCTAGGACCAGACAACAACAATATAGCCATTCGGTTAGGACATCAACTCCTAGCTCTCAGCCATCCTCGAGGATACCCAGAGGAGCTCGAGGAAATTCCCGAAGAAGATCCGGGGAGGGCTCGCGACGACAGCCCATCCCCAACGACCGTCCTGTGCCTCGTCCAGATCGCTCGGCGCAGGACCAGCAGGCTGGCAGGGCCGAAAGGCCCCCACCAAACTTGATCCGTCCAGACGAAACTAGCATCGCCTCTCCAGTCAGGCATCCTCCATCTCCGATCAGATATCCGTCTCCTCCTCGGCCAGTCCGGGACATCCCAGCCTATGGGAGTAGTAGGAGAAACCCACCGTCTGCTGGACCTTCCCGGCGTAGCAGGGCGCCAGGGGAAAACTCAGATCATCACCACCGAAGGCGGACTCCAAGCCTATCCAGCAGAAGCCACTAGACCGGCAGTCGCCGGAGTGATCTCTCTGGGGGAGACCTGCGTCAGCGGTTAAGTTCGGCGCAAAGTCACCAGAGAACCCAGGGAGGTGACCTGCGAGATCGCCTCAACTCTCACAGAGAAGACCGAGCTGGAAGTGGTGGCCAGGCTCGTTCAGGGGGGTCCTGTCCGAAATACGCAACGGAGGGAATGTCCCAAATAACCTATCTCAAGATAGGAGGGGCAATAACCCACAAAATGTGTATAATGGATCCGGAGCTTTTGAACAGCCCCAGAATAACCAAGGACATCAGGACCAAACCCTCGAGCGCCTGACCCAGATGGAGGAGCTGATGAGGAAACTTCTATCAGAAAAAGAAAAAGACGAATATGAGACAGCAGCCCGGTGAGACTCTGAAGGCCTACCTGAGCAGATTCGCAAACGTCGCCGATCGAGCTAGAGACGCGGATGATAGCTCTAAGCTCATGGCCATGAGAACCAGAATCCTTGTCGGAGGAGACCTATGGAAGGATATACAAAGGAAGGGAGTCAGCTCGGTCAACGAATTCCATAACAGGGCCCAAGAGTGGATAAACTTGGAAGAAGCCGAGGCCTCAGCTGCGGGAACCAGCCAGGTTCCCGATCAGCCTGCGGGGATAGGGGCGGAGGTTGCGGCAACAACCCCGAACGTCGCACAAAGCAACCAGCCTGGTGGAGGCAAGAGAAAGGGCAATGGCGAAAACAGTCAGCACGGCCAAAAGAAGAATAAGTCCATAGATAAGTTTAAGCCCATCTTCACGACATATACCGAGCTCACTCAGTCCAGAGAGAGTATCTTCTTGGCCAACTCTACTCGGGTCCCCTGGAAGAGGCCGGAGCCATTGAAGCACCACAAGGGAAAGAGAGACACTTCCAAATTTTGTCGTTTTCATAATGATGTGGGCCACAATACCGACGATTGTAGGCATTTAAAAGATGAGATCGAGACTCTCATCTGAGCCGGTCCCTTGGCGTAATACTCGCGTAACCGGGTCCCAGCGAGTCAACCTACTCCAGAGGTCCCAGCCAGTCAGCCCGGGTCCCGGGTAGATCAGGACGTCCCTCCTCCCGTGGTCGGAGGAGAGATATCCACCATATCGGGAGGTCCACACATGGCTGGCACAAGCAGAGGTGCCCAAAAGAGATACGTGAATGAACTAAAGGCTCATAACGGAGTAGAGTTCGTCCCGGAGCAGCGTCAGTCAAAACAGCAGCGATTGGAAAGACAACCAATCATTTTTACGGAGGAAGATGCAGGCCATGTCCAGTTCCCTCACAATGATCCGTTGGTTGTAGCAGTCCAGCTCGCCAACCGGAGAGTGAGAAGGGTACTAATAGACAACGGGAGTTCGATGAATCTTTTATTCCGATCCACTTTAGAGAAGATGGGTCTGACTGTCGCCGATCTAAAGGCAACCTGCATGATGTTGTATGGTTTTTCGGGAGAAGGATTAGCAGCGATAGGGACGATCGAGCTGGTGATCACCCTAGGAGAAGAATCTCGAACAGTATCCAAACTACTCGAATTCGTGGTCATAGAATGCTCCGCTGCTTACAACGCCATTTTGGGCCGACCCACGCTCATAGCTTTCGAGGCCATCACTTCCATCCGACACCTCGCCATGAAGTTCCCCACCTCGACGGGAATCTGCACGATCCAGGGGGATCAGCTCGTTGCCAAGGAATGGTACAGCATTTCCATGAAGGGAAAATCTAAACCCGGGCAGCTGGCTATGGCCATTCTGAGTGAAGAGGAATCCCAGGAACCTTTGGTGGCTCCTGATTGAAAAACCCCAAAACGCCAAAGGGGAAAATGTCACCTTGGGTGAGGACATTGACCACCGGGTAGGCGAAGACAGATCCGAGCTCCAGGCTATTGAGGAGCTCGAGGAGGTGAACCTTGATCCACAAAATCCATCACGGACGATCAAGCTCGGGAAAAACCTCTGTAGCAAGAGGAAGACGGAGCTGATTACGTTTCTGCGAGCTAACTTAGATGTATTTGCCTGGTCCCACGAGGACATGGTGGGAATTAGCCCGAGTGTCATCATGCACACGCTCCATCTGGACAAAAGCGTTCCTGCCAAGTCTCAGAAGCAAAGACGTTTAGGAACAACCCGAGCTGAAGCCCTAGAAGAAGAAGTGACCCGACTAAAAAAATGTGGCTTTATCCGTGAAGCCAAGTTTCCAATTTGGGTCGCCAACCCCGTGCTAGTTCCAAAGCCCAACGGAAAGTGGCAAACCTGCATTGACTTCTCCGACCTGAATAAAGCCTGCCCCAAGGATTGTTTTCCATTACCAAGGATCGATCAACTGGTGGATGCCACGGCGGGGCACGAGCTCATGTCCTTTATGGACGCGTACTCGGGCGACAATCAGATCGCGATGAATCCAGCGGACCAAGAACACACCAGCTTCATGACCCCGACTAATGTCTATTGCTACAAGGTCATGCCTTTCGGTCTGAAGAACGCCGGAGCTACCTACCAAAGATTAGTAAACAGAATGTTCGCGGACCAGATCGGGAAAAACATGGAAGTGTACGTTGATGACATGCTAGTCAAGTCAAAGACTACCAACAACCATGTTTCTAACCTGGAAGAATGTTTTAAAATATTACGAGAATACGGCATGAGGCTCAATCCCCAGAAATGCACTTTTGGAGTCGCGTCAAGAAAATTCCTGGGGTTTATAGTCAATACACGAGAAATCGAGGCAAACCCCAACAAGATCAGGTCACTGCTCGAGCTTCCTTCGCCTAGGTCGCGGAAAGATGTCCAGGGCTTGACAGGGAGAGTGGCCGCATTGAACCGGTTTATTTCCAAGTCAACCGATAAGTGTTTGCCCTTCTACAACCTGCTCCGAGGAAACAAGAAGTTTGAATGGACAGTAGAGTGCGAAAGCACATTCCTCGACCTGAAGGCGCATCTGGCTGAACCACCCGTATTATCCAAGCCCAAGGCAGGCGAGCCTCTTTTTCTCTACCTAGCTGTCACTGAGGATGCAGCTAGCGCCGTACTGGTACGAGAAGAGGACCAAGCTCAGAAGCCAGTGTACTACATTAGCAAGAGACTTCTCGGGGCAGAATCACGTTACCCACTTATGGAAAAATTGGCGTTCTGCCTGATCACGGCCTCGCGAAAGCTCAGGCCATACTTCCAATCCCACTCAGTGCACGTCATGACCGATCAGCCTCTAAGGCAGGTTCTGCAAAAACCTGAAGCATCGGGACGTTTGTTAAACTGGGCGGTCGAGCTCAGTCAGTTCGAGATTTTCTACAACCCACGTACTACTATAAAAAGTCAGGCCCTCGCCGATTTCGTGGCAGAATGCATGGGATTCCAGGAGAATCCAGCGGAGGACTCATCTCAGCTCACCTCGCCCCAATCGTTGTGGAAGATCTTTATAGATGGTTCATCCAACGAGAACGGCTCCGGGGCCGGAATCATTCTGATATCCCCCGAGGGACATAGATTCCACTCGGCGCTAAGGTTCGGGTTCAAGGCCTCCAACAACGAGGCGGAATACAAAGCTTTGCTGGCCGGCCTAAGGATAGCCAGGGAGTTAAAAGAGAGCTCCGTCCAGTGCTTCAGTGACTCCCAGCTCGTGGTGAACCAGGTCCTGGGCGAATATGAGGCACGGGGACCCAAGATGGTCGCCTATCTGGCATAGGTAAAAGCTGAGCTGTCTGCATTTGAGCGAGGATCGATCGAACAGATACCTCGGGAGCAGAACAGTAATGCGGATGCTCTTGCCAAGCTCGCCACTTCGGGAGAGACGGAGACCTTGGGATTGGTGCCGATAGAATTCTTGGAACAACCAAGTATAGAAGGAGATCGGGCGGAGGTCGAAATGATTGACGCTACGACGACCTGGATGACCCCCATTCTTGGGTATCTCGTCGAGGGTACGCTACCTGAAGGACGTAACGACGCACGACGAATCTTGTATCAAGCTCCGAGATATATGCTGGTCGATGGGGTGTTGTACCGACGTGGGCATTCCCTACCACTCCTCCGGTGCGTTCATCCGAATGAAGCAAAGGCCATCCTGCAGGAAGTTCACAAAGGATTCTGCAGAGACCACACTAGGGGGCAGAGCCTGGCCTTAAAAGTTCTCAGGCAAGGGTATTACTGGCCGACTCTGTCCAAAGACTCGATCTCATACGTGAAGAGCTGCGACAAGTGCCAGCGATTCGCTGCGGTTACCCGAGCTCCTCCAGTCGAGCTAAAAATGATCTCGGCCCCTTGGCCATTTGCCGTTTGAGGAATAGACTTAGTAGGCGCCCTGCCCACTGGAAAGTGCGGGGTCCGTTACGCCGTGGTAGCCATCGACTACTTTACCAAGTGGGCTGAGGCAGAGCCGTTGGCAACAATCACATCCAAAAAGGTGCTTGACGTCGTGGTTAAAAGCATCATCTGTCGCTTCGGCTTACCCAAGAAGATCGTCTCCGATAACGGCACTCAGTTCGACAGCGACCTGTTCACCGAGTTCTGTGACAGACATGGGATTGTGAAAAGTTTCTCCTCCGTGGCCTATCCTCAGGCTAATGGCCAGGTCGAAGCTGTCAACAAGACTTTAAAGGCGAGCCTCAAGAAAAGATTAGACGAAGCGAAGGGGGTCTGGCCAGAACAGCTCCCCCAGGTCCTATGGGCATACCGGACCTCGCATCGAACTCCTACGGGTCATACTCCCTTTTCTTTAACTTTTGGGAGTGAGGTAGTCCTCCCCGTGGAGATAAAGGTTCTTTCGCATAGAGTCCAATCTTACGACCAAGATCGAAACCACGAGCTCTTGTGCCATTCCCTCGATCGGGTTGAGGAAAGGCGGGAGGATTCGCAACTTCAGCTCGCCCATTATCAGCAGAAAATTGCCCGCTACTTCAACACCAAGGTTAAAAAACGCACCTTTAGCGTAGGCGACTTGGTCCTGAGAAGAGTTTTCCTCGCCGGAAAAGATCCCAAAGAAGGATTTTTGGGACCAAACTGGGAAGTACCATACCAGGTCATCGAAGTCATCAAGGAGGGAACTTATAAGCTAGCGCGACTTGAGGGAGGGGCGGTCCCGCGAACTTGGAATGTCGTCCACTTAAAGAGATATTACCAATGATTTACTTGTAAGGCCTGAAAGGCCACTTCTTATGTATTAATGAAAATCAACTTTTTATGCATATTTGCAAGTGTAATATAAAGTAACCACGAAAGACCCTTTCCCAGTTACTTGGGGGGCACATGGTACCTGGATATAACCAGGTCTCCTTAACGACTTGGATGTTGATTCTTATCGATTGACCGTGGTTTTCTCAAAAACGCGGGATATTGATAAAGGTTAACACTAACTAAGTCCTATCCTGGTTTTAACCGGGTCATAAAACTTAGAAGTTGATTTAAATCTATTGATCGTTGTTCTTATTAAAGAGCTCGAGATATGGATAAAAGTTAACACGAACTAAGTTTTTCAAATTAAGTTCCTGGTTTTAACCGGGTCATAAAACTTAGAAGTTGATTTAAATCTATTGATCGTTGTTCTTATTAAAGAGCTCGAGATATGGATAAAAGTTAACACGAACTAAGTTTTTCAAATTAAGTTCCTGGTTTTAACCGAGTCATAAAACTTAGAAGTTGATTTAAATCTATTGATCGTTGTTCTTATTAAAGAACTCGAGATATGGATAAAAATTAACACGAACTAAGTTTTTCAATAAATTATAACCGAAATGCTTAAAAGCATAAAAGAGCGTAAATTAAAAATGTTAAAGCAAATTGTCTCGAGGTGAAAACACCTCATGCGAAAGTTACAAAAAAAAAATATACTTAAAAATGTTCAAGGGCCACAGGGAAAGAACGCCCTAAGCTTTGTCAGATGGCCCCTTGGAGGTCGCTGTCTCACCCTGCTCCGCCGCGCCAGAGGCTTCCCCAGTCTCCGAAGGCGGTGCCTCTTTCTCAAGGCGAGCTTGGAATTTAACCAGCAAGCGCGCCCAAAGGCTCGGTTCCATGAACGAGAAGTCCGCCTCCAGATTGTAAGCCCAGCAATGATAGAACAGATCCTGCATGGACTGCTCCGAAGTGTTCTGTTCGGCCTCTAGGGCGACCTGGGCGGTCTGGAGCTCAGTCTTCGCAGCCTCAAGGTCCGCCCGCGAGGTGGCAAGGGAGGTTTCGAGCTCCTGGACCTTCGAGAGGGCTTTCTCTAACTCGGCCTTCGCGGTCGCCAAGGCATCTTCAGTCGCCTTTGCCTCCCGAAGGGAGGCCTGGTGTTCGGTCCTCATATCCTCGAGCTGAGTTTTGGTCCTGATGAGGCTCTGGTGTAGGGCGACAACGCTCTGCAAAGACAAAGAGACAATTGCCTTAGGAACAAGCAGAGCAAAGAATAAAAAAAAAAAAAAAAAAAAAAAACAACAACAACACAAGTCTAGGTTGGCTTACTGTCATGGCCATGCCCATTGAAGATTCCAGCACGTCCACCGGGCTCATGGTCTGGATGGCCCGGAGCTCCTTCTCGGTGAACTTGTATGTATGGCTGACGGCGTAGTTCGCCGACTCATACATCGTCCCCCGGAAGGCCTCTGGGATCTTCTCCAGGTCCTGAGGGTTGACTGGGATGCGCACATCGGAGACCGCCACGACCGGAGTCCCGATCTCCGTTCCTCCGTCCTGAATGGCGACTGGAGCTCGCGGAGGTGGGGGAGGCATTTGGCCTGCTCCTGCGGCAGGAAGAATTGCTCCCGTGTCCTGGGCAGCCGGGGTTTTCTCTTTCTCCTTTGCCGGAGACTTGGTGGAGGTCCCAGCGGCGCTCCTGGACCCCCGGAGCCTTTTTAGTCTTGGTCCAGCCGAGGGGTTTCCCCCGAAGACCGCGCCTCGCAAGCTATCCTTGGGCTGAGACATTTCTTCTGTCAAAACAAAAACATGGTTAGTACAAGTTAGCAACCATACAGACAAGGATAAAGGGTTAAATATAAAAAGTGTGCGAATACTAAGGGAGCCCTACCCCCCGAGCTGGAAGAACCTAAGACGATTATTTCCCGAACTGGCACAAGTTCTAGGTCCGGTTCTGACTCAGGGCTAGATTCTTCTATATACTGCCTAAGCCCCGGAGCATAGATACCCCTCTGGAGTGATGGCCATGTGCGTAGGTTGTTCCCATACTCCACGAATAGGATCGACCTAAAGGCTAGGGTGTTATCTACTACTACGGTACCCCTAGGCCGGCTCTCTTGGTGATCCAGCACGATCGGGTCGACACAATGGAGCAGGAGTGTGTTCAGGTCCGGATCGCTTCGGTGACGATGGACGAGCTGCCTTGGATTGAACCTAGCCAGCCGGGGGTCTGTAGTGACCCTATCTAGAATCCTAAACAAGTGAGGGTTACCTTGGCCAGAAGGACCTGCGGCTGCTCCGGATTGGATCCTCTCCTCGCCCATCCTTTGGGCGACCTCCAAGGTCCTCTTCCTGCTCCTCACGAGCGGAACTTCGTCGCCCTCGTCCTCCTCGTCTTCATCCCCCGCGACCTCATTCACGATGATAGGTCTGGTGTCCCGAGCTTGAGGCGGCCCCAGGGGCCTCTTTAGGTTCAGGGTCTGATTTGGAAAAATGAACTTGCAGAACACCATTGTCTCGTCCGTCACGAGCGCGCGATAATCCTTCTCACTGGGGGGCAAGCCCGCCAGCGTGTCATATTGGCCCTCGAGGGTCACAGACTTCTCTGTCCTCGCGAAGATGGCTGCAAGATTAGTTTGAGTCAGAATGGAGTACGGGAGGAGCTAAAATGACACTTAAGAGGCGAGCTAAGGACGGAAGAGACTTACGAGGACGATTGAAATAGTGGTGCTCGCAGTTCCGGAAACCAGTTGACATGAAGAACTGGTCCCTAAAGTCATTAGGGTGGCTGGGCAGCTCGATGATCGCCACCGTATTGGGAAACCGGGTTAAATAGTAGAACCCGTCACCTCGCCCCCGCTGGTCCGGGCTGGCTTTGAGGCAAAAAAAGTATAAAATGTCTACAGGAGTGGGGACCTCCCACTCGTGCTTCTGGAACAAGTACCTCAACTCTGCCAGCAGACGGTAGGAGTTGGGGGGGAGCTGAAATGGGGCCAACCCCACATAATTAAGGAAATCAGCAAATTACTGATCCAATGGAAGGAAGGCCCCTGCCTTAAAGTGTTCACCGCTGCAGGCCACGAACGACTCGTCGAGCGGCGAACAGCTCCGCTCGCCCTCCGCAGCAGGTCGGGCCACCACAGACGCTTTCCCCAGGGCGATATTGTGGGAAAGGAAGACTTTGTTAATCTTCGCCTGGTCGGTTATCTTTGAGACAATCCTTTCCACCTCAAAGGAAGGCATCAGGGGTCACCTCGACCTCCTTCTCCACTATCGGCCCAAAGCGGGGGATCGGGGAGCTGGGCATCGCCGCCTTCCCTTTGTCCTGCTGGGAGGCCGAGCTGCTGACGTTCTTCTGTGGGAGATTTCTCTTTGGAGCCATCTGGTCGCCTAACGAACAAAAGAAAAAATTTCAGAAAAGGCGACCCAAGCACAAGGAAAAAGCAATTATTATTTGCACGAGCTGAGGTAAGCCCAACCCATGGAGAGTGGGACCACGCGGTTCGATGAACACGCGCTTGTGCTCCCAACCAATCCCTGATTACTCGGGATTCCTGTGTCAGGAGGGTCAGGATAGAATTTGCCTTGGGGGGAAAGGTTCAGTAGGCAGGAAATTGCAAAACAGCTTATGAGGCATGTTCCCTAAGCTACCCGGTTTTGCACCCAAAATTCCCAAAACTCCTACCCAGAAATTTTCCCCAGAAAAAGCATCCTGAAACCCTTGCTCTAAAGCGATTTTCTACAACAAATATGCGAAGACCTAAAAAAGGCTGTCACCCTCCATATCCACAAAACTCAGCAAACCCTTGCATGCAACTATAGTAAATTTTTTTACCTAAGCTACAGTAACATATTTTCAAAACATAGAGGGTCAGGAAACTTACAGTGTATGGCTGGGAGGTAGACGAAGGTGTTGCATTGGTAAGAGCTTCGTTGGTGTAATGGCTTCCAAATCTTCGGAGAAGTTCGTGCGCCTAAGCTTCTTGAACGCTGAAAGTAGCAGTAACGGGATCAAGGGCTTTGTTCTTCTGGAGATATAGAGAGAAGAAGAAGAGGAGCTTGAAGCTTGAAAAATTTCGAATAAAAGGGTGGCCCATGCATAGGGTGGCCACCCCTTTTTATATGCGTAAAGGATCACGTATAGAGGGCCGTTGGATGGCCCTGATGGGGGATCCGAGGCCCTCCACTCAAAATACGAAACGACGGCTAGGCATGGGCTAGACCATTAAATGCGGTTCTCGTAAGACGTACCGTCGCCACCCACGATGTTCCACGTATCAGATGCCTGCATAAAAGGTGGAATGCGAAGATTTCATGGGGAAGTCCAAAAGCCCCTACTGTGGTCTTACATACGACGTAGTCTACCACTAGCAGGAGCTTGGGGGGCAGATGTACGCCCTGGTTTTCCCACGGGCTGATTAGCAAGCCGAGCTGCTGACTAATCGTAGTTATCTCATGAACTCCCCTGAAACCGAAGCTTCTGTCATTAGATCGAGGAAGCCCAAAGGCTCGCCTCCATTGTCCAAGACTGGAGGAGGCCCTCTGAAGGCCGAAGGTCGAGTTCAGCATGCAGCTCGCGGTACGAGCTGAACATGGAGCTATGACCCCTTGAGAAGTAAACACACGCAAGGTAAACGTGCATATATCAGGCATCACGTGTCTGATATCCCCCTGACTTCTCGGACACGCAGCAGGAACGTGCGTGTTCAGACACCCACGGTGGGGTTGGGCCGTGCGGCCCATTACTTCGTTGCCTATTGATTTGACCATACTTATGTGTCAGGTTTAGGAATTAATCATGAATGTCACAGAATTGATACGACAAGTAAGAAGGTCACGGGATGACCTCCCTACCAACTTCCAGGTGCCTTCTCCTATAAATATGGAGACCCTGGGAGTTGATAGGGGTTGGAAAAATAATCCCTTGTAAGAAATACTTTGTAACCAAAGACTCAGTATAGATCAATAATATTGACTAGTGGAGTAGAAGGATTTTAACCTTCGAACCACTTAAAAACCATGTCTTGAGTCACCCCTTTCGTCCCCTAAGATCATACATCTATTTCGGTTCACATTTAGCACTAATCCTTTTCTCTCATTCTCTTAATTACCTGTTGGCGAAGAACCGCGTCAACATATACTAAAACCCAACAATGGGTCGACCTAAGGTAGATATAACTACCAATCATTAGGGTATGGGATAAGTCCCAACCCTACCATAAAATTTTGCAAGTAATAAACATAACAAATATAAACTCTTTTGTTGCACTCAACAACCAATTTGTTAAATAACGTAAATAACTTGTACTCAGAAAATTCCCAGAACATTCAATATAGATGTCCATATCTAAATAATAACTTTGGTGGTTTCTGACAACCAAGTTCACACATAACACAATAACCTGCACTCAGAAAATTCCAAAAATATATAATATATCACTCATATCATAATAACTTGCACTCAGAAGATTCTCAGAATATTCAAGATATATTTAACACACATCATGACTATGCAATTAAATTATCAGCAAGGTATCCAAGCCTCAACCCGGTTCCACCGTTAATGTCATGGTTCCAACCCATACTTTATTACCACTGTCCTAGCTCCAACCCGGACTATATATTCACCATGTCCTGGCTCCAACCCAGACTATGTATTCACAATGTCTTGCCTTCTACCCGGACTATATAATCAACATGTTCTGGCTCCTACCCAAACTATATTCTTACTGTGTCCTGGCTTCAACCCAGACTATATTATGCTACGGTTCTGGCTTCAACCCAAACCTACTTACCATTTAACTGTAGAATGCAAAAGCATTGCAAGAGTGGGTATTAGGCATACCCTGGTCTTAATGACCTAACAAAACTAATGTAATCTAATACTACAAGCACACAATAGTATATTCATGTTATAGCCAAGAAGGAAAAGGCTAACTTAATTGGAGTCCTTAGTTCCCAGCTAGATCTATAACACTACTATTCGTTTTCCCTTTTATAGTTACTGTAATTAATACAATGTACTAAGATTAAACTATGGCATACATTAGTAGCTAATATTCTACGATAGCTACATGAAATTAATTCTTAGCGACTCTATATTATAGTCTCTTATACACTTCACAGGCTGAATTTCATTTCAATCTTTACGGTATCATAAGAAAATTGGCCTCACCGCAACATGCTCTATGCGGTGCCTTTTAATATTCTTTGATTAAAGAACTCTCTTAACGGATAACTCGTATTTTGGTTTTTAGAAAAAAAGAGTTTTTAAACAACTCTTATTTATAGAAAAATATCAACTTTTTGCTCTCTTTCAAAAGTTTATAGTTTTCTATTATTTAGCAAAATACCGTTTTTTTGCACTTTTAACTTCTAATATCGGACAATGTTACCCTTTCTTTAAAGGTTCTACAAAACCTAAACTCCAATTTTTACCATTTTTATTCATAACCTAGGATCTCATTTTATGTTATTTTAGAAATGAAGGGCAGTTGAACCCTTAACATATACATTGGTAAAAATTAACTTTAATTAACTTAGGCCAATTTGGGGATTGGTTAAGTCTAAAAATCCTTAGTTATTTTTGCAAGGAACTATTACTTTTCATTTCCAAAACTTTACCTCCACTATTTAATTTAAAGTGGTAAAGTCTCATTTTTAAACTTTTTCCCTAAGTTGAGTTTTTTGCAAAAAACCTTAAACTATGGTTCCTGTATTCTGCGTCATAAGGACGAGAACTAGGTGAAAGTCTCGCATCAAAACTTGTTTTACTATTTTTCGTTAAGGTTCAAAATTACTATTTTTCAACTTTTAGGGCAAAATTAGAAAAATCATTTCCCTTAAACCATGTCAAAATTTTCTATACAATTTTACAGGGGTCCATATACACATCATAACTGATTCTTTTCAAAATTTAAAGCAATCTGGGCAGTGCCTGCTGCCCAGAAGTTTTCCCAAATTTTAAGCTAAATTAGAAACTTTATTTCTCATACACCATAGCCCAGTTATTTCTATCATTTTACAGAGATATTTATAAATATCTATCTTATCTTTCTTTAAAATTTCAAAATTTTTGAAGCTATAAAACTCATTCAAATATTTGAAGCAATCTGGGCAGTGCTTGCAGCCTAGAAGGTTTTTTCCAGATTTTAAGGAAAATTTTGATACTTTGTTGCTCTGATACCATAATACATTTTCCTCAAAAAATTTACAGTGACCCTTATACATGTCTTAACTAGAATCGTACCAAATTTCATAGCTTTTAGATTAGTAAAACTCATTCCAAAGTCAAAACAATTTGGGTAGTGTATGCTGCCTAGAAATTTTTCAAATTTACATCACAATGCCAAAAAGTACATAACTTGGGTTTAAAAATACATTTTTACTATTTTTCAAAGCCTAACCTGAAGTACTCACAATTAAATATGTAACTACACAATTTATTTGAAAAAAAAAAGAGGCAGTAGAGTGCGTTCTAATCCCTTGGAAGCTAGACCATGAATTTTTTCAGCATGCATTTTTACACAAACTTAATAACAATAATCATTTCTGGCATAACCCTAGCAACATGCATGCATGCAAATCATCAACTCACACAGTCTAAACGTTAAGCATAAAATAAGCTCCAAAAACCATTAACATAACCTATACAACCAACTCTACAAATATTAACACAAAACTCAAAGAGTAACCATAGATTTCTACCTTTTGATAGTTCAAGAGCTTGGAGATTTGTTTCCTTAGGTTCTCAAAACTCCCCATTGTGCTCTACACTCTCAAACTGAGCCCCAAAGTCCCACATGCAGATTTTTATGAAAGAATTAGGATAGAAAGACTTAGATAAGGGACAAGAACATGCAAACTACAAAGATCTCTTACCTTGCTTTTACATGATCACCAAAGTGCTCAACCTTTGAGATCCAACTAGTACAAGCTTCCCTTGAACCCTAGAACACAAGATCAATGCCATGCATGGCTATTAGATCATATTCATGCATAACAAACCCTTAGGGTTTCAGGTTTGAAGAGGAAAATGGAAGAGAAGGTGAATGAGGTTTCGAAACATACATTAGACAATGTTTCGGGTTTCAGGTTTGGGAGAGGAAAATGGAAGAGAGAATGCTTTTTGAGAGAAAAGAAATTTTGTGAGAGAAAATGATTAGGTCATTACTTATGAGTGGGGTAAGACTATTACTCTTCCCCTAGGGTACGTGTCCTAGGCTCTTGAGAGCCCTAGGGCCTAGCCTTGCCACCCACCATGATGGACCGAAAGCAGGTATGTTTTAAATATTTATAACTCGCAAGCGCACGAATCGTATATGAAATTTAGTGTTCGTGTAAGCACGAGATCGAACCCAGAGGAGTTGTCTAAAATAAAAAAGAAAACTATTTTAAATCAAACTTAATAAATTCTAACCTAGCTCCAAAGATTGATGAGAATTTGTAACAATAAAAATAAAATAAAAGATAATAATAAAGATATTAAAGACAATATATATAACATAAATTAATAATAGAAATCAAGATGGTAAAAGAAAGATTATTAAGATAATAGAATCCACGAAATATAAGTTCAATAATATTTAAAAGTACATTGATTCCCAAGTTTTAGTAATAGTAGAAATTAATCAAACCATCACTTATTCAAATTAGATATTCTATTTAAGCACAAGTTTTTATAAAAATATAGGATTTATCTTCACTTTTAAAATTATAATTTCAAAGAATTTAGTGTAAATCAATCTAATGAAATAACAAATAAATCAATGAGCATTATTTATAAGGCAAAACATAATATTTTTGTTCTAAGCATTGGATGTGTACAATTTAATGACACATCTTACACAAAGAATATTATGATTTTGCACTAATGAAGAACAAAGTGTAAATATGTTCTAACAATCCAAAATACAAGATATTTAAGATGAAAGAAAATATTTGAAGAAGAAAATCCATAAACTTTATTGCACAAAATGGGAAATCAGCACACAACATAAATACTATCTAGTTACATATTGTTTCATCATCACCTTAATAATCTTAAAAAGATTAGAAACTCATAACTAGAATAGAAAATACAAACATAACTAGAAATATTTGGAGGAGAAACCCCCAAATTATTCATCTAAAAATACATAAAATCTAAGAAAAGAACAAAGATGGAAAAAATAAAGAGATATGGAAGAATTAGTGTAAGAAAGGGGGGTGTGAAATGGTGAAATGAGGCACCTATTTATAGGAGGGGATGGGGACTAAGAAATAAAAGTAAATTACATTGGAGATTAAAAGCAAGGATTAAAAAAAAATAAAACATGAAATAATAAAAAAAAAGTGGCAATTTTGATGTAAATGTTGTATGTTTGAAAATTGGAATTTGGTGAAAAGGAGACAAAGTGACAAATTAAGCTTGGATATTGTGCTCAAAAGAATGGTGTTGGTGGCTGGTTGGGTGGCCGGGCCAGGCGTGGGCTTTGTGTGGTATACGGTTGGGCAGGGGCGGCTGGGAAGCTGTCTGCTGCAGAGGTGGAGTGCTGGGCTCGGGCTAGAGGAAGAGCTGTGAGGAGACTGGGCCATAGCAGGTTGTGGGATGCAAGAGTTGACTGGGTACGGGCCTGCTGACTGGCTGCTTGGGCCGTGGGGCATTGACCTGGCCCGTGCATGCTGTTTCGAGGAGAAACGGCTGGAGGAGAAGGCGCATGGTGCTGGTAGCTAGGAAGAAGCAGGTGATGGGCCTGGGTGCTGGGCTCGGCTAAACATGGGCCGAAGTGGCTGAAAGTGTTTCAAAAATGCCATTTTCCACTTATTTTTCAGCTTTTTATCATTTTTTCCAAACACAAAAATACTACAAATTCCCTCACAAAATAAACATAAAATAAATCATAATAAAATATTTTCACTATAAAATAAATCAAGTTAATTCTTTGAAAATATTAATTATAACTTAATTTATATTTGACATTTAAGCTCAATAATACAATATTTTTTATCTCAAATTAAACAACAATAATTCAAATAATTAACTACAACATTTTACAACAAAATAACTATAAAAACACACAAAAATATATAAAATCAAAATACACCCAATAAATTCAAAATTACTTCAAAACTTAATAAATCAATTAAAAACTCAACAATTAAGCAACATTTAGCACATAAAAAGTGGTAAAATAACTCTATTTTGTAGAGTTATCACACCACTCTCTCTCTCCTCCCTTGGAAAGTATCTTTATGCCCTTGCTCATTTTTACCTCTCTCGTAAGACACTCAAGGGCCCTTTGGAAATTTTCCTTATCTGAAATTCCCTAAATTTTTACCCTATAGTTTTTTAAATCTCCAAGCTTAATTAATTAGATTAAATGTGACACAAAAATAAGATTTGTCACATATCACATAATTTTGTCAATTTATCCAATTGACCAAAATTATGTTAGAGGCATGAGTAAGAAATTTTTATTCTTAGGCCCGACTGATTGGAATTCAAACCTCAATCATTTTTCTTAAATTTATTAGCTCGATTATAAAGTCTCAGCTGCCAAAATATTTGCATGCCATAGTATTCCTTATTTTACAAAATCTGAGATTTTTCCACTATTAGGGTTAGCCCTTGGTCTGAGACCAATTTTTCTTTGCATAAGCGTAAACCTTTTACTAGATCATCATAATGGCTATAAAATTCATCAAAAAACACAATTTAATATAATATTTTTTATCAAAATAATATTCAATACAATTCTTCACCGGCTTGAACTGGCTACTAACGAGTGTTCAAAACTCGGGATGTCACAAGATCAGGGTGTGAACTTTCATAATAAGGATAGGAAGATATTTGATTTATACAAAAATATTTGTGGACTCTTGATAATGTACAAGAGGTAATCTCTAATCTACTTGTGTTTGATTTAAAATATCTATATATGTATGATCTTGGCTGATATTAATAATTTTTTAAAAGATCCATTATGTTGGGTATCCTGATTTATCAAATTCAATACCAACAATTTTGGGGTGCATATTTCTAGGGTTTTGGGAAGCTAACTATCGAGGTTTGGGGGACGATTGCAATATCCAATTTATTGGAATCCGATGTCTCAAGAGCTAGGGCTTAGTCTTGAAGCCCATTATTGTAATTTTATCCTGATAAGCATATTGTTGATGATTTTACTAGGATTTTTTAAAGGCTCGAGAATGGGATGGCACTCGAGGTCGTAATATCTTTTGCTGGAAACTCGAGGTAAGAAAACAGGTACCTATACCGATTGTAGGGCATGTGCCCTGATTATTGAACATAGTTATGACTGTGCCTTGAAATTTTTTAGAGTTAAATGTCTACTATATATATGCATCAGTTGATATAGTTGTTTGTGATTGATCGGCTGGGGGATGTTATCAGAAATATACATGTGTAATGTAGGTCGTTATGGCATGGCCATTACAGGCATGTGGTATGCATCTATTAGACATGATTCATTATACTTGTTGAAGAATAATTATGAATCTGATTGTGGTTATAAGGCATGCATTATATATTACTGTCTATCTGGATACATGTTTTATGTGATTGGGCTTTCTTGCTGAGCCTTGGCTCACGGGTGCTCAGGTGTTATGTGGTTTAGGTAAGGGCAAAGGAAAGCTGGACCAATCGTGAGTTGGAGTTCTGTAGGGCCGTGTGTACATACTCAGCCTACTTGGTCACCACGGTCAAGACAATTTTGAGGAACATGGGTTATTAGCTCGATTTATACGCTTAGGTCGGCTAGTTTTATATATTTTTTTTGTACTTGTATTACTATTTAAAATTTTTGGTCTCCCTTGTAGATATTCAAACCTTTTTAATGAACATATTAACTTTATTGACCAAAATTTTTAATACCGAGACTGTTGTTTAACTTTAATTACACTTTTAAGTCCAAATGAATCGCTTAAAGAGTTAAGCACTATTTTTAACACACAATGCAATGGTCCTAGATTAGTAGGACCTTACACGCAAGTCATGTTGAACTTCTTCTTACAAGGAGAGACTAATGCGTCACTCCCTATTTGCTGGAAAGGAACACAGGAAGAGATAACGACAACCCACTAGCAACACCTCTCACTGAAAGTGTAGAGGCGAGCCCATGCCAACCAATATGAGTCAGGAACTGAGAAGGGTGCATGGTACGAACACCACCCCCAAAGAGTACCATCATAAGACCACATCTAGGGAGGCACTGCTAAACCTAAGGGAACAACTCAACTAGAAAGGGACAGGGCTGAGATGAGTGCCTCTTTTAGCTCCTCCTAGAGACACAAGGAAGGCGAGAGTTCCGCCTAATGACTTTTGGGAAACACTACGGAAGAGGAGGCAGGAGCTCGAGATTGAGGTGCAAGATCTCATAAGCAAAATTTCTATGACACTGGAAGGTCACTTTGACGATGATGAGTTTAATGATAAATCCCCCTTCTCATGGGAAATCCAAGCATAGCTGCTCCCCTCCAATTTTAAAAAGCAAAACACAACACATTCCAAAAGAATGACTGACTCAAAGTACGAACAAGATGCCTTCAATGAACTGGTGAAGATAAAGAAGGCATCCAACACTGCTATGTGCCAATGCTTTATGGTCACGCAAAAAGAGCAACATATAAACGGTTCAAAAGATTGGGTCATCCATTTCTACCTAGAAGTAGTCTTAAGAAAATTTAAACTTGATATAGGTCATGTATAATGACCATTATGTTTTTCTCATAATGTCGAGCTTTGGATATTTATCTTAGACATATCCTAAATTTTAATAGGCTTTCAACGATGTCTACCTTTGTCAAAACCAATCTTGATCCTTTAATACTATTAGAACTTTTTTTCTTATACTTAGGTCACTCAGACCACACACGCGTTAACTGGTTTTTGAATTTATCTTGTTCTCACTCAAGTTTCCCCTATCCTCAATAGAGATAAATAACTCCTTATGACCCTACTTTCTCTTGGTACACTAGACATGTTTATCGTAAAATTATGATAAGGTAATAAGTTAATGTATCAGTCCTTGGGCTCGCAACTTTATTTGTGGTATAACTCATGACAACTTGTCTAAAGCCTTTAACTATTCTATATGTAGTAACTCGAATAAAGGCTTGGTAATCTACTTCATACCTAAGAGTTTTGAATGCTAACCTTATATGTTAATCCCGAGGTCGGAGAAAGGAGTAAGTAATTAGGCAACAAGGTCAACTAGGCCATTAAATCTTGAAAGATCATTCTTGGCACAATTTCCAAATTCATGTTTATCTAACAACACTTTTTGATTGTTTACCTTTACTAACCATAGTTCAAGCATTACTCAAAATCGTCCCTCACTTGCTCCAATCCTAATAATACATCAGTATTTCAACTCATGGAGATAATGGCCAATAATAGTATCAACCTGCAAGGTAACTAACCATAAACCAAAGCAAACCCTAGAAGCCAACTTGGGAGTACCTAAATTAATTTTGGGCTAACAGATGCTGCTAAACATGCATATCAAATCAATAGTGAAGACCCGAGTCTCAATACTAGTATTAGATTTTCGAGGGCACTAATATTATCATTGGTGTAAGTGAAATCGCAGTGGCTTATCGAGACTCCTAGGTTTTACCAACATACTTATCTCTTGGCCAAATGTCGTGGTAATTAACCAGACTAATAGTATTCAGAGTCGCAGACTTGTACGGGCCATAAAATATCTCAAATGGAGCATAAGCACCCCATAGAATCATAGAAACTCCTAAGTTTTTCTAGCATGCTTATCCCCTAGCCAAATGTCACAGACTTAAACCAAACTATAAAATAATCTCAAATGGAGCATATGCACCGCCTAGGATCATCGAGATTCCTAAGTTTTATCAGCATACTTATCTCTTGGCATCACAGACATGAACTGGACCATAAAATCTCTCAAATGGAGCATAAACACCCCTAGTCATTGTCTCTAAATGAGCCTTCTATCACTAGTGTAAGAGTCCTATTTCTAGCAAAGCATATACTAGTTAATTCATGTAGTAACCACATAAGTCAAATATTCACTTACGGCATGTATGAAATCACAAAAGTCTTATTAGCCATAACAATTATCCATCATCACATATACACAAGTTTCATAAATATATACTTAATCAATATAAGCACAAGTGCAAAATCAACCATTCACAATCTCATATACAATACAACCATATAATCCATGCATATTCATAGAGTCAATACATAGTCATATCCAAGGAAAAAAAATCAAGCAAATTCATGTGTAGTCACAAGATCAAGAATTGCATACATATGAGCAAGTAGTTCACGTAAGGTGAGATCTACTTATAAGATTTCTCAACAAGCGCTATCAACCAAGCTTTTCCTATAATCTTTATCCCTAGCTAAGGAATGTATTTGAATTAATTAATAACTCGCTAAATCATACACTATTAAACTTAGTGCATACCCCGATGGATATAAATTCAGAAATAATAAAAGTAATTATCATTTTAATATCGCCAAGAACTCAAGGTCGGAACTTAATAACAACTTTGTTCTTCAAAGAACACTAATAATAATAATCAATTAAGACTATTGAATATTGTTTCCTAAATTCCGTCACCCTTAAAGAAATCCTTAACTAGATAATAATAATTATTTTATTATTATTTCATAGTCACTCCTATTATTATTAATAATTATTTTTTATTATTACTATTAATAATAATAATAATACTAAAAGAATCAACATACATATATTCCTGAACAATAATAATAGAAATATCCATAGGCGAAATCTTTATTTGTAAATAATTTCGCATAATTCATAAACAACTACCATAAGTCCATGCCTAATAATTATAATAGAACCAAAAATCCTTAATTCACAAAATAACTTCTTAATAAAATATTAAGTTGTACCTTTAATCATTAATACATACTAGTTGTTGACCCTAATTTTGGTCAACTGACACGGAGTAAAAAATGCTTGATGTGGACAGATATGTTAGAATGAATATAATGAGAAAAACAATAAAGCACACAAGAATTTATAGTGGTTCGGCCCCAGAAACTGGTAATAACCTACGTTCACTTGAGTTATTATTGATATAGGATTCAAAGGAGTGATCAAAGAACTAGGGTTCTATGAGTTTCACCAACCTCTGAAGAATAAACAATATATCGTAATGTAGTAGCTCTAATTCTCTCGTAAATCTATACTCTCAAGTAAGAAAAAAGCCAAAAAGTCCCCTCCTTGAACTATCTTTCTCTATTTATAAGCTCAAGGAGGATTACATCAATTTGTTATAGATATTCTCTCCTAATTAATCGGATCATCAGGAATTATTGGAGACAATCTCGGGATTGACTTATATCTTTACAAAATTATCTTGAAATATGCGGAGTGTACGACCAGGCTGGTCGTAAGAAAAACTCAACCGTTATGCACGCAATATCTTACTGGTTGATACTCTAACATAACTCTGCCATGTGTCAGCCACGTATCCAGAAATCACCTGCCACGTCACCCGTGTCTATTTTTTGGATAACACTAGTACCCATATCGCATATCCTAACTTGAAGTGATTATAATAAAATAGCCTAAGGCTCGTACTCATAAAACTTTAATCAACAAACTTTAGAAATTGTTTGCTTATATATAATTCCTAATAATTAAAATAATAATTTCTAATATTATTATTAAATTCATAATTTTCTCTATAAAATCTTACTGCGTAACGACTATAATTTGGATATCCCAAAAATGAAAAAAAACCATGCAATAAACACATATACAACATCTATCCTAGGCAGCTAGTAAAATCACATAATAACTAAAACCATCAAAAGAGCTCATAATTCACAATTAGACACAAATATCATACTAACTTTCTAAATCATGTGTAACGACCCAAATTTACTAATAAGGCTTAGGGTCTTGATTAGCGTGCCTGGAAGGCAATAAGTGAATTATGATTATAACATATGAATTTATGTGAATATGTGATAGAGATGCATTTTTAGTTTAATTAAATATGCATGTAAGCCCTGTTTGGATATTAGGGGCATGTTTGTAATTTTAGTCCGTTGAATGCATAAATGTGATAAATGAGATAAATGTGATATGTTTGTGATATATCTGTGTATCACGATCCAAGACAGTCCTAGGGAGTCGTTGGCCAGAAAGTCACAACGGCGTTGAGACTCTGACTCGGGGCGAGTCGAGGGGTATTCCGGTTATTAGATGTTTTATGGGTTATCGGGTTATGGAAATAAATATTTGGAGATTTATTTGAGGTTAGAATGTTTAGGAGGGAATATTGGGGAAAATTTACCATTTTGCCCTTGGGGACGTTTTTGGTACCCCGAGCCTAGAGGTAACCTTAAAGCTTAAGTTTAATAAAACAAAAGAAAGGGAAACACTCAGAAACTTGTAGAAACCGACCCAAGCATTTCCTCTTCTCTCTCTTTATTTTCTATAAGGCATATCAAAGGAAAATTGTGGTGGAAGCTAATCAAAATATAGAATTGGGCTGGGAAATCTTGGGAGATAGAAGCTTGAGGCTTAAGGACCAAATTCAGAGACTTAACTCAGCTTAAGGTAAGCTTTGATCTTGGTTTATCACACTGGTTTTAAGCTGGATATTATAATGTTGCATGTGTTTTGGGTGATGGATAATTCTATGAGTTTGATGAGGTTTTGAGCTAAGTTCTTGCTACGTTTTGCTGCTGAAACTGTTTTAGGACTTCTGTGTTTAATGGTTTGCATTGTTGGGTTGATTTTGGGATAAATTGGTTGGGTTTTCGTGTCAAAAATGGAGGAATTTTCTGGGTTCGAAGGGTCGAGCTGCGGCATTGTTCTTGCTGAGCCGCGGCCCTCTGAAGCATGTTGGTGGCCTGGAAGAGGGGCGGGCGCGGCATTCCCTAGCTCGGGCTGTAGCCCGCCTGCCCTGATTTGGGGTTACTCTCTATTTTGGGAGCGGGCCGCGGCATGGCCTTATTGGGCCGCGACTCTTAGTGCAATTTTGAGCTTTGAGGTGTGTTTAGGCTTGGGAACTCAAAGGTTAAGGCTCGGGATGGATTTTATCACCCGGATTGATAAAATTCAGGGTCCCGAAGATTAGAATTATGGCTCAAAGTTATTAAGTGGATTGGAACTTGATGGATGAATATTGTTAATGCGTTGTGACTAGGGTTTCGGCGAGGCTCGGATTGGGGGACTGTGCTCGAGACATCGGTTCTTGGAAAGCTTGGGACACAGGTAAGAAAACTATTGTTCCCATAGAGCTTGTATGTAGGGCAAGGCCCTATAGGATTATGTTACAGGACGTAGCCCTTTGATTGAGTTTATCCATGTTTGGTATTTTGTTTTATTATGCTATGTATGCATATGTGTGAATGTTCGGCAAGAGCTAGGAACGGTGCAGACCGAGGTCGGCAAGGCCGGAAACGGCAAGGGGCCGAGAACGGGGTTTAGAACGTGGAGTGCAAGGCCGAGTGCGGCAAGGGGCCGGGAGCATCGTCTAGCACGCGGAGTGCGAGTTGCCAGGGTGAGTCCCTAAAGGATACCTGGGATATCCTTATGGTGTGGACTGCGAACCCAGGGCCTGGTAAAGCACCTAGGACACCTTGGTCGTATGTGTGTAGCCTATTGATGGCCTGTTTATATGCTAAGTGTTTGATATGCATATGTTATCTGCTTGTGAGGGTTTTCTTGCTGGGCTTCAGCTCACGGGTGCTCTATGGTGCAGGTAAGGGCAAGGGGAAAGTCGACCAACCATGAGTACGGAGAGTGTGAAGCTGTGCGTACATGTTTGGCCTGCCTGGCTTCCACGGCCAGGGGTATTGTGGGAGATGACTGTACTAAACCTAGATTTTGTCGTCTAGTGGACTCTGTTTGTATTTATGTGTTGTAAACATTTCTAAACAATGTTTTGTGATCCCAAATGTTAAACACTTTATGATTTTCAGTAAATGGAATTATTTTCAAAGTTTATGACTCTGTTTATGGTTTAATTACACGTTTGTCTTAAAACCTCGATTAGCGAGTTAAATGCACGTTTTAAATTCATTTAGTAACGGCTCTAAGGATGTAGGGCGTTACATCATGTTTAATTTTCAGGACTCAAAATAACTAAAAATTGTGTTTAGAATTTATACCATAGCACTTGAAATGTCGATATGAGTGTATAGGTAATTTCAAAAGTTTGAAACGAACTCGGAACACCAAACATGGTGGCTGGTCAAGACTCACGTCGGAGCTTTGACGACGGTAGCGATGCCACCACTCAAAGGAGACAATTGAGGGAACAAGGTACTGAGCTTTGAATCCCTTAATGAGAGGAAAAGAATTGTGGTGACCACAAGGTCCACCACCCATCATGATGGCCAGATTGGGGCCAAAATCTCTCAGAATCCTTGAATTTTGGAGAACACCCATGATGATGGTTTAGGATAGGAAGTAGTGGGTTTTAAAGCCTATGCCAAGAGGAAGCTCGTGGTGGTGGTGGCTCGGCTCATGGAGGCTCGAGGTGGTCGGAGCCTCGTCGGAAAGCTCAAGAGGCGAACAACTTCATCCATGTGGTTGACGGTGCTAGGCGACACGTGGGGGGCTATGCTCTTGAGGCTGGGGGGTTTTGGCGGCCTGAGGATAGACTAGGATGGCACGTGTACGGCTCTTGCGTACGGAAGGCAACCGTTGGGCTTGGCAGAGACGAGATGGGAGAGAAAGAGAGAGGTTTGGGAGAGAGGAGAGAGAGAGAGTAATAAAAGTTTCTTTTTTTTATTTACTAAATATTTAAATAAAAAATCATATTATAAATCTGATTTTCTTTTAAACTCTAATTATATGCCAATTTTAATTATTTTTTTCAATTTAGTCTGATAAAATACTATTTTATTTTTATTTTAAATCTCCCATGAATTTAACGAATATTATGACTGAATTATCATTACTAAAATTATTTCTTTCATTAAATACTCAAATACTATAAATTTAACTTTATAATATAATTAAGCCAAAGTTCTCTTATAATTCCATGAAATCCAACAAAACTTTTCAAATTTTGGCCAAATTTTTTAATTGAAATTAAAGACCTCTTGTTCTTTATTCTCATAAATAATATAATAATTTAAGTGATCAATTTTTTTATTTTAAATTTCATAATTTAAACATAAATCTTCAAATTTTGATAAATTCTATTTATCAATTTAAAGATTTCTTATTTATTTCCCAATTATTATCCATTTTTAAACTTTAATATCATTTATTATTTATTCTAGAGAATAATACATAATTTGGGATAGAAAAATTCATTTATTATCCCAATATATAATTAAATCAATAATGATTTAAATTTCATAATTTCATGATTTAAATCAATAATAATGATTTTTAAATTAAATATTATTTTTTCTTTAAATTTATGTGTATAGAAAATGCGGGATCTTACAGTCGAATCCCTAAATCGCCTTTGCACCCATTATTTTACTAACATACATTATGAATCACTACCAAAAATCTTATTCAAATAATCACATCATCCACCAATCATCATGAGTGAAAAAATGTTCTCACCTTGCTATTTGTGGTGTGGCTGAAACCTTAGTTAGATATTTACTTAGAAATAGCTTAATCCATCAAAACTATAAACTCTCAAAACTTACCTTGCCTAAAGAATGTTGAATAGCCTAAGATCTCTCTACCCTTTTGTTGTATTCAAAACCCTAGCCCTAGCCCTTAGCACTCTTCTTCTCTTCCCTCTATTTACATAGAAAATTCCCTTAACTCCTCCTTAATGGTTTGCCTAAATTAGTTTTTCCGAAAAGGTAAGTTTTTTCCCTCTTTATCTACACGCCACTTTCTTCTCTCTTCCTTCCGTGTTCATTTCATAATTATCTTGTAATTGTTCAACTCAAACCTTTGGAATTCTTTATTCTTGTTTATAAAAATAAAATGGGGAAACTTCTAAAAAATGGAAAGAATTCTCTCTTCTTTGTCTTCTATCCTACACGCCACACTTCCCATCTTATCCTAATTCTTTTGATTTCCCAGTTTATCATTAAACCCATCAAAAAAAAAAAAAAAATCCTACAAAATATTATTAAATTATTCTAGAAATCTAAGTACGAAATTCCTTTAAGATTAGTTCTAAAAATGGAAAACATTCCATTTCCTTTTCTTTTCTTCTTCACGTGCCACTATCTTGCTCTACACATTACCATTTAGACCATGATGTGTCACACACACCAATACACAAAAAGAAACCAAACCATAGAACAAGTATTATTCTAATTATAGCATAAAATAATAAATATGTAACAAGAAATTAATTATAACTGAATATTACATTAAAGAACCCCCAAGTTATCTTTTTCTCTCTAAATTTAAAAAATTATTGGCATATTATGGATATGATAATTGCCCGTATGAGTGTATATCAATTGGTTACCACCTATTTAGGGCGTGTTTGAAAACAATTGTGTAATAACTAGGCCGTGTAATTACTAGGGAATCAATTACATGTCTATGTAATTATACTATATTTTAAAATACAAGGTATGTTTGGATGTAAAGTGGTAATAACTTAGGAATTATTATTGTCAAGTTTGACAAAATAGTTAGTAATAACACAGAATATTACATCCAATTCACAGAGGGGTTATGAGAATTGGAGAGTGTAATTAGGATCCCTCAATTACCTCTAATTACATAGTTACTGTGTAATGACATGCTTATACAAACACACCAAATTGACTAATTACTCGGAATTACTTCCAATTCTAATTACAGGATGACTTTCCAAAAACACCCTTAATTAAAAAAAAGGAAATAGAGAATTCCCTCCAAAATTAGAGTTGGCCGAACCTATGGTGCCATTTCATGTCATTTTATGTGCTTAATTCCCAACAATAACTTAATACAACTTTAGGCATCCATGATCATCACGCAACCACTCATTATCCCTTATAATGAGTTACTATTGCATTTAAATAATTATAAGCTTAAACCATAGTCTATACCTCAATGGTGCTTCAATATTTTAGCTCATGCACAAACCATAGTCTAAACATGTTTGAATGATTAATGTGTCTGAACACATATAATCATGGTCTAAAACTCATAAGAAATATTGTATAACAATTTTCTATAATTATTCTAAGGCTCTAGCAATGAGTTACACCCCAAAACTATACTCTGAAAATAAATATTTCGCTTATATTTATTTTTAATCTAAATTCCTCAAACACTCTACCGATCAACTCACTTATCTTTTAATTAAAATAATATTTCCAATATTATTTAATTATCATAATAAATTTTATTCATCTCACCTTGATTCATTTGAATTAGCTACTACTCCATTACTGTCGTAGTAAAGAATCATTGGCTTATCCATATTTGGAACAACTTCTAGATCAGTATAGAATTTTTTGAGCCTAACTGGTTCCTTAGGTGCTTCATAAGTTGCTAAATATTCAGCTTCCATGGTTGAATCTACAATGCTGAATTGTTAAATACTACTCCAGACTAGAGTTCATTCACCAAGAGTGAATACTAAACCATATGTCGATTTATGATTCTCCTTATCTAATTAGAAATCAAAATGAATATATCAAGTAGGGTTTAAATCACCTCTTGAATAATCAAGCATATAATATCTCATCCTCTGAAGATACTTGAGAATGTGCTTTTACTTCAATCTAGTGTTCTAAACAAGACTTTAATTAATAAAGATCACTATTCTCATTGCATAACAGATGTCTGGCCTCGTACAGAACATATCATACATGAGACTTCAAACTGTTGAAGCATATGGATACTTCCTCATGTTCTCTTCTTCCTAAGGTATCTTAGGACACGGCTTCTTGGAAAGAAAATTTCCATGTATGGTCAGTAATTGACCTTTCGAGGAATTTTCAATAGAGAATCTATCTAGCACCTTATTAATGTAAGATGCTTAAGAAAACTCGAGAAGCTTGTTCTTCCTTTCTCTTAGGATTCGAATTCCCAGACAATAGTTGCATTTCTCAAATCTTTCCTTTTGAATTTCTCAGCTAACAATTTCTTTAGTTTCAATAAAGTTTCTGCATCATTAAAATTAATAGCATATCATCCATGTAAATAACTATGAAAACCACTATCTTATCCTTGATGTATTTATCCACACATGTTTTGTCAACATTTTGTTCAAAGCAGCATATGTTTATAGTTTCATCAAAAGTAAGATTCAATGATTTGGATGCTTGCTTTAATCTATAATGAATTTTAGCAAACTACATACTTTTTGATCTTTCCCCTTTCGTACGAACCCTTATGGTTGTACCATGTAGATAATTTCATCAAGAGAGTCATTAAGAAAATTTGTCTTGACATCTAGTTGGTCTCATAGTCAAAACTAGCAGCTATGGATAAAAGGACGTGTATGGATTTTAGCATGGCAATGGAAGAGAATGTCTCTTCATAATTGACACCTTCCCTTTGAGTATAGCTTTGTTTTGAAAGTCTCTACTTTCCCATCTACACCTCTTTCCATCTTGAACATCAATTTGCAACCAATGGGTTTGACATTTTCAGGTGTGTCTACAAGTTCCCAAACCGAATTGGAATACATTTATTTCATTTCTTGGTTCTTGGATTGTTGCCATTTTTTATTTTCCAGATCTTCCATTGCCTCATTAAACATTAATGGATAATCATAATCAATGTTTGATATAAGGACATGTGCAATGTGCTCATAGTAAAAAATTGTCTAACAATCCTCCCACTACGACGTTGCATTGGGGATTCCATTTTAAGATCTGTGGTTTCTTTTTTTTTTTTTTTGTCATTTATCATTTGGTGATAATGATGATAGTGGATTTGAGTTAATCTGATTAGATGTGAGTTCCTCAAGAACTATTTTGCTCCGAGGTTTATAATTTACCATATATTCATGTTCAAGTAAGGTTGCATTTGTAGACACAAATATCTATTGATGCTTTTGACTATAAAAATTACTATCTCTTGTCTCTGGAGCACAGCCAACACAAATACACACTTCAGACCCAGAGTCTAGCTTTCCAGACTTAATACTAAGAACATGAGCTAGACACCCCCATATACAGAAGTGGCGAAAAATATGTTTGGTTCCATTCCATAACTCTAAAAGTGTCATGCTTTCGAACATAGATGAGACTTCATTTAAAATGTATGTCACCATTTGAAGTATGTAACCTCAGAATGTGAGGGGAGGTGATGAATAGCTTAATATAGATTTAACCATATTTAATAAGGTCCTATTTCTCCTTTCTCCACCTTGAGTTGATTGAAATTTCTTCAGAGGTTTACAAAGTTACTTTTCAGCTTTAGCATTGAAGTCTTTGAACTTACAAAAAGTTTTATACTTCTTTAGCATTAGGTAAGTATAACTATATATTGAGTAATTATCAATGAATGTGTTGAAATAATCATACCCATCTCTCTCTTGTATATTAATTGGTCCACCTACATCACTATGCACAAGCTTTAGTGGTTCTTTGACTCTTTTGTCTTTTGTAGAGAAGACCTTTTGGTCATTTTAGCCTCGAAACAAGATTCACAATGAATGGATGATTTGCTATGAAGATATGTTGTCTATTTTTAAGATCATTTTATGCTAGGGTTATGTTTACATATATGTTTTTGGTTCCTTACTGGGCATTATAGCTTATCAATTACTTTATGTGTGCAGGCAATAAGGCACAAGACCTTAGTATTGGTGGGATGGAGGGGATCTCGTCTGAGTATGCATACTATCAATTGACCTGTAGGATTGGTGAGTTTTCCAAAATTCTTTTGCTTTATGTCTTATATCTTAACAAAGTATGTTTCATGTTTTCAAACGAGTTAAGAATGTCATTTCTCCAAGTATCTCGTTTTCACCATCATCAACAACATTTTGTTTTTAACTATTGAGATCTCATAGTCATTTATATTTTTAACATTATTTGTGATGTAAACGTTTAATTATGGTTTATGAAAGTCATTTACATTTTTAACAGTCTGGTTTACGAAAATTGACTATTAACAATGAGTTGACAACTAGGTAAACAATTTCATGTCCTAGCGGATCAACCGATTAGAATTTTGTGTACACATTACTCATTTGAATTTCATGTCCTTTATTAGTACTCTCAAAGGTCATAAAGAGAGACCTGTCATAAAGGACATAGATTGTATTATAAGTATTATACCACCATCCTTGTACCTTTCCATTGATGGCATTAAGTTCACTTAGGGTTGCAACCGAATCCTCTTCAGTTGTATTCACTCTGGTCACATTGTTGTGGCCCTTTTTTACACCAACAACCCCTTACAAAGTGGTCACTCTTGCCACACACAAAGCAAGGACTCTTGGTGCTCTTGAACTGCCATTCATTCTTCTTAGGGCCTAAGGGTTTTTCACTTTTTCCATTGGGATTCTTATGCCCTTTGCCTTTGTTGTGAGGAGGTGGGCCACTCCATTGGATTGGAGGTCCCTCCATTGGATTCACCCACATGTTTTTCCTTAAAACAAGACTCTTGTTTATTCCATATGTGCTTGAGATTCTCATCCAAAGAGATCTCCTCATTCTAGTGAAGAATGTTCTTATAGCCCCTCCAAGTGTTGGGGATAGTTGTACAACCCAACGATGGAATTTAAAAAATATTTAGAACAATAATATAAAATAATGAAAGACAACAACATAAAATCAGAAAAGGCTTGCATAAGATGTGGATCTTTGTCAAAATCATTTATTTCACACCACTACAAAGTTGCTTAAGGAATTTTCTATGAAATGCAATATAACAAGCCTCTTAATTTCTCAAGTCAAGAAGTGTCCATGAAATTCTTGGAGAAAATTGAGATTCTTGGAAAGCTAGACAGAGTTTAGAGAAATTTTGAAGGAGTGACCAAGTCCCAAAAAAACTGTTAAAAAGGTTAGGCAATGAATTTGAGTCCAATCAATAGGGTTAGACATTTCAAAAACACATTTTGGAGGCAAAAAACTGAGGCGGTACAGATGCAGCAGGCGACACATTGTCTGTTGTATTCATGCGATTCTTGTCGCATGCTCTCGATGCATTGCCTCAAAAGAGACTAAGGCGAAGTTCTAATTTAAAATGGATATGAATTAAAATTTGCGGAAGAGAAAACAAATAATAGAGAAAAGATTGCATTCACTTCACTTATGGCGATCACAATCTCATCATTAATGGTGTTTAACTCAAAGATGGACATGATGATGTGGCATATGCAAATGACACATTGCAACAGAAAGTATTAAATTTATCCATACTTGTCGATTTGCATAAGTTGGTCGGTTATACTCAACCAGAATAGAGGAAGCTACCTACCTTAGAATAAGATAAGAGATTCAAGGTTACTGCTTGAAGGTCTCTAGTTGAACACAAGGGTTTGATTGATGGCACACTAACCACATAAGCTGCTCGAAAGAATATGTGGTCAAAGAGTAGCTCACTCGACCAAAAGGACCCGAATCTTATGGGATATTTATGTAATTGTTATTCGATTGTATTTTTAATATTTTTATATTATGTAATCAGTTGTAACAAACCCACACTATACATGTAGGCCCATTTCATGTTTGTACAACCCATGGCCCTCTAAGCGACTCTATAAATAGAGATATCTCATAGTCATTATAGTTAAAGCGCACTTTACATACAAAATCTCTGTCGAATTGTATTCTCTCTCACACTTATGAAACTAGTTGAATCATGTGCTTCTGATTTTGAGTCAGAGACATGTCTTTGATTAATAAAAGTGCAAGTGGACGTAGGTCATTACCAACTCTTGGGGTCGAACCACTATAAATTATTTTGTGTCGTTTACTTGAATTTTAGCTCTTTACATTCTTAACTATCATTTAATTTTACTCAGTGTCATTGCCAAAAATGTGGGTCAACATTTTGGTGCTTTCATTAAACGGTGAACTCAATAAAGTAATTCCTTCTTAATTTGAAAACAATGGCTATTACCATAAGAAGCAAAAGCCAAGAACCCCAAGGAGGAAACCAAACTAGTGGACCACATGACCGCCCCTCGAGCATTCAGTTTCCCCCTCTGCATCGTGGGCAGTGGGTCCCCCTAATTAGGAATCTGCCTCCACAATGAGCACTAGGTGATGATGATCCCCACGTTGATTTGGGGGAAGATCTCAACCCTGACATTGAGCAGCTGGAATAATTTGTGGGAAAAATGCAGGAGCAGTTTGTTGCTACGCACGAAAATTAGGAACCAGCCCATAACACTGTAGCAGAAGCCTTGAACAAGAAGAGACAAGAATTTTAGTATTCGATGGATCAACGATTGCAAGCCCTTGAAGCTCGAAAAGAAGAAGTTGATCGCCGTAATGCTAAAGTAGCAAGGTTGTTGGAAGTTGTCTTACAACGAACTCAGTCCTATGTGGATCACCCAGAGAATCCACTACCTAAAATACCTTGTAATGCCTCAAATTTCCTAATAAGTTTTAGGACCTTGATTAGGAGGTCGGGAGGGCCATAATTGATTTATTATGCTATTTAATGATTATATGCATGTTGATGTGAATTATATTATTATATGATGACAAATGCATGCATATGGGTCCACATTTAATTATAAGGGCATTTTGGTAATTTGGCTCGTTGAGGGCGTGATTGTGTATTTTCATGCATGTGGGTGAATTATAAATAATACCACATAATGTGTGGATTGGTTCGAACCATTCGACAAGAGACGATCATGGAATGCAAGTTTACGGTCTAGTCATAACGAGATTAAGTTCGGGGCTCGGAGTGAGTCTCGGGGTAATTTTGTGATTAGAACATTGTCGGAAATTAAAGGGTAACAGGATATGAATTATTGGTATTTGAGAATATTGAGAATAACAGGAATTGGAGGCTGTTAATTATAATTAACGAGATAGGCGGGAAATGATGATTTTACCCTTGGGAGTCTTTAGAAGCCTTTATTTGACCTAGGGGCAAAATGGTCTTTTCACCCCTAAGATATATATCAGCCTTTGTGGTTAGAAATCTGTAGAAAATGTTAGAGAAAATAGAGCATCATTATCATCCTCATCTCTCCCTCCCGTACATGTTCTTCTCTCCTTGTTCCTTTTGATTTTTGAGAGCCAACTTGAAGAAACAAGCTAGGAGATCAAAGTTGGGAGATTAGAAACTTAGTTCATCCATTGATGGGGATCTAAATCCAAGTTGAGGTAAGAATTCATCCTTGAATATAGGCTATACTCTGTTTTTCTTTATGGTTTTTCAGTTGAGAATTTGAGGTGTTAGTTGTGAGAATTCATAGAAGTTTTTGAGTTTGATTGCTTGGGTTTTGATGAGGGTGTGTTGTTGATGAAGTTTAGGGGTTGAATTGGATGTTTGGATGAAGTTTAGGATTATTTTTGAGGCTCGGTTTCAGGGGGAAATCGCAAGGACGGAAACCAGAAAAGTTTCTGGTCTGCTGATGGCGCCCCAGCGCTAGGCAGGGCTGGTTTTGGGCTTCTCTGACTTTGGGGCAGTGCCCCAGCGCCACTAGGCAGCGCCTCTGCGCTAGTGTATTTTCCAGCAAGCTTATTTTAAGGCTCGGGAGGACTTTTAAGGCTGGGGGTTTGGTTCCTCTACCCCGTTTGGGTGATTGAGAGTCCCAAGAGTGTGGGATGGATCCCGGGAGTGAGGTTTTAGATTATAAACCTTTTTATGATTTATTTTATTGATGGGATTCCATATTTGGTTATGACTAGGTGACTGCTAAAGGACCAAAGGATTGATCATTCTCAAGGGTCGTTCTTTTACTAATTCTTGCTTGAACCCGAGGTAAGAAAACTGCACCCCATATGTGACATGCATGGTTATTCTTGATGCATGTTGGATGCCTAAATGTGGACATTGATAGTATATTGAATGCTTACCAATCTTGCTCATTTGTATATGGTTATTATTGAGGCATGTTGGATGATTAAGTATGATGCATGTGATGCACGAGAAACATGTGATTAGGGCATGCCATGAATATTGACTATGAGACTGATCAGAGCTTGTGTCTCTGTGTTTGTGCATGATCATGATTGTGCTAACAACTGTTAAGTAAGCATGCTGAATGCCCTACGTTTGAATATTCGACATATGATATATGTTTGGTAGCATTGCTTACTTGTGCATGGTACTGACTAATTAGTCAGAATTGGCAAAGGTGTCAGTATCAACTGTGAAGCTGTGACTCATTAGTCAAGTTCGGCAGTGGTACTGTGCACTGGTCACACAGTGTTGACTCATAAGTCAGGACGGCCTTATTGTATTCAACGCAAGCCAATAAAGATTAGATATAATCGACATCTGCATTAAATGACTCAGAAGAGCGTTAATGCCGGACCGACCTCAAGTTCGATGAAAACTAAAAGTGCTTGTGTGACTTACCCAGCAATCACTCATCTGTTTAAGCTAGTGACTACCCATCAGTCACTCATCTGATAGAGCCATTGCAGGAAAGCCCAGGTAACAGTTTCGTTACACGGATATGGGCACCGAGCCCCATAGTGACTTGCTTGTCAATCACTCATTATGGTTTAACAGAACCTCGAAGTGATATTCACTCATCTGTTCAGGGCTATAAGCTCTGTATGATCATTCTGATCATCATTTGCATGGCTTCGGGTACTGAGCCCCGTAGTGACTTGCTTCTCAGTCACTCAGTATGGTTTACCAGAAACTCTAGTGTTAAATCACTCATCTGATTAGGATTGACTTGATGGTCATCCAATCAGGAGGGCAGGATTTCTTATCCTTGTTTCCCCATCATTGTTTGAATTTATTAGCATGCCTGAATATAGCTATGTTTGCTAGGCATGCTAGATATGATTTGATACCATGATATGACTGTTCATGAGCATATTGAGTTTTCTTGCTGGGCTTCGGCTCACGGGTTCTATGTGGTGCAGGTAAAGGCAAAAGAAAGCTGGACCATCCTTGAGTTGGATTGCTTAGATGACGATGTGTACATATGCAGCTGCTCAACCGCCACGGCCGAGGTTTGAAGGAGAGAAACTAGGGTTAAACCCTGTTTTGCCGCTTAGATCGGCTGGTTGTAAATATTTTGTTGTAATAAACCTTTAAATTATATTTTTGGGATCCCAATGTATATAATAAACGTTCTAATGACACGTTATATCTTAACCAAACTTTTTAATCCCTAAACCGCTAATCATACTTAGTTACACGTTTATGGGCAAATGACTCGATTAGCGAGTTTAGCACTGTTTGCAATGTGCACTGTAACGGTCCCTGAAGTTTAGGGCGTTACATACCTAGTCAAGTGAATATTGATCAAACCTAGATTACTCGAGCCAGTGAGCCTAATCAGCAGACAATATCTCGAGACCAAGTAGTTCCACCTAGGCAAACCCTGCACAATCGCTTGAACAAAGAAACTCAACCAGGATTTTATCGCCAACTCCACAAAGATGAGCAAGTATTTCCCAACCATGACCAAAATCAAGGCTGTGTTAGACAAGTGTTTGGTGAAGGAAGGCCTGCTCATGGGAAACCAAGAAAATCAACCTCAAGAGGATGATTACGTCCTAATAAAAAAAACCTATGTCCTACTAAGAAATTCCGACAACCGAGGAATGACAGACCAGCAAGTCAAAATCGAGGCCAACAACCTCAACGAAATTAGTCAGTTGGGTATGATGATGAAGGAGATAGTAGATACTACCAACCCCAAAATAATCAACACTATGACGATCGTTGCAATGATCGTCCCACCAAAGCCACCTGGCTATAGAACATCCTTGCTCCAGAAAATGTGCAGCCTAAAGGACCATTTGTTCCACCAAGGAAGCATAAGCAACCTAATTATCCTAGTAGAACACCTCATGGATCCCCTCGAGCAGATAGCCAACATGTTGGGGGGCAACCAAGAGGAAACATTGTGTTTAATAGACTTCGAAACCGTAGACGCGAACTATGCAATGTCCTCGACCAACATCAAGAAGGTAATGGGTCAAATTTTGTAAGGCCTGCTGCACTAATAATCCTTTCAAGACCACAAAAAAAAGCTACAACTGTAATGACCCAAAATCACTAATATGGCTTAAGGGCCTTGATTAGTGTGTTGGGAGGGCATAATTGGTTTATGTGTGAATTTATTAAGTTAACGTGTGATTATATGATAAGCATGCTTGTATGGTTAAATGAATGTAAATTTGATTATATGTTATATTTGTGAGAACAACATTATTATGCGGGTAAATCTGTAGCATGCGACTTGAGGCAATCCTAGGGAGCTAGTTAGCGGGAAAGTCACAACGGGGCTTAATACTTGACTTGGGGCAAGTCAAGGGGTGTTTCAGGTATTAGATGATTATTTGGGTTATCAGGTTATGGAAATAAATAATTGGAGATATATTTGAGGTTAGGAAGCTCAGGCGGGAATATTGGGGAATTTTACCATTTTTCCCTCGGGGACATTTTCGGTACCTCGAGCCTCGGGATTGACTTAATTAACCAAGGTTAGACTAAGTAAAATAGAAGCCAGTAGAACAAAAACCCAAAACTGACCCTTTAATGTTCCTTTCTTCCTTCTCTTCTCTCTCTCAAGAAAACTATTGAAACCTAAGGAGATTCAGCTGGAACTTTGTGATTTGAGCTGAAGTTTTGAGGGATTGGCTCAGGTCTTACTAAGGGAATTCAACTAGGACTAAGGTAAGAATTGAATTACACTGTTGATCATTAGAATTAAGTGTTTTCGCTAAGTTTTAAAAGTGTTTGTGGTTTTGAAATTTAAGGACTGAATTGAAGCTGTAAATGTTGGGTTTTAGCTCAAAAGTTGTTAAGGAAGTGGTTCATCAAAGAATGTAAGCTTCAATTCGTAATTTAGAGTTTAAATTCTGAGTTTGCATGACTGGTTATAGAGTTCTTGAGCTACTGGGTTTCTTAATGAATTTTTAAGCTAGGTTTTTGTTGGTTTATGTTGCTAGAATCATGTTAAAAGTCTTGTGATCAATGGGTTTTCGAATTAGGGTGCTTTGGGGTGGTTTTGAGAAAGGTTAGGATGTTAGGAATGGTGGATTTTCTGGGCACGAAGGGCTGGGCTGCGAATTTGTTCTAGAGTGTCGCGGCCCTGCGAAGCAAAGAAGAGCCAAGGAGGCTCTACAGTGGGGAAGCGCCGCGGCGCCATAGGGCAGGGTCGCAGCGCATGTCTGTCTTCAAAGAGGCCTAGCCTCTATTTCAGGGGCGGGCCACGGCATGGGTTTCAAGGGCCGCGACCCTTAAGGGTATTTTTGGTCTTTTGGATGTTTTAAGCGCGGGAACCTAACCTAGGGTGCTCAGGATAGATTGCACCACCGTGTTTGGTGGAATTCAATGTCTCGGAAGCTAGAGCACCATCCAGAAATACTAACGCGATTATTAATGGTACTCCCTTTCTTTTTTGTGACTAGGTATTAAGCTAGGGCTCGGGAAGCAGATCGTGCTCGAGAGGGGTCGCTCATAATCAGTAAAACTTAGAAATTAATGGTAAGAAAATTGCACCCAGTTGTGGATTTATTATGGGACTAAGGTTTCCCTAATCTGTATGCTCTTTAGAGGATGGTATTATGCCATGCAAATAGTAAACAAACATCCTAAGAGTGCCGAGGCTTACACTAGAGCACAGGGTGCGGCTCGACCACTGGTAGCTGAGGACAGCTTATTATGCACTGAGCTCTGTTTAAGCCGGCCGGAGTCAGTGGGGTAAATTGAGGGTGCGACCTAAGGTGTCGACCCTGATTAATATGTGATTTGATTGTTGTTATTGGTTGGTGAATTGGTCATATGGTTTAGTTGAGGGTTGATTGGCTGAATCTTTGATTGTATCTACGTGCTATATGATTAATGTGATATGTTAAGTATATGATCATGCTTTAAGGGTTATTCAACTGTTATTATTGCTCGTTACATGATGTTATGTTTGCTTGATGGCCTTAGCTCACGGATGCTTCGTGGTGCAGGTAAAGGCAAGGGCAAGGTTGATCAGCCTTGACTCGGAGAGCTCTGAGAGTAGAATGTACATGAATAGCTGCTCAGCCGCCATGGTTGAGGGGAAACAAGGACAGCAGAACCATAAACATTTGTTTTGCGTTTAGAAAGGCTTGTGGTTGTCTGTACAATGGAAATTTTGTAAAGAGACTTTTAAACGTTATTTCTTTTGGGATCCCATGTGTAAAATGTTTAATTATATGGAAAGTAACTTTTGATAACAAAACCTTTTAACTCAAGTACATTAATGACCTTAGCAATCACATTTTTAACTGGTTGGCTTGATTAGCAAGTCCTGCACCTTTATAAATACATAGTGTAGCGGTCTTGGCTATCCATGGCGTTATAACAACACTCCCATTCGCTCCTCCTGCAGTTGCTCCCATGGTTGTTCCAGCCATTCAAGAAAAGTTAGATGCCTTTACTCAGATGGTTCGGGAATTAACACCCCTGAAGCCTACAAATATTGATCTAGAGACAAGGAAAGGGTCTCCCTTCTTTGATCGGATAAATTCCATGACAATTTCTCCCAAGTTCAAGATGAAAACTTGGAAGATGTTCATAGGAAAAGAAGATTCAGTCTATCAAAAAAATCTCCAAGGAATTCGTGATGATGTTTGATGCAGAATATTTCTTACTACCTTAGCTGATGCTGCTCAACAATGGTTCTTTAAGCTAGAGCCTAGAACCATTAATTCTTGGAATGTGATGTGTGTCATATGTCGTATCATATTTACTAAAGATTTTATTTTATGTACCAATTACTTATTATAATGGTAAATACAAGTTCAACCCACAAGTACTATTGATCAATTTATTATCCAAAACAAAGACAAGAATTTAAAAGGGGATTTTTCTTTCAAGATTCAATAACATAAAATAAAACAATAAGCAAAGAACAATTGATAATCATGATTTTAAAGAACAGTTACGAATTATTCTCCACCTTCGACAATCAATCAATCAACAATGACCAACATTATTTTTTATTCCCTATTCCCAATTGAATTATTTTCCTCGCAGATAACACTTAATCAATCAATTATCCTAGTTTCCCTATCACAATTAATTAAAGCTAAGCGCTCATTAATTAATTATTTTTACCAAGTAATATTACCATTAAGCATGTGATCTATTTAGCTCAAGAAAAGCATTACATTAAGTGGAAACAAGTTAATCTAGGCAAAAAATTCATTAACCATACAATTCATTTAACATAGGTTATATTCTTCATCACAATTAAAATACTCGTCACAATACTGAATTGCAATTTATCACTATACTTAAAACCCTAGACTATTAGGTGAACAACAATCCTAAGGTGATAATAGAATATTGTAACACCCTAGTTAGTTTTCACCCTAACAAGATATAAAAGGATTCATAACGTTCAATTAGAATAGAAGCTATTTAATACAAGGGAATAGAAGGAATAAAATTCATCATTGCATTCAAGGTTTCATGTCTTGGGTTTTGAAATAACCCTTAACCTAAAAAAAGTACTCCATAATGACACACATGATCATAAACATAATCATAAAAATAAAATAAAGAAGATCTAAAGAAAAAAAGAAAAACTAGAATGAATGCTGAAAATAATGTGGTGACCGCGTTTTTGGCCAACGACGTGTAGATGTCTAAACGACAAAAAACCTTCAAGAGAAATATACGACACAGACAATTTTTATAGTGGTTCAACCCCAATGTGTTGGTAATAGCCTAGTCCACTTAGAGTTATGATTATAGATCTACACTCAAGATCAGATGAACCTGAGTCAACTGAGTTTCTTTAGTGCAGATGAAATGAATACAATATTTCTCTAGATACAAATATTCTCTCAGAAAATTAGAAATCGAATCCTTTTTATGATGCCATGAGCCTTGTATTTATAGGCTCAGGATCGTACAAATGATGTCTCCCATAATCAGGATATTTCGCTATTCTCACTATATTCAATTAATAATAATATTCAAAATACAACAATACACTATTTTTGTGGGATAATCTGAGAGATTAAAGCACAGGTATGGCCGATTCTTATTGAAACCATTACTGGGATCCTTTGCGTAGCACTGTTCTGTCTAGTCGGTCCACATCACACTCAGGAGGAGAACTGAAGGGCCAAAACTCCTCACTGGTTGGTCAAACCTTCAGTGGTCGGCCAAGGACATGACTGGTCGGACAAGCACCTGACTGGTCGGTCATGCACATTGACTGGGCGGACAAGCACTTGACTGGGTGGACAAGCACATGACTGGTCGGCCAAGGTCATGACTGGTTGGTCATGACACTTGACTGGTCAGTCAAAAATCTTCACTGGACTACTGGGTCACTCCTAAGCCAGATTACCCAAACATTCCTTGCCACTTGTCACTTCTATTGCCACGTCATTGTTTTCAAATTTTGGGGATAACATTTGCCCCCCAAGTTTATTGTATGATATACTCACATAATAAACTTTTTTCTCCACTGCTGACGGCACAATAATAAAAAAAAACTAACTGTACATTTTCCCGCCTATGCAACAGACCACGACTCCACAGCAGACCACGATCACTGGAATTAACTGCTCACAATCGTGGGGAGAAAATATAAGGGAATTCCAAGGGTCTGAGAATAAGTGACCGTTTTCACTTTTTCCCTTTAAATAGACCCATAGGTGCTCATACTCTCATAAGCAAAAAAGAAGAGAAAAATATTTCCCTCTCCCTCATCTTTTTCTCTCTTGGCCGAATACCCCATAAGTCCTCTTCTTGGCCGAAAGTTCAAAGCTCCATTCTCTTCAAGCAAATCCAAGAGTTCTTCAAGAAGTCACAACCTCTTCAAAACATATTTGGGTAAGTCCTTCTTCTTCATCTCCACGTAGGTGCTTTTTTTTTCTCAAAGCTTTAAGAAAAAATATGTGTAGGCCGAAACCCCCATAGGAATTTTCTCTTGAGTTTGTTTATGAATCTTTGATATAAAATGTGTATTGTGGCTGTTTTAATGTTGTTTAGGTTATGGGTAACTCAATTTTGTCTTCAATTTCATGGAAATTTGAAGAAAAATGAATTTTTCAACCTAAATTGCATATATGTGCTTATGGGTATTTGATGCCTTTTAGGGTCTCTAGAACTTTTGAAACCTTTCAAATCCCCCATTTTGATCTTGTTGTTGTATATTTTGGGTGAGGAAAAGTGTTTATGCTATATGGGATTTAGGGCTTTTTTTTCGAAATGGGTTTAGTATGTGTTGTATGGCCGATCGGCCATGGCCTTTTTTCTGTTTGAATACTTGGGCAAACCTATGGCTGCTCGGACATAATAGCCCCTTGAGTGTCTTAATGCCCCTCGGAACTAGGGTGAAGCCCCTCGGATGCATCATTGGCTACTCGGACGAGAGGCTCCTCGGACACGCGCGCACTGCTCGGATGCCTCGGCGTGACACAGGTGCACCGACTGGATGTCACGCACACGACTGCTGCACTCCTCGGACACGCGCGCACTGTTCGGATGGTTCGGCGTGACACAGGCCATCCGTTCGGACACCCAGGCCATCCGCTCGGACGCCCAGGCCATCCGCTCCTTCTACTCGGACACGCCCCCGATCCACTCGGACACACCCCCGGATCCACTCAGACACCCTGAGACATCCTCTCAGACACCGTGTGACATCCGCCTGGAGACCGTGTTGATTCCTCAGACATACCCCGATCCGCTCGAACATCACGCACTTTAGGCACCAAATTTTTGGCTTATCATTTTTTCCTTCATACATGCTCATTCCGGGGAGTGAAGTATATTTTTACTACCCAATAAAATATTTTTTGAGTATTAAATAAATACTTTTCCTTTACATTAATCGATTTATGTTTGTTTGGTTACTCACCTCCCCCTATTTTTATTTGTTGTAGATGAATCGCTTTGACTATAGGGGAGGTGACAACCATACAAATTCTGACACTTCCATTCTGCAATCGAGCGATACTCCTCAAAGCAGCGACTCTTCGTCGAAGTCTCCTAGCCATCGCACCCCCGAGGATTGCCTTCGCCATCTTGTAAAGATCCTCCCCCGATCAACCTTATGTTTCCTCCACGAAGAATAGTTTCTCAATCAGCAGGCTGACCATTCAGAAATGAGGGTAAAGAAATCTAACAGACTTCCTCAGGACCAAGACCCTCAGGTAGCTCGTAGAGTGGCACAGAAAGTAGTGGAACGCAGTGAGGTCCGAACTGCGGCTTCTTCAAGACCGCCTCACCAAACACAAAAACCGAGCAAGCCTCAGAGAAAAATCACTCATAAATTTACTGCCGAGATCCAGCGATTAGCCGTTCAAAAACCAAGAAAAGAAGGAGAAGAAACACCTTCTTGGTTTACCGCCAAACCCTCCAAACTTAACCCCGGCATGTTTGACAAACACATTCAAGCCTTGGGCCTGAGAGGGGTTAACGTGATATGTCCGCGCCCACACCAGAGAGCCAACAAGCCTGGCAGACCATACTGTGCCTGGTCTAGGCACCACGTATACGCAGGAGCTACCATCCCTCTGCATTATTTCTTTCGGTCAGTAGCGGACTACTTCAACGTCTCTCCTTTTCATATTGCCCCCAATGGGATTCAGGGATTATCTGCTTTATACATCCTTTACTTCCTGCAAGGCTGGGATCCACCTACTCCTCATGAAGTGCATTATCTCTTCGATTTCAGGACTAACCTAAGCCACAAGAATACAGGTTTTTTCCACCTCTTCCACAGGCATAAAGGGATTAAATACCTCCATGGTATCTCTCATAAGTCAAATCCTGGAAAATATTATACAGAGTATTTTCTTACTTCAGATATCAAAGCCAACAACTTAGCTTTTACACATGCGGGTCCATTTCCCCAGCCCTTGCCTACCAAGGAAATGTGTTCCCGAGCAGAAGATTTGGCTAATATGTGCATCGAGGAGAAGAATGTGAAAGATTTTGTTACTATGGATAATCTTCAGATGGTGGGCCTGTTACCAAGTAACCAGAACATCATAGTAAAGAGTACTGCTGAGGAAGCTAATGCAACTGACCAGTCCAACGCCGATACTGAGGTAGTGACCAATCAGTTGTCTCCTGGACCGTCTCCTTACTCTCGTAGACTAGGTGACCTTATCATTAGGGAACCCCAGCTAGAGGATCAACGCAGATGTGTTATTCCCACACAGCCTGGGAAAGGAAAGACCATCCAGCTTCCTAGAGACTTAAGCTCATAATCTGATGAAGAGGATGACTTCCTTGACCAAATCCTAAACTCAGGTCTAGTAGTCATAGTGAGATGTTTGATTTTAAATAACTTGGTTATATGGGATTTATAGAGCTGTCTTGTAGCTGTAATGTATTTACCTACATATTGCTTTACTTTTTACTAACAAATCTTGTGTTTACTCTTTTGCAAATTTAGAGATGTTCATGCAATTCAACACCACTGTTGCCCAAAAGAGGAAATCTAGGGAAGGAAGTGGCTCAAACCCCCCAAGAAAAGTTCCAAGGACAACCCTGACCATCCAAGGAGGATAACCCGAGGAGCCGATTACAATCCTGCAGCTGACCCGTTCGTCGATTTCTCCCTCTGCGAGCCTAACCCCACTCGCCTGACTGGCTTGAGTGAGGCCCTTCGCACTGCTGGTAACATTGGGAAGGAACTGCTTGACCAAACCCTTCATGATGCTTCAACGATTCAAGCTTTGAGTCCTTGCCTCAGCTTAGTGTTGAAGTCGTCTTACAAAGGGGCTCGCTCAGCTGATGAATGTAAGTATTTTATCACAAGACAGTTTGTTATTAATCATTTTTACTTGTAGTAACTTCCTGTTTTTCATGCAGTCGCTTATCACCATCAGCCACGCTCAGCACCGAGCAGTTGACTACAAGGAATTGATCAAGGTCTTAAATGATCAACTAGTGGATGCCCAAACTAAAGTGGAGACTTTAACTTCCTCGGAAAAAGATCTCAAATCCAAGGTGGAGCAGGCAGAGAAGACCGTGGTTGAGCAGAATGAGTCTCTAAAGGGGTTGGCTGACGAGAACCAAAAACAAACTTAAATCAACAAGTCGTTGATAGATCAGCTAGAGAAATTGACTCGTGAGAACGAGGAGCTAAAGCGAGAGAAAGAAGCCGATCTCGCTCGCTACGAGGAAATTTGTTTCAATTTCTTTTACCAGGTGTGGAAGCTGAACAAACCTCTCAACCTCGACTTTCTCACAGAGGAGGCCAAGGCAGAAGAGCTTGCCAAATGTGAGGCAAAGGCTGCTGAAGAAGCAACTAATCCTGCTGGTACCACACCTTTTTCCCCCACGCTATCGTTCCGACCGGAAGAAGCAACTGATGCTGAGGAAGGTGTTGATCAACCTGAGTGACAACCTAACCAGGGAACCCCACAGCCGACCAGCGAGCCTTTATCCGACCAGTGAGCCTCCATCCGACAAGCTGGCTCCTTAGCATACTAGTAGACATTTTTTTTCTATTTTGCTACTGAACTTTTGCTCGTATCGCCGAGCTATTGGCATGAACACTTCACTTTTTTAGACTTAATCATTTAAAAGTTTTGTTACATAGATGCCTTATATTTTCATATGAGTACTTAGTTTTCTAACTTAGAAATTCTAAACATTTCATAAGTTACTACTAAGCATGCTTTCTCATATTCTTATTGCTCTAACATTTTATGAGCATAGCGTTTTATTTACACACAAATAGTTGTTCTTAACTTAAAATTTTGAAAAAATTCCAAGTTAAGTAAGCTTTGTAAAACAAGTTAGCTTAACGACCTTTTTGACTTCAAAGATTTACAAGTTAGCCTGAAAACAATTATCTTTGCTCGTGTTCTTATTGCTTGTGTTGAATTATATACCAGTATACCCCATGTGCCCCCCAAGTGATTGAGGGTTGAAAAATCCTTGATCACTTGCTACTTGACTGAATTCGTCCGAGTAGTTATTACTCGTGAAACACATTGAATATACAAAGGATATTCCAGCAGTTAAACACTGCCAAAACATGCAACTATTTAAACGTTGGTCATCCATCTAATGGATACAGATCAGTTGAACACTGCCCGGTATTTCCTTTAGAAAACCTTTTTTGTTTTAAGTTGTAATGACAGTTGAACACTGCCAAAGCAAGAATAATCAACACATATGCAAAATTTGTAGCAAGATTCGACCGCGCTGTGCGTGATCTCTTTTATTACTCGTAAGAAAAAAAAGGACAAAGCGTGTCTAATTACGAGTCTCAAACAAAACAAAATTGTTCAAAATAATATGACTGGTTAGCAAATAGACAGTTCACAAACAAACTTAAATAACAAGTTAAACACTTGAGACAAAGCTACTACTCTGTAAGTAGTATTTATTGGTAATATTTCCTCAAGTGCTCGCCATTCCAATAGTTCCTGATCAGCTCTCCATTTAATCGAGCGAGTTTGTAATTGCTGGGTGGTAAGACTTGCACAATCTGATACGGTCCCTCCCAGTTTGGTCCTAGCACTCCAGTCGCCGAGTCTTTGATGAACACCTTTCTGAGGACCAAATCTCTGACCTAGAACTTTCGATCTCTGACTTTGGAATTGAAATAGCGGGCCACCTTTTGCTGATGAGTAGCAACTCTCAAGCTTGCTTTTTCTCGTCTCTCCTCAAGGAAATTTAAAGATTCAGCTAGCAACTGGTGATTCTCCTTCTGGTCGTACATGGTTCTCCGATGAGATGGTGGGTCTACTTCCAAAGGTAACATGGCTTCATACCCATATGCCAAGGAAAAGGGGGTATGACCAGTTGTTGTTTGAGCAGTGGTCCTGTATGACCAAAGAACTTCTGGTAATTCTTCTGCCCAAGCACCCTTAGCTCGCTCTAGATGCTTTTTTAGAGTATCTTCCAAAGTTTTATTTATGTCTTCAACTTGCCCATTGGCTTGCGGATGGGCTACTGAGGAGAAACTTTTCGTGATGCCATGTCTAGTGCAGAAATCGGTAAATAAGTCATTATCGAACTGAGTGCTGTTATCAGAGACTATCTTCTTGGGCAGACCATAGCAACATATTATATTATTAACCACAAAATCTAACACTTTCTTCGAGGTGATCGTTGCTAGTGGTTCGACTTCAGTCCACTTGGTGAAATAATCCACAGCAACTACTGCAAACTGTACTCCTCCTTTCCCTTTGGGTAGTTTCCCGATCAAATCAATGCCCCATACTGCGAAAGGCCACATGCTCTGCATTTTCTTCAATACATTCGGAGGCGCCCTGGGTACTTTAGAAAATCTCTGGCATTTATCACACTTCTTCACATACTCCATGGAATCTTCATTCATTGTAGACCAGAAAAATCCTTGCTGCAAAATCTTTTTAGATAGACTCTTCCCCCCAGCATGATCTCCACAGAACCCCTCGTGCACTTCAGCCAATAAGTTTTTTGACTGGTCGGGTGCTATGCACCTTAGTAGAGGCAAATAGTACCCTCTTCTATACATCACCCCATTCATCATAATGTACCTAGCAGCTTGCCTCATAATCTTCTTTGCTTCATTACGATCATCTGGGAGGATTCCTTACTCAAGGTAAATAATAATGGGTGTCATCCAAGTGTTCGCTATTGTGATGGGCATGGCTTCTTGTTCATTAATGCTTGGCTCTGCTAAGTATTCCACTGGTACTATATTCAAAGTTTCTGCCTCTTTTGCACTAGCTAATTTTTCTAGAGCACTTGCGTTAGAGTTCTGCTCCCGCGGTACCAGCTTAATAGTATACTCCTCGAATTGTGCTAGCAGATCCTTGATCTTATTTAAGTACGCCATCATGCGTAGGCCGCTTGCTTGATATTCCCCTAAGAATTGGTAGACCATCAATTGGGAATCACTGTTTACTTCAACCGACCGGGCACGAACATCTCTAGCTAAGCGCAAGCCTGCTAAGAGGACTTCATACTCTGCCTCATTATTAGAAGCGCTAAATTTGAATCTTATTGCGCAATGTATTCGGTGCTTATCCGCCGTGGCTAATATAATTCCAGCTCCTGAATGATGTTCGTTCGACGACCCATCAACAAAAAGTTGCCAAGCAAGAAGATCTTCTCTCTGTCCAGTTACACGCTCTTGCTGGTCAGGAATATCAGCAATCCCAGTACATTCAACAATAAAATTTGCCAAAGCCTGTCCCTTAATAGCAGACCTTGGTTGGTATTTGATTTCGAATTGGCCCAATTCAACCGCCCATTTAAATAGCTGACCAGATGACTCCGGCTTCTGTAAGACTTGACGTAGGGGCAGGTCGGTAAGGACTTTAATAGGATGTGCCTGGAAGTACGGCTGCAGTTTGCGAGAAGCAAGTACCAAGTAATAGGCCAACTTCTCAATCATGGGATACCTAGACTCTGCTCCTATCAGTCGCTTGCTAACGTAGTACACCGGACGCTACACTCTATCTTCTTCTCGCACTAGAGCAGCACTAACAGCATGCTCTGTGACTGCTAGATAAACAAAGAGGTCTTCCCTATCAACTGGCTTTGAAAGAATAAGAGGTTGAGCCAAGTGCTCCTTTATGGCTTGAAAAGCTTGCTCACATTCTTCCGTCCATTCAAACTTCTTGCTCCCTCTAAGAAAATTAAAAAACGGGACACACTTGTCTGTTTATTTAGAGATGAACCTACTTAGAGCAGCAATCCGCCCAGTCAAGCTTTGCACATCCTTAATTCTGGCTGGAGACTTCATTTCTGCAAGCGCCTTTATCTTCTCTGGATTTGCTTCTATTCCTTGCGAGTTCACAATAAACCCCATGAATTTTCCCGAACTTACTCCAAACGAGCATTTGAGGGGGTTCAACTTCATGCTGTATTTTCTCAGTACTGCAAAGCATTCCTCCAAATCTCGTACATGTCCTTCATCTTCCTTTGACTTCACCAGCATATCATTTACGTACACCTCCATGTTCTTGCCGATTAAGTCATGGAACATGCCATTCGCCAAATGCTGGTATGTGGCTCCCGCGTTCTTCAAGCCGAATGGCATGACCTTATAACAGTACAGCCCTATGTCTGTTCGGAAACAGGTATGCTCCTCATCGGGAGGGTGCATACTAATCTGGTTATACCCTGAGTAAGCGTCCATGAAGGACAATATTTCATGACCAGAGGTCACGTCCACCAACTGGTCTATTCTTGGCAAAGGAAAATAGTCCTTTGGACATGCTTTGTTCAGGTCGGTAAAGTCCACACAAGTCCTCCACTTTCCATTGGACTTGGGCACTAACACTGGGTTTGAGACCCAAGCAGCGTAATATGCCTCCCTTATAAACCCGTTTTCTTTTAGCCGCTCCACCTCCTCCTTGAGAGCCTTTGCTCGCTCCTTGTCGAGCAAGCTCCTCTTCTGTTGCACTGATGGATAGTTTTCATCCACGTTGAGCACGTGGCTGATCACAGTTGGTGAGATACCTACCATATCTTTCTGAGACCAGGTGAAGACATCTTGATTCCTCCGCAAAAATTCTACCAGCTGTGCTTTTACTTCTACTTTCATCTTTTTTCCAACCTTGACCCCTCTGGTCGGGTCATTCTCATCTATTAGAACCTCCTCTAACTCCTCGGTAGGTCCCACATCACTTTCATAATCCCCAAAGCGAGGATCAAAGTCCATTCCCTCGCTTTGGGCAATGCCCTATTTGGTGACTTTATCACCGAATGGGGCTTGTTGTTGACTTAAACCAATAGTGCTTTCTTGGTCAAACTCCTCAAACATTCCTCCTCGATCGGCCACGACTGTAATGCTTTGGTCGACATCCATCTCATCTACCTCCTCTCTATCGACACATACAATCACGTTGTTTTTTTGGCCCCCTTTTGTGCTTTAGCCACTGAGGCATTGTAACATTCTCTAGCCTCTCTCTGGTCTCCTCGGACGCAACCTATGCCTGCACTGGTCGGGAACTTCATAGAAAGGTGCCATATAGAGACTGCTGCATGCAAGGTTGTGAGTAGTGGTCGACCAGTAACCACATTATAGGCGGACGGGCAGTCGACTATCAAAAACTCTGTCATAACTGTCTCATGCTTGGGAGCATCCCCTGTTGTGACTGGTAACTTGATCGTTCCAGCTGGTGATAACCTTCTCCAGTAAATCCATAGATAACTTGAGAGCATGGCTTCAAGTCATTGATAGATAGTTTCATCCTTTCAAAGGATGATTTGTAGATAATGTTCACAGAATTCCCTGTGTCGACCAGACATCTCTTCACCTTCATATTTGCTATTTGGACTGTCACGATGAGAGGGTCATTATTAGGATATCTCACGTGTCGTGCATCATCTTCAGTGAAAGTGAGGGACTCACTTTCGTATCGTGGGTTCTTCGGAGGCCGCTCCTCTATAGGCATGACCTCAGATGTCGATGGTGCATCCAACTCATGCCGAAGGGTTCGAGCATACCTTTCCCTTGCTTTGTTGCTATCCCCAGCCAGATGTGGACCTTCACATATGGTGTCAAGAGTGAAGTCCACAGGCTCGGGTTGCAAAGGTGGAGATCGCTGTCACTTAAACCCAGGATTATTGTTACTTCCCTCTCCTTGGGTATTTTCTGCTCGATATTATTTCAATTTCGTCGACTGAAGGAGAAATTCTATCTCGTCTTTGAGATGATTGCATTCATTCGTGTCGTGACCATAGTCTCCATGGAGACAACAGAACTTATTCAAATCTCTCTTACTCATCTCCTTCTTGATAGGTGGGGGTTTCCAGTAGGGGACCTCCTAATGACTTGCAAGATATATCTCCATTCGGCTGGCCAAAAGAGTGGTGTAATTGGTGAACTGAGGTTCATACTTAGTTGGCTTGTCGTTTGATCCCGACTTAGCCTTCTTTTCATTGTGGCGGTCAGACCCGTTATTCCCACGTTTCTCACCACCACTTTGATCATTTCCACCATTCTTGGGAGGATCAGTCGATCCGCTCGGATTATTCAGGCCCTTCTCTCCCTTCTCAATCGCGTCATCCAATTTCATATACTTGTCCGCCCGGTCAAGAAATTGTTGTAACATTGAAATTGGGTTGCGATGAATACTGTCCCACAAATGACTCCAATAGATTATGCCAGAAGAAATGGCCACCATCTTCCCCTCATATCCAACCGTGGTTGCTCGGTTGGCTTCTCTCATGAACTTTTGTATGTATTTTTTGAGAGATTCATCTTTCCCTTGTTTAATATCTGCCAAGTGATTGGCATAAAATGGAGGGGTCCGAGCAGCGCTGAACTGCCTACAGAACTCTTTCCTGAAATTCTCCCAAGAAGTGATGGAGTTTCGCTTAAATTTCCAATACCACTCTTGGGCAGTGTCAGACAATGTAATGGGGAAAACTCTGCACCGATAGTCATCACTCACTCTGAGCAGCTCCATTTGGTCTTCGAATTTCCCCACATGCCTTATCAGATCTGCCTTTTCTATATAAACTGGCAGTACCGGTGCTTTATACTTCGCTGGTGGCTGGGCTGCTCTAATTTGAGCACAGAACGGGCTGCCACTCCTGTGGTCTACTAGATTGATTGCAGAAGGTCGTTTCGACAGACCCTGAATTGTTGCTATCAGAGCATCAAGCTGGGCTGGGATGCCTGGGGCCACTGCTTGGGACTCATTCTCGGGATCGCCTGGTCGGGCGCTCCTCTCCGACACACCATCATCAAGTATTTCTACTTGACTGGTAGGTTGGTTCAGATTTCGCCCTTCGACCGGGACGATCCTCCTCCTGTCAGCAATGATGTCTCTTAGATCCTTCTGAGAGGTATGCCTCCCTAACCGATCGAACACCGTACTCCGAGTTTTTTTTGGAAGCCTTTCCATGCGGGACAAGTTCCTTGCCACTGCGCTGCTGGTTGGGATGCAGTGGTGGCCTTCCGGTTTGCACTGGGCAGTCTTTTCCTCCTCGCTGGTTGTTGTCATTCTTCTCCTTCGATTGATTAGTGTGATGACTATCAGCTTCATCACGACCATGCCCGTCTTTGAAGTGTGAAGTTTCTTTACCTCGAGGAGCCCTATTTTGCTTCTGCTTAGGTGGAGTTTTCTTGCTGCCTGACTTGTGACTTTAGGATCTGGAAGTCTCTAATCGGTGGCTCCTTGAGGGGGTTTTGGAGTTCCCCCTTTGGGTTGAGGCAGTGCCCAATTGGACCCCATCTTTTTCACGACCGGGTGGGTTACTACCACTCCTATTTGGTCCTCGAGAATTGGGTCTGTCAGTGTTTTTGCGACCAGCTTCTGTGGTCCTTGCTCCTGGGGTTGCTGCTCCTCGTGCTGCAGCTTGGGCATTGGCCTGGACCAGCTGCGTAGCTGCCTCCAGAGCGAGTGCAGCCTCATGATGTCGCCTATCGGCCTCCTCCTGCTGTCGCCTGATTTCTTCGCTCTGAACATCCATCTCCCATCTTTGCTGCTCAAATGAAGCCTTCTGCCTAGCCATTTCTTCAGCGAACGACTCTTGTCTAGCATTGAATTGTGCCATTTCCTCGTGGAAATCCACCATGGCTTCCTGGAGTTGTTCAACCTCTGGAGTCACGTCCTCGAGCATGACTCTAGGCTCAATCTCATGGTCTTGAGGGCCAGGACCTTCTGATCTAGCAGGCTCTCTAGAGGAACATGGCTTCTTGGAGGCCCCATTGGTGTTCTTAGATGCCATAATGCTACAGGGATTGTCTATCTTTCTCTTCAAGCTCTCAATGAAAGCACCAAAATGTTGACCACGTTTTTGGCCAACGATGTGTAGACGTCAAAACGATAAAAAACCTTCAAGAGAAATATACGACACAGACAATTTTTATAGTGGTTCAGCCCCAATGTGTTGGTAATAGCCTAGTCCACTTAGAGTTACGATTATAGATCTACACTCAAGATCAAATGAACCTGAGTCAACTGAGTTTCTTTAGTGCAGATGAAATGAATACAATATTTCTCCAGATACAAATATTCTCTCAGAAAATTAGAAATCGAATCCTTTTTATGATGCCATGAGCCTTGTATTTATAGGCTCAGGATCGTACAAATGATGTCCCCCATAATCGGGATATTTTGCTATTCTCACTATATTCAATTAATAATAATATTCAAAATACAACAATACACTATTTTTGTGGGATAATCTGAGAGATTCTCGCACAGGTATGACCGATTCTTATTGAAACCGTTGCTGGGATCCTTTGCGTAGCACTATTCTGTCTAGTCGGTCCACATCACACTCAGGAGGAGAACTGAAGGGCCAAAACTCCTCACTGGTCGGCGAAACCTTCACTGGTCGGCCAAGGACATGACTGGTCGGACAAGCACCTGACTGGTCGGTCATGCCCATTGACTGGGCGGACAAGCACATGACTGGTCGGCCAAGGTCATGACTGGTCGGTCATGACACTTGACTGGTCAGTCAAAAATCTTCACTGGTCTACTGGGTCACTCCTAAGCCAGATTACCCAGCCATTCCTTGCCACGTCATTGTTTTCAAATTTTGGGGATAACAGAATGATATCTTTTCTTCTCCTCTATAGTTCCAATCTCCAAAATTCGTAATCAAAAGTTATTATAGATATTAACTATAAACCCTTTTATAGTCCCCTTGAAATTACTTTTAAAAAATAAATTTAAAGCTAAAAAAGTATCGCAGGCCGCAACCACTAATGTGCACTGTTGCCACCATAACATTCAAAATTCAAAAACACAAGCTTAGGTCGTGACCATCAATATTCCTCACTGTGGCCTAGAATCATTACTTGTGTGGTCGTAGCCTAAGACATGTATCGCCATTGTCCTACAACCTTTTCTTCATTCTCTTCATTTTTCTTCAATTTCTTCAATTCCAGCCTCGAACCTCGGATACGGTTGTAGCGAAGTCGATGCAGGTGGATGACAGTCATATCCATGTTGAGATGCATGACATTCATCCTCTATTGGTGTGGTTGGAATTCATTACGATGGGCATGTAACTATTGAGTAGTGTTTGTTGATGAGGTTTATGGCAATAGAGGATTTAGAAATCCAACAATAGAAAGACTAGACTTTTGTTAAACCGAATAGAAAGAAATGACAAAAAACAGGAACCCAAAACACTCACACGATTTTATGTGTTTCAGTGATTAAAATCTACCTAGTCCATGAGTCACTCTTATTGATTTGTTTTGGACTCTCAATGAAATTGTTTATGGCAAATTTAGCAGAGTTTTAGCATACAAAATGTCGATCCCTTTTACTATCCATTCCCCTTGTTTTTATGGGAGATCACTGTGGACAATTTTGGGTAACCGTACACTATTATGGTAATTGAAAATTTTGGGTAACTTCCCATTTATATAATCATGTGTATCGCATGTTGTACAAAATTTAAATATTTATTTCATCAGTCACTTATACTAGCTACTTCAGTATAGCGGTAAATAAGGGTCGAACCCACGAGGAATATGATCAACTTATTATTCAAAATAAGAACTAAACAGAAATTAGATAGGGGTTTTAATTGATAAAAACTGAAAAACATAAAATGAAATAATGATCAAAGATGAAATAACTAAGGATAAAATGATATTAACAAAATAGTCAAGAATTACTCTCCACCTTCGACAATCAATCTATCAACAATGAAAAATAATATTCCCTATTCCCAATTAAACTATTAACCCACCAGATAACACTTAAGTTATCAATTGTCTCGGTTTCGCTATTATAATTAATTAAAGCTAAGCGCTCTTAATTATCCTTTTTACCCAGTGATAAAACCCATTAAGCATGTGATCTATTTAACATAGTAAAAGCATTACACTCTATGGAAACAAGTTAATCTAGGAAACAAATTCATTAAGCATACAATTCATTTAACCTGGGTTCTATTTTTCATCACAATCAAGATACCCGTCACAATGTCCTAATTGCAATTTATCACTCTACTTAGAATCCTAAACTATTAGGTGAATAGAAATCCTAAGATGATAGTAGAATAATGCAAAAGCCTAATTAGTTGGCCACCTATAAAGATATCACAATATTCATATCATTAAATTAGAAAAATAGAAGAAATTTAATATAAGTTAATAAAAAAAATTATGATTGCATTCAAGATCTCATGTCTTGGGTTTTGAAAAAACCCTCAACTACAAATAAAACTACTCCATATTCACATTCATATTCACAAGCATAAATATTCAATGAAAATAAATGGGTTTCGAGAAGAAAGAAAAAACTAGATTGAAGAAAAAACAAATCCAATGGGAACTGACATGGGTCATGTTTGGAATTTCACGAGGGAGATCTAGACGAGATGTACCTCAAACTAAGTTGTTGGCGTAAGAGGCGACCTGGGAACACGGGTTGTCACAGGCTGTCAAGTAAGCTCGAGCTACTTACTCTAGAGTTAACAAAATGTGTTATATGTATATTTTCTTCATGCTCTTGTTTACTAGTTGTACCTCGTGCTGAGAAATTTAGCCCGTATTTTTAGGGTACAACAATGATATATAATCCTTACTCCACAAGAGTCATTCGGTCTTCCATTGACATGTTTCGCCCCACTCATGGGGGTCTAGGTTGAGTATGAGAGGATGAGCTCACCCCAACGATCTCATTTTTCTTGAAGTGTGTGATGTTAGGTTTTTCCAAGACGTGCATGGGTTGCAACAAAGCCTTCGATGGATCCCATTTAACGCCAACTTCACCACACATTGTTGTGATCAGATCGGGATGGTAGAACCCATTTTTCATGTTTCTGATGCTGCTAAGGATGGAAGACCGAGTCAAAGGACCCACCCACATCAATCATTTTCTCGTTCATGATGGCATAAAGTAGAGTTGCAGTGTCAATGTCAACTTCGTTAAAATGCGTTGTCGGAAGTAATTTTTCTCCAATGAACTTATGATAGGATTTCTCAATAACACCCATGGTATCATGTTTGAAATTCATAGGTTCAATGTAATCATTCCTAATCCATCGAGTGTTTAATTGATCAAGAAATTGGATAATTTTCTCAAAGTTCAGATTCTCCGCTATTTGGCTATACTCATCATCATTAATATCAAGTTCCCCATAAAACCGATTGGTAGCTGATCTTGAGAAATTCACATCAACCCCTCTCACAGTATCCTTGGAGGAGACATGAGACACTTCGGCAGCTTAGAAATCCCTCACTATAGAAATCACTGTGGCGTTGTATTGTGAGAATTTTTTTGGCCAATGCCTATTCTCATTCTAACCAACAATCTTAGGGTGGGCGTGAAATTTTTTTTAAATCAAACCCACACTCCTCTAACATTTTCTTGTGCTTCTTGGTAGCACTTGAACGCCTCTTCCGAAACAAACTTAGGTGTATCATATTGTTGCCCGGTAGAGGATTCATCTTGAGCATTCTTTATGCTTCTCTTAGGTGCCATCTTTTTCACTTCACAAAATCACTAAGAGACTTCCCTTGTGTTGACTTGTGAAATTGGCCAACGGTCGTATGTACAGTATACGATACCTTTTGAATGAAATAAATATAATAAACGATAGAGTACGAATATCTTAAACAAACACACATAAATTTTATAGTGGTTCAGTCCTGTTCTGATGAACAGTAATAACCTAAGCCACTTAGCTATTAGTATTAAGTCACTCGACAATGACACTGATGAACAAAAGTATTCACTCGTTTCTAATTTGCCAAGAATTTCTCCCCAAATATTCTTCAGATCACAAAAATTCCAGAAAAAGTGATCCTTTGAAATGAAGCCCTAGGTCCTTTATTTATAGTACCCAGGGGTTGTTACATGATTAGTAATATTGGGATTGTTGTTTGGTACACGATTATCAGGTATTGGAGATATGTGTCCACCTCCCCATGATTATGAGATCGTGGGTTTCTCCTTGTTTCTCTAGATCGTGGTAGATAATGCGCGGTTGAAACCTCTGGAAGAATGTTAAGTCTGGGTTGGTCTATGAGACCTAGGTGTTAGGCTAGATAACCCTCTAGGTGATGGACCTGTTAATCCTCTAGGTGCTGGACCTGTGCTCTTTTGGGTGATGGACCTGTTTGATCTCAGTTTGAACGAGTGGGAGTGTTTCTCAGTGCAGTGTACTTGGGAGCTTAGGCCAACCACCCTATGAAGAATAGGATAGGTTGACCACCCAGTTTGTTCTTGAGCATGTCAGACCGACAACCCTCGGGGGGATTTTAGGCATGCTTAGGCCGACCACCCCTAGGGATAGGGGTCAGGCCGACCACCCCTAGCGGCTAGGGCCAGGCCGCCCACCCCTAGGGGCGAGGGCCAGGCTGACCACCCCTAGGGGGTTAGGCCTGGTCCACTTCCTTATAGGTCCTAGACCTATATTTTTTTGCTCTTCGGTCTTTTCTCAATACTTCATCGCTTTTCCCTAATTTGTGATGCCACGTGCCACTTTCTCATTCGCCACGTCATCCTCGTATTTTTTAGGGAAAACACCTTGGATATACAAAACACTTAACTCTTCTCTACAACAATTCCCAAAAACACAAACAAAATATCCTCCAATACTCCCACATATATCACCAAAGAAATCCACCAAATCAACAGTTACTCTTCTCTTAGTCTTTTAGCAAACACTAGGTAGGCTTAGACTAAACCAAGCTTTGGAAATGGTGTTCTTGAATTACAATCTCCCCAAAAACAAAACAATCACTAATACAATCTCAATCCATCCTCAATAAACATAATTATACAAATTCATCCACCAAAAATTCATAAAACCCAAAATGCCCCAATTCCAATATGCCATAATGTAAATGTTGACTGTGTTTTTAGCCAACGACGTGAGAACGTCAATAACGATAAGCCTTCAAGAGAATGTAAATGACACAGACAGTTTTAAACAAGAAAAATAAATAACACACAAGATTTTTATAGTGGTTCAGCCCCGATCAGTCGGTAATAGCCTAATCCACTTAGAGTTGTGATTATAGATCTGTACTCAAGATCAGATGGACTGAGCCAACTGAGTTTCTTCAGTACAGATTGCAAAAATACAAGGATCCTTTCAAATACCAGCACTTTCTCTCTCTAGAATGCTCAGACCCAAATTTTCTCTCTCTAGAAAGAAGAAGCAGAAGAAGCCCCTCTCTAATCCCATAAGCCCTCTATTTATAGGCTTAGGGTCATACATACGGTATCCCCTAGAATCGGGATATTTTATTATATATATTACATTTAAATTACAAAGAAACATTCAAACTTCAAAATGTAACAAACCCCCCATTTGTGGGAAGAATGAGAGATTCCCGCATATCTTGTTGAAGTTGTTTATGGGAATCTTGACTTAGTCCTCCTCTTGCTAGTTGATCCACCTCCTACTGACCACCCATGCAAGTGCTGGTCGGACATGTTCATGGTCGTAGGACATGTTTTTGTGGGTCGGACAAGTGCATGGTGGTAGGACATGCACTCCTCTCCTCTAACATGGCACTCTCCTCTAGCATGCCATATCTCTCCTCTAACATGCCATATCTCTCCTCTAACATGGCACTCTTTTATTTGGGCAACCATGCACTTGCTGGACATATGTATAAAGACCAAATTCTTGGTCTCTCCTCGGACCACATCCTTGGGGTCTCCTAGGACCACTCTCTTGGTTCTCCTCGGACCAAAGTCCCTTGGGCTCTCCTCAGACCACATCCTTGGGATCTCCTAGGATGCACTCTCCTTAGTTCTCCTAGGATGCACTATCCTTAGCTCTCCTAGGATGCACTCTCCTTAGCTCTCCTAGGATGCACTCTCCTTAGCTCTCCTAGGATGCACTCTCCTTAGCTCTCGTAGGATCACATCCTTGGGGTCTCCTCCTCGGATGTACTTGGCTTGGACGTGACACTCTAAAGCAGTCCAAACTTTTCACCAGTCTACCAGGTCACTTTATCACAACTCTGAGGAGTCAATGTATTTATTGACTATTTAATGTGTCTTTTACGGACCATGTACTGCCATTTGTCACCTCTATTGCCACGTCATCAATCTCCATTTTTGGGGATAACAGTAAATGAAGAACTTACTTGGTGTAGATAATGTGGGTTCTCCAAAGCTTAAAATTGTTCTTGAAACTCCTTAAATTGATTTGAAAAAACCAACTTCACCAATTTATAGATTTTGGGGTTTTAAGTTTAAAAATTGGGGAAAATGATGGTTTGATGGATTTTAGAGGAGAAAAGAGTGTGAAAGGGATGAAGAATTAAAGATCAAAGGGTTACTTTGTGTGGATTTAAGAGAGAAATTTGTTGAAAAGAGAAGAAAGGGAAGAAAGTTTGTAGGAGAGGTTGCGAGAATTCAGAATTGATGAAGTATGTTTAAAAGAAATGAGTGAGAATGGGTGTATATAAGGCTTTTTTTTATAATCTGAAAATTAGGCCTAGGCCACGAGGATCAGATGGGGAGGTCGCGGCCTAGGCTGTTAATGGCCCCGACAGTGGGCCCTTGACACAAAGATTGGTCACGGCCTAGGATAAGGATGGTCGCAGCCATAACACCTGGAAAAATGGTTTTTTTAGGTTCCCAGTGGTGGCTATGCCCATGGCTTTGTGGGTCATGGTAGTGGCTCTCTGTCTTGTAGGGTGTGACCTACATAAAGGCTTGTCGCTGCCAAAGCTCAATGACCATTGTATTTTCATGTTTTCACAGTTCAAAATTACATAAAAATGAAAACTAAGTTCAAAAGTAATGATTAGAAAGAAAATAAAATAAATGAAAATGATTCAAAGTAAAATAAAAAAAATACATAAACTTGCTAAGTTTAACGTCGATAGCTCGACTTCAAACTCTTCATTCTTCATCAACATACTCTAGATCAAAGAAGTGAATTATTGTAGCTTGTTCCTCCTCGATTGACACATAATAAGGTTTTAATCTCTGACTATTCACCTTAGATGTCTTTGTCATTGTTGGACTTGTAATCTCTATCGCTCCATGAGGATAATGGTCTACACCAATGAAAGGTCCGACCCATCGAGACTTTAACCTGCCTGGAAAATGTTTGAGACAAGAGTGATACAATAATACTTTCTATCCCACATAAAAAGAATTTCGAATGATTATGCTTCTAAGATGAAAAGCCTTGGTAATTTCATTGTAAATCTTGGAGCTTTCATAAGCATCATTTCGAATTTCCTCATGCTCTTGCAGTTGAAGCATTCTTTGTTGCCCTGCAGTATCCAACTCCATGTCCCACCAAGCCCTATGCCACAATTCCACTGGCAAATGAAAAGGATTTCCATACATCAAACGATATGGTGACATACCGAGTGGTCTTTTATATGTTGTACGATATGCCCATAAGGCATCGTCAAGCCTTATACTACAATCTTTCCTAGTTTGATTCACAATTTTCTCAAGGATGGATTTAACTTCTCTATTTGACACCTCCTCTTGGCCATTATCTAGTGGATGATAGAAAGTGGTTAATTTGTGAGCCACTTGATAGCGTCGAATAGAGCTTCAACAGTCTTTTTGGAAAAATGAGTACTTCAGTCACTAATTATAGCCCTCGAAGTGCCAAAGCCTAACAAAAATATTTTATCGAACGAAATCAATTATTCTTTTAGAATTATCCACTTTGGTTGCCTTCGCTTCCACCCACTTGGACACATAATCCATCGCTCATAAAATGAATAAAAAAACAAATGAAAATGGAAACGGTCACATAAAATCAATGCCCCATTGAAACGTCCTAAAATTTCTATTAAGGCTTAGTGCAATTTGGTAGAAAAGTCAGAACAGGGTTAAATACCCTGCTTGGGTTGAGCTTAGGGGTTTTGTTAATCTAGTGAATTACAGGGAATTATTTGCAGTATCAGAGGTATTTGGAGAAAATTGGTGTATTAGGAAGATTAGTGGAGTTAATTGGGAATTTTAAGTGTAATTTGAGGTTTAGTAGGGAAGTGGTATCAAATGACTTTTGTTCCCTTGTGGGCTTTTGTGTGGGACTTAAGTGGTATGGGTGTTTTGGTCTTTTGGGAGTATTAGGCAGGGAATAGGCTAAGTTATAGAACTTAGTAAGTCTCACCCATATAGGTTTTCTCTCTCTCTCTCTCTCTCTCTCTCTCTCTCTCTTTCTTTCTCTCTCTCTCTTTTCCCCCCAAATCTAAGCATTCTCTTGAGAGGAATTTTTAAATGCTTTCAAATCTTTATCATGGAGTTATCTTTGGTGGAATTTCAACGCTTGTTGTTGAGGATTAGGAGATTCTAGGCTAGGGACTTTGATTTCTATAAGGGGCACTGTAAGGCTCGGGAGGAATGGATCGTGCTCGCTATCGCTTTACCTTATCGTTCAGGACATGATGTCAGAAAGCTGGCATATGCACCAAGTGTATGGCTTGAGTCCTTGATTATCAAACACGTGTGTGACATCTTGTGAATCTAGTTATAGTAAATGTTTGCTCTATATTAGCATTTAGTGTTATAAATGTTGGTTATGATTGATTTTTTTTCGTGATTGATTGATCGGGAGGCCATTATCGACCTTGAGGTCGTTATTGGAACTATATGCATAATGTAGGTCATAGTGGTGGGGCCAGGTAGTTGTAGCAGGGCCAGGTCGTAGTGGTGGGGTCAAGTAATTGTAGCAGGGCCAGGCCGTAGTGATGGAACCATTACAGGGATGCGGTGTGCTTCTATTTGGCATGAGTCATTATACTTGTTGAATTATCCATGTATATATGGCTATGATTTATAAAGTATGTATTTGATAGGAATGATTATCTGAATATCTTTCCTACTTGATTATGTCTTCTTGCTAGGCCTTGGCTCACGGGTACTTTGTGGTGCAAGTTAGGGCAAAGGATAACAGACCTCCCACAATTTGGAGAGCTCTAAGGGCGGCATGTGCCTACTCGACCACCATGGTCGAGTTACGTTTTAGGAACATGGGATATTAACTTGATTTTGCCGCTTGGGTCGGCTAATTCTATAATTATGATAAATTTTTATTTTTGATTTAAATCCTTTGGGATCCCATGTATTTAGTCAAACCTTTTAAATGGGAAGTTCAAGTTTATTATCAAATATTTTTTAGTACTTCAACCACCATATTAGTTTTGATCACATTTTTCAGACCAAATGACTTTCTTACCAACTTAAGCATTATTTTAAACACACCCTGTAACAGTCCTGGATTAGTAGGATGTTACAAGGTTGTATTAGAGCTGCCAAGGCTTATGGTTCATGAATATTGGTCAAATATGTACAATCTTTCTTGGTGGGTAATTGATTGATTACATGTTTAGATACTTAATTGAACTATATGCCTTATCTGCATGCTAAAATAGAAAGCATGATATGTATACTATTAGAGCAGGGCCTATTGATTGATGTATGAATGCTATGGACATATGTTTAAGCATTATTGTGGTATGTGGATGTTGTGTTTTTAGTTTTGCTCGTGGGATGGCCTCTAGATATGATTATCATGCCTGATAGGTCAAGTAATTAACTACGAGAGAACTCAAAAGTTATGTTCCCAAGGCAGTCAGTGGGATCAGGCAATGTTTATATCGAGGCTGAAAATGATAATCAGGGCCAGAACCCTCTGTCTACCCCATAGAATTGGCAGTAGGTGTTTGAAGATATGCAAGCAAGATTGTAGAGGCAAGAGGAAGAGATCAAATTTCTGAGACATCAGGTTCCGTCAAGGAATACTGCACTGCTCTGCCGCCTATGGTGGTACAAGTTCTGGGATAGCTAGAAGTTCAGAAAAGATGGGAGCCTTTTTATGAGCGGTTCAAGAAAAAACACCCTCTAGTCTTCGAGGGAGGCCTAGATCAACTCAGAGCTGAGCAATGGATGTGCATGATTAGCTCCATCTTTTATCTTATACGAATGGTAGGCAATGATAGAGTGGTGTGTGCCACGTATATGTTACGAGATAATGTTTGGACTTGGTATATAAGACTAGAAACATCGCTACGATGGGCTTGGAGAAATTTAGACAGTTGTTCAACAAGAGATATTATAATGACGTAGTTTGAGCTGTGAAGATGAACGAACTTATGAATCTAGTCAAGGGAAACATCACAGTGAAAGAGTATGTCATTAAATTTGATGGCTGGCCAAGTTTGCTTTGGACTTGGTGCCGACTGATGTGGCTCTGAAGAATCGATTTGTTTGAGGGCTCAATTTTAGGGTAGCCCAGGGCGTTAGGTCGGCCCAGTGTTTGAGGTATTTACATATGCTTAGATAGTAGACGGGGCCTTTACCATTGAGAGCGCAGAGGATAAGATATGGAGGAAAGGCATCGTAGGGCGCAATGCTCAGGGAGTGGTACCACCGTGTACTTGATGGGGTAGGGGTAGAGGCCCCAATGATTAGAAAAGAAATGCTACAGACACGTTTAGCACCCCTAGACCAGAGAGAGTTCTGGGCGCTTAGAGTAGCTGACAGGGTGAGGGCGAGAAGTAGACGACCTACCTAAAATGCATTCGGTGCAGGAGACACCATTTGGGAGAATTTTGAGCTAAGAAATGTTTCACATCCGGCGTAGTGGGTCATCTCAAGAAAGAGTGCCTGCGATTAGGAAAGAACAGATAGAGGGAGTATTTTCTTTGACCCAGACAGAGGCTGAGGCTAGTTCCTCCGTGGTGACAGGCCAGATTCTGGCATTTATTACTCTTGAATGGTATGAGTTCAATTTGGCCTTAGGCATCTAATTGTTTATTTTGTAAGGCTATAGATGAACCGAGATGAGTTCGAGTTACGTATGTTGTGGACAATGGGGTTTTGTGGCTTATTGAGAATCGTTAGCTTCTAGAGGTGGAATTAGACAATGACCGACAAAGGCAAATAACGGAGAGTGGTCTGTGTACTTGATAGAATCAACTATGAAAGAGTTTGACATGTTACCTAGTATGCGTTGATTGGCCAAGTGGGAGCGATCATAGACTATTAGAGAAAGGTGGTAATCTTTTGAGTTTGAAGGGGAAACCTACTTGTGACTGCGGGTGATATGAACGGACCTCGCAATCCAATGACTTGGATATTGAAGGTTAGAAACCTATCCCAAGGAGGATGCATGGAATTCCTAGATAGTGTGGTGGATATCACAAGGGTTGCATAGGTTGGATCAGAGGGTCTACTGGGATTTCCATTGCGTCATGAGATTTAATTTGCTACTACATTGACATTAGGGCTAGAATTGGTGTTCAAGGCACCGTATAAAAGGGAACCAGCTGAGTGGAATGAATTAAAGGTTCAGTTGAAGTAGTTACTTGACATGGGGATTGATTAAACCGAGCTTCTCACTATGGGATATGTTAGCATCATTTGTTAAGGGGACGGACAAGTCATTGAGGATGTTATTGAGTATGGATTGGTAAATAAGGTAATTTTCAGGAATAAGTATCAATTGCCAAGGATTGATGATTTGTTTGACCAATTGCAAGGTAATACATTGCTCCTAAGAATTTACCATCTATTTGGTTAATGGCCGCTGAGGATCAAGGAAAGAGACATTTTAAGAATTACCTCTCGCACCAAGCATTTAATTCGTGGATTTTCAGTGAAGGCTTTTGAACTGACCAATGCTCTAGCGGCCTGCATGGATCCGAAAAATAAAGAGTTTGAGGATGATTTGGACAATTCGTATTTTGGATTTATTGAGAATGCTTGGGCCCACTTCTAGTCAGAGGCAAAACACGAGCAACGTTTGTTGATATTACAGAGACGAAGGAAGCATGGATTATAGGTAAGGTTTCGAGAAGGATGAGAATGAATTTCTTCGAGTCATGGATGGAGTCATGTTATGGGAAATGAGGTAATCACGATTGATTTAGTAAAGATAGAATCGGTAAAGGATTGTCCAAAGGAACACTTTAGAGGTCAAAAGCATTGTAAGATTAGTGGAATACCATTGATATTTACTTAAAGCATCTTTGAGAACTACAATACGTTGATTAAAGTAAATGAGGACCTGGGGTTTGTTTGAACTGATGGATGCAAATCGGGTTTCCAAAAGTTGAAACATAGGTTGATTATCACGCTATGGTATCAATATTATCATGTGGTGGACCGATATGCAAGGATGATATAGTGGACAATGTCTAGGTTGTTTGAAAATGAGCAACTCATAGCATTTGGTGGTGCGACATGAGAGGGACTAGGATGTGCCCGTGTGTAGGCGAGAAAGATTATTGCTTATGCTTCATAAGGGTCAAAAGAATAAAATATAAATATTCTACATGGGACATTGAGTTGACAGTAATGATGGCTGCGTTTCAAGTGTGGCAACAAGCTATGACATAAAAAGTTTTTGGTTACCCATAAAAGGGTATGAGATAAAGACGTTTGTGAGAACTGGAGAAGGGTTAACGGTGAAATCCTTTACCACACAGGGAAAACTAATGTGGAGGCTTATCTCTTGAGTTGGAAAGGTTCAGATCAGGTGTATGATTTTAAATAGATTGCAACAAAGTCCGATAAATAAAAACATGTCTAGAATTGGTATAGAATTTGTGATTAACAAATTAACAAGTATAACTTTACAAACAGTGGGATACAGAAAGAGAATCTTATAGGAATGATTAAGGACCCTACTATCTTAACATGGATGGGTTGAGATATGGGGATCAAATATGTGTTTTGGTGGATGCTAGCGTAAAGATGGAAATTCTAGATGAATTTTATACCACCCCATTCTCTATATCGAGAAGTTTTGAATGGGTATCAGGACCTGAAATCTGTATATATTGATGATGGCTAAGTGCCTACCCTTCAGCAAGTGAGGACTAGATATTAGAGGCCATCGAGGTTATTATGAACTTAGGGCATTTAAGAGTTAACATGGGTGGATAAAATAATGGGCCTTATCGATGGACCGCCTTGGATTGTGGGTGGGATTATTTTTGTAAGAGAGTTTGTTACTCGATATACTATGTTAGGTCACTTTTTGCTTATGCAAACGAATTATAATATGAATTAGTATATGTGAAGGGAGATTGTACGTCTCCGTGGGGCACCAAAGGCAATAGTGCCAAAATGAAACCTTATATTTATTTCCAAACTTTGAAAAGGCTTGCAAGGGGAGATGGGTACCAGAATGAGGTTTAGTAATACTTTTTATCCTCGGACATATAGGCAATTTGAGAGGGTAAATCATATTTTAGATGCTATGCTTCGGGCATGTGAGTTTTAGGGACATTGGAGTAAGTACAGTCCCTTGATTGAATTGTTACAACGATGATTATCAGTCAACAACTGGGGGGTCTCCGTATGAGATATTGTGAAATAGGGAGTGGAAATCACCCATTTCAAGGAATGAGATAGGAGATAAGAAGTATTATGGTCCTGAAACGGTTTAGAGGACCAATGACATAATTGAAGTTCATTAGAGTAGAAATATCCGCTTTATTGAAAAGACATATTAGTGGCGCAAATGCAAATATGGGAACATGGAGTTCCAGGATTGGAGACCTTGTACTTCTCCGGGTATTGTTGATTGAAGAGATAAGATAATTTGGGAAAAAAGAGAATTTTGCCTCTAGGTTTGTGAGGCCTTTGTGATCCTGACAAAAATTTGTTGAGGGGAATACAAATTAGCCTTACCCTAGTATTGGTGGAGGTTCATATGGCGTCTCAAGAATTGATGCTAAGGAAATAGGTGTGGAGGACTTCATCTGTTTGGGTAAGACTTATCATAGGAAGAGAAGCCAGTGGAGATTCTAGACAGAAAGGATTATCAAGGAATAAGTATGTCACCTTAGTGGGAGTGTTATAAGGCAATAATGTGGTAAACTACTTGACTCAGAAGTTAGGGTAAGATATATGGAATCGATGTCGCGAGATGCTTGAATAAATTTCGATGACAAAATTTTTATAAGGAGGGGATAGTTAGAACATCCCAAAATTTATATTAAGGCTTAGTGCCTTGATTATCATACCAACAGGACACATTGGGTAATTATGTGGTAATTAATTAAATCAATATGTGATTATGTGGATTATATGAGTTACATCATGATATGACTGATTATGCATGTTTAAGTGTATTAAATGTGCTTATAGGTCCGTTTCGGTTAAAAAAAGTACATTTTCGTAATTTTGACTTGATGAGGGTATATTTGTAATTATATATGTTTATGAGTGAGACACATTATTATGTAGATATATTTGAGATATTCATCACAAGGCGATCCTAGTGAGCAATTTGGTGGAAAAGTCACAACGGGGCTAAATACCTGGCTCGGGATGAGCCTGGGTGTATTTTTGTAATCTAGTGAATTATCAGGAATTATTGGAGGTATTAAATGTATTTGGAGAGAATAGGTGTATTAAGAAGATTAGTGGAGTTAATTTAGAATTTTAAGTGTAATTTGACGTTTAGCAGGGAAGTGGTGTCAGATGACTTTTGTGCCCTTGTGGGCTTTGGTGTGGGACTTAAGAGGTAGAGGGGTTTTGATCTTTTGGGACCATTAGGCAAGGAAAAGGCTAAGTTCTAGAGCTTAATAAATCTTTCCCGTATAGGTTTTCTATCTATCTCTCCCCTTCTTCTAAGCCTTCTATTTAGAGGAATTTTTAAAGGCTTTCAAATCTTGATCATGGAGACATCTTTGGTGGAATCCGGAGGCTTGCTGTTGAGGATTAGAAGCTGCTAGGCTAGGGAATCCAGCCGGGAGTTCGATTTCTATAAGGGGCAATGCAAGGCTCAGGAGGAAAGGATTGTGATTAATGTTGCTTTACCTTATCACTGAAGAGTTGAGGTAAAAAAATTGGCACATGCACCGAGTGTATGGTTATTTGAGCCCTTGATTATTATGACATGTTGTGAATCTCTTTAAAGTAAATGTTTGTTCTATATCAACATTTGTTGTTATAAATGTTGGTAGTGATTGATTGCTATTTGTGCTTGATCGGTCAGGAGGTCGTTATCGGTCTTGAGGTCATTATCGGCACTACATGCGTAATGTACGCCGTAGTGGCGGGGTCAAGTTGTTGTGGCGAAACCAAGCCGTAGTGCTGGGGCAATTATAGGGATGCAGTGTGCATCCACTTAATTAGGTTTTCTTGTTGGGCCTTGGCTCACGAGTGCTTTGTTGTGCAGGTTAGGGAAAAGGATAACTGACCTTCCATGAATTGGAGAGATCTAGGGGCGGCGCATAGATACTCGGCTTGCTCCGCCACCACAGTCTAGATACTTTTTAGAAACATGGGATATTAACTTTATTTCGCTGCTTAGGCCAGCTAATTCTATAATTATGATAAATTTGTATTTTTGATTTAATACCTTTGGGATCCCTTATATTTAGTCAAACCTTTTAAATGAGAAGTTCATGTTTATTTACCAATCTTTTTAGTACCTAAATCACGTATTAGTGTTAATAACACTTTTGAGTCCAAATGACTCGCTTACCAAGTTAAGCACTGTTTTAAACACATGGTGTAACGGTCCTGGATTAGTAGGGTGTTACATCCATACATTAAAAATATCGATAATAAGAATGGGAGTTTGAGGCATTTGATCTTTAGCAGTCATGTTATCAACATATTGACAATCATCACATGACATACAAAAATCATATGAGTCCGTAAATATATTAGGAAAACAGAAAGCGCTGTCAGGACTTTGTAGGCTAATTTCTTCATTCCAAAATGACGTCCACAAGCATGACAATGAGAGAAAGCAAGGATGGATTGAAATTCAATTTGGGAACAAACCTTCAAATGACTTGATTGGTGCAATGTTTCCATAAATAAGATTCATCCCAAATGTAGAACTTCCAATTATGCTTAATCTTATTCCATTATGATTGTGTGAGGTCTCCCAGTAACTCCTTGGTAGCTAGAAAAGTAATGATATCAACAAAACCACAAAGTATCTTCTTGCAATGCTAAGAGTTGTTTGTCGGGAAACTTTTCATAAGACGACAAGTTTTCTTCATCTCGAATAATATGACTTAAATGATCTTCCACCAAATTTTCTAACCTTTTCATGCCTTTTATTTCTAGTTCAAACTCATGAAGGAGTAGAATCAAACGAATAAGTCAAGGTTTTGCTTCTTTCTTTGTTGGTAAATATTTAAGAGCGGCATGGTCAGTGTAAACAATAAATTTAGTTCCGATCAAGTAAGGCTGAAGCTTTTCAAAGAAAATATGACCGATAAACGCTCTTTCTCCATAGTAGAGTAGTTTAGCTAAGCATCATTAAGATTCCAAGAGTAATAGTATATGACATGACGAACTTTACCAACTCGTTGCCCAAGGACCGCCCCTACTACCTAATCACTAGTGTCACACATTAATTCAAATGGTAACTCCCAATTTGGTGGTTGAATAATGGGAGCAGTTGTTAAGAATTCCTTCAATTTGTTGAATGCTAATAAAAATTTAACATTAAATTCAAATGTCACATCATTCATAATAAATCTCTGATAAAAACCTGTATGGCGGAGGAAAGATCGTAACTCTTTCACACTTTATGGTGGTGGAAGAGAATGAATGAGATCAATATTGGCCTTTTCCACTTCAATCCTTTTTTCTGAAATGGCAGGCCCCAATACAATACCTTGTTGTACAATGAAATGACACTTATCACAATTCACGACAAGATTAATGTGAATACACCATTTAAGAACAAGAGTTGGGTTATGAGGGCACTTATCAAAAGAACAACCATAGACACTAAAGTCATTCATAAATAATTCTATGATTTCTAAATATAATCAGATAAAATACTAACTGTGCATCACTGAGAAGTGGCAGGAGCATTACATGACCCAAATGGCATTCGACGAAAAGCAATGGTACCAAATGGCCATGTAAATGTATTATTCTCTTGGTCTTCTAGAGTAATGATATTCTGATCATAACCCAAATAACCATCAAGAATGCAATAATAAGAATGTCCCGCTAATCATTCAAGCATTTGATCAATGGATCGCAAAGGATGGTGGTCTTTCTGAGTTGCATCATTCAACTTTTGCTAATCAATACAAACTTTCCAACCCATTTAAACTCAAGTGGAAACTAGCTCATTCTCATTATTCTTAACCATTGTGATACCAAATTTCTTCGAAACAACTTGAACCGGATTAACCAACTTACTATCCAAAATAAAATAAATTACACCAACATTTAAGAGCTTCATTATCTCCTTTTTAACAACTTCCATCATAGGTGGATTTAACCTTCGCTTGGCTTCTCTAGAAGGCATTGTCCCCACCTCAAGGAGAATATGATGCATACACATAGGTGGGCTTATTCTCTTGATATCTTCCATGGTCCACAATATGGTTGTATTATACTCCCGAGTACCCTTATCAAACGCTCCTCTTATACTTGGTTGAGATGTCTTGACTACCATTTTGGTAAACGACACTGAGTCAAATTAAACAACAATTAAGAATTTAAAGACCTGAATTTTAGTAAACGACACAAAAGAATTTATAATGGTTCAGGCCCAAGAGTTGGTAATGACCTATAGCCACTTGCACTTATATTAATCAATAAAGATCCCATATTCAAGATCAGAAGAATAAGATTCAACTAAGTTTCCTAAGCCTGCGAGAGAATACAATTTGATAGAGACTTTGTATGTAAAGTTCACCTGAGAGCTTATGACTATGAGAGATCACTATTTGTAGACTCTCCTAGTGGGCCATGGGCCTTACAAGCCTAAAATAGGCTCTACATGCATAATGTGGGCTTGTTACAACTAATTATATAATAAAAGAAAATAAAATTACCTTCAAATATTGGTTACATAAATATAGACCAAGCCTCATCTGCTCGACCAACAACCTTTATGCAATAAGCTTCGATCTATACAAAGTGGGTAATTTCCTCTATGTTCATCGAGTACATTCAAACAACTCATGTAGGTCAACCAACTCAAGTAAACTTAACACTTTTTTCTCCCACGTGTCCTTTTCACATGCCACACCACCATGTCCAACTTTGGGTTAAACACTTGCCCCCAAGTTTATCTTAGTACGACCAGCACTAGATAAACTTGCATCCTTGGACAAGGCTAACAATTTATCAAATTCTAACACATTTCAAACTGAAGTACCACTTTTTCTAAGTAATGATGATACTTTTTGCTAAATCAAAAGACGGTTTTTGGTGTTTCCAAAGCAAGCAATAGTCCCATCTATTAGGGCCATGATGGTTATCTTTAATAAAACATGATGATACTTCAACTTCCTATGCAGCTGACATCACATCATCTTAAAAATCATACTGATTTTTTTCCTGATGATGTTAGGTGCTCGCATGTGGGCAAGACTATATATAGCTTTGCCTTTCCCACCTCCTTCACATTCTTTAAATTTTCCAAACATTCTCTTTCTTCAAAAAAACTCTCAAACACAAGACTTTTTTTCCCTAATCTCTGCATTTGCAACCCGAGTCTCATTAAGTTCTTCAAGATTATACTAAAGAAAGTTTCTGGTCTCATGATTGTACTCCTTTTGTAGCATTTTTGCTTTGGGCTTAACCACATTTGTGATAAATTAGAATTTTCACTGTTGGGTTCTTGCTGCTCTTGAGTAATTCGTAGGAGCTTTTAGAATTTTCCTGAAAAATTACTGTTGTTCTCATGAAAATTAGCATTTGGGAAGTAGAAAAATAAATTATAGGCTTCGTGTACGTTTGATTTTGTACTTGATGCTAGGAAAATCCATAGAATTGAATAAAGTTTTTATTTTAGAAATGTGGAACCAATAGTGGAAATTTCCTATGGATTCATTTACTGCCTTTAGGAAAGGTTTGAGAAAAAAAATCTTTTTTACTGCCTTTTGGATCCATTTTTTAGACTTGGTCGAATAAAACTTATGTTTCTTCGACTAAAAAATTCTTTTAGGCACACATATGCTGCTCGAAGAACCCACTTCCCCTTTTATTTTTATCAAATGTTTGCACGTGATCACTAGGGAAGTGATTAATCGATAAACCCTAATTTACTCCAAACATTGGTCATTGATGTCAATCGGAATCGACCAGATATTTATGTCAAATGAGATACTCCTAAACCTTCATTTCAACCTGGGGACCAATCCCATCAATATCAACCTAGGGAAGTGAGTATTGTCACATGTTTGATTAATTGCACCAAGGAATAAGGAAATTCCTCCCAGAAATCTGAACCTATGTTGTTCACCCTCACTCTATTGATACTCTCCCAGTTGGAGTCCTGACCAGTAGGATAGCAACGAGCAGGGCTTCGAGAGTTGAAGAGTCTGTATTGTTTTCTATCCTCAAGTTATGGCCATAGTGAAGCAAACCACTAGGCAGAAGACAGCTACAGGCCCATAGGTCGCAAGACAGGTGACCAGTGCTGGGAACAACCAACATTCTCAAAGAAACGACAAGCCCATCCGAGTCGAGCCTATGGTAGAGGTTACCAACTGTTGTGATTTTATGCCCTAATTAAAACCCAATTTCTTTGCAATATCATTTTATTAAGAATAAAAGAATAGAAATCATTTTTCACTTGGTCAATCACTTTAATCACATGTTTAATATAAACTTTTATGAAATTCCGAGCATATAGCTTATCATATTTATAGTGACATAATCACAGTAAAATATAAATATGATTATATGTTCAAAATAAGTTAGCCCTAAGATTAGTCAATGCACAGGATTTACACTAACTTGCCAATCTACAATATAATGTACTTACACATTGTAGTGTTATGTTATTTTTGGAACATTAAAAAAGTAGATAAGATCGGATGTATTTGTTACAATTTGGGAACTTGGTATTATAATTGAATGGGAGTGTTAATCATAGATATTGACATTTATAGCTTTGGATTACAAAGTAAAACGATTGTTTTCTTTTAGTTTGGTTTGAAGTGTTAAATGATAGAGATCTCATTTCAGTAATTAATATTAGTTTACTTAAATATCATTTACAAGGAACTAAGTGTTTTAAGGATAAAATACAATGAGGGGTAAAACGTCTATAGAGGATTGAGTGATAATTATTGTTGTAACAATGGATAACTAATAATGTATCTATATTGCTTATAGAGTGTTCTTTGAACTCAAGAATGCAATTATGAGTCTTTAGTGGAGTCACGAGGAATTAATAAGATAGTAAATTTATTTGTAAATTTATGATAAATTATTAGAGCTTGATTTCATAGGCCCATGGTCCCCACTGTACCTTGGATAAAATCATCTAGATAGTCTCAATTAATTTATTTAATTATCAATTATAATTAGTTTCACTGAGTTGTACAATTTAAAGAAGAAAATAGAGTATGGGGCAAATTTATTAATTAAGAAAAATTGGTGTCTAAATTAATAAATAAGTTTAAATCAAGGTTAAATTATAAATAATTAATTTGATAAAGAATTTAAATATTTAATTAATTAATTAATCAATAGAAAATAATACAAGTCTTGATTTTAAGTCCAATGGCTTATTATTAAATGGGAAATTTCACGGGCCTAAAGCCCATGATAATTTCGACCTAATGGCTGATATTACCTATTATTTTATTGATTTTATAATTATAATAAGTGACCTAATTGAGCATGTAAAAGGAATGCAAAGTGAAAGTTGAAAATAGATGATCGGAAGATGAACAGATGATTAGAAAATCTAGTTTTGATGCTTTAGGATTTTAGATTTTCTCTACAGCAAAAGTCCTTTTCTAAGCCTCTTTATTCTTATCTCTTCATCTCTTTGTATCTATCTCATGTGTTGAGAATTTCCCACTCTAGTCTAGGTGATTCTAAGGATACTTTGGAAGATTTTGAAGAAATTTGAAGATCGGTTCAGTTTCTTGGTTATACCTTGCAACATAAAGGATACAAGGGTTAGAGAAACTTAAGGAAGGACTTCTTCATCCTGCTGCATATAATCTAGGTGTTCTTATCATTATCTTTATATAAATTCAATTATAGAAACATGTTCTAGGTTTTCTTATATTTATTTGTTTAATATATGATTTACATGAAAATAAATAAGATCCTATATATGTTTTCCCTACTCCAACACCATACGGCTCTGAGGAAGATAAAGCCAAGAAAGAATAGGAATGTCACTTCGCACACAGTTGCTGCAAGCACTCTCTCCAGTAGTGCTTTGGAAAACTATCCCAATAAGTATGGGATACAGGGAATCAAAATGATTACCTCAAGAGCCGACCAATGCGCCAACCTACCTGGTGGAGCTTATTGTCGATGGTCGCGCTGCCACATCATAGTTGGTGCATCCTTGTCGTTGCATGATTATTTCAAAGGGGTACCAAAATACTTCGATATTGCTCCATTCCAAATCACTTACAATGATTCTTTAAGGCTTTCAACAGTATATATCATGTACCACCACTGCTAGAGGAAGCCTCCAACCCATCTTGAAGTCCACTACCTCTTTGAGCTCAAATCCAGTCCAGGTCATAAAGGTACTGGATTTTTTTATTTCTGCCACAGGTTCATGACCAAAGTGTTATTGACTAACCCCACATTCAGAAGCAATGTGGGTCTAACAACAATAGTACTTCCTGACGACTGACATGGTTGCAGAAAATTTGTCTTCCAACGAGAAGGTAACGATCATTTCCTTATTTCCTTTCCCTTTATTTCCTCTATTAGATTAGGACTTAGTGTAACGACCCAAAATCACTAACAAGGCTTAAGGGCCTTGATTAGCGTGCCTGGATGGCATAATTGGTTTATGTGTGATTTAATGATTAAATGCATGATTAGATGATATGCTTGATTATATGATTATATGGATATGTGAAATGCATGTTTATGAGTATTAGATATTCATGTGGGCCTTGTTTAGCTTATAAGGGCATATTTGTAATTTTGGACGGTTGAGGGCATAAATGTGAATATATATGTGATATTAGTGTGAGACCACAATATTATGTGGATACATTTGGAGTATTTGGCATGAGGCAATCCTTGTGAGCAAATAGCGAAAAGGTCACAATGGGAACGAATACCCGGCTTAGGGGAGCCTAGGGGTATTTTCGGGAATGTAGAAAATATATTGGGGATTTTTAGACATTGAGGAAAAATAATGGGTGATTAATTAGATGACGGGATTTAAGTGGAAAATATTAGAAACACTCGAGGAATTAGCGGGAATTAGGAGCAAATGACTAATATACCCTTAGATTGATTAAAAGGCCTAGTTTTAATTGGGAGGGTAAAAGGGTCTTTTGGTTATTAGAGGATATGACCTGATTTATCTTAGAATATTGGAGAAAGTTGTAGAAGTGTTAAAGGAAAAGAAAAGAAACAGAAAGCACTCAACTCACCCATCTCTCTCTCTCACGATTTTCCCTCTCTCACTCTCCCTTGTGGACTTTGAAGCTAAGAATGCAAGAGGAGTCTAGGCTAGGCTTTGGGGCTGTGATCTTTGGAGTAATTGAAGGAGTTCAGCTGGAAATTTAGCTCCCAAGTTGTGGTTTAAGGTTTAAGGTATTAAAGCTTGGAAGGGCAATGAAGGCAACCTAGGGTCTAATTCATTCAATTGAGGTAACAATTTCTGGCCTTAATTGTCCTGGATTTCCTGCTACACTGCTTCAAAGCTCAATTTTGATTTCTGTATTTGATGAGGTTGTTAGCCAAGTTTTGGTGTTATTTGGGTATTCTGGGTGAGCTATAGTGAGTTATGGGTTCAATTTTGAGTTTGGTTGAGGTTTGGGGAGGATTTTTGGAGCTTTGGCTCGGGAGAAGCGAAGGGAGAAACCCATAAAATTTGCATGTCCTAGTTGCAGCAGTGTAGCAGTAGGTTGGGAGTGCTATAGTGCTAGGCTACGTTCTTGCGGGGCTGGAGTCTCTGACTTTAGTGCTGTAGTTCCCATCAAGTAGCGCTGTAGCGCTACTCAGCTTTCAAAACTTGGTTTTTGGGCACTTTTTAGGGTTTTTTCTTGGGGGCTTGGGGCACGGTTTCACCACTTCGTTTGGTGGAATTAGAGGTCCCGAGAGCGTGAGTTTGGTCCCAGGATTGTTCGTTGGAATTTCAACTCATCGAAGTACCATTTATGGATTGTGACTAGGTGTACGCTTGGGCTCAGAATGGGATCATGCTCGAGGGTCGTTCGTAGTAACTAAAGCACTTCAAGAAAACTTCACCCTTATATGACTGTGTGGGACTGAGATTCCCTATATTTGAATACATATGTTGTGTGATTGTGATATGCCATGTGAGCATGAAATAAACGACCTAAGAGTGTCGGAACTTATATTTGCGCATAGAACGTGGCTTGGCCATTGGTAGCTGAGGATAGCTAAATGATCACTGAGCTCGACTTAAGCGGGCCGGAGTCAGTGGGTTAAACACTGCGCTCGGCCTAAGTGAGGCGAAGACAGTGGGTTAAATAGAGGGTGCGGCCTAAGGGCGCCGACCCTGAGTATTGTATGATGAATATTGATATATTATCACTGTTTTTTGTTGTTTATAGTTTTTTTAATACTTAAATGAATGGCTTATGAATAATTGATTGACCTCTCTAATTAGATAACTGTTATGGCATGCTAAATACCTGGTCAACGGCTTTATGGATTATTTGATTGTCTGTGTTGTTTATGCTCTGCATTATGGTTTTCTTGCTGGGCCTTGGCTCATGGGTGATACGTGGTGTAGGTAAAGGCAAGGGCAAGGTGGAACAATCTTGAGTTGGAGAGCTCTGGGGCAGAATGTACATAGTCAGCTGCTCGTCCACCACGTGCGAGGGATAATGCAGGGACAGGAAAACCTGAAATGCGTATTTTGCCATTAGAGTGGCTTGTGGTTGTATATAACTTTAAAATTTTGTAAACTTTCCTTTAAAACCTGTTTTTTGGGATCCCATGTACTAGACATTTATTTAAATGAGAAATTTCCCATTTATGACCAAAATTTTCTAACCCTAACCTGATTATGACTTTGGAATCACGTTTTCAACTATAAGACTTGATTAGCAAGTCTTGCACATTTATAATCACACTATGTAATGACCTTGGTTTCCAGGGTGTTACACTTAGATATTATTATTTCATTTTTAGGCCCATGAGAATGATCTCTTCCTACTTAAAGCATGCTTGACTGAGTAGACATATTCACCAGCCTCACCAGAGATGAAAAAAGTTGTCACCAACTAGTGAACATTGCAAATCTTAGGTTGGTCAGCTTTTTCAGCCTCACCAGATAACGAAGGATGCTACTACGGAGAGTGCCACAGTGGGAAATCCAATGAGAAAGAAGTTGATGAAGAAAAAGGGAAGAAGGAGTAGCCCTAGTTGACCCCTACTCTTGTGAGGAGAAGAACAAGAAGATGCTCCTCATGCCAAAGCCCCAGTAACCCTTAAAGTCTGAGGGATGGACAAAGAAGTTCTGGTCGATGTCCCCTAGACCTTTCCCTCTATTCCATTGATGGCGATGAAATCCTTCCAAGTAATAATTTGAAATATAATATTACATTACTAGTAGCTAGGTGTAGCCGTAAACTTTTTAACGAACTCTCTTCTTTTTCTGACCTGCTTGAAAAGGAAGTAGTGATAGATATTTTTAATGCTTTCCAGGTTGATCTTTCCTCGTCGAATAGCTCTTCTTTTTTAAACTACTTCTTGAGCAATAGTATAGATATGGGCACCAAACTTACTCTCTAACTTTTTTGCCCAATCGTTTTCTTCCTTTGTTGTATTTTTCTAGCATTTTTTCTCTTCTTTGCAGCTATATAAGACTCTGAGGCATTCGACCTTTACACCTTGACCTCCCCTCTTTCCTTGACTAAGAAAGCCTCAAAAAGAAAAGAAACTACTGAGGTTGGTACAAGCAGAGAGCAACTTGCTGCTAAGCAGCCCAGGCAAGACCCTTCAGCAACAATGGTCCCTCCTCCTTCAAGCCATACTCTCCCAGCAGTCGAAAATCCTCTTCCCGCGAGCAGTTCCCCAGTTTATTTGACAGTTCATCCAATAGTTCTCCAAAAATAATTCAGTGCCTTAAGGCATCTACCAAGCAATCTGCAACCGAACGACTAAGCTATCTCAGCATCACTTGGGTGCTGAAGCGTTCACGGCCCTCGAGGAAGCCTTTGTGGTCGGTCCATCTTCGAGGGGCTTTCAGTAAGTGTTTTTCTTTATTTGTATGTATGATCAATAGTTTCTGCTTGCATCCAATCTTTCAATTTTATAGGTGTGATGAATCTTACTCATACTCGTCCTCGAGCAAAGGCACTTGCTAAGGAACTAAAGAGGACAAGGGCCACTTTCGAGAAATTTAAGGGAGTCGCTAAGAAGAACCTGGAGGATTATGAGGAGATAGAGAAAGAGCTAGCCAAGATCGAGCAAAAAAGTAAAGTCATCCAAGTTCTCCAAGAGAAAGAGACTAAACATTCTCGCTTCATCGCTAAGCATTATCACCAGTTGAAGGATAAAGGGGAGCACATACAACGTCTTAAGGAGAATTTTGCTTCGACCGAGGTGAAGTTTAAAATTTTTTCTTTCAATTACCTCTTCATCTTATGGAAGAGAAAGAAGGAGGAAAATTTCGATCACCTTCCTGCTGAACTTCAGAAAAAGGAGTCGCCAAATGCACTAGTCGCGAGGCCGCTACCCCCGAGACTTCAAAACTAGAGATATCCTTGAATCCATATAGAAACCAGGAAACTAAGGAGGTTCAGGAGTATGATGTTGACCATTAATGATTTTAGTTTATTTTTTCCTTTTATTTTTGAAACACCCAAGAAATAATGTTTATGGAGTAAAGACATTGGTTGTCAAAGCAGCTTCTAATCTCGGGTATTTGTAATATCTTCGATGCATCACATACACTATGCTGCTCGTTTACTTTTAGCAAGATATAACATTTAACTCCTATAAATGATTTCTAACTCTTCTTGCTCGTTTTAACGAACAAAGTTTTTAATTTCCCTGTTCGACTAAACAAAGCACAATACTTTATAATAATAAAATTCTAAGTATCAGTCATGCTTTTTACTCTTTTTCTTATGTGTAATTACGTATACTCTATATTCCCCCCAGGTGATTGAGGAGGTAAGTCCTTGGTTACTTGCCAACTAGGCTTGTTCAATTAATCATGTTGTTCGTAATAATTACATAAAACAATATACTAGGAAAAAGTCATATATGTTAAGAAATAGTTGTTAATTTAACAAAAATTGGGAAATAAACATTGTAAATAACTCGTAATAAAATGTACAAAGTCATGTCTATCAAATTATAAAAATTTGTACGAGCAATAATGTTTTTTAAATGAAATGAATCTTTTTAGATAGTTGGACGTGGGAAAATGGGCATAAATATGCGTTGCAACCAGGTATTACATAGTCTTAAAAAATGATTGGTCATTACAGAAATGGGCAAAAGCATACCTTTACAACCAAGTCAAAAATAGCAAAAACAAAAAATACAGTGGTTGTGAAAGATGAGCAAATAAGTGACTTGCGACCAATGTTTCATCGAAATCATAGAATAAGTGATAATACTTTCTAAGATGTTCGCCATTCAAATATTGTTCAACCAAGTCATCGTTAAAATGAGAAAGTTTCAATGTGCAAGGCTTCAAAACATCTATGATCCAATACGGTCTTTCCTAATTAGGCCCCATTACTCCTGCTGTAAGATCCTTATTGTTTTGGAACACTTGTCGCAAGACTCATTCTCCTATTGCAACCTTTCTATCCTTGACTCGAGAATTAAAATATCAAGCAAATTTTTGCTGGTAAGTAGCTACTCGCAACTATGATTGTTCTCATCTTTCATCAATTAAATCAAGAGTTTCAGCTAACAATTGATGATTTTTGTCTTGGTCATACGTGCTTCATCGATAAGATGGGAGGGATAACTCAATTGTTATCATCGCTTCAAATCCATATGCCAAGGAAAATGGTGTATGATCAGTTGATGTTTGAGTAGTTGGTATGACCATAGTACTTTTGGCAAGAAATCAAACCTGTTACCTTTTGCTTGCTTCAGTCACTTTTTCATGGTGTCTATGATCAGAAGTTTGTAAATAAATCGATATCAAACTGAGTACTATTATTTGAAACATTCTTCTTTTGTAGTCCATATCTGCATATAATATTTTTTAATTAATACAAAGTCGAGTACTTTCTTGAAGTGATAGTTGCCAGTGGCTCCGCTTCAATCAACATAGTGAAATAATACACTGCAAAAACTCCAAATTTCACTCCTCCTTTTCCTGTAGGTAGCTGCCCGATTAGAACTATCCCTCATACAGCAAAAGGTCATGGAATTTGCAGTTTTTTGAGCTCATTAGGAGTTGCTTGAGTTATTTTGGAGAACCTCTGACAATTACCACACTTGTTCACGTATTCTAGTGCGTCTTCATTCACTTTAAGCCAAAAATACCCTTTCCTAATTGTGAATGTGGTATGATTTCCCAAGAAATATCTAAAGTAGAGTTCATCCTAAAAGGCCTTGTGCATGGAGGTGTCACGTTATGCGAAAAGCTACTTGCCTAGATATCGCCAAGTGAAGCCAACGTTAAAGAGGGCCTCACATGCCCAAAATGCGGAGGCGCAAGGCTCGAGTACACCCGAACACTTGCACGTTGAGTGGCTCACCAAAGGATGCCTTGCTGAGAAGACCCGAAGCGAGACCCTCATAAAGCTTCTCGTGTGTCATCTAGAGACAACTCTAGATGAAGCCACCTTGACGAGCCTCCCACACGTGCCTAAGGACCCGCGTATAGGTCTCCTAAGAAGTCACGTCGTTGCGCAAGGCCTAGAACCTCATTAAACTTAGCGCGAGGCCTGCGAGGAGGAGAGTGCCTCGTTGCACGAGGGATCGCTGTGCGAGGTGTGAGGGCTCATTGCGCGAGGGATGGCTGCGTGAGGGGGGTGGCTGTGCGAGGGTCACTTCGTGAAGGGTCGTGGTGCGAGGGATCGTTGTGTGAGGGGTCGTTAGTACTCGAGGAATCCTTTGATCAGGAAGGAGACCGAGAAGGTCTTGATCCATTTGCAGATGCACGTGGGGTAGAGGTTCGGGAAGTCATCTCTGTAGGCAGAGAGGCTCCAGAAGACACCTGCTTCGAGCGCCCCCCCCCCCCTGGAGGGTGGAAAGGCCTCACCAAAAGAAGGAATGACAAAATTCCTCTTAGGCATAGAAGGGGGGGGGGGGCACGGACGTTGAAAGTAGACTCGCCACCAGGCATTGACGGTGGAACTCGAGAAGTAACATCGCCGGTGTGTCCATCGTTGGCAACATCCCTAGCCCCTCCGGCCAAGGACAGTAAGCATAGTAATTCTTAGACTCCACCTCTTCCTCCATGTCCATATAGTCATCCGACGGTTAAACGTAGTCTTTATCAGCTGCCTCATCATAATTAGCTTCGTCATAACCATATATCCATGGAACAATGGCTTCGGATAAAACAGAGCATGTATGAATAAAGATTTCCCTCTGTTAAAAGGGCAAGGGCATGTTTACACTGGCCTGGCACATCTAGGATCTTCGTGACACGATCACGGGCTGAGGATTTCAAGGTAGGGTCGACAACCCCTACAAGACCTGTGGGCAAGAGAATAGAAATAATCATAGTTCGATAAACCAGAAAAAGGGGTGAAGCGACAAAGCTCCACCAGATTTGATTATGGAGTCGCTGAAGGAAACGAGCCTTTTGGGCGGTTCAAACGCACGGTCCTCGCACTTTGGAATTATGAATTTCATGTTCGATGATAGCTGTGGGCCTTTAGCATGTTAGCAAGCATAGCACTAGTAAGGGTGGACCTTCCCGCATCTTTGGAATTGTCAGAAGTCTTCCTCGGCATGTTGGGTACCTGGACAGAGACAGGAAACTTATGAGTGACAGGCTTTCACAACCCCCTAGAAGTTCCCCTACATTTCTTAAATCTCCCATCACTCTCCTTGATCATAGGACATGCGACCGGGCGTAGGTGGGGAAGTGTGGGGAGATTCATAGAAAGAAACTCAGGTTCGAGGGATTCACAGTCAACAGTTTCATGGATGGGACCCCTAAGGCTTGAGGATTTTTCACCACAGAAAGAAAAAGGTTCACGTGGCAGGTTTTCCACTAGACAGGAAATTTCGGATATACAATCGTGAAGGGCTGATTTTAGTTGGGAAACATATGTATCATGCCATGGGGAGAAACCTAAACCCTCATTGCTAGTAATAGATTCGAGTTCATTCTCAAGGTCACGCGCCTTCTGCGTAAGGTAGGATAGTCTCTGTAGGTAGAGCATTCACACAACACCATGGTTTGAGGGTTTGCGAATGTCAACCTTAGAGTCGCTGAAGGAAACGAGCCTTTTGGGCGGTTCAAACGCACGGTCCTCGCACTTTGGAATTATGAATTTCATGTTCGATGATAGCTGTGGGCCTTTAGCATGTTAGCAAGCATAGCACTAGTAAGGGTGGACCTTCCCGCATCTTTGGAATTGTCAGAAGTCTTCCTCGGCATGTTGGGTACCTGGACAGAGACAGGAAACTTATGAGTGACAGGCTTTCACAACCCCCTAGAAGGTCCCCTACATTTCTTAAATCTCCCATCACTCTCCTTGATCATAGGACATGCGACCGGGCGTAGGTGGGAAAGTGTGGGGAGACTCATAGAAAGAAACTCAGGTTCGAGGGATTCACAGTCAACAGTTTCATGGATGGGACCCCTAAGGCTTGAGGATTTGTCACCACAGAAAGAAAAAGGTTCACGTGGCAGGTTTTCCTCTAGACAGGCAATTTTGGATATACAATCGTGAAGGGCTGATTTTAGATGGGAAACATATGTATCATGCCATGGGGAGAAACCTAAACCCTCATTGCTACTAATAGATTCGAGTTCATTCTCAAGGTCACGCGCCTTCTGCGTAAGGTAGGATAGTCTCTGTAGGTAGAGCATTCACACAACACCATGGTTAGAGGGTTTGCGAATGTCAACCTTAGAGTCGCTGAAGGGAACGAGCCTTTTGGGCGGTTCAAACGCACAGTCCTCGCACTTTGGAATTATGAATTTCATGTCCGATGATAGCTGTGGGCCTTTAGCATGTTAGCAAGCTTAGCACTAGTAAGGGTGGACCTTCCCGCATCTTTGGAATTGTCAGAAGTCTTCCTCGGCATGTTGGGTACCTGGAAAGAGATAGGAAACTTATGAGTGACAGGCTTTCACAACCCCCTAGAAGGTCCCCTACATTTCTTAAATCTCCCATCACTCTCCTTGATCATAGGACATGCGACTGGGCGTAGGTGGGGAAGTGTGGGGAGATTCATAGAAAGAAACTCAGGTTCGAGGGATTCACAGTCAACAATTTCATGGATGGGACCCCTAAGGCTTGAGGATTTGTCACCACAGAAAGAAACAGGTTCACGTGGCAGGTTTTCCTCTAGACAGGCAATTTCGGATATACAATCGTGAAGGGCTGATTTTAGTTGGGAAACATATGTATCATGCCATGGGGAGAAACCTAAACCCTCATTGCTAGTAATAGATTCGAGTTCATTCTCAAGGTCACGCGCCTTCTGCGTAAGGTAGGATAGTCTCTGTAGGTAGAGCATTCACACAACACCATGGTTAGAGGGTTTGCGAATGTCAACCTTAGAGTCCCTGAAGGAAACGAGCCATTTGGGCGGTTCAAACGCACGGTCCTCGCACTTTGGAATTATGAATTTCATGTTCGATGATAGCTGTGGGCCTTTAGCATGTTAGCAAGCATAGCACTAGTAAGGGTGGACCTTCCCGCATCTTTGGAATTGTCAGAAGTCTTCCTCGGCATGTTGGGTACCTGGACAGAGACAGGAAACTTATGAGTGACAGGCTTTCACAACCCCCTAGAAGGTCCCCTACATTTCTTAAATCTCCCATCACTCTCCTTGATCATAGGACATGCGACCGGGCGTAGGTGGGGAAGTGTGAGGAGATTCATAGAAAGAAACTCAGGTTCGAGGGATTCACAGTCAACAGTTTCATGGATGGGACCCCTAAGGCTTGAGGATTTGTCACCACAGAAAGAAAAAGGTTCACGTGGCAGGTTTTCCTCTAGATAGGCAATTTTGGATATACAATCGTGAAGGGCTGATTTTAGTTGGGAAACATATGTATCATGCCATGGGGAGAAACCTAAACCCTCATTGCTACTAATAGATTCGAGTTCATTCTCAAGGTCACGCGCCTTCTGCGTAAGGTAGGATAGTCTCTGTAGGTAGAGCATTCACACAACACCATGGTTTGAGGGTTTGCGAATGTCAACCTTAGAGTCGCTGAAGGAAACGAGCCTTTTGGGCGGTTCAAACGCACGGTCCTCGCACTTTGGAATTATGAATTTCATGTTCGATGATAGCTGTGGGCCTTTAGCATGTTAGCAAGCATAGCACTAGTAAGGGTGGACCTTCCCGCATCTTTGGAATTGTCAGAAGTCTTCCTCGGCATGTTGGGTACCTGGACAGAGACAGGAAACTTATGAGTGACAGGCTTTCACAACCCCCTAGAAGGTCCCCTACATTTCTTAAATCTCCCATCACTCTCCTTGATCATAGGACATGCGACCGGGCGTAGGTGGGAAAGTGTGGGGAGACTCATAGAAAGAAACTCAGGTTCGAGGGATTCACAGTCAACAGTTTCATGGATGGGACCCCTAAGGCTTGAGGATTTGTCACCACAGAAAGAAAAAGGTTCACGTGCCAGGTTTTCCTCTAGACAGGCAATTTTGGATATACAATCGTGAAGGGCTGATTTTAGTTGGGAAACATATGTATCATGCCATGGGGAGAAACCTAAACCCTCATTGCTACTAATAGATTCGAGTTCATTCTCAAGGTCACGCGCCTTCTGCGTAAGGTAGGATAGTCTCTGTAGGTAGAGCGTTCACACAACACCATGGTTAGAGGGTTTGCGAATGTCAACCTTAGAGTCGCTGAAGGAAACGAGCCTTTTGGGCGGTTCAAACGCACAGTCCTCGCACTTTGGAATTATGAATTTCATGTCCGATGATAGCTGTGGGCCTTTAGCATGTTAGCAAGCTTAGCACTAGTAAGGGTGGACCTTCCCGCTTCTTTGGAATTGTCAGAAGTCTTCCTCGGCATGTTGGGTACTTGGAAAGAGATAGGAAACTTATGAGTGACAGGCTTTCACAACCCCCTAGAAGGTCCCCTACATTTCTTAAATCTCCCATCACTCTCCTTGATCATAGGACATGCGACTGGGCGTAGGTGGGGAAGTGTGGGGAGATTCATAGAAAGAAACTCAGGTTCGAGGGATTCACAGTCAACAATTTCATGGATGGGACCCCTAAGGCTTGAGGATTTGTCACCACAGAAAGAAACAGGTTCACGTGGCAGGTTTTCCTCTAGACAGGCAATTTCGGATATACAATCGTGAAGGGCTGATTTTAGTTGGGAAACATATGTATCATGCCATGGGGAGAAACCTAAACCCTCATTGCTAGTAATAGATTCGAGTTCATTCTCAAGGTCACGCGCCTTCTGCGTAAGGTAGGATAGTCTCTGTAGGTAGAGCATTCACACAACACCATGGTTAGAGGGTTTGCGAATGTCAACCTTAGAGTCCCTGAAGGAAACGAGCCTTTTGGGCGGTTCAAACGCACGGTCCTCGCACTTTGGAATTATGAATTTCATGTTCGATGATAGCTGTGGGCCTTTAGCATGTTAGCAAGCATAGCACTAGTAAGGGTGGACCTTCCCGCATCTTTGGAATTGTCAGAAGTCTTCCTCGGCATGTTGGGTACCTGGACAGAGACAGGAAACTTATGAGTGACAGGCTTTCACAACCCCCTAGAAGGTCCCCTACATTTCTTAAATCTCCCATCACTCTCCTTGATCATAGGACATGCGACCGGGCGTAGGTGGGGAAGTGTGAGGAGATTCATAGAAAGAAACTCAGGTTCGAGGGATTCACAGTCAACAGTTTCATGGATGGGACCCCTAAGGCTTGAGGATTTGTCATCACAGAAAGAAAAAGGTTCACGTGGCAGGTTTTCCTCTAGATAGGCAATTTTGGATATACAATCGTGAAGGGCTGATTTTAGTTGGGAAACATATGTATCATGCCATGGGGAGAAACCTAAACCCTCATTGCTACTAATAGATTCGAGTTCATTCTCAAGGTCACGCGCCTTCTGCGTAAGGTAGGATAGTCTCTGTAGGTAGAGCATTCACACAACACCATGGTTAGAGGGTTTGCGAATGTCAACCTTAGAGTCGCTGAAGGAAACGAGCCTTTTGGGCGGTTCAAACGCACGGTCCTCGCACTTTGGAATTATGAATTTCATGTCCGATGATAGCTGTGGGCCTTTAGCATGTTAGCAAGCATAGCACTAGTAAGGGTGGACCTTCCCGCATCTTTGGAATTGTCAGAAGTCTTCCTCGGCATGTTGGGTACCTGGAAAGAGATAGGAAACTTATGAGTGACAGGCTTTCACAACCCCCTAGAAGGTCCCCTACATTTCTTAAATCTCCCATCACTCTCCTTGATCATAGGACATGCGACTGGGCGTAGGTGGGGAAGTGTGGGGAGATTCATAGAAAGAAACTCAGGTTCGAGGGATTCACAGTCAACAGTTTCATGGATGGGACCCCTAAGGCTTGAGGATTTGTCACCACAGAAAGAAACAGGTTCACGTGGCAGGTTTTCCTCTAGACAGGCAATTTCGGATATACAATCGTGAAGGGCTGATTTTAGTTGGGAAACATATGTATCATGCCATGGGGAGAAACCTAAACCCTCATTGCTAGTAATAGATTCGAGTTCATTCTCAAGGTCACGCGCCTTCTGCGTAAGGTAGGATAGTCTCTGCAGGTAGAGCATTCACACAACACCATGGTTAGAGGGTTTGCGAATGTCAACCTTAGAGTCCCTGAAGGAAACGAGCCTTTTGGGCGGTTCAAACGCACGGTCCTCGCACTTTGGAATTATGAATTTCATGTCCGATGATAGCTGTGGGCCTTTAGCATGTTAGCAAGCTTAGCACTAGTAAGGGTGGACCTTCCCGCATCTTTGGAATTGTCAGAAGTCTTCCTCGGCATGTTGGGTACCTGGACAGAGATAGGAAACTTATGAGTGACAGGCTTTCACAACCCCCTAGAAGGTCCCCTACATTTCTTAAATCTCCCATCCCTCTCCTTGATCATAGGACATGCGACCGGGCGTAGGTGGGGAAGTGTGGGGAGATTCATAGAAAGAAACTCAGGTTCGAGGGATTCACAGTCAACAGTTTCATGGATGGGACCCCTAAGGCTTGAGGATTTGTCACCACAGAAAGAAACAAGTTCACGTGGCAGGTTTTCCTCTAGACAGGCAATTTCGGATATACAATCGTGAAGGGCTGATTTTAGTTGGGAAACATATGTATCATGCCATGGGGAGAAACCTAAACCCTCATTGCTAGTAATAGATTCGAGTTCATTCTCAAGGTCACGCGCCTTCTGCGTAAGGTAGGATAGTCTCTGTAGGTAGAGCATTCACACAACACCATGGTTAGAGGGTTTGCGAATGTCAACCTTAGAGTCGGAGGATGACAACTCGATAAATTCGATATGAGATGGACCTTCTAGACATGGGGCTAGCTAAGACATGGGGACGTATGTGCGTGAAGATAAACCTAAATCTACAAATAAGTATGAGGGGTATAATAAAAGGGCCCATCCATTTGTACTTGAAGGGCCGTAAAAAAAACCACAACAAAAAACCTCTAAGGAGTGGGTGCATTGTAAGCAGTGACTCTACCCTCGTATAAGAGATAAAAGAAACATGCATATCAATGGAGAATGAAGGTATACCTGGGTGTGTATGTATGGATCCGCAAATGTGCAATGCTAGACTTTCGGGAACATAAACAAGGGCCAAGTGACAAGCAAGAGCGGATCCTTAATAGCAAGAGAACGCCTAGCACCACAACAATGAAAACCAGATATGAGAAGAAATAAGCAAAAAAAAAAAATTGAATGAATAAATGAAAAGCGGCAAAAATAACCTCAAGAATTCTTCTAGAGACGATAGAACCTTGGAGCTCTTGGAAGTGGCTTAGAAGGAATAGCACTAGGCTAAGCAAGTCTTGGTGTGAGGAAGTGGTTTCAAGTCTTGGGGTATTTATATGGAAAGTCAAGGTTTCCTAGCCATTGGATCAAATTTAGATGGATGGTGGAGATCAAGAGCCTTAACAACCTTGGGATCCACGATGGGAATTAATTGGCTCTTATCATATCTTAAGAGCATACTTAGATCACAACCAAAATTAGTTGGTTTTTGTGTTTCTTTATGAATTACAAAGAAACACACCACCAAGGCTCATTTTGTGTTTCCTCATTCATTCCAAGATAGCATTCAAAAGGTTAGTCTTCCATACCCCGTCAAAGAAAAGTGAAGCATCAACACCACACTCGTCACACAGAGCACATGTTAAAGAGTCTATTAGAACACTTGAAAGTATACTCATATACTCGGACGCAAGTGTGAATGTGGGATGATTTCCCAAGAAATATCTAAAGTGGAGTTCATCCTAAAAGGCCTTGTGCATGGAGGTGCACGCTATGTGAAAAGCTACTTGCCTAGACATCGCCAAGTGAAGCCAACGTTAAATAGGGCCTCACAATGCGAGGCCCGACCTACCTAAAATACAAAGGTGCAAGGCTTAATTACACCCGAACACTTGCACGTGGAGTGGCTCGTCAAAGGATGCCTTGCTGAGAAGACCCAAAGTGAGACCCTCATAAAGCATCCCGTGCGTCATGCGGAGAGATCTCTAGACGAAGCCACCTTGACGATCCTCCCACGCGTGCCTAAGGACCCACGTACAGGTCCCCTAAGAAGTCACCCTCGCTATGCGAGACCCACGAAGAGAAGAGTTCCATGCTGTTGCGCCGTTCCACGAGGCCTAACCTCATTCAACTTGGCGTGGGGCCAGCGAGGAGGATAGTCCCTTGTTGTGCGAGGGATTGCTGTGTGACGCCCGAGGGGTTGTTGAGCGAGGGGGGTCGCTGCGCGAAGGGCCATGGCGTGAGGGGCCGTTACATGAGGGGTCACCACGCGAGGGTGCGAAGGGCCACCGTTGAAGGCTTTGAGCCTCGTTTGACTTACTGTGAGGCCCGCGGGGAGGAAGATGCTTCAAGTTGTGGGGCTGAGTAAGTGAAGGAGGTTCCTCGCTATGAGAGGTGCTGCGTGCCCAAATGAGTATGGAATATACACCCATGAAGGTGGCAAATGCGTGATTTTGACATCCATGTTCGACATGTAGTGGCGACATGAATGAGTACGTGAAGTGGTGGCACCATCTGCATGCCTCTGACCAAGTACAAAAGCCGACACCACTACGTACTGCATCACTACCCTGACAATGTACCTATGTACGATCTTTTCCCTAGGGACCACCTTGTATCAAGGGCCAACAGAGCCCATCTATAAATAGGCTTCGACCCCTCATGCTAAGGGGTTAGGAAAATCTTTGTATTTGGTCCATTGTATAAATAGGCTTTGACCCCTCATACAATTAAGGAATATACGATATTTGCTCCATTGCAGTTCTCCATTGTTCTCCTTCAAGTTCTTTCTATCTTCTTCCTACAATTTTTTACAATACATTTTTAGCTTCCTGATCCTATATCGTTGACGAGTTCTCATCGTCAACACTAAACAACTTCTTTGCTAGGCTTTGCCCCCTGTGTGATTGCCACAAAATCCTTTCTATACTTCCATCATTTGTAATTTCGCCTCTGTTTAGTAACACATCTAACTAGAGAAATTGAGCATCCCTGTCTGTACATCACTCCACCTATGATTATATATCTAGCAACTTGCTGAGATATTTTTTGTGCCTCTTTTCTATCCTGGGGGAAAATGCCCTTCTTTAGATAAGTACCAATTGGAGTCATCCAGAAAGGAGAATTGTCTAGCAGCAATGTTGTTTTAATTTCATGGATGCTCGGTTGGGCATGGTGCTCAACTGATGTTACGTTCAAAATGTCAGTATGCTTAGCACTTCCTAACTCGGCTAATGCGTCAACAAGTCAATGTTGATTGCGCGAAACCTACTTTATGGTATATTTTTTTAACTATGCAAGTAGATCTTTATCTTTTCTCAGGTAGGAAGTCATCTTCAGTCCTCGAGTTTGGTATTCCCCCAAGATTCGGTTCCAGACTAACTGTGAACCACTAAATATATCTATTGACAAGGCTTTAACGTCCCTAGCAAGTGGAAGTCCTGCGAGCTGGGCCTCGTTTTCTGCTTCATTGTTTGAGGCACTAAATGCATATATTAATGAAAAATTAATATGATTCCCTTTCAGGTGTAGTTAAAATTATACCATCTCCAAAGTTGTGCTCATTTGAGGATCCATCGACATAAAATTTCCATGTTGTCCAATTCTTCTCATTTATATTCCGTGCAATTTTGCTGGTAGGTAATTTCGTATTGCCCAAGCTCTATTGCCTATTTAAGCAATTGACCTGACACCTAAGGTTTCTATATAACCTGCCTGAGGGGTTGATCAGTTAGGAATTTGATGAGCTTTGAAATGCAGTCTTAGTTTCCTTGCTGCCAGTAGTAAGTAGTATGCTAGTTTTCAATTAAAGGATATCTTTCTTGTGCTCCTATCTGCGTCTTTCTAATGTAGTACACTAGATGCTAAGATCTATCTTCTCTGCTTATAAGGGTTGCATTAACATCATGTTTAGTGACTGCTAGATAAATAAAAGAGTTAGGTCATCAATTTGTTTTGACAAATTTGGTGGTCGCGCAGGATGCTCTTTAAGATCTTGGAAGGCTTTCTCACACTCCTTTTTTATTAAAACATGTCTGTTGATTTTGATACAAATCTGGTAAGAGTTGTTATTCATTCAGTGAGGCTATGTACATCCTTTATCTTGGTTGGTGAAATCATTTCAATTAATGCCTTTATTTTCTCTGGGTTTTCTTCTATTCCTCATGAATTAACAATGAACTTAAAGAGATTTTCCAGATCTAACTCTAAAGGAGCACTTTAGGGGGTTAATCTTCATGTTGTAATGCTTTAATATATTAAAGCATTCTGCTAGGTCTTGAACGTAACCTCCAAAATTTTTTGTATTTAACCAGTATATCATCGACATAGACTTCAAAGTTGTTTTCTATCCGATCCTTAAATATCATGTTGACTAATCGCTAGCACGTCGTGCTAGTATCTTTTAGTCCAAAAGGTATTTCTATGTAACAGTATAGGCCTATGTCACACCTGAAGCGGGTTTTCTCCTCATCAGGAGGGTGCATGTTAATTTGATTATACCACGAGTAGGAATCAATAAAAGAAAAGACCTCATGCCTTATAGTAGCACCAACTTGTTAGTCGATCCTGTGTAAAGGGAAACAATCTTTTGGGCATGCTTTGTTTAAATCTGTCAAATCAACACAGGTTCTCCATTTAACACTAGGTTTTGGTAATAGAACACAGTTTGAAACCCATTAAGGGTAAAAAGCTTCTCGTGTGAACCTGTTTTCCTTCATTCTTTCAACTTCTTCCTTCAAAGTCTTGGATATTTCTTTGTCGAGCATCCTCCTTTTCAACTGGACAGGTTTAATGTTCACCTTATGGATATTGAGAGCATAGCTAATTACGGTAGGGCTTATACCTACCTTTTCCTTGTGCGACCAAGCAAACATCTTGGTAGTGTTTTAAAAAAACTTTTGAGCTCAATTTTAAATTCCTCAACTAAGTTTTTTCTAAATTTTACAGTCTTTGTTGGCTTTTCCTTATCGAGTGGGACTTCCTCGAGGTCTTTGATTGGTCCTACTCTAGTATCATAATCCCCAATGCAAGAATAATAGTCTACTTCCTCGCCTTAGGCGGCACCCTATTTGGAGGGGTTCTGCTTGTTTGGGAAAGCCTACTCATGCTTAGCGAAGATGTTAACTTCCATTGTTGCTGTCGGCATGTTTTCTACTAGTCCAGCAAAATCATGCTGATCGTGCTAGTCCTTTTTTGGCAGTAGTGGTGGAAGAATTATAACATTCTTTGGCTCCCCTTTGGTTTCCTTTAACACATCCTATCCTAGCGTTGGTTTGGAACTTCATTGTTAGATGAAAAATGGACGTAATTCCTCTCAAATCAATAAGTATAGGCCTCCCAAGTAAGGTGTTAAATGTTGTAGTGAGATCGACCACAACAAAGGAAGCCATTACTATGTTATTTGTTAGTGCTTCTCTGACAAACAATTGTTCCTGTAAGAGACATTCCTTCTCCAATGAACCGTTTAATTTTTTGTGCATGGTTTGAGATCTCAACTAGAAATTTTGTGTGTAGGGCTCAGACAACAATCATATTAGCAATCTATGCCTCAATTACAAATGGGAAGTAGTGTAGAAATCTGACGTGGTTGACGTCTTCCTCGGTGAATGTAATAGGTTTACATTTGTGACGAGGCATTTTGGGAGTATGCTCCTCGACAGACAATACGTATTCACCAGGCTGATGGCATAGCATTCTGGCATATCATTCTAGATCCTTTCTGCTATAGCAAGCTAGGTGCGGTCCCCCACAAATCATGTCTAAACGCCCTGCTACAAGGGTTGGTGCATATGGAGTCCCTACAGGAACTAAGTTCTGGTCAATTAGGCATCGAACATATCTTCTAATCTTCTGATGGTTACCGATTTTTATCTTGTTCTGGATAAAATTTGAACATGATTTTTTGTTGGTGCAGCACTAGTTCCTAAATGGTTAGCCTTGTTGGCTTTCTGAATGACTTCTTATAATTTAATGAACTCGTTGTCTTGGTCAAGAAACTCTCTAGTCGAGTATAAAATCTTTCTTCATAGATCAGACCATAGTGGTCCTTTACTTTTATTCCAGCCATAATGGCCATCAACTTTCCATCATCTTTAACCATTTTTGAACGAGCAACTTCTTGAATAAATCATTGCACAATGTCTTTAAGAGGTTCACTGGGTCCCTTTTTAATGTCAATAAGGTCAATGAGCTCGGCTGGTAGACTTCCAGCAGCTAAGAACTATGACTAGAAAAGTCTCACGAATGCAGCCTAAGAATTAATGGTCCAAGGTTCTAGTTTGAAGAACCACTGATGAGTAGAGTTTGCCAATGTAGTAGAAAAAATCCTGCATCTAACATCATCCCGAACACCCTAGAGATCCGTTTGTATCTCAAAGTTGTTAACGTGGGAAAGTGGATCTTCCTTACGCATATACATCTTCCAAGTTGGCATCTTGAACTTGGGAGGAATTGTAAGGGCATTAATTCGGTCAGAGAAATTAGAGCCTGTCCTTCTCTCTAAATCAATATCATTATGCTTTGGTGCTATTCACTCCTGAACCATCTGAGCTAAAGCATCTAGAAATGCCTGAATAGCAGGTTCAACCACAGGAGCGGCTGCTGGTACAACAACTGGGAGTGTTCCAGCTTTATTTTTTGGTGTTGGAGGAATTGCATGTGCAATGTGTCCCACATCATTAGACCCATTACCTTCTCGAAGCTAGTCGAGAACATCACACAAGTCATGTCCCCAGTTTCCAAGTAAATTAAAGACATTGTTTCCTCTAGGTTGCCCCCCAGCATTTTGACCATCAACTCGAGGACCACAAAGAAGTGGTCTAGTAGGACAATTTGTTTGTTCGTGCTGCCTTGGTGGGACAAACGATCCTTCAGGCTATAGATTTTCCCGAGCAGGGATGTTCTGACGCCCAGGAGGCCTTGGTGAAACAAGTTTTCCTCTTAGAATTCCATCATTATGGCGATCATCATAAAATTGGTTATTGTGGGCTTGGTAGTATCTACTATATCCCTCATCGCCTTCATAGCAATCCTGGTAGGCTGTTCAATAACTTCTACTTACTTCCTGGTCGTTTCTTTGCCGAAATCTCCTCGGCGGGAGACCTTGATTATACCCAGTTCATTGATTACATGGAGGCTCATGGCCTTGATTTTTAATTGTTTCTTGTTCATTCCTTAGTTGTCAAAATTACTGACCATGTCCTGGGTTTTGTGGGTTAGGAGGTTGTCCTCCTCTTGAGACTGATCGCCTTGGTTACCCATCAGCATGCCTTCCTTCTCTAGATAATTTCCTACCACAACCTTGGCCTTGGTCTTGGTTGGGCAACGCTTGTTCATCTTGGTGGAGTTGGGGATATACTTTTGTTCAAGTTCCTTTGTTTGAGTGATTACTAGGAGTCTGCCCAGGTTGAACTACTTAGTTTAGAGATCTTGTTGTTTGAATGGGTTCTTGAACTCGACCAGTTGGGTTTGAGTTTTAGCATTTGCTCAGCCAGTGTTCTCATGTTGAGGGTTCACTGGTCCATTTCCCACAACTTCAGTTCGCTATAAGATATCTTCTAGTAGTCTTGTTGCTTCAGTATTACGGAAATCAACTTCTTCTTGTCGAGCTTCGAGGGCTCGTTGTCGTTGATCCATCTAAGAGAAAAAGTCTTTCCTCTACTTGTTCAGGGCTTCAACTACAACATCTTGGGTTGCTGCCTGATTTTCATGCTTGGCAACAAACTGTTCGTGCATTTTTGCCACAATGTCCTTCACCTGCTAAATGTGCGGGTTAAGATCTTCCCCCAAATCCATGTGGATCTCATAATGACCCATTTCTCCTCATGGAGGTAGATTTCCATGATGAGGGACCTACTGACCAAGGTACAAAGGGTGGAATTTACTGCTCAACGGGCGGTCATGTGGTCCAGTAGTTGGGTTTCCCTTTGTGGTTTATGGCTTTGGCTTCTAGTACTTATAGCCATTGATTCAGATTGGTTAATTGAAACTTCCTTGAGTTCAACTCTCAATGAAAGAACCAAAATGTGGACCAGCGTTTTGGTCAATGACAATGAGTCAAATTAAACAACAATTAAGAACTTCAAGAGCTGAATTCAAGTAAATGACACAAAATAATTTATAGTGGTTTAGACCCAATAGTTTGTAATGATCTATGTCCACATGCAACTTTATTAATAAAAAAAGATCTCAGACTCAAGATCAGAAGATAAAGATTCAACTGAGTTTCCTAAGCCCAAGAGAGAGAATAAAATTTGATAGAGATTTTGTATGTAAAGTGCACCTAAAAGCTAATAACTGTGAAATATCTCTCTTTATGGAATCTCTTAGTGGGCCATAAATTACAAGCATGAAGTAGGCCCTACATGCATAATGTGGGCTTGTTACAACTTATTACATAATAAAATAATACAAAAATTACATTCAAATATCACAATTGCAACGTCCCAAATTACCTAATGAGGCTTAGGGCCTTGATTAGGGGGCTAGGATGGCAAACTATGGAAAATTATGAGTTTATTTGATATATATGTGTATCATTATATGATTATGTGAGTAATAATATAATATGACTTCATATGCATGTTTAGGTGTATGAAATATGCATGTGAGGCCGTTTTACATCAGAAAGGAAATTATCATAATATGGCTCATTATGGGTATATTTTAAGTATATGTGCATATGTGTGATATATGTTTAAGACCACATTATTATGTTGATATATTTTGGTTACTCGGCACGAGGCGATCTTAGAGAGCATATTAGCAGGAAAGTCACAATAGGACCAATAACTGACTTGGGGTGAGTCAAGGGGTATTTTGGGTATTTAGTGCATTACTGAGATATTGGGGAATGAGAATAAATATTTGAGGATATATTTGTAGTTAGTGAGATTAGGAGGGAGTTCTGGGGATTTTGACCATTTTACCCTCCGGGACGTTTTTGGTACCTCGAGCCTTGGGCTTTGCTTAAGGATACTTGAACCCTAAGTAACCTGTCGTAAACAGAAAACACGTTCAGCACTCTCGTTATCTCTCCTGTTTACTCACTTGACTCTTCTTAGCATTTTTGAAGGAAACTCGAGTTTTAGAGCTCAGATTCAAGCAAGGTTAGAGTCATAATGATTCTACGAAAGACTAGTAGCTTGATAGCATGAGGATTTAGCTGGAAACGACTTAATTAGAGGTAATCTATGCTTTAGGTTTCTATGTTTTGAGTTCTTAAGCTTTGATTGGATTTTATAGTTTTGATGAGTTTTTGATTTGTTTGTGAATTGGGTTTTGAATGTTTTGAGCTGCTGAGTTGATTGGGAACTTTGTTTTTGGGATTTGGCTACGTTTGGATAGGTTTTGGGATGGATTTGGCTTGAGAAAAACAAACAAAAAATAGAGTTTTCATGTTGAGTCGCGACCTTGTTCTTGGGATGGCACGACTGTCTTGGATGCAGGGGAAGCAGGTGCCTTTGAGCCATTTGAGCCGCAGCGCCTTTGAAGGCACCCTTGGACATATGTGGAAATAGGGGAGAGCCTTGGGGCTCTATAACTTGGGGCGGGCTGTGACACAAATGTTTAGGCCGCGGTGCTTAAGGTGTATTTGGGCCCTGGGGCTCGGTATTTGGGCCCTAACTTGGGGCGGGCCGTGACACAAATGTTTGATTGCGGGAACTCAAACCTAAGGGCTTGCGATCAATCCTATTACCTGGTTTAGTAGGATTCGACATCCCGGAGGCTAGGACTTGGTCTGAAGCCTTTATTTACTCATTATTGACAGGATTCTATACTTGGTTGTGACTAGGTTATCGCTAGCATCTCAGAATCAGGATCGTGCTAGAGGGTCTTTCTTATTTTACATTACACTCGAATCTAAGGTAAGAAAATTGCACCCAATACATGATGTACATGATTAGGGCTTGGCCTGAATGTTGAATATAGACTTGATTAGGGCTTGGGCCCTTGAGAATGTGCATGACTATGATTGTGCCTGTGATTGTTGATTAAGCATGTAGAATGCTCTCTATCAAGATATTTTCTATATGATACATGCTTGTCTACATTATCTTATTGAAAAGACTTGACTTATAAGTTAAGAACCACAATAGCACATTGAGTGCTAGTCGAAAGCATTGACTTATACGTCAAGGGTGGCAATAGTGCGCTGAGCACTGGTCGATATGGTTAGGCCTAATTAGGAGCGCAACATAAGCTTGTCCGACCCAAAGGTTATTGAAGATTAAGCACCATGTACGTTGGGCCAGCTCCAAGGCTAGTTATACAGATGATAGGGCAATGGGCCCCGGGGTGACTTATTGGTCCCATATCCTAGGGCGCTGACCGCTAAGCCACAGTTTGATTCATTAATCATGTATTTTGGGCAATGAGTCCCGATATGATTCACTGATCATTTATTAGGGCAGCCGACCCCCATATGACATTGTAGTCATTTATATGAATGGTATGCATGCATCACTAAGGTTATTACTACTTTGCATGCTTAATATGATTTGGTAACGTGTTATTAACTGGTTATGAGTATGTTTAAGTTTTCTTACTGAGCCTTGGCTCATGGGTTGTATGTGGTGCAGGTAAGGGGAAAGGGAAGTTCGACCAGCCATGTGTTGGAAAGCTTTAGTGGCGACGTGTAAATATGCGGCTGCTTGACCACCATGGTCGGGGTTTCTCAGAGGGACTAGGGTTAAACCCTATTTTTGTCGCCTAGGTCAGCTGGTTGTAATTACCATTTTGGAATTGTAATATACTTTGCAATCGTTTATTATGGTATCCCATGTACAACTTAATGTTTTAATTAAATAACTATTCCTATTGGCAAAAAAAATTTGGCCCTAAAGTGTTAATCACGTTTAGTACACGGTTATGGCCAAATGACTCGTTTAGCAAGCCTAGCACGCTATGTTCTACACTGTTGGAGAGGATAAACTATGATTAGTTGGGTGATCCACGACTGACAAAGATCAGAGTGGATAGAAAATATACATTGTCAAATCAACTCACTTCTTACAAGAGAGGACGACATATATAGTTGACCAGTACGCATAACTCGATGAGAGAGAGATAGTGCGCCTTCATGGGGCTTCGAGGTCGATCGGGTCAAATCGCGACTGTAGAGTCCAAGAACTTTACTTAGCAAATTGTTTAGTAGTATTATAGTATGTTTAGTGTTATCATTGTTACTTTGGATTTTTGGTTCAGACCGGGAGTTATTTGGACACTCATAGTAGTACTTATAGATTTTCTAAGTTTAACCTATAGTTTAAGAATATTAAGTATAACCTAAGGTTTGATTAATGTGACTGATATTAAGGATTATATTATTATATTATAAGGTTTAGACATCAACCAATAGGATTTTAAGCACATGTTTTGAATGGTAATTAAGGATTAAGATTTTTGAGGATTAAATATAATAAGGAGTAAAGTTTGAATGTTATAGGGTCAGTCAGCAGCTTTGAGTACGTTGAGGGCTTAGTCAAGGCTGTTTACTCCATTCAAACTTAGCTAAAAATGTGTAATTTCGTGTTTAAATATTCAGTGTGTGCCGATATATCGCAGCTATAGGGGGCGATATGTCGCAGCACGTAGATACGGAAAACACGAAACGATGCACGGTCGCCTCGGGCATACTGGCCCAGGCGATATATCGCCTACAGGGGGCGATATATCGCCTCCTTCAGCATGGATTCAAACTCTTTTGAATTCATTTCCTTTCAGCCATTCAAACTCCTTCAACAGTCCAGCATCTTGTGAACGAGTCTTCAGCCTCTGCTGAACGATTATTCAAATGATTTTCACCTAAAAAGCCATTATTTTTATTCAAGTAAAATCAAGATATTTTCATTCCCAAACTCTATAAATAGGACCTAGTACCCAGCCATTATTCACCATTTGCTCTAAGTTCAGAGGCTGCTAGTGTTAAGTGAGTGTGAGAGTGTAAACACTTGGTTTGGGGAAAAACTATAAGCTTAAACATCATAAGCTTATCAAACACTTTGGGAAGTGAGTGCTATAGTATTTCGGTGGATGATAGATTGATCTTGCAATCTTTGAGGTAAACCCAAAACTCTAGTTCCTTTGTGTATTTTATGTTATATCCTTTCTCAAAACCTTCTACTCAGTCCCCTAACCTTATTCTTATTTTGGTTAGGCAATCCAAGCTTTTAAGCATATAAGTCGGTAAGTATGTTTTCTATGGTTTAGTCTTTCCATCTCTTTCATTTCATCTCCTTTCTTTAGACTTACTCTTTCTTATGGTTTTAGGAGTGTTCCAAAAGTCCCAACTCAGTCCATTATATCCCGGTAACTTTGGTAAGGAAAATAGGCTAGACTCAATATGTTATGTGCTTATGTTATCTATATGTTTTATGTTATTAAAAGTGTTATGATATGTATATGTGTATGTTTGTAGGCTTGGGCATATGACCCATATGACTAACAAGACCCCAAATGGGTTATGGGCATATGACCTACTTAGCTAGTAGGACCCCACTAATCCCATGGGCATATGCTTGTTTAGTCTATGGGACCCCAGGTAATAATGGCCATTATAATAAGTGAATTATGTGTTATGATATGTCTTTACGTTATTATGAAATTATGTTTATGTTTATGACTATGTGTTAGATTTTTCCTTGATGGGCATTAGGCTCATTCCTTTCTGTTTATGTGCAGGAAATAAGCTTTAGAGGTGGAAAGATTCGTGACGCTTAGAGGATGTGTATCGATGGTGAATGGAGTCAAGGGGCCAAGCGTTATTCGATTCGAGGATGTAGTCTTATTTATGTTTTTATGGTTTTTAAATGTATTTTTCCGCATTTTCTATGTAACCCTTTTTACTTTAAGTATTTTTTTGTTTTAAAGACAATGGGTACCCATATCCTACTTATTTTATGAAAGTAACCTTTGTTTCCATAAGTTTTCAATAAAATTATGGTATTTCCGCAAAAATGTAAGTTTTATGTATAGATTCGTTAATGGTCCAAGTAGTCTAGATTAGTGGGTCGTTACAGCGACCCCTCATTTACTTCCATGTTTTGGGGAAGTTTACAGAAGGCTATGGGTACACAACTAAGGATAGTATTGCCTATCATCCTTAGACAAATGGACAATTGAGAGGACGATACATATGTTAGAGCGCATGCTGCGAGCATGTGTACTAGACTTTAGAGGATCCTGGAGTAAATATTTGCTTTTGATAGAGTTTTCCTACAATAACAACTATCAGTCAACCATTGGAGTGGCTCCTTATGAGATGTTGTACGGTAGGAAATGTAGATCACCCATTCATTTAGATGTGACAGGAGAAAGGAATACATGAGTCCTGAGGCCGTACAGAGGGCCAATGAGGCTACTGAGAAGATCAGAGTTCGGATGCTTGCTTATCAAAGCAGACAAAAAAGTTATGATGATCCAAAACGCAAAGGCATGGAGTTCCAAGTGGGAGACTATGTCTTCCTTAGAGTTTCACCATGGAAAGGGGTGAGGAGATTTTGAAAGAAGGGTAGTTGAGCCCTAGAATTGTGGGACTATTTGAGATACTGGAGAGGATCGGTTAGGTGGCCTATAGGTTGGCCTTACCTCCGGCATTGTCGGTAGTACACAATGTATTTCATATTTTGACCCTTATGAAGTATGTGTCAAACGTGACTTATGTATTGAGTTATGAGAATCTGGAGCTTTAGGCAGATCTCTCCTATGAGGAACAACCAGTCTAAATACTAGACAGAAAGGTCAAGGTCCTTAGACACAAAACTATACCTTAGGTTAAGGTATTATGGAGGAACATCAAGGTTAAGGAAGCGACTGAGGAGCTGGAGTCAGATATGCAAAATAAGTATCCCGAGCTGTTCAGGTAATAGTTCAAGGATGAAATTCTTATAAGGATGGGATAGTTGTAACGTCCCAAAATACCTAATAAGGCTTAGGGCCTTGATTAGGGGGCCATGGTGGCAAACTATGGAAAATTATGTGTTTATGTGATATATGTGTGTATCATTACATGATTATGTGAGTAATATTATAATATGACTTGATATGCATGTTTAGGCATATTAAATATGCATGTGAACCCGTTTTTTATCAGAAGGGAAATTTTCATAATTTGGCCCATTATGGGTATATATGGAGTATATGTGCATATATGTGATATATATGTGAAACCATATTATTACGAAACATAATCATACACATAAACTATGAACATATATCATATACTATAACACATATATCATAATTCTAAGCCATATAAATGGTAACTATTGGGGTTTGCTAACTAAGCAACTATAAGCCTCATACTACAATGAGGTTTGCTAGTATGACAACTATAAGCCCCAAAAACATAAAAGTGTTGGGGTTTACTATATAGAAACTATAAGCCCCAAAACATACATATATCATAACACCTAAAATCATAATATAGCAAAATCATAACATATTATATAACATAGCACATATCACATAGGAACTATCCTATTTTCCTTACCAAATATCGGGATGTGAGAACAAGGATGAGATTTTGGAACACTCCTAAAAACCATTAATAGAAAGGTGAGCTTTCTAAAACAAAGAGATGAAAAGGAATGAACTCAACCACCAAGAAGGTACTTACCAACAAGAACCTCATGTTCAAAGAACTTAGATGCCTAACCACGAATGAAAACAGCGAGTTAGGAATTGAGTAGAGAAAAACTATAAAAACTAACGAAACAATACAGAAAGGAACTAGAAATAGGAATACCTTCGAATGCTTCTATGACCGAACTACACCTCAAAACAAAAATATACTATAAATCTTACTTCCCAAGTGTTTAATAAGCTTATAATGATAAAGCTTATAACCCCAACCCAAGTGTTTAATACTCTAAAGTAAACCTAGCAGCTTGTAGGCTCTGAACTCAACTTGAAGAATGAAAGAAGTGGCTGGGTACTAGGTCCTATTTATAGAGTTCAAGAATGAAAAGATCTTCATATAGCTTGAATGAAAATAATTACTTTTAATTGAAAAACATTTGAATATTCGTTCAGCATAGGCTTAAGACTCAGTCAAAGATTCTGGACTTATTAAGAGGTTAAGGATTAAAACTATTTAAAAATCATGCCCTAGAGCAGATGTATCGCCCCTGGTAGGTGATATATCGCCTTGGCTCATATTCTCGAGCCTCGTCAAAGTGGTCATGCGAAGTTACGTGTTTTTCATATCCCCGTGTGGCGATATATCGCCTCCTAGTGCTGCGATATATCGGCATACGCTGAAATATTATACACGTAATTGCACTTTTTCAACCTAATTTGAATTAAGTAAACAGCTTTGACTGAGTCCTATAACGATTTCAAAGCTGCTGGCAGACTCTGGGGTTTTCAAATATTACGCTTAATAAACTATTCCTCAAAAATACTTAATATCTCATTAAACATGCACATGACAAATGTCATTATCTTATTGGGTCTATCTAAGCCTTATAGTATATTAAATATCATCTCCATAATTAGTCATATTAATCAAACCTTAGGTTAGAATTAATATTCTTAAACTATAGGTTAAACTTATAAAATCTATAAGTGTTGCTACGAGTGTCCAACTAAGTCCCGGCTTGAACCAAAATCCACAGTAATAAACATACTATAACTACTACTAGCTATTACTATTACTACTACTATCTAACTAGCTAAGTAAAGTTCTTGGACTCTACAATTTTCCCCTAATAAAAAGAATTTCGTCCTCGAAATTTTCTTACCAAACAAATTCCGGATACCTTCCTTGCATGTCTTCCTCCAACTCCCACGTTGCCTCCCGTTCAGAACTATTACTCCATAGGACTTTGACTATCGAAATACTCTTGGACCGCAACTGCTTCATCCCTCTATCTAGGATGCTAACCGGTCGTTCCTCGTAACTCAAGTCTTTCTGGAGTGCTACGTATCGTACTTGAGGACGTGAGATGTGCTGACACATACTTGCGTAGCATTGAGATGTGGAACACGTTGTGACTATCTGCTAAGGTTGGCAGTAGGGCTAATCTATAGGCAACTGTTCCCACTTTGTCCAATATCTCAAAAGGACCTATAAAACGGGGACTAAGCTTGCCTTTCTTCCCAAACCTCTTTACGCCTTTTAAAGGAGATATCTTCAGGAAGACTTGATCTCTGACTTTGAATTCCACATCGCGTCACTTGGCATCTGCATAGCTTTTCTGATGGCTTTGAGCAGCAAGCATATGCTGTCTAATCAGCAATACTGCTTCTTGAGCTTTTATAATAGCTTCGTGACTGAGAAGCTGCCTTTCTCCTACCTCGTCCTAGTGTAGCGGCGATCGACACCTTCTTTCATAAAGCAACTCATAAGGTTCCATCCCGATCGTTGAATGGTAGCTATTGTTCTAGGAGAACTCTATCAGTGGTAAGTACTTATTCGATGATCCTCCGAAATCAAGTACACAAGCGCGTAGCATATCTTCTAAAATCTGTATCATACGCTCGGACTGTCCGTCTGTCTGAGGATGAAACTTTGTACTAAGACTTAACTTAGTACCCATGGCTTGCTGTAAACTTCCCCAAAATCTTGATGTAAGCACTGATCCTCTATCAGACACTATTGTCTTGGGGATTCCATGCAACCATAATATCTCTTGGACATAGATGTCTGCATATTGATATGCTGTGTATGAGGTCTTAACAGAGGAAATGAGCCGACTTGGTTAGTCTATCTATTACTGCCCAAGCTAAATCATGCTGCTTACTTGTTCGTGGCAAACCTGTCACGAAATCCATGGCTATATCGTCCCACTTCCATTCTGGTATGCTAAGTGGCTGCAATAAGCCTGCAGGCCGCTAATGTTCTGCTTTCACTTGCTGGCATATTAAACACTTAGACACAAATTCCGCTATGTCCTTTTTCATCCCTGGCCACCAATACATTGCCTTGATGTGTCATGAGTCATCTTGGTCGACCCTGGGTGAACTAAGTACGGGGTACTGTATGCTTCCTCTGAAATTATCATCTTAATTCTTTGATCATTTGGCGCGCATACCCGATCCTTATATCTCAATAACCCTTGACCAGATATTGAGAAATATGTGGCCTTGCCTTCTCTGACTGCATCCATATGTACCACTAGTGTGTCTTCATGCCTTTGCCCAATCCATATATCTTCTAGCAGATTTGACTAGATAGAAAAATTAGCCAGCTTGTCGACAACTACTTCGATTCTGACATTGATCAGCTCCTGCTGCAGTGGCTTTTCTATTCTGGGTAGTGTTTCTACACATCCATAACTCTTCCTACTTAGCGCATCAGCAACCACATTTGCCTTTACCGGGTGGTATAGGATTTCGCAGTCATAATCCTTTACTAACTCTAACCACCTGCGCTGCCTCATGTTGAGCTCCTTCTGAATGAAGAAGTACTTTAAACTTTTGTGGTCCATATAAATCTCGCACCGTTCTCCGTAAAGATAATGGCGCCAGATTTTCAACGCAAAGACCACCGCTGCTAACTCCATATCGTGAGTGTGATAGTGTTGCTCGTACTCCTTTAGCTGCTGTGAGGGGTAGGCTATTACCTTGTCATTCTGCATCAGCACATAATCCAACCCTTGCTTTGACGCATTGCAGTAGACTACAAACTTGTCATTGGGTGTCGGTACACAGAATATTAGTGTTGAGCATAGCTTGTCCTTAAGCAACTGGAAGCTTTCTTCACATCTATCATTCCAGTTGAATCTTTGCTGTTTCCGGGTCAGGTTGGTGAGCGGAGTGGCTATCTTAGAAAAGCCTTCTACGAATCTCCTATAATAACCTACTAATCCCAGAAAGCTTCTTACTTCGGATGCATTCTTTGGTCTTAGCCAATCCTTCACGGCCTCTATCTTTGATGGTCTACTGCAACTCCGTCCTTTAATATAATGTGCCTGAGGAATACCACTTGCGAAAGCCAAAACTCGCATTTCTTGAACTTAGCGTAGAGTTGATGTTCCTTTAGTCGTGATAGGATTAACTTCAAATGTTCCCCGTGTTCGACTTTGTCCTTGGAGTATACTAAGATGTCGTCAATGAATACTATGATGAATTTATCCAATAGTCCTTGAAGACCCTATTCATTAAGTCCATAAACGCGGCTGGAACGTTGGTAAGACCGAAAGGCATAACTATGAACTCGTAATGCCCATAACGAGTTCTAAAAGCTGTCTTAGGAATATCTTCTCCACGCACCTTGAGCTGATGGTACCCGGACCGTATATTAATCTTTGAAAATACGGTCGCACCTCGAAGTTGATTAAATAAGTCATCAATCTGGGGTAGTGGGTACTTATTCTTAATCATTACCTTATTCAGTTCGCAGTAGTCTATGCACATCGGCATACCTCCGTCTTTCTTCTTCATAAATAGAACTGGTGCTCCCCATGGCGAATGGCTTGGTCTAATGAAACCCAAGTCTAGGAGTTCTTGTAGTTGCGTCTTTAACTCCTTGAGTTCTGTAGGTGCCATCTGGTATGGTGCCTTGGAGATAGGCTCGGTGCCCGGTACTAATTCTATCATGAAATCAATTTCTCGAGTTGGCGGCAACCCTGGTAAGTCATCGGGAAATACTTCTGGAAATTCTTGTACAATGCAGACGTCTCCAACCTTAAGTGGTGTTTCCTTTACTACATCTGTGATGCTGGCTAAGAATGCCTAACATCCTTTTTCTATCATCCTTTGAGCTTTGAGAGATGATACAAGCGGGGTGTGTAGTCTAGAAACTGGTCCTATGAAGCATAGTCTCTAGCCGTCAGGATTCTCGAACGTCACTTTCTTGTGTTTGCAGTAGATGGGTGCACCATGCCGTGCTAGCCAGTCCATGCCTAGTATCACGTCGAAGTCCTTGATCTTCAGTTCTATCAAGTCTCCTTCTAATTCTACGTCCTCAATCTTGATCGGTATGCCTCGTACTATCTGTGATTATAGAACTACTTTTCCTGAAGGAAACTTTGTTACAAACCTAGTTCTAAATCTTTCACAAGGTTTGTTTATTTTTTTTATCATTCCTAACGAGATATACGAATGAGTGGCTCCCGAATCAAATAATACAGAACATATAATATTGAGGATAGAAACCTGACCTGTGACCACCTTATTGCTAGCATCAGCCTCTCCTTGGGTTAAGGAAAATACCCTGGCAGGAACCATCTTATCTTCCTTTTTCCTTTCTGTCTTGAGCTGATGACATTCTTTCTTCCTGAGTCCTTCTTGACCACAGTTGTAACATCCCTTGGTGTTTGCCCGGCATTCACCAGGATGTTTCCTTCGGCACTTAGCACACTGTGGGTACTCTACATAACTTGACCTACTACTTCCATTATTCTTCTCTGCCCTCTTATCGTTGTCGAACTTCTTATTGCCAGGATACCTTCTTTTCTGACCACTATTATTGTTGCTGGACTGATTGATGTTGTTGTGTCGGTTGTTGTTCTGACTAGTCTGAGGTTAATTATGCTGTCTTGGCTCAGGCTTACTGGCTTCTTCTTTACTAAAATTAGCCTGCAGCCTTTCTACTTCTATTGCCATTTCTAGAACATCGGCATAGGTAGTATTTCCTGGGTTTGCTAGCTTAACCCCTAGCTCGATCTTCGGTCGAAGTCCTCTAACGAACGTAGACACCCTCAGATAGTCAGTTAGAACATTTTCTGGTGCGCCGAGCACACTCTGCCACTGATAAATTCCCTTGCTTTAGGCCAGTGAACTCCTCAACTCTTGAAGCGAGTACAACCCAATTATAGTACTTCTTGTGGAACATCTCCACAAATCAGGTCCAAGTCATAGTGGCAACATCATGCGTCTGCTGGACTAAGTCCCATCATATCCTAGCATCCTTCTTGAGCAGAGAAGAAACGCAGGATATGCGGTCTGCGTTGCCTAGATTCATGTGTGTCAAGATTGGCTCCATGTTTCTTAGCCACTCTTCTTCCTCGAAGGGGTCTGTAGTCCCTTCAAAATTCAAAGCGTGTTGCTTACGAAACCGCTCATAAATTGGCCCCATGTGCTGAACTAGATATGGCCAATAATTCGCCATTGGCCATCCCCCATATGGACCAACTTGTTGGGGTGCGGAAGCCATTTGATGCGGCTGTGGTTGCGGAGGCTGAGTCTGAGGATGAGCCTGATGTCGCTGTTGCTGCAATAGTTCCTCCACTTGTTGTTGCAGTCTGCCGATCACTGCAGTGTTGTCAACTGGCGGTGTCGGTGATGCATTGCGGCTGGCAGTAGCACGCACTCCCCTTCTGCGAACTGGAGGGTCTTCATTGTTCACCGGCATTTCCGTTGGTGCGAGCAGATCTTTGGAGCGACATCGCAGCAGAGTTCTAACAGTTGAGAGAAACATGTCAGAACTTTATCCTAATAGTCTCTAAGGTAAAAACTTAATCTAAACAAACATAACTCGGACCTATTAATTATGACTTCTTATGAAAATTATATAAGTCTTCTTTATTATTAGAGTTGGGTTTCTATACTTAGAAAAATAAGCCATCTTTATTTTCTAAGTTTGTTTCTAATTATCCTATATGACTTAATTCTCAGGCTCGAAGCTCATCTTTGTTCCAAAGTTAACCATATTGAGGGAGGGCTGGGATCAGTAAAATCGTTCCCACTACTATGGCCCCCTAACTCTCTAAATAGGAACTTGGTTCATTTATTTGTATCCACCCTCACCGAACTTAGTCATTATTTATTATGATTGCAAAAGAAAAAAAATCAAACTCATATATGATAGCCAAAATAACCATGATATTAATTGGGAAAAAGGTTTTCACTTATTTACAATCATACAAGAAAGCAAATAAATGAAAATAAATAATTAAACTAGTCTATTCTAAAAATTGGGATCTTCTACATCCGATCCTTCATCTAGCATATCTTCTTCTATCTCTTCATAGTCATCATTGTCTTGTGCCTCAAAATGCCCTCGAGGAAGATTCGTAAAAATTCTATGTTTTTGTTCATTTGAAAATTGAAATTCCATTTTTGAAGTGAACCTAAGTATGAGAAAGTAATATCTCATAGCTACCAGTAGTTAATCTTCATCATCTATCGTATCCCAAATTTCTTCTAAGGCTGCAATCACGGTAGGATAATCTCTATAAAGTCTAAGTACTAAAACGTATTGCTCGGTTGATCTCATCATGATCTTCTTAGATTCTTGGAGGTGACCTATCTCCCTGTGGAACAAAAGTAGCCTCCGAGTGATTCTCTCTAATAGTCCTACGATGTTTCAGGGTTCTCTAATGCTTTTTAAAGCCTTAATGGCTCAGATATCCTCATAAGTTAATGCTCCGTTCATTCTTAACTGAAAACATAAAGACTAAAATCGTTAGCTATACATATAAACATAATAACTATAACCTAAACACTTACTTGGCGGTCAGATTTGGAGCTTTGAGTGTGTGTATCGAGGAGAACTTCATGCGGATGAACCATTGCTTTGATACCAACTGTAATGACCCAACGTATTTTAGACTTTGGACCATTAATAACTACTATACATGAATACTAATCTTAAGAAAACATACATATGAAATAGTCATAACTTCATTAAAAACTGTAAAACCAAAGTTAAAATACATAAAATTCAAAGTCGGATATGGAATCCTATTGTTTTGAAAATAAAACATAACAAAACTTAAATCTTAAATAAATTGGTTACAAAATCAAGTGTGGAAATACATAGAAATCAAAATTAAAAGACTTAAACAAGTTCATCCTGGAATCATTCACGCAGTCCACCAATTCCATTCTCCCTCAATACAAAATTCCAAACTGCCAAGAATCTTCCCACCGCCATACTATTTTCCTGCACATATAAAACAAAGGAATGGGCCTAATGCCCAACTAGGAAAATCTACTACAAGCATGAAACACAATCATACACATAAACTATGAACATATGCATATACTATAACACATATATCATAATTCTAACCCATGTACATGATAACTATTGGGGTTTGCTAACTAAGCAACTATAAGCCTCATACTACAATGAGGTTTGCTAACTAAGCAACTATAAGCCCCAAAAACATAAAAGTGTTGGGGTTTGCTATATAGCAACTATAAGCCCCAAAACATACATATATCATAACACATAAAATCATACTATAGCATAATCATAACATATTATATAACATAGCACATATCACATAGGAACTATCATATTTTCCTTACCAAATACCTGGATGTGAGAACAAGGACGAGATTTTGGAACACTCCTAAAAACCATTAATAGAAAGGTGAGCTTTCTAAAAGAAAGAGATGAAAAGGAATGAACTAAACCACTGAGAAGGTACTTACCGACAAGAACCTCAAGTTCAAAGAACTTAGATGCCTAACCACGAATGAAAACAGCGAGTTAGGAATTGAGTAGAGAAAAACTATAAAAACTAATGAAACAATACAAAAAGGAACTAGAAATAGGAATACCTTTGAATGCTTCTATGACCGAACTACACCTCGAAACTGAAATATACTATAAATCTTACTTCCCAAGTGTTTAATAAGCTTATAATGATAAAGCTTATGACCCCAACCCAAGTGTTTAATACTCTAAAGTAAACCTAGTAGCTTGAAGACTCTGAACTCAGCTTGAAGAATGAAAGAAATGGTTGGGCACTAGGTCCTATTTGTAGAGTTCAAGAATGAAAAGATCTTCATTTAGCTTGAATAAAAGTAATGAATTTTAATTGAAAAACATTTGAATATTCGTTCAGCAGAGGCTTAAGACTCGGTTAAAAGATTCTAGACTTATCAAGTGGTTAAGGATTAAAATGAACTTGGTTTCAAAATTATTTAAAAATGATGCCCTAGAGCTAATATATCGCCCCTGTTAGGTGATATATTGCCTGGGCTCATATTCCTGAGGCTCATCGAAGTGGTCGTGCGAAGTTACGTGTTTTTCGTATCCCCGTGTGGTGATATATCTCCTCCTAGAGCTTCAATATATTGGCATACGCTAAAATATTGTACACATAATTGCACTTTTTGAGCCTAATTTGAATTGAGTAAATAGGTTTGACTGAATCCTATAACGATTTCAAAGCTGCTGGCAGACTCTGGGGTTTTTAAATATTACTCTTAATAAACTATTCCTCAAAAATACTTAATTTCTCATTAAACATGCACATGAAAAATGTCATTATCTTATTGGGTCTGTCTAAAACTTATAGTATAATAAATATCATCTTCATAATCAATCGTATTAATCAAACCTTAGGTTATAATTAATATTCTTAAACTATAGGATAAACTTATAAAATCTACAAGTGTTGCTACGAGTGTCCAACTAAGTCCCGGCTTGAACCAAAATCCACAGTAATAAACATACTATAACAACTACTAGCTATAACTATTACTACTACTATCTAACTAGCTAAGTAAAGTTCTTGGACTCTACAAAAATGACTTAATGAGATGTAATCTAAGCTTTAAGTTTTTGAGTTTTGAGTTCTTAAGCTTTGATTGGATTTTATAGTTTTGATGAGTTATTGAATTGTTTGTAACTTGTGTTTTGATGTTTTTGGGCTGCTCGGTTGATTGGGAACTTTATTTTTTTGGATTTGACTATGTTTGGATAGGTATTTGGAGGGATTTGGCTTGAGAAAAATGGAGAAAAAATAGGGTTTCCATGTCGAGTCGCGGCCTTGTTCTTGGGGTGGCGTGACTCTCTTGGACGCAGGGAGAAGCAGGTGCCTTTGGGCCATTTGAGCCGCGAAACGGTTGAAAATAGGGTAGAGCCTCTGGGCTCTATGACTTGGGGTGGGCCGCGGCTCAAATATTTGGGTGGTGGCGCCTAGGGGATTTTTGGGTTCTAGGCTCGGTATCGATCCTACTACCCGGTATAGTAGGATTCGATGTCTCGGAGGCTAGGTCTCGGTCTGGTAGCCTTTATTTACTTGTTATTGATGGGATTCTATACTTGGTTATGACCAGGTTATTGCTAGGGGCTTGAAATCAAGATTGTGCTCGGGGGTTGTTCTTATTTTACATTACTCTTGGACCTAAGGTAAGAAAATAGCAGTGTGTACATGATTAGGTCTTGGCTCGAATGTTGAATATAGACTTGATTAGGGCTTGGGCCCCTGAGAATGTGCATGATTATGATATTTGCATGTTGAATGTTCTGTATCTGGATATTTGCTATATGATATATTCTTGTATGTATTATCTGATTGAAAATACTTGACGTATAAGTGAAGAATGGCAATAGCGCACTAAGCGCTGGTCGAAAGTGTCGACTTATAAGTCAAGGGCGGAAATAGCGCGCTGAGCGCTGGTCGATATTGTTAGGCATAATACGGAGTGTGTCATACGATTGTCTGACCCAATGGTCATTGAAAATTAAGTGTTAGGCACGCTGGGCCAGCTCCAAGGCTAGTTATACAAAGGATAGGGCAATAGGCCCCAGGGTGACTTATTAGTCCCATATCCTAGGGCGCTCAGGCCCAGTATGTAACTACCCAAATTTACTAATAAGGCTTAAGGGCCTTGATTAGTGTGTCGGGAGGGCATAACTGGATTATATGTGATTTAATGATTAAAATCATGTTATATGATTATTTGAATATCTGTGATGCATGACTATGTGTATTAGTATGCATGTAGGCCTTGATTAGGTTAGAAGGGCATAATTGTAATTTTGACCCGTTGAGGGCATAACTGGATATATTCGTGATAAATTGTCAAGAACACATTATTATGAGGATATATTTGTAACCTGTGACTCGGGGCGATCCTAGTGAGCGGTTCAGCGAAAAAGTCACGGTGGGGATTTATACCCGGCTTGGAGCGAGCCTGGGTGTAACTCTGGGAATTTAGAGAATATATTGGAGTTTATTTTGGTATTGAGGAATATAGCTGGTGATTAGTTAGGTGTCGGGAAGTAAGCGGTAAATATTAGAGGCATTCGGGGAATTAGCGGGAATTGGGTGTAATGACTAAAATTCCCTTAAGATGTTTAAGAGTTTAGATATAAAAGGGAGGGAAAATTGGTCATTTGGCTTATAAGGGAAAAGTATTATTAAGCTTTATGCCATAGTGGATAGTGTAGAAAGAGTTGGAAGTTTGAAGAAAGAAAAGAAGAAAAGGAAGGGAAAAGTGGGAGACTCTATTTTCTATCTCTCGGTTTAATCTTCTCTTCATCAATTCTTGAGGTCTCTTGGAGCTAAAACTCAGGGGGAGTCTGGGCAGGAGCTTGAGGCTAGGGTCCTTGGTTTGGCTTGAGGAGTTAGCAAGAGTAGTCAATCCAATTGAGGTAAGGTCTAAGGTTGTTTTTCAGTTTCTGGTTCCTAGTATTGATATGGATTTTCAGCTGAGCTTTGATGGGGAATTCTAGGGAGTTGAAGCTAAAGCTTTGAGGAGGTGAAGGCTAAGCTAGTGTGGAGGATAACCTAGGTTGAGCTCATCCATCAAAGGTAAGAAACTCTGGTTTAAATTCTGTGATTTCAGTTGGTTTCTGTTGAGTTTTGGAGCTCTAGGTTCAGCCATGGTGAATTTTGTGTTTTGGGCTGCATGTGATTGAATTTCTTGTGGTTGGGACTTATGGGATGAGTTGAGGATGTTGGGAGGCTTGTTTTGATGTTTGGTTGAGGTTTGAGAAGGTTTGGCTCAGGAAAGTTTGAAGGAGAAAAAGTTGTGTTGGGCTGTGATGTGTCTAGCGCTAGTCACTGGGCGCTACAACCCTAGGTCCCAATGTTCCGGAGCCTTTTGGCTCTATTTGCAGTGCTATATGGCTCTCCTTAGGGTGTTGTAGCACTACCTTGTTCCCAGAAAGGGGTTTTTAGGTTATTTCTTAGGGTTTTTGTCCGGGGGGCTCGGGGTTTGATTCCACCACCCCGTTTGGTGGAATTAGGGATTCCTGAGGGCTCGGGATTGGTCCTGAGGCTAGGTTTTGGATTTGAGGTTTGGTGACTAGGTGTACGCTAGGACTCAGACGGGATCGTGCTTGAGCATCAAATTGAACAAAGCTAGCGAATCTAAAGGTAAGAAAACTGCACTCGGTTATGTGTTTAGGATGGGAGTAAGAGCTCCCTATATTTGTATAACTTCATATATGGTATTATGCCATGGGACATGTGATAAACGACCTAAGGGTTCCGTAAATAATACTTGCACACAAGGCGCAGTATACTTGGTATGCTGAATACTTGATTAACATGAATGCTTAGACTGTTGAGTACATGCTTATGCGGTATTAGTTGTCTGATTGTCTGTTGAATGATTATGCTCTGTTATTGTGTTTTCTTGCTGGGCCTTGGCTCACGGGTGGTACGTGGTGCAAGTAATGGCAAGAGCAAGTTGGACCAATCCTGAGAAGGACAACTTCGGGGCTGAATGTACATAACCAGCTGATTGGCCGCCATGGCCGAGGAGTGGAAAAGGACGAGAAAAACCTATTTGTCTGGTTTGCCTTAGAGTGGCTAACAACTGTATTTAAATCTTAAATATTTTGTAAGCGATCTTAAACTTATTAATTTCAAGATCCCATGTAAAAAGAAAATGTTTATTTATAAGAAATGAAGCTTTTGAGACCAAAATCTTTTTACCCTAGTTCAACTATAATTTTAGTAACATGATTCTAACTAAATGACTTCATTAACAAGTCTTTCACCTTTATAAACACACAGTGCAATAGTTTTGGCTATCCAGGGCATTACAACTTGGTGTCAGAGCGGCCTAGGTTTAAGGGTTCCTGAAGACTGTCTGGCATGTACATTTGCCGCGAAAGACAAGCTTGACTCAGGGTTTGGTAATTGTGTATACATGATTATATGTTTAAATGATTTGAATGAAATATGATTGTTGGTATCTGCTTGATTAATAGGGAGCATGAGATACTGATAGGGCCTGGCCCTTGACTATTGCATGATGGTATTGAGGCGTGCTTATCAGCACTACTATGCATGTGAATGAATACATGGATGAATATTTGGACAAACTGTTATATTCTGATTGTTTGTGAATGTTTGGGGTTCTAATGGTGGATCATGGAAGAATTATTACCCTGTCATCATAGTCTGTCTGCCGAGTCGTTGATTACAGATTGACTTTTATAATTATGCGTCCAAGAAAATCTACACAACTAGCTGGCAACAGGTTTGAGACTAGAGATGATGACCAGGGCCAGACCCCTCCGCCCGTCCCTGAGGACTGGCAGTAGCTTATGGCAAACATGCACGCTCGGCTACAGAGCCAGGATGAACAGATCCGAATTCTGCGGCAGCTGGCTCCATCAGGGAGTGTTGCCCCCATTGTGCCACCTGCAGTGGTACCTGTTGTATAGCCAGTAGAGGTTGGGAATAGATGGGAGTCGTTGTATGAGCGGTTCAGGAAATAGCAGTCCCTGATCTTTGAGGGAGGACTTGATCCGCTGAAGGCTGAACAGTGGATGACCATGATTACTACCATTCTGGACTTTATGAGGGTAGAGGGACATGACTGAGTGGCCTGTGCCACATATATGCTAAGAGAGGATGCCTGAATCTGGTGGGAGGTGGCATCATAGACCAGGGATGTTACTACCTTGACTTGGGAAGGATTCAAGGACCTATTCATTCAGAAGTACTATAATGTTGCCATTAGGGCAGTGAAAGTAAATGAGTTTGTGGGGATGGTTCAGGATAGCGTGACAGTTACAGAATATGCCCTAAAGTTTGACAGACTTACAAAATTCGCACCAAATCTTGTGCCTACTGATGCAGCTAGGCAGGATAGAATTATTAGAGGGCTTAATGCGATGATAGCCCGAGATGCGTGGATGGACAACTTATGCCCAGCATGTAGAGAAGGCTCTTACCGCTGAGGAAGCAGAGAATAAGATATGGAGGGAGAGTGCAACGAGACGGGAGGGTCGCAGGGAAGTGCCTCCATATTTTGGTTCTGGTAGGGGCAGAGGCCCCAGTGATTTAAAGATGGAGACCCCTAATGCGTCGACCGCTCCTGGTCCTGATAGGAGAGGTCGGGGTACTCAGGGTGGCCGTCATGGAGGCGGTGATTCAGGGAGGACTTATCTCGAGTGCCCGAGGTGCAGAAGACGCCATCCGGGTGAGTGTCGGGCTAAGGCCTGTTATGTGTGTGGGGTGGTGGGACACCTCAAGAAAGACTGCTCGACAGTGAAAAAGGGAGATGCGGGGAAGGTTGGCAGCTTGACTCCAGCTCCAGTGTTCACCCTGACGCAGGAGGAGGCCGAGTCTAGTCCCTCAGTAGTGACAGGTTAGCTTGCTAGTGTTGGCTCTCCTTTTATTGTATTGATTGACTCTGGTGGTAGACATTCGTTTATTTATAGTAAGGTGATTGATAGGCTGTGTAGACCTAGTGAGTACTGTACTTTAGGGTTTGGGACTATTTTCCCTAAAGGGGAACTGGTAGTATCTAGGAGGTGGGTTAGAGCACTGCCAGTGATAGTTGATGGTAGAGAGTTGTCAGTAGATTTGATTGAGTTAAGTATGGAGGACTTTGATATGATCTTAGGTATGGGTTGGCTGGTTAGATATGGAACTACCATTGACTACAGGATGAAGATGGTGACCTTTGAGCCAGAGGGCGAGGATCCCTTTGTTTTTGTGGGAGCGGTGCATGGACCCCACGTACCCAGGATATCGGCACTGAGAGCCAGAGATCTGTTACAAGGAGGGTGTATAGGTTTTATGGCTAGTGTGGTGGATACCACCAGGGCTTTGCCAGCAGGGCAAGAGGAGACCAGATTGGTTTGCGAGTTCTTGGAAGTGTTTCCTGAGGACTTTCGGGGGTTGCTGCCGTGTAGAGAGATTCAGTTTGTCATTGAGTTGGTGCCAGGGACAGAGCCAGTGTTGAGGGCACCATATAGGATGGCACCAGTAGAACTGAAAGAATTGAAGATACAGTTGCAGGAGCTTCTAGATTTAGGGTTCATCAGTCCTAGTTACTCACCGTGGGGTGCTCCTGTTTTGTTTGTGAAGAAGAAGGACGGGACTTTGAGACTGTGTATAGACTACAGGGAATTGAACAAGTTGACTATCAATAATAAGTATCCCCTACCAAGGATGGACAACTTGTTCGATCATCTGCAGGGTAAGATGGTGTTCCCGAAGATTGATCTTCGATCTGGTTATCACCAGCTGAGGATCAAGGACGAGGACATACCAAAGATGGCTTTCCGAACGAGGCACGGGCATTATGTGTTTCTGGTCATGTCGTTTGGTTTGACCAATGCCCCAGCAGTCTTTATGGACCTAATGGACAGGGTGTTCAAAGACTTTTTGGATCAATTTGTTATTGTCTTCATCGAAAACATCTTAGTGTACTCTAGTTCAGAGGCAGAGCATGAGTTCATCTTTGATAGGTTCTACAGAGGTTGAGGGAGCATCAGCTGTACGCCAAGTTTAAGAAATGTGAATTTTATTTACCAGAAGTGACATTCCTTGGACATATCGTGGGTGCATATGGGATTAAGGTGGATCCATCGAAGGAAAAGTGGGAGACTCTATTTTCTCTCTCTCGGTTTAAGCTTCTCTTCATCAATTCTTGAGGTCTCTTTGAGCTAAAACTCAGGCGGAGTCTGGGCAGGAGCTTGAGGCTAGGGTCCTTGGTTTGGCTTGAGGAGTTAGCAAGAGTAGTCAATCCAATTGAGGTAAGGTCTAAGGTTGTTTTTCAGTTTCTGGTTCTTAGTATTGATATGGATTTTCAGCTGAGCTTTGATGGGGAATTCTAGGGAGTTGAAGCTAAAGCTTTGAGGAGGTGAAGGCTAAGCTAGTGTGGAGGATAACCTAGGTTGATCTCATCCATCAAAGGTAAGAAACTCTGGTTTAAATTCTGTGATTTCAGTTGGTTTCTGTTGAGTTTTGGAGCTCTAGGTTCAGCCATGGTGAATTTTGTGTTTTGGGCTACATGTGATTGAATTTCTTGTGGTTGGGACTTATGGGATGAGTTGAGGATGTTGGGAGGCTTGTTTTGATGTTTGGTTGAGATTTGGTTGAGTTTTGAGAAGGTTTGGCTCGGGAAAGTGTGAAGGAGAAAAAGCTGTGCTGGGCTGTGCTGTGACTAGCGCTAGTCACTGGGTGCTACAGCGCTAGGTCCCAAAGTTCCAGAGCCTTTTGGCTCTGTTTGTAGCGCTATAGCCCTCTCCTTAGGGTGTTGTAGCGTTATCTTTATACCAGAAAGGGGTTTTTAGGTTATTTCTTAGGGTTTTTGCACGGGGGCTTGGGGTTTGATTCCACCACCCCGTTTGGTGGAATTAGGGCTTCCCGAGGGCTCGAGATTGGTCATGAGGCTAGGTTTCGGATTTGAGGTTTGGTGATGATTTTGATCTATGGCTGTGACTAGGTGTACACTAGGACTCAGATGGGATCGTGCTTGAGGATCAAATTGAACAAAGCTAGCAAATCTAAAGAGAAGAAAACTGCACCCGGTTATGAGTTTGTGATGGGACTAAGAGCTCCCTATATCTATATGATGTCATAGAAGGTATTATGCCATGGGACATGTGATAAACGGCCTAAGGGTGCCATAAATAATACTTGCGCACAGGGCACAGGTCGGCCACATGTAGCTGAGGACAGCTTAATATTCACTTTGCTTGATTTAAGTGGGCCGGAGTCAGTGGGATAAATAGAGGGTGCGGCCTAAGGGCATTAACCCTTGTTATCTTATGTGAATTCATTACTGATATGAAATGATATACTTGGTATGTTGAATACTTGATTAACATGAATGCTGAGATTGTTGAGTTCATGCTTATGCAGTATGAGTTATCTGATTGTCTGTTGAATGATTATGCTCTCTTATTGTGTTTTCTTGTTGGGCCTTGGCTCACGAGTGCTACGTGGTGCAGGTAAAGGCAAGGGCAGGTTGGACCTGTCGTGAGAGGGAGAGCTTTCGGGCTGAATGTACATAATCAGCTGATCGGCCGCCACGGCCGAGGAGTGGAACAGGACGAGAAAAACCTATTTGTCTGTTTTGCCTTAGAGTGGCTAGCAACTGTACTTAAATCGTAAATCTTTTGTAAAAGATCTTAAACTTATTACTTTTGGGATCCCATGTAAAAAAAAATGTTTATTTATAAGAAATGAAGCTTTCGAGACCAAAATCTTTTAACCCTAGTTCAACTATAGTTTCAGTAACACGTTTCTAACTAAATGACTTGATTAGCAAGTCTTGCACCTTTATAAACACATAGTGTAATGGTCTTGGCTATCCAGGGGGTTACACAGTATGATTCTTTAATCATGTATTTTGAGCAATGAGGCCCGGTATGATTCAATGATCATTTATTAGGGCAGCTGGCCCCCATATGATGTTGTAGTCATTCATATGAATGGAATGCATTCATGTGTAGGGTTATTACTGCTAGGCATGCTTAATATGATTTGGTAACATGTTTTTAACTGCTTATGAGCATGTTTAAGTTTTCTTGCTGAACCTTGGCTCACTGGTGCTACGTGGTGCAGGTAAGGGGAAAGGAAAGCTGGACCAGCTATGAGTTTGAGAGCTTCGGTGGCGATGTGTACATATGTGGCTGCCCGACCACCACGATTGGGGTTTCTCAGAGGGACTAGGGTTAAAACCTATTTTTGCCACCTAGGTCGGCTGGTTGTAACTTTTGAGTTTTAATTACCTTTTTGGAACTGTAAACAATTTTGTAAACGTTTATTGTGGGATCACATAAACAACTTAATGGTTTAACGGAATAACTATTTCTTTTGACCAAATATTTTAACAGAAAACCGTTAATCACGTTTAGTACATGGTTATGGCCAAATGACTCGTTTAGTGAGTCTTGCACTATTTAAAATACACAGTGTAGCGGTCTTGGTTATCCAAGGTGTTATGACTATAAATATCCCCTAAAATCTCGGTCTTGGCTATCCAAGGTGTTATGACCAAGCCTCATTTTCTCGACCAGCAACCTTTGTGCAATTAGCTTCGATCTCTTCAAGGTGGAAAGCTTCTTCCATGTTGATTGAGTATATTCGACCATCTCATGTAGGTCGATTAGCACAAGTAAACTTAACTCTTTTTTCTGCCACATGTCCTTTTCACATGCCACATCATTGTGTAGTGATAATCACTGGTAATATCTCATTCTAGCCCAAGTGCACATATTTTAGATGCTCTTGTAGTGGTTTCAATTCAATATTTGGTTGTGTCATAATAGACGGTGTAAACTATTTATGATAAATAGGTAAACCCAATAACGATACCTCTTTAAACGTTTCTCCCCTACTATTAAGTGCGGCCATAACCTCTTTGAATTTAATAGTGATGTCTTCTTTCTTGAAATAAAGTTGTTCCCTCAAAACATCATCTAAACAGTACTCTCCATGCAAATCCAAGACTCTTTGTGACAAGGAATCCAAGATATTAATTGAATAGACTAAATAAACATCACTTGGATACTTCATAGCCTCAAAAATGTTGAAGCGCTTCACTTCACCATCAAATTCCATGGTAAATGTAGCCCCGTGAACATTAATTTTTGTTATATCTGTCATTAAGAAAGGCCATCCTAATAATACTAGTGTAGAGCATGGAATGAAGTCATCTTCCATATCAAGAATGTAGAAATCCACAGGGAACACAATCTCATTCACTTTGACCAAGACACCCTCTTCTACTCCTCATGGATAAGCATTAGACTAATCAACTAATTGAATAACCACCCCTTTATCTTCAAGTGGTTCAAGACTCAATGAGTTATCAATTAAGTAAGGCGTCAAATTAATGGAAGCCCCACAATCCAACATACATCTCTCAATCCTTTTATTACCAATAGTGCAAGGAATTGTAAATGTTCCAGGTTCTTGACACTTTGGTGAGAGTTCTTTGAAAGTACCACTGAGACATTATCCCCCACACTCACTTTTTCATTCCCCTTCAGCTGCTTCTTATCGGTGCATATCTCCTTTAGAAACTTTTCACTATGAGTCAATTGTTTAATAGATTCAAGTAAAGGTATATTTACCTCCACTTTTCGGAAAGTCTCCAAAATTTACTTTTTCAAGTTCATCTTTCTTTGTCTTTTTCAAATGACTAGGAAAAGGAGGAGGAGTGACATAAGTGGGAACACTTGGCTTAGGAATAGGTCCTGCATTAGGTGACTCGTCCTTCTCTTGTTGGGAGGATTTATTATGAGGTAATGGTGCAGCTGTCGAGGTTGGTGGAATAGTGGGTGGATCATAAGCCTTGCCACCTCTTAATGTGATTGCATTTGAATTCTCCCTTGGATTCCTCATGGTCTATGAAGGTAACTTCCCATGGTTTTGTGGCTCATTTTTGCTCAACGATTAAGCAATTTGACCCATGGTGTTCTCCAAATTCTTGAGGGATGCTTGAGTACTCTTGAGAATAACATGGGTTTGTTGCTGGAATTTTACATTGCTCCATTGCATCTGAATATTAAAAGCCATGAAAGCTTTTAACATATCTGAAAGAGATGGTTCCAATATTTTGGCACACTTGTAGAACGTTTTTTAGGACAAGATGCATAAGATTGTTGAGGTCTTTGCTGAAAATCAAACTATGGTGGTCTGGTGGGTGCAACTTGTTAATTTCCATAACGAAAATTAGAATGATCCTTCCATCCTCATTATAAGTAATAGCACATGGGTAATACCTCTGCCTAGGCTGGCCTGGGAATCCCCCCATAGCATTCACCTTCTCATTGACATATTCTTAAAGAGTGGAACAAGCATCAGTGGGATGCCCCATCACCTGACATATAACACAAGGACTAACTTGTTAACTTATTTCCATCTGTTGCACCATATTCGTCGACTAAGCAAGCTGCCACTCTACATTAGAATTCACCTTATTAACCCCACTTACTGGTACTTCTTGACAAACACCATATTGTTGGGAATTAGCAGTCATATTAGAAATCAATCTCCTGGCTGCAGTAGGAGTCTTATCAACCAAAGCTCCCCTACTCGCTGCATCAATCATATTCCTATCAAATGTTAAAATCCCTTCATAAAAATATAGGGTGAGATGCTCACTTATTTCATGGTGTGGGTAGCTAGCACATAATCTTTTGAACCACTTCTTATACTTCCATCCTTAGATGCCAGAAAGTAACACTCCTAGAATAATGTCTTCATCTCATTCCATGTGTTCACCGTTCTAGGAGGAAGATCATACAGCCATTCCTTAGCAAAATCCTTCAAAGGGGATGGAAATGCTCTTAACTTAATATGTTCTTCAGTCACTACCATTGATTTCATACTAGAACATACATTATAAAAATCTTTCAGATTATTGTTTGGGTCCTCTCCTGGTAGCCCATGGAATGATGGTAATAAATGTATCCCAACTTGTTCGAAGATGACATCCAAAGTCGGATAGTGTATACATAATGATTAATGGTCTAGATCTGACGCCACTAACTCTTTCAAAGTCCTATCCTGAGCCATTTGGGACTTAATTGATGAATCTTGGTCAAGATCGTCATCAGATGGTAATGACACTTGTACAAGATTCACTTTCCTTGTCTTGTCTCAAGAAATTAATGTATTGCTTGTAGTCTCTATTGAGTATCGTCGCCAGACATGTACACCTAAAATTGCCAAGGTAATGAACTAGTTAGTAAAAAGTTAATTAATTTGAATAACAAAAAGACTTATAATAGTCCCCGGCAACAGCGCCAAAAATTTGATGCATGTTGTATGTCGTGTACATTTACTAAATATTTTATTTTTAGTATTACTGATTACATAGTATAATTGTAAATACAGGTCGAACCCGCAAGAACTATTGACCAATTTATTATTCAAAAACAAAGAGAAGAATTAAAAATGGGATTTTTCTTTCAAGATTCAATAACATAAAATAAAATAATAAGCAAAGAACAATTGATGATCACGATTTTGAAGAACAGTAATGAATTATTCTCCACCTTCGACAATCAATCAATCTACAATGACAACATTATTCCATATTCCCAATTAAACTATTAACCTCGCAGATAACACTTAAGTAGTCAATTATCCTAGTTTCCCTATCACAATTAAATAAAGCTAAGCGCTCATTACTTAATTCTTTTTACCAAGGAATTAACCCATCAAGCATGTGATCTATTTTACTCAGGAAAAGCATTACATTCAGTGGAAAATTTTTAATCTAGAACACAAATTCATTAACTATGCAATTCATTGAACGAAGGTTTTATTCTTCATCACAATTAAAATAATATTTACAATATTGAATTGCAATTTATCACTCTACTTAGAACCCTAGACTATTAGGTGAATAACAATCTTAAGATGACAATAGGACAATGTAACACCCTTATTAGTTGGCCACCTTACAAGATATCACAAGATTCATAACATTCAATTAGAAGAATAGAAGCAGTTTAATACAAAGGGATTTAAGGAATAAAATTCATCATTGCATTCATGATTTCATGTCTCATGTTTTGAAATAACCCTTAACCTAAAAGAGAATTACTCCATAATCACAAACATGATCATAAACTTAACCATAAATTGAAAATAATGAACTTCTAGAGAAAATAAGAAACACTAGATTGAATGTAGAAAATAGTGGTGTCTTTTCTTCTCCTCTTCAGTTCCGACTACAAAATTCATAAAAGTTATTCTAGAAATTATCCCTAAACCCTTTTATATTCCCCTTGAAATTAAATTTAAAAATTAAAATTTGAAGCTGAAAAAGTATCTCAAGCCGCGACCACATATGTTCACTGCTTCAGCCATGACATTCAAAATTCAAAAACACGGGCTTAGGCCGCAGCCATGAATATTCCTTGTCGCGGACGTGAGTCATTGCCTATGTGGACGTGGCCTAGGATATGTATTGCTGGGGCCGAACAAGCCTTTTCTGTTTTCTTCATCTTTCTTCAAATTCTTCAACTCCAGGTCTCAGCCTTGGATTTAGGGACTTCTAAAATACTTCAAACTCTTTATAAACTTTATTTTCCCGAGTCTTATTGTCTTCTGTCAATATCTAGTCATAAATTACACAAATTTTGTCAATAAACTCTCATAAAATATTTTGTGGCCGAAGAATCAAAGACTCGTAAAACAAAGTTAGAAACAAATAAAAATGCTACAAATCAGCAATATCTAAGTGAGAAGGGATAAAAAATATATTATCCAAAATGCTCTTATCAGGATGCATTCGTGAGACTTTTTTACGCACAATTCTTTGTTGCTGGGACTCTACCTGCTAAGCTTAATGACCTTGTTGATATTAAAAAAGGACTCAACGAGCCTCTCAAAACCTACGTGCAGTGGTTTATACAAGAAGATGCTCGTTAAAAAATGGTTAGCGATGATGCAAAATTGATGGCCATTGTGGCCAAAATAAAAGTTAAAGGACCACTGTGGTTCGATCTAAGAAGAAGCACTGTCTACTCAATGAGAGAGTTCCTCGACCGAGCAAATGAGTTTAATAAATTAGAGGAATCCATTCAGAAAGCTGACCGGACTAACCAAGCAAGAACTAGTTCTGCACAAGATAAAATCTCAGGTGCAAATTCTAACCAGAACAACACAACCAATTGTAATGAGAATAAGAATGACAAGAACAGTAGGAACCAAAACAACAATTCCAATAGTGCCAATAATAATGACAATAAATGAGCAAAAATCAATGATAAGCCTCAAGAGTGCGTGCCCCACTTCACCACCTACTCTACACTATTAGAGTCATGAGTACATGTTTTTCAAGCCACACAGGCTTAGGTTCCCTAAAGGAAACCATCTCCTATCCGAAAAAGATATAAGTAAAAGGGACACAATAAATTCTGCAAGTTCCATAATGATTGCGGACATCACACTAATGGGTGTAATTAAGTCAAGAAAAAAATTGAGTTCCTATTTCGTCAAAATCGCCAAGCAATGAGAAGATATGGTCGTCGACCACTCGATCAGCAACTAGCTGCTGTAGGAACAACAAATGTAACAGCCTAACAATCATTACCTACCCCAGTTGCAGGGCAACAAGACATGATCTGTGGAGGACCAAACTTAGCTGGTGATAGTAGAAACGCCCAAGAACGATATGCCAGAACACTATGGCATGAGCTTGGAGAGAATGTGCTGGATGTCAACGAGCCTACTCCAAAAATGCTTCGGTATGAATGTAAGCTTATTACATTTACCGAGGAAGACGCCAGTCATGTTAAATCCTAGCACAAAGATCCATTGGTCATTGAAGCACAAATTGCTAATATAATTGTTGCTCAAACAATGGTTGATCATGGCTCTTTAGTCCATATACTTTTCAAGTCAAATCTTGAAAGAATGAAGCTTTCAGTTCGAGACCTCAAACCCTGTACGCAGACTTTGTATGGCTTCACTTGAGAAGGGGTGGCTCCAGTAGGAACAATCAAGCTAGCAGAGCTATTGGAACGACACCAACAAACAATACAGTAATGGTTACTTTTCTTGTGGTCGATCATCCATCCGCATTTAGCGCATTGCTTGGTAGGTCTATACTAATTGATGAAAGAGTGATCACATCCATTTTCCATCTCACACTAAAGTTCCCAACCAATGTTAGGATAGGATGTGTTAAATGAAATCAAAGATAGGCCAAAGAATGTTACAATTCTTCCATCATTACTGCTTAAAAGGGTTAAAACACGATCAACATGATTTTTGTTGGACCAGCAGTAAACAAGCTGGCATCATCTGTGGAAGTGAGAAACTCAAAGGTACACAATTTGAAAACCTCGAAACAGGGCGTTTCCCAAAGAAGGTACACAATTTGAAAACCTCACTATGGGGATTATGATACTGGAGTAGGGTCATTCGAAGACCTTGAGGAACTCCCACTAGATGAAGAAAACCGACCAAGGCAATAAGAATCGAAAAAAACTTAGTTAATGAAGTCAAGAAGGAACTCATAAGTTCTTTAAAACACAACTAGAACGTGTTTTCTTGGTCGTAGAAAGATATGATAGGCAATATCTCTAACGTGATTAGCCATGCCTTGAATATTGATAAAAACTATTTCAAGCCTTTCCAGCTAAAAAGGATGTTGCTCGACAAAGAAAGATCCAAGGCTTTCAGGGAAGAAGTGGAATGATTGAAACCAAATGGGTTTATACGAGAGGACTTTTTCCCTGAATGGGTTGCGAACGCAATTTTAGTATCAAAGCCCAATGGAAAATGGAGAACCTATGTTGACTTCACAGATCTAAACAAGGCATGCCCAAAACATTTTTTTCCTTTGCCTAGGATCGACTAGCTCGTTGATGCTACTACTGAGCATGGATGCTTACTCAGGGTATGATCAAATTAGCATGCACCCTCCTAATGAGGAGTATACTAGCTTTAGAACCGACATAGGCTTATATTGTTGCAAGGTAATTCCTTTTGGACTAAAAAATTCTAGTGCGACATACCAACGATTTGTCAATATGATTTTCAAGAACCAGATAGGCAATCACATGGAAGTCTATGTTGATGATATTCTGGTTAAATCAAAAAAGGCTAGGGGCACGTTCAAGATGTAGCAAAATGCTTTCATATCGTAACATTAAACTAGTTAACCCTTTCTACAACACATGATGATAACTTTTTTTTAAAAGTATTTTAATAAGTGATGTAAAAGAGCTGGAGAGTAATTTTTTTTTACCAAAAATTAGGCAGTGGCTTTTCCTAAAAGCTAGCAAAATCTAAAATTTTTATTTTTCTAAACTTTGGACAGTCACATTCCTCTTTTGCTATCCTTTCCCTTTCATTGTGAAGAGACTCTCTTCGCTACCCTTCTTAGCTACTTTCTTCACTCCAGCAAAATAATGCACACACATTCTTTCTTGAAACACTTTTCTTTGCATGTGTAAATCATCTAGCTCATTGTTTTCTATTTTTGAAATATAAGGGTTTGCTTATTTTCTTTAAATCATTGTCTCCATTTCATCTTTAAAGTTGTGCTTCAATTCCACTTGTTGTCTTCACCATCTCCCGTCATCTTTAGCAACTCCGATTATCTCTGCAAGTCTCCTATCGTGTCTAGTAGTGTCACTCTCTACGTGGTAAGGGCTTTGTTTAGGGTTTGGATCTACATTTTGTTTTTGGATTTTTTCTACTGGTCTTTTAATCTTTATTATTCTATTGACATTTTATTTTCTTCTTATTATTGTTGATTTCCGTTGGTTCTCTCTGGTTAGGATCTTTTTAAATAAACATCATTTTGAGATAGCTTGGTTACAAAAGTAAATGAGAAACAAAGTGACTCTGGCAGAACTTGATGCAGGGCTTCTCTACGTTTGCCATTATCCTTTTCTAGGTATGCTTCTCTCTCTACTAATTATTAATTAACTAGACTTCTCAGAAAACTCTATAGGTCTTTCTATCAATACATATTTGTATTTGTACTACTGTTATCTTATATCTTGTTTTACCATCATTATATTTATGTGGGCTTATTATTAATTTAACATATTAAGCTTTTTTACTCTATTACTTATTCTATACTTGTTCTTTAAATCATACTTTTTCTATGTAAATTGTAACACATTAATGAAATTAGCATTTAGCATTTATTTTGTAAAGTGACCTTGCAAGTGCTTCCCACGATTATGAGTGTATAACTTTTTTTTTTTAAAGTAGTGATTTAGTTTCGTTTAGAGTAAGACTTATGTTATGATTATATTCCCTTGTGTTTATTCTTAGTTTGCCACTAGTATGAAACTCTGTTCTTAGTTGGGTTCTTGTGACTCTACATTTCTTTGTTGGACTTTGGTTCTTCTTTTCCTAGCTAGTTTCATTTAATGTGTTAAGATATTATCGTCTACGTATTTGGATAGATAATTCGTATGAGTGTGTGAATACAAGCTATGATATGTGTTTACAAGCAGTGGTTTTTGTGTTTTAAAATACATATATACAAAAAAAAGGGTGGGTAAGTGTCTTATAAACTTTAATAAATTTATCATTATTGCTGCCTCTTATATATATTGTTATTGTTTTATTAATTCAGATAATATTTTTAAAACATTATAAAATAACAAAAACAAAAAGAAAATTAAATAAATCATTAAAAAGATGGGCAATATGGTCATATTTAAAATATGAGTTGACTAGATTGCAGCAGAGAGTATCAAGCTGGTACGAATTGCGAATAGAGGGTACTGAATGATCATTATTATCAACATAGTGTATCAAGTGTGTATTTTGATAAAACACTGACTAACGAATAAGTATTTACCTAATATATATCTATGTGGAAATCTCAAAACACTGACAAAAAATGAATACTTGTGAAATAATGTTTTGATCTTGTTCTATTTGTAAAAACATTATTCTATTTGTTTGTTGCATTTTTAGTGTTTGTCTCTTATATTTGTTTTTCTTTCATGTATTAAGCCATTGCTCTTAAGAAGTGCGACTTTGAGGCTTAAATCGTTTTCTATCAACATGTACTTTTAAACATATTTGAAATTTCATTTTTTAAGATTACCAAAAGTATTTAACAAATAATTTAATTAATGAGGAATAGTTATACAATTGTTTGATTAGACATATATTCTAATGTATCAGGACAGATTGTTGATGAATCAGAATATACGAACAGAAAGCAAATAAACTAAAAGTAACATAACACAAGAAGTTTTATACGCGGTTCAGAGAACCTAGTCCACGGGGCCACACCAAGAGATAAAATAAATTAGTTAAATCTCAAGAATATAATAGGCAATTGCCTTATAAAAGTTTAGACTCCATCTAAATCATTGTCGCAACCTTGAAGTACTCCACTATAATAATCTGATTTTGATAAACACCAAGAACACGAAATCCCTTCTGAACTTGATGAGTGCTCGCTTCCTCCCGAAGAGAGACTTATGGAAATCTTCTCCTGAAGATTGTATGTCACGTTCACAAGCTTTATGACCTGTTTAAGAATAAACAACACAGAGTAAAACAAACAAACAAAGAGATAGTTGAACAAAGACTACTCTTTACATAAAAAAAGATCTCTTCAAATAATGAAACCTTATAATGGTGAAGAGATGAGGTTGTCTGTTGCATAGGTCCGTTATTTATAGAGTTTAGAAACCCTTAAGCCATCCAATCTCGTTTAGGGCCCAAATCAGACCAAATCGGGAAGTTACTCAAAATAACTTTTCATTTCATTAACTGCAGGAATATCCATACGTGTATATCATCAGGAAATGGGCAAAACTGGTCTTAAAATCCAGCCAGGTTCATTTTCCAAGTTTCCTTTCTTGGGCATCAAGACTCACTTCATTTTCTATTTTTAAATACACCAGAATCAATCAAAATATTCAGAGAATAATCCTATAAAAAGTCCTTCTTAAAATAGACAAGTTACCATAAATGAATTAGGAAACTTGACTAAGAAAAAATTCACTTTAATAAGGAATTTATTCTTATCAGAATAAGACGCAATCACACTTACTTACCCAATATACAATTTTGAAAAATACCAATTAAATAATAAAATATACTTATTAAAAGGGTTAGCCAAAATAGAATTTTACAATCTCCCCCTTTGACAACTGTTTAAACAAATTATATTTTCAGCAATATGAGCTCAAAATATGCAGCAAACACTTTGTTAGAAAATTGATTAAGTTCTGAAGAACCCCCCTGCAAAGAAGCTTACTAACAAAAATAGAAATTGTCAACATTTTGGAAAAAGTTTAACAAGACATACCAAACAACTCCCTCTAAAAATAGAGTCTGAAGTTGTACACAAACAACATAAAAATTAAAACCGTCCAACTACTCTGCCTTTTCTGTCTATCAAGGAGCCAAAGTAACGAAAATAAAAAAACAAAATACAATGAACATGTTCTTTGGACAAACTGAAACAAGATAGAAATGGAAAAACAAGATAAAATAGAAACCAAATACCCTTGACTAAGGCAGTCAGCTAAGCAATGATTGATTCTTGGGTGGCCTCCATTGTTACAAGGTGATTATTAACTAGTACCAAATTAGCTCTGACAGTGAGAATATTGATGTCTCAGGAATAACACCAGATGGAGCAGATGAGCTGGAAGCATCAGCAGAGGCCTAGGGAGAACTGACGGTCTTGGTTCGAACCATTGATTCCTACACACTAGGAAGCACAAGAAAGAAAAAAAAATTGAGAATAACCAAGGAGAAAATAACAAGAAAAAAAATGATAGAGTGAGTAAATGGGAGAGTGATCGTGCCCACGTGAGGTGATAGGCACAAAATGGGTAGTTACTCGATTCTTGACCAGGAGATAAAAACAAAACTTTTATCTTAATTGTGAATAAATAAAAAAGGCAATAGAATATATATTTTTTATTTTCCAAATGTCCTTTTTCAAACATAAAACAATTAATATTCAGACAACCTTAACTTTAGTAAGAAAGTTAACAAAAATTACACAGAATCAAAATAAATTTGGATCAAAAAGGGCAAGCAAGATTTTCAAATACCCCACAAATTCATTCGATTTTCTCCTCCCTTTTTTATATTTTTATTTTGTTGTTTTTTTTATTAACTGACCATAACATTTACTTTTGCTGCAAAAAAAAATCGAAACCTATGAAACAATAATCAAACGGACAAATATTAAATGAGTACTTATAATGTTAGAAAAATTATTTGATTTATATAACATGCTTGAGAGTGTTGGAACAAAAATAAAATTTTCTATAGCACAAAGTATTTTTAGGAAAAAATTAACATAGAGGATGAGACTTACACTTTTTTACTTTTTCTTCGTACAAAACATGTATTTGTGTGTGAAGTGTGAAAATAGGGTCATTGCCCATGTTGAAAATTTTGGCCTTTTTCTTTAGTACCCAAAGGAGGCGCTGTCACACTACACCAGTGGTAGCCCTTTTCATTGGTAGTGTGTCCTCTACATAGGTTTAATTACATAGTCTTAACTTACTCAAAGATGACTTTCACACACATGCATAGGTAGCTCTATTCTCACAGAGGAACCTGAAACTGAAGAAGATTTGTTAATTTTTGCTCAAGACTCTCTTAGTAGGCATTTTTCACAAAAATAAATTGTGAAGAAATTTTTATTTTGTAAATGTTATCCAAAAAGCAGGTGTGGATGACGTGGCAAATATTTTCAACACGTGGCTGACACCTGGCAGAGGTTCTGTTCGACCATCGATCAGGGATGTTCCCCTTACACGTCATTTGAGTTTTATATACGACCAGACTGGTCGTATAATCCGTATCTTTATGAGTAATCTTGTAAAATTGTAGTCATATTCGAGATTATTTCCATTTATACCTGATTATCCGATTAGTTAGGAAAAAAATATCTGTAACTAATTCATGTAACCCTCCTTGAGCCTATAAATAGAGAGAAATAGCTCAAGGGAGGGACTTTTTGGCTGATTTTTGTTTATGCTTTAGAAGAGAATTTTGGCTATTATCTTTTGGTTGTATTACTCATCCTTCTAAGGCTTGTGAAACTTGAAGAACCCTAGTTCTTTGATCACTCCTTTGAGAATCAAGATCAATGATAGCTAAAGTGGAGGTAGGTCATTACCAATTCTTGTGGCCGAACCACTATAAATTGTTGTGTCGTTTATTTTTCTTTCCATTAGATTTTATTCAATACTTTCCATCACATCAAGCATTTGATTCCGTGTCAGTTGACCAAAACGAGGGTCAATAGTAACCAACAAACTTATCATGTCATATATAAAAAAATAATCAATCTAACAGAAAGTACTCACAAATTTTTTGAAATACATTTGAAATTGTTTTAGTAGGTATAAAAATATTTGATAAGCAGCTATGATGGTGAAGAATAAAACAAAAATTACATGCTTCAAACCCCCAAGGATTTCCTGAGGGAATCATACCAAATTGAATCAAAGGACTTGGTGAAAATATTAGCAACTTGCTTGTCAGTCTCAATATATTCCGAAATCAGTGTTTTATTCTCAACAAGCTCTCTCATTAAATGGTTCCTAATATTAATATGTTTTGTGCATGAATGTTGAACATGATTTTTAAAAAAATTTATTGCACTAGAGTTGTCACAAAAAATAGTTAAAGTATCCAATTCAAATCCATAGTTAGTCATCATTTGTTTCATCCACAATAGATGAGTACAACAATTGCGAGAGCAATGTACTCGACCTCAGCAATAGATAATGAAATTGAATTTTTCTTTTTGTTGTGCCATGACACGAAGTTATTCTCCAAATAGAAACATCCTCCACTTGTGCTTTTCCTGTCTACCTTTTCTTTCATAACTTTGATCCAAGACTCATTAGCTAAAGCATCTTTCACATTTTTTTGTTCAAGTGAAGAGGTAAAACACACATATTGGATGACAGTTACATACATTTTCCTTGTGACCATGCTTTCTTATAAATCTCCCAGAATGAGATCATCTGGATGGTTCTTTTTAACCCTGGTTGAAGGTTCTCTCTAAATTGGACCAGTGATAATTTTAGACATTTGTGTATCTGTCTGTTCAGATGAGTATGTATCAGATGTGTCGGGTGATGATTAAGTTTCAGTTCCTGTGGCAACAGATGAAATTGTTGATACATCATTCTGGACTTTTGATTGATTAGGAGATTCTTCCATAAATGTATCTATCTTGTCTTCTTTCCAGATCTCATAAGGAGTTTTGGCAATACCTGGACGCAAAAATACTATATTTATTGTGTAACAAGCAGTATTAAAAGCTACCGCCCACAATCTTTTGGATAGTTTCATGCTATTCAACATTACTCTTGCCATTTCCTGAAGAGTGTGAGTATTTCTTTCGACAACTAAATTTTGCTCAGTAGTTTTGGGAGCTGAAAATTCATGAGATATTCCACAAGATTTACAGAATTCATCATACACAATATTCTCAAATTCTTTTCCATGATCACTACGAATCCTAACAATCTTGCAAATATTACAATCTTTTTCAACTCATAATTTTAAATAAGAAAGAGTTTTGAAAGCTTCAAAAGTGTCATATTTTTCTCTTTAAAAATCAACCCAAGTAAAACAAGAGAAATCATCTACACACACAATAATGTATTTTTTTCCATTTAAGCTTTCAACCTGTATTTTACCTATTAGATCCATGTGAAGCAAATCTAAGACCTTGGTGGTATTCACATTTGTGATACCTTTGTGAGTGATATTTAATTGCTTACCAAGTTGGCAAGATTCACACTTACTGGTAGGTTCTCTACCCAATTTGGATAAACCACGAACAATACCTGTATTTGACAATTTTTTTCAAGTTTTTGAAATTAATTTGACCTAGTTTTTCATGCCACATATCATTAGAATTACTTGGGCCAAGTGACATGACATATTTTGAGAGAGAGTAAAGCAATTATCACCTAATCTGAATCCTTTTAGAGCACAATTTCCATATTTAGCAATCACACTACAGTCATCACAAGAAAAGTTAACAGTGTATCCTTGATAACAAATTTGACTTATGCTAATAAGATTAACTTTCAAACAATCAACCAGTAGAACATTTTTCAGTGTAGGTAACCCTTCCAAATTTAGGGTTCCCTTTTCAAGAACTTTACCTGCTACACCATCACCAAACGTGACAGTACAATAATTTATAGTCTTGAAATTGATGAGAATATTTTTGTCACCTACCATATGTCTAGAACATCCACTATCAAAGTACCAAGAATTTGATGTATAAGTTCTATGACAAATAAATGCCGCAAGACAATTATTCTCATCCTTTTTGACCCATTTTTGTTTCGGCGCGAGATGTTTCTTTTCCACCTTTTTTAAAATTTTCATGATGAAAATAATTTGAATAGGAAAATTCATCATTGTAAAAAATTTTGGTCGAATGTGACCTTTGACCCCACAAAAATGGCAAGTGGGAATGAATTTCTTAGTCCTTTCATAGGATGTAAGATTCTTACCTATCTCTCTCTTTGTTGATGAGACATTTTGAGATGCTGATGGATCAGAAACCTGCAATGTTAGATCAGAAGAAAAAATAGGTAATGAATGGGCTTGAACAAACACAATTTTTTCCTTTTATTGAGAGCCTTTAGATTTCAATCCAGCATTGTTTTGTTAACCTGCATTCTCGACCTCCTCAAAAATTGTAGATCCTGGATTAATCATCTTAACATTTTTCTTAATAAGATCAAGCTATTTTTTGAGACGGTTAATTTCAACATTTTTATCAAAAATCATAGTTTCAAAATTTTTAGCATTTGATACAAGTTCATCATTTCTACAAGTAAGAGATTTGATAGTTTTTGCATTTGACTAATTTATAGCACATAGTTTAATCCCTTCATCTTACATTTTTTTGCAAGATTCTTCCTACTTATCTTCATTGACTTATGATTCATCAGAATCAGTGTCAACAACATCACCAATAACTATCGTATCATTAGTAACTTTATTTATCGAAACAATATTTTTTAGAAAAACAAGTTTTCTATTTTCCTGCAAAAAAAAAAAGGAACACTAGAGAACACAGCTGTTAAAGAAATATTTTCACCATCTTCATCACTACTTTCAGACTCATTATCACTCCAACTAGCATTCATACTTTTTTTATTTCTTTTCAAGATATTTGTACATTCTGACTGAATATGACCAAAACCATCACATTTCCTATATTCAACTCCTTTTTTGTTGTTAGGAACAAAAGGTTAGAAGATGTTTCCATTTTGAGAATTTAGAAAAATTCATTTTACTGCCAAATTTTTTCATATATTTTTTGAAAATTTATTGTCAATATGACCAACTCATTATCATCTTCATCATGTGATTCAGCTTATTCGGCTTTTCTTTTACCTTATTCAGCATTTCTTTTTGTATGATATGTTGATTCACTTCAAAGGTTCGTAGAGAACCCAATAGTTCTTCAACTTTCATGGAATTCAAATCTTTGGCCTCCTCCATGGTTGTTAGCTAGGTGTTAAACATGTCAGGTAAAACACGAACAATTTTTCCAACTAAAACAGATTCATCTAATTTTTATCATGAGAAAAAAAGTTCATTAGCAACATTAGATGATCTCTTATAAAAATCAGTAAGAGTTTTAGTTTCAGAATTTCTTAGATCCTTAAATTTTGAGATTACCATCTAAATTTAACAAACATTTTAATTAGTTTGGAGTAGTTAAACAATTGTTTGATCAAACAGATATTCTGATGTATTAGGACAGATTGCTGATGAATCAGAATATAGGAATAGAAAGTAAATAAACTAAAAGTAATGTGACACAAGAAGTTTTTTACGTGGTTTGGAAACCCTAGTCCACGAGGCCCAACCCAGAGATAATATAAATTAGTAATGTCTCAACAATACAATATGTAATTGACTTATACAAGTTTATACTCCCTATAAAACCTTGTCACAACCTTGAAGTACTCCACTTTAATAATCTGATTTCGATAAACACCAAGAACATGAAATCCCTTCTAAAATTGATGAGTGCTCGCTTCCTCCCAAAGTGAGACTTATGAAAATATTCTCCCGAAGATTGTATGTCTCATTAACAAGCTTTATGACCTGTTTAAGAATAAACAACACAAAGCAAAACAAACAAACAAAGAGATAGTTGAACAATGACTACTCTTTACATAAAAAAGATCTCTTCAAAGAATGAAACCTTATAATGGTGAAGAGATGAGGTTTGCTGCTTCTTATATCTGGTATTTATAGAGTTCAGAAACCTAAGCCAGCTAATCTCATTTATGGCCCAAATCATACCAAATTGAGAAGTTACTCAAAAAAACCTCACATTTCATTAACTGTTTGAATTTCAAGATGTGACAAACAACCATTCTGTAGCATCAGGAAATGGGCGAACCTGGTGCAGGTTTTCTACATTTTTGTGATAAACTTAAACATATAGAAAGCATTAAGCATGGAAACCTAATTACTACATAATTCATACATATACTTTCGTCCAATATGCAACCTATGTCTATATAATGATAGCATATTCAATTCTCATCTTTCGAATTTTGAATCAAAATCATAAAATCAAGCAAATATTGATCAAGTATTTACTAGCATTAAACACACATTATATAGATTAGAATAGAGAAGAAAAATCAAAAGAACGTCAGAATTAAATTAGATAGAAATCCAAGTAACTACATTAAACCCTAGATAAAAAAATTTAGTTCATATCAGACATGACTAAATCAACAAAATAATAATTCAAAAACATAAGATTCACAAACCTAAAGAATAAGGGAAAATATGAAAATGCAGAATAACTAGCCTAAAAATCAAAATTAGTCTCTAAAAACATCATTAAAAATTGACCTAATGCTTAATTAAACCCTAAATACGAATTTATAGTAAAAAAAACTACAATATCTGTGTTTTTCACATGTGGGTCGCGACTTGGCCTTCTCTGGGTCGCGACCTGTGTCTATGTTTGAGCCTTTCTAATTCCATGTAAGCCCTTAGGCGCCGCGACTTATGCATCATCAAGTCGCGGCCCGTGTTCAATTTTTCCCTTAGCTGAGCCTCTTACGTCCCCTTAAGTCGTGACTTGTAAGCCTAAGTCGCCACGCTAATTGCTTCCAGTAGCCATGCGTCTCTGACTTGCCTAGTGTTGCGACTTGTAAGCAGAAGTCGCGACTCTAATTCCATTTTTTTCTCAAATTACTTCTTTCAACTTGTCTCTTCATCCAAAATTGACTTTCCATCGTCCTTAGCATCATTTTGATTTTGACAACCGCCAAAAGATTCATTTTTCCACCATTTTCACATCTTTTTGCATTTTGTTTGTGATTCACCGCACCAACCAACACCAAAGAGAAACAAAAACGTAATCTTGCACAAAACACACATAAAGACTCAAGATTACCACAACAACACATCCTAAAATGACACTAAAATGAAGTTATCAAACTCCCCCAAACATACTCTTTGTTCGCCCTCGAACAAAGGATTCAAACAAACCTAGACTTTAACAACATGACTTATACCAACAACAACAATTATGCCTCAAAATCATGAATGTTAATCATATAATTCTCAAAAAACTACTCAATAGTTTAGTCAATCTAGAATTTTGATCAAAACACTCCATCAACACACCTTAGTCTACTAACATTTTGGATTATCAAATCATGATCATTAAATAAATGTATTTGAAATCAATTATGCTCACCAAATTTCTTTCCAATCGATCCATTCAAACCAAATAATTTCATAAGCTCACTTACTTGCAATTCTCAATTAATATAAAACATGATATGCATAAGAATCAATAGGACTTTTATAGGCTTGTAATGATGGCTTAGATAAAGGGTAGATGACAAAGTAATTTTTAAGCTCACTTTACTATAAGCACATGACAAAAACTCACCAACTTTACTACCATAATAATACAATCCCATAATCCCCTTTCTTGTTTTTTTTCTTTAGATATATATATTTCAATAATAACTACACTCCTTCAAACTTAATTTTTCTATATATTCATTATTGGGAGTGTATTGAATTTTTTTTCTTTTTTTTCAAAATATATACACTCTCTAATTCTTTTTTTTTTTTTGTTTCCATTTTCATTTTCTAAACCCACTCAAATCACAATTAATCTCCATTACACATCTTTTTTTTTTTCTCAATCATATGCTCATAGTATATTAGGGACAGATATATAACCAAGTTTAAATTATTAGGCTTAAATGATGGTTTAGAACAAATAGATACAAGATTAGGCTCAAAAAGGGTAAACAAATTATTAAGTAAATTAAGGTTGGCAAGAAAGCTCAAACAATCCAAATGATAGCCTAAATCTTATTCCTAAGCGTACATGATATATTATTTCGCCTCAAATAACAAGTAAGCAAGTTCTAGAATTATAGAAAGTAATTTCCACTTTCCATTAATCATTCCACCAACCAATTTCAGCAAGAATAATCAATATCAAAAAATAGAAATTTAACATCATGACAAGATATTCAACAAATGTTATCTAAACTAAAATGAACTAATGGAGTGTTCAATCAAGCACAATTTTTTTTTTTTTTCAGATTTCATTTTCTTTAACTTATACTCATAACATTCATTTTATTCTCATCAGCACTTGTCGTTAATCATTATTCATGTTGGAACTAAAATGACACTAAAATGAAGTTATCAGTAACTTAACATACACTTGACCATGTCCAACAAGGTCTTGTTTCTTCTTTCTGAAACTCCATTTTGTTGTGGCGTTCTAGGTGTTGTGACTTGGGATAGAATACCATGCTTCAACATTAAATCTTTAAATTTTAAATCCAAATATTCACCACCTCAATCTGATCGAAGTGTTTTAAGAGTCTTAACTAACTGCTTCTCAGCCTCTTCTTTGAAGTCCTTAAACTTGCCAAAGGTTTCTGACTTCCTAAGCATTAGGTAAGTATAACCATATCTTGGGTAATCGTCATTGAAATTGATGAAGTACTCATAACCCCCTCTAGCTTGTACATTGATTGGACCACAGACATTGTTGTGAACGAGCTCTAATGGCTATATTTCCTTTCGCTGAGAAAGTTTGATCATTTTTCCATCTAGACAAGACTCACAAACCGGAAGAGTTCCAATAGTTAGTCTTCTCAATGGGCTATCTTTTGTTAAACGATTTATTCTAACTAGACTAATATGACCTAGTTTAAGATGCCAAAGATATGTCTTAACCTCATTTGACACTTTTTGTCTTTTGTTACCTTTCGGTTTAACCACTTTAAATAATTCAAAGTTATTTAGCAATTGTTCATTTGGCTTAATCATATACAATCTTTTTTATTGTTCCACTTCACAGATCATGAAACCATTCTTAAAAATAACAATCACATTATTATCAAAAGAAATGTTAACAGATTGTTCATGCATCATAGATAAAGAAACTATGTTTCTCAAAAATCCTAGAATGAAATAAACATTGTTCAAAATAGAAAAAAATTTCCAAAAATATAAACGGACTATCCACAATGCTCTTGCTGAAACAAGCTCTCTTTTTCCAACTCGCATAGTCACATCGCCATCAGCAAACTCCCTTGATAACTGAAGTATCTTCTTAGAAGAACAACACTGTTAGTGGTTCCTAAATCTAAAACTCAGGATAACATATCATCTTCCACTATACAAGCTTTAAGTACATGCAAATAGGATTTACCTTTCTTTTTCATCTTAGCGGGATACTTTTTACAGTTTCTCTTCCAATGACCTTCAACTCCATAGTGGAAACACTTTCCCTTGGTTCCTTCTTTTTGGAGTTATTTTCATTCTTGTTCTCCTTGGCTTTTGGTGCCTTCTTGCCTTTCTTGGACTTCTTGCCCATGCTCTTGTCAATGTCATTGTTCTTCTTCCTCTTCTTGGTTTTATCCTCAGAGGTTGAAGGTTTCTCCTCTGTCACATTTGTCATCGCCTCTTTAGTTATGGTTTTGTTAAGAGACTCTAATGTATGGATTTCATTCAACAGTTGGGTCATGTTGAACTTGAAGTTATTCATAATATAGTTGGTTGTGAACGTAGAGAAAGCAGGAGTGAGTGATTCAAGTATGATGCTTACTTGGGTACGCTCATCAATGATAGCCCCATGATTTCTTGCTTCAGTTATCACGTTAATCATGCTCAAGACATGTTCATGGACAGAAATACCAGTCTTCATCTTAGTAGTCATGTAAGTTCTAGTAGCCTCATGTCTAAGGGAAACTCCACGAATTGACCCTATTTAATAGGCTAATACTAACGCTAACCTCACTTTAATGTTTCTCATGTTTTTAACCTTGTACCCATGTCAATGGACTAACTTACCCTTATTAACATTAGGGCTTCTTCCTCCCTTTTTTTCCCTTCCCATTTCGTTTTCAGCCACCTTCTCTCTCTTCCTTCTCTCTCTCTCTCTCAAATTATCATCAAAGAGAGATCATCACCATTTTTGTTTTCACAAAGCTTTGGAAAGTGATGTTATCTATCACATATTTTTTTTCTTCTCACCCAAGTTGAAGAAGATTGGAGATTAAAGAAAAATCATCCCCCAAACTTGAGGAAGTTTGAACATTTGATTTGATAATGAGTAAGTATTTTTTTTTATTTATAGGTTATGGGTGTCTTGTGTAATAGTTTAAATAGAATTTTCGAACTACTCTACACTAAAATATCTGTCAAAAGAAATAATTTTATGTTGAGATGATAAATTTTCGATTGATTTTTGCAATTTAGGTCACTACATTCACAGTTTTTCACACATTCTTCAAGCGAGTTCACACATTATTCACACTTGGTTCACACATGATTCATACTTGGTTCACGCGTACTTCACACATAATTCACACTTGGTTCACACATAATTCACATATGGTTTACACTTTTTTTACATATGGTTCACACACGATTCACACTTGGTTCGCACACAGTTCAATGATTTCCACGATTTAGGTCACTGCGTTCACACATTATTCACACTTGGTTCACACATACTTCACACATGATTCACACTTGGTTCACACATCATTCACATATGGCTTACACATTGTTCACACATGCATGCTTCACACACGGTTCACACACGTTTCACACTTGGTTCACACATGCTTGCTTCACAAATTTATTTCTTATTTCTTTTGGCTAGTTTTACCTAATAACATTTGGGTTCCAAACCTTTTGTCATATGTTATACAGGTCAAACACATATAAATATTGTGGTGTTACATAATCGATCGTGGGAACAAGTTTTTAACGAAGGTTGGTCATTTAGTGTGAAACAAAGTCAGGGTATGAAGGTGCCAAAGACTATCACTTACAATAGTCTTATTGATCAATTGTATACTTTAATCTAAGTTAACAAGTCTCGTATTGATCTTGACTTAAATGTAATCTATCATTTTGGAAGTAAAGGTATCCCTCCATCTTTGATTAGTAATGATGATGATGTTGCTTTTTTTCTTGATGAGATAGGAACATCTATCAATCATCGGACACTCCTATGTGTGTCTACTATAGATAAGAAAAGTAGTGATGCTTTGGTTACTAAAACACGTGAGTTTTATACTATTCCTTCAGTTGAAACCAAAGTGAATGATGATTTTTGCATTGATGGCAATGAAGAAAGTTGTGATGGTGATAATAGTGATGCATTAAGCTCAGATGATAATGAAAATATTGACAGGCCTACCTACAATGATGTACTTGTGAAGCATGATTTACAACAGTCAACCTCCAATGATGTATTGAAGAGCCATGATTCCTCAAATAATAGAGGTCGTAAAGTAAGACAGGGTAGTGAAGATAATCTATGGAGTACTCCACTTTTGTTGAATCAAGGGGAAAAAGGCTCTACTTCAGCCTCAACGGCTCAATTACTGACATCTTCTTCGAGTATCAATTCATGGGAAATAAAAGAAGGTCAAATATTTGAGAAAAGCAAGAGTTAAAGATGAAACTCCATCTTTATGCATTAAAGAAAAACTTTGAGTTTAAAGTAAAGAAGTCTGGGAAAAATATATGGTGTACAGTATGTGTTGATGATAAATGCAAATGGAGGTTAAGGGCTACAAAATTTGTTAATTCCAATATGTTCGAGGTTTGTAAATTTTTCGGTGAACACACATGCTCATTGGATGTTCGACATAAAGATCACCGTTAGGCATCCCTGTGGATTATTGGACATGTCATAAGGAGAAAATTTGAGGGTGACGATATTAATTACAAGCCAAGGTCAATTGTAAATTATATGAGTTTATCATATGGAGTTCATATGAGCTATGCTAAAGCTAGGAGGTGTCGAGAGCATGCATTGGCTTACATAAGAGGTACACCAGAATCATCATTTTAGAAACTTCCCTCATTTCTATACATGATGGAGCAAAAAAAACCTGGAACTGTTACTCATTTGTAGATGGACAATGGAGGTAGGTTCAAATATTGCTTCATGGCCTTAGGTGTTTCTATAATGGGGTTTAAACATATATTTGCTCAGTTATATGTGTAGATCGAACTTTCTTGACTACTCGGTGTGGAGGTACTTTGTTATGTGCCATGGGACAAGAAGCTAATAAGGAAATATATCCAATTTCATTTTCAGTAGTTGACTCAGAGAATAATGACTCAAGGTTGTATTTTCAACTGAAGTTGAAGGAAGCGATTGGTGAAGTAGAGAATCTAGTATTCGTGTCTGATAGACATACTAGTATAGCAAGTGCCTTGACTAAAAGTGGGCTCGTTCTTTCTTTCCTAGTCATCAATATAATTTAATGACTACAGGTATTGCCGAAAGCTAGAACAATGTCATTGCTGAGGCACGTGGGTGGCCAATTACTAGTCTCATGGAATTTATGAGGCACACTTTACAAAAATGGTTTTTTGAGCGTCGAACTGCAGCATCAGAGGCTACAGGTCCTCTTGCCACATAAGTGGAAGCTGATTTGCGAAAGTTAGTAGACAAGTCCACTACCTTGTTCCCTTTTCGGTCTAGTCATTATGAAAGAACAGTATTGGACGGTGATCTTGTTGGAGATGTCGACCTGAGGAGGAAAAAATGTAGTTGTAGAAGATTTGATTTGACAGGTCTTCCTTGTGAACACGCTCTAGCTGGTGCTTGAGATTGTGGCATTAGTCCATGTACTTTATGCTCCAGATTCTACACAGTTGAAGCATGGTTGTCATTCTATGGTGGATCTATATATACACTGGGTAATGAAAAATCTTGGGTGATACCAAATGACATAGGAAGTATGATGATAGCTCCTCCTTTAGTGAAGCAGAAGGCTGGCCGTCCAAAGAAGAAACAATGTTTATCAAAGGGTGAGAAGAATAGCAAACAACGTAGATGTGGTGTCCTAGGCCACAATCGAGTGACGTGCACCACTGTTTGTCCCCCGCCATCTTGACATGATTAGTTTGTACTTTGTACTCTTTAATTGGGGAATTTGATTTTTTAGATTGGTTCAGTAATACAACTTTTTGTGTTAAAGTTTGTTTTTTCGGACACACCTAATTCATACATGCATGTAAATGACACATAATTCACACATAGTTCACACCTAATTCACACATAATTCACACGCCATTCACACATAATTGACACATGGTTCACACTTAATTCACACCTAATTCACACATAACTTAATAAGATAAAATTGAGAAACATTTATTCCACTATAAAGATGAAATAAACGAAGTCATTCAATACCATTTAATGAGATGAAGTTGACATAGTTTCTTCATACATTCAAAAATAAGATACATATATTTAAATAAAATACAACTCTGGTTGTAAGTTAGTGTAAGACAAATCTAAACAAGTCTTTTTTCTAAAGAAATCCATGTTGTTTTCATTTACTTCGGATAACGGTTTTTTGGCTAGCAAGTACTCCAGATGTTTGATGACATATACCCCACAATTGCCACTACAAAAAAAAGTAAAGTTTTTTAATTATTGGAAGACCATAGTGATTATTTACAATATAAATATGGTTAACAGAGTTATACCTAGTTTTGGTATGTGGCACTTTTTCTGTGTCAAGTATTGTGAACTCAAAATACACTTTCTCTGCTTGTAGTTGGACATCTTTCCTATGGCTTAATAGCCCACTGGATTGAATTAGATATGGTAGCATTTTTCCCAATCTGCTCATTTTATTCTCAAACTCCTTGTTGGAGACCTCAGTGATATGAGAGTCATAAGCTTTTATAAGATAGCTTGTCAATGATATCTTTAACAATACACAATGTGTCCCAAAAAAATTAATCGGGGTAAACACATGGTCACTGTCTTTCCAACTCCTTTTAAAATTGTTATCATCACCTACCAAGTAATGAAGCACTTCTTCTGGACAAATGTTGCTTGATTTGATTTTCCTCTTGTTGAATTGTTCCCAATGTGGTTCGAAGAATTGTTGGTACATAGAATCCACGATAGTTAATCTTTCGGAGTAAGTCTTCCTGTGTACACTCGTTATTTCATCAACCCTAAAGCTGCATCAATGTGCTGCATGCCAAATATTATAAGTATATATACATCACATTCAAATTATATATATTTTAAAAAAATATATTTCAATAGTCTTACCAGTCTATCAAGCCATGTACGTGGTGTAAGTAGCTAAATAAACCATTTGGCTGTGCACAAACCAGCCAAGAGAGAAATAGGCTTATCATTCTTTTTTAAACCAATTACCCATTTCTTAAAATGTCTCATTTTCTTTTCGTCATATGGCTGTAGGGGATTAATTTCACAAGGATCAGTTACAATTGTCTTTGATTTCTTTTTCTTCCTAGTTGGATCAGTAAACTCAGCACCAAAAATTATTTTCGTTGGAACCCTCCTTCTCTTGAATTCCACCCCAGCCATATCTTCAGGAGATACCACCTTACATCTAGGGCTATATTCTCCAACAACGTGCTCCACAACATATGTATGGTTTGGTGAAGCAAGATGCCCATCTGATACTGAATCCTCAGAATCACTACCTTTACGTTGCGAGAGCACCAATTCAATTAGATAATCCAACTTCTCCTCCATTCTTTGTTGGTTACTTTTCAAAGTGTAATGACCCAACTATTCTAGACTCTTGGACCATTAACGAAACTATACATACAAATTCTTACTAAAACTTATATTTGCGAAAATACCATAATTGTATTAGAAAACTTATAGAAATAAGAGTTACTTACATAAATACCAAGAAGGATATGGGATCCCATTGTTTGAAAAACAAAACATAACATGATTTATAAAATAAAGGGATTACATAGTCAGTGCGGAAAATACATATAAAGACCATAAATAAATGACTACATCCTCAAAATCGAACTCTCGACTCCTTGACTCCATTCATCATCGATACACAATCTCCAAGCATCCATGAACCTTACCGCCACTAATAGCTATTTTCCTGCACATTTAAACAAAAAGGAATGAGCCTAATGCCCAGCAAGGAAAAATCTAACACATACTTCACATACATAAATTTCATAATAAACATAAAGACATATCATAACACTTATTACATACACATACTATAATGGCCATTATTACTTGGGGTCCCATAGACTAAACAAGTCATATGCCCATGAGGTTAGTGGGGTCCTACTAGCTAAGTAGGTCATATGCCCATAACCTATTTGGGGTCTTGTTAGTCATATGGGTCATATGCCCAAGCCTACAAACATACATACCTAACACTTATCATAACATAAGAAACATAAGATAACATATAAAACATATAACATATGAATTTCTATCCTATTTTCCTTACCAAAGTTACCGGGATATGTGGACAGAGTTGGGACTTTTGGAACACTCCTAAAACCATATATAACATGGTGAGTAGATTTGAAGAAAAAGAAATGAAAGGAATGGAAGGACTAAACCTTGAGAAAAATACTTACCAAAACCTTTTTGCTTAAGAACTTAGATTTCCTAACCAAAATAAAGATTAAGGTTAGAGGCTGAGTAGAAGACTATGAGAACATAAAAGAACAAGTACAGAAATGAACTAGAGTTTTGGGTTACCTTGAAGACTTGTAAGATCAATCTACACCTCAAACTGAAATACTATAAAACCTTACTTCCCAAAGTGTTTGATAAGCTTATGATGATCAAGCTTATGATTTCCCAACCCAGGTGTTTACACTCTCACACTCACTAGCACTTGCAGCCTCTGAACTTAGAGCAAAAGATGAATAATGGCTGGGTACTAGGTCCTATTTATAGAGTTTAGGAATGAAAGGATCTTAATTTTACTTGAATAAAAATAATAGCTTTTTAGGTGAAAATAATTTGAATAATCGTTCAGCAGAGGCTGAAGACTCGTTCAAAAAGATGTTGGACTTATCAAGAGGTTGAATGGCTGAATGGAAAACAAATTCAAAATGTTTCAAAATATGCTGAAGGAGGCGATATATCGCCCCCTATAGGCGATATATCGCCTGGGCCAGTATGCCCGAGGCTGTCGTGCATCGTCTCGTGTTTTTCGTATCTACGTGCTGCGATATATCGCCCCCTATAGCTGCGATATATCGGCACACGCTGATTAATTAAACACGAAATTACACATTTTTAGCTAAGTTTGAATGGAGTAAACAGCCTTGACTAAGCCCTCAACGTATTCAAAGCTGCTGACTGACCTTATAGCATTCAAACTTTTACCCTTATTAAATTTAATCCTCAAAATACTTAATCCTTAATCATCCATACATAACATGTGCTTAAAATCCTATTGGTCCTTATCTAAACCTTATAGTATAATAAATATTATCCTTAATATCAGTCATATAATCAAACCTTAGGTTAACATTAATATTCTTAAACTATAGGTTAAACTTAGAAAATCTACAAGTACTACTATGAGTGTCCAAATAATTCCCGGTCTGAACCAAAAATCCACAGTTACAAAGATAATGCTATAAATACTATAATACTACTATCTATCTTAGCTAAGTAAAGTTCTTGGACTCTACACAAAGTGTCAACATCAGCTAACAAATTTTCATGGTGGGTGTTAATTGGAGTTGGTATCTCTTCCTGGTCTTGCTCGTGACGATGCCCATGCGCTACATTGGGCTATATGGGAGGTTCCTCACGTTCTTCCCTTTCAAACTCCAATTCCACATCATTGTCTGCAAAGCTAATAACACGACCCATGAGTAGTTCATCTGGTCCTTGAATAATAGAGTCATGAAATTCTTTCTCTTCGGGTCTTGGATTGAGCGTGGCCTTCACAAGATCCTGCAAAAAAATAATAAATTAATAAGGTATAAACATTACTTATAAATCAAAAAATCAAATAAAATCTCAATGACTTACACTTTTTTTCTTAAATACAACTTCAATATCTTTCTCTTTCAGCATTTTATGCGCTGACCAGCTAAGCATTCTTAGAGGCGAGGGGTTTTTGATCAACAAATGCAGCGAACTTTGTGAAAATTTCATAGGTCCAATATTGCAGAGCAATGGCATAACCATAAATTGTGTACTGAGGTGCTGGTCTTTTTCTCTTTTGCTCAACATTCTTCAAGTATTTATTCCTTAGCCTTTCCATATCTTTTGTCAAGCCAAATAATGTCTTCTCGTACGATAATCTCCCCCAAGGATAGTTGAAGAAGTCATCTTCATTTTCCACCATGGAAAGGGCATCAATAAAGCATTTCTTCTTTGGTTCACTAGGAAATAAAAGAGAGTCTACCAAAAAACATAGACCTAATTTCCATACATCTTCTTTCACATCGCACCTTTTGAATCCATCTTCCAACTCTTCAGAAGACAAACATTCTTTATTGTTCAAGTATGTCTGGAGAAGTCTTTTACTCTTGGTTATTTCTTTATACTTTGCCTGATCCGGAGACAATCCACAATTCAATCCAATGATCAAACCAAATTCACTAATTCCAAACCTTGTATTCTGACCACAAATATTAAAATTCAAGCAGTATTCGTTTTTTCCTCGACCAACAACTCTCCTAAGCAGTAACTGGTGAATAATAACTCCAAAATATTGTAGAGGCGGAGCTAAGCAGAATTGCTTGGACGGTGACTGTTTCGCTCGTTCCAACAAGTCAAATGTCGTGAACTTCTTTATTATTGTACTCATAATGCTCCCTCCCCTATATGCAGCCTTTGCTGGATAATGCCCTTCAGTAGGAAGCATGAGGAGTGACATCTGAAAAGGTAAATTAAATAAGCGCTTAATACATAACTCACATATAGTCACACTTTCTTCACACATGGCTCATACTAAAATCACACATAGTTAACACTAAAATCACACATGGTTCACATCAAATCTACACCTTGTTCAGACATAGTTCACCCTAAACTCACACATATTGTTCGCTTATTCACACATTATTAACACTTTGTATGGTTCACACATTATTCACACATGGTTCACACTTTGTTCGCACATAGTTCACCCAAATGCACACTATATTCACACGTTCACACATAGTTCACCCCAAATTCACACATATTGTTCACACTAAATTCACACATGATTCACGTATGTCTCACACATTATTCACACTTTTTATGGTTCATACTTTCTTCACACATGGTTCACACTTTGTTCACACATAGTTCACACATAGTTCACCCAAATTCACACCAACCTCACACATAATTCACACTATATTCACACCAAATTCACACGTTGCTCACACATAGTTCACCCCAAATTCACACATATTGTTCACACTAAATTCACACATGATTCACGTATTCTTCACGCATTATTCACACTTTGTATGGTTCACACATTACTCACACATGGTTCACACATAGTTCACCCAAATTCACACCAACCTTACACATAATTCACACAAAATTTAGACATAGGTCACACTAAATTCACCTCTTGTTCACACAAAATTCTAACAAAGATAGTATTTAACAAATATATACCCATAATAATCCATAAATCATCCCATTGTTGGTCTTGCTTGAGCTAAGATATTTCTCAATCAAAAACCCAAAAACAAAAAAAATATTACTTATATTCTAAAGAAATGAAATCATATTTCAAATGAGTTTTTCTATATCATTAAAAGATACTAGTTTTTCAATTAAATTCACATACAAACATTAAAAGATCATAAATTGTTGTGAAGTACACACTCCATGAGGATTCAATTCAAACTAATGAAGATAAAAATGGTACCTATTCTTTAGCTACTTTGAGCATGTTTGGCATTTGATAATACTCATTCATATATTTGATAACAAACTAGTGCATTTGAGTTACAAGTTCCTTCCATAATTGATTTTTACTTATATATCATATATAATATGCTAATAAATTTATTCCAATAAATAAAAAGAGATATATACACACTAGAAATTGAGGCCGTGCATTTTTAAAATAGGGTTAGTTAGTGTAGTTTCCCTTTATAATTCACACATTATTCACCATAAATTTAGAACATGGTTCACACATCGTTCACACACCATTCACACCAAATTCACACATCATTCTCACATTGTTCACCATAATTTTGAAACATAGTTCACACGCTATTCACACCAAATTCACACATGGTTCACACATCATTCACACATTGTTCACCATAAATTCAGAACATCTTCCACACACTATTCACACCAAATTCACACACTATTCACACTGAAATCACACATGGTTCATACATCATTCACCATAAATTTGGAACATCGTTCACACACTATTCACACCAAATTCACACATTGTTCACACTGAAATATCACATGGTTCACACCAACTTCACTTCATACAAGGTTCACACTAAATTCACACCACAATCACACATGGTTCACACCAATTTCACACATGATTCACACTAAATTCACTCATTATTCACACCAAATTAAAAAATGGCTCAAATGGATAGAAATCTAACCAAAGTCCAAACCTTACCTTCTTCTAACATGTTTCCAACCACAACCATCAAATCTCAAAGCATCAATATGAAAAAATCAAAATAAAGTAGGGAGCCATAAATAATATAACAACAATACCTTGGGCTAGGGTATCGGGCTTGCAAGGGGAGCGTGGGGTCTTAGGTGTTGTATACCTTGGGCTCCGACCACGTGGGCTCAACAATATGGCTGCGGAGCACGACGAGGCAGCAATGTGGGTTCGTGGGGTCGGGAGCAAGCAGAGGGGATGGGAGCAAGCAATGATCCCTCTTTGATGATGATTTGAGAGAGAGGGAGAAGGAAGAGTGTTTGTGCTCTTTATGAAAGAGTAGGAAGAGAGAGAAGGTGGATGAAAACGAAATGGGAAGGGGAAAAAAGGATGGAAGTAGCCCTAAAATGTGGGTATAAGGTTAAAAATATGAGAAACATTAAAGTGAGGCTAGAGTTAGTATTAGCCTATAAAATAGGGTCAATTCATGGAGTTTCGCATGTCTAATTTGATCAGATTGCTACCCAAACATGGCTTGCAGAGATTCCATTATCTCAAAAGTAGTTTCCATGTGTTCATGCTTTGTTCTCAGAACATCATTCATGCTCACAAGTATGTAACACTTAGCCTTATTATTGAATTGAATCCAGGCATCATATTTGTCCCAAATGATTTTCGGAGCATTGGCAACCGACTCTTTAGGACATTCCTCAGTTAGGACAAATTTATGGTTCTCACATATTAACATCAAATTTATAATATAACCATCTGAATGAAATTAATTATAAAACAAAACATATAATTATATAAGAGCTTATTTCTACAACTAATGTGATCTAAATAATTACCCATGACATTCATCTAACTTTACTAAAATAATTTTTAAATAAAGTTGGTTATCCTAAAAGCCTATAATAACTATTATCTTTATTATGGTGTAATTTAACAAGTTTTAACTAATTTAAAACTTAGCAGTTTACATGCAATTGATTTCACTAAAACAATTCATATAAACACTTAGGACACTCCCAGATAATCATGTTTTTAAAAGATGCATGATCAATAAAAAAGACTATGTGGGGTTTCATGTATGGCATGTAATAGATTAATGCATGATCATGTTATCAATCAAACATAAATTAATATTTATTTAAATAAATTCAATAAATGATGAACCGGATACTATTGGGTATTTTTAAATTTACAACCCTTGAAAAAAAAGAAATTTAAATTACAAAGTGGGCTTGAGTTGTTTACAAGACTCCAAACTACTTCTCTTCTCATATAGCCCCATCTTCATAATTTTAAGGAATCCATTATGCCCAAATAATTAAATAGAAACTAATTTTCTAATAAATTTATTTAATTAAATAACATTTTGTCATCTTTCTAATTTAGTTGAATTTAAATAATTAAAAGAATCAAATTCAAATAATTATTTAAACTTAAGGCGAGATCTTAACCAACCAAAAGATATTTTATTTTTCTAATAAAAATAAAATAAGATAATTAATTAATTTATTTAAAATTCAAATAATTTACAGAGTTCATTAAATAGGGTTTTGTTCGACACCAAAACTTGGTGCCCTAGACTAGGGCCGGCACTAGTAATAAGCCCCAAAGGGGATCGGGTGGTGGTAGCTCACGATAGCTGGGCAAACCGAGAGGCCAAGGGCACCAGGCAGGCGCGTGGATGCCAAGCAAGCGTGTTGGGGCGTGCGCATGATTTGTGAGGCTTGGATGGCATGTGCAAGTGTCCTCAGGAGGCTTGGGCCATGTAACCTTTGTGGTGCATGGCTTGGGTCATTCTCTTTTTCTCTCCTTCTTGGGACTAGAATTTTTACAATCAAATTTCAAAAATAAAATTACCAAAATTTCTATGCCCCATATGGCTTACACAAGATCTAAGAAAAAATTAAAATCAATTCCTAACCCAATAGTACTATATAATTAACGATCCATCATTCAACTGTACATTCAAAAAATATATCAATCCGCTCAATATACAAATCAACATACATATAAAAAATGAGATGTAGAGACAAAAGGACGTGTGTGGGCATGTAGGATTTACAGGTTGATTTAGGCTCTCTAGTTGTTCTTAGCACATGAGATCTAGAGAGGTTTGAGAAAAGAGAGGCTATGGAAACTTCTAGAATTTCATGTATATTGTAATGCCCTGGTTACTCCAAGACCGTTAATGTGAGCTCTGAACCGTGCAGAACTCGCTAATCGAGTCATTTGGTTATAAACGTGCAATTAGGTGTTATTAATACGTTAAGGTGGAAAACAAATCAAAAAGGAAAGGATATGTTTTATTTAAAACATAAAACTATTCATGGGCCCATAAAAGCATTTACAAGTTATTTACAATTCAAAACGGTCATTACAGTATAAAATTACAACCCGCCGACCTAAGCGGCAAAAATAGGGTTAACCCCTAGTTCCCCCAAGAAATTACTTGGTCGTGGTGGTCAAGCGGCCGCATATGTACACATCACCACCTAAGCTCTCCCCTCAAGGCTAGGTGAGCTTTTCTTTCCCTTTACCTGCACCACATAGCACCTGTGAGCCAAGGCTCAGCAAGAAAACTAATTACTGGATGTATATAATATCAAATGATGATAATGATAATCATACAAGACTTATAGACCTAAACAGATGAGTGACAGATGTGTAAGTCACTAATGTAAACCAAATGAGTGACCATGGAGTCACTAGTGTAGGTTTCGGACCCTTAGCCATGTGACGATGTAGTAACCTAGGCCTTCCGGCCCTGCTCTGAGTGACTAGTCATAAAACTAGACAAGCGCTTTTAGTTTTCATCGAACTTGGGGTCGGTCAAGCATTAAAGCTCATGATGAGTCATTCAATGCTTATGTCGATTAGATCTAATCTTTTCGGCTATGCGTTCATGACGCTTATGCCGCTCCTGTCTCATAGGTCAATAACATATGACCATTACTCAGTACTACTGTCAAACTTGACTAGTAAGTCACAGCTTCACAGTCAGTTCTGATACCATTGCCGATTCTGACTAATAAGTCAATGCCATTCACAAGTAAGAAAGATTTGCTAACCATTTGATATGCAATCAATGTCCACTTTTAAACATTAAACATGCGTCATGAATAACCATGCATGTCACATATGGGGTGTAGTTTTCTTACCTCTAGTTCGAGCAAGAAATAGTAAAAGAACAACTGTTGAGATCGATCAACCTTTTAATTCCTTAGCGGTCACCTAGTCATAACCAATTATAACCTCCATTAATGAAAATCAACAATAAAAGGGTCTTGACCTAAACCTCACTGTCGGGAGCCTGAATTATACCCAAATGGTGAGTAGATTCGATCCCGAGCCTTAAGAATTGAAACCCCGAGCCAAAAACCCTCAAAGTGCCTAAAACAAGAATCTGGAAAAGTAGGGTAGCGCTATAGCGCTACCCCCCTAGTGCCCCAGCACTATTGGCAGAGTGGAAAGGCACCTGGCTAGCGCTGTAGCACCTAGTGATGGGCGTTGTTGCGCTACAACTAGGGTTTTCAACCCTGGTTTTCCCATCCTTCGACACAACCATTTTCAACCTGAAAAACCATCTTCCAATCCTTTGGGATGCACATTTTCCCCATGAGGATGGGGCCCCATGGGGACCCGCCCCTAATTGGGTTGGGAATCCCCGTCTAAATGGGAAACAGGGTGGGGACGGGGATAACTTTCAATCCCCGAATGTTAAATGGGGCAGGGACGGGGATTAGAAATATAAATGGGGATGAAGATGGGGGGAGCACTCCCCGCCAATTCCCCGCCCCGTGTGCATCACTACCAATCCTCATTTAAACTCCCAAATGAACCCAAAAACCATTTACACATGCCCTAGGCATCATAACCCAAGTAACCCTAGCCAAAAACTCCCATCAATTCCCATTATCCAACCTAGAAATCCAACTTGAAATCCAAAATGAAAATAGAGCAAACCAGAGTTTTAATGGCTAGAACCTTACCTCAAGCTTAATTTAGAATCCTCTTCAATGGTGGAACACAATCCTAGCCCTCAAGGCCCACTTCCCTAGCTTGAATCCTCCAAAGAAGCTCAAAAATCCAAAGGTAAAAGAGAAGGAAATTATAACAACCCCAAATTCGCTAATGATGCTTAAGGGCCTTGATTAGTGTGCTAGGAGGGCATTACTGGGTTTAATGTGATTTGAATGATTTTATAGATTTAAATGCATAATTATATGATTAATAATGCTTGCATGATTATATTGGTATTAATGTGATATATATATATGGTATTGTGAGAACCACATTATTATGTGGGTAGGTCTGCAGAGCACGACTCGAGGCGATCCTAGGGCTAGATAGCGGGGAAAAGTCACAATGGGGCTTAGCAGTTGACTCTGAATAAGTCAGGGGTGTTTTAGGTATCGCGTAGCTATTTAGACTATCGGGATATGAAAATAAATATATGGAGATATATTTGAGGTTAGGATGTCTAGGAAGGAATATTGGGGAAATTTTACCGTTTTGCCCTCGGGGACGTTTCCAGCACCCCGAGCCTCGGGATTGACCTAACGGGATAAGATAAACTTAAGGAAAATAGTGGACAGAATTAAACTAACCTTTATTATTAGCCTTTCCTCTCTATTCTCTCTCAAGGAACACAGGGAAAAGAAACACTGAAACCTTAAGGGAATTTGTTGGACTTTGAGCTGGGATTTGCTGGGAATTCACTGGGGGAATTTGAAGCTTAGCTCAGAGATTATTCAGGGAACACTTAATCAAGGCTAAGGTAAGAATTAAACTGTGTTTTGAAGTTAGAATCTTTGAGTTCATAGCTGGGTACTGAGATGATTGTATTGTTAATGTTTAAGGTTGAATTTGAGCTGATAAACTTGAGATTTAGCTGGGAGTTTGCTTAGAGAAGGAGTTAAACTAAAGAGGTAAGCTCTAATTATTTATTAGAGGTGTAAATTCAAGTTTTGCATGGCTAGTTGGGTGTTTTGTGGTTCTTGAGTTTCAGAGATTGAAACATGGATTTCTATTAGTTTTAGGCTGAGTTTTCTGTTGAATTATGTTGCCAAAGTCATCCTAAAGGTGTTGGGAATGTTTGTTTTTGAATTAGGAAGCTTTGGGGTGATTTTGGGTAAGGATTTAAGGATTGAAATGGTGAAATTTCTGGGCTCGAAGGGAAGGTCCGCGGCTCTGTTCTAGAGCGCTGCACCCTTAGGATGAAGATGAGCCAAGGAGGCTCAGCAAAAGGTGAGCGCCACGGCGCCCAAGGCAAGGGTCGTAGCGCGTGTCTCCTTCCAGGCATTCCCTTGGTTCTGTTTTGAGGGCAGGGCCGCGACTAAGCTTCAAGGGCTGCAGCTCTTGGGTGCACACTTGATCATTTGGGGATTTTACGCATGGGAATGTGGTCTAGAATTCTCGGGATCGATTTCACCACCGTGCTTGGGTGAATTCGGATTCCCGGAAGTTAGTTTTGTAACCGAAAACCCTAATTTGAATATTAATGGGACCCTATACCTTGGTTGTGACTAGGTGATAAAAGCTTAGGCTCATGAACGGATCGTGCTTGAGGAGCGTTGCTCGTAATCCGAAACCGCAAAGATCAAAGGTAAGAAAACTGCACCTGGTTGAATATCTGTGACAAGACTAAGGGTTCCCTATTGTGTATGCTTGAAAAGATGGTATTATGCCATGCAAGCCATTTAGTGAACCGACGGCCTAAGGGTGCCAAGGGCTACACTAGCATACAGGGCGTGGCTTGGCCACTGGTAGCCAAGGACAGCTTAATATGCAACGAGCTCGGTTTAAGCGGGTCGGAGTCAGTGGGATAAACAGAGGGTGCGGCCTAAGTTTTCCGCCCTGATTATTATGTGATATGAATGTTATAAGTGTTTGATTGCATCCATGATTCTGAATATATGTTGAATGATTAATCTTGATTATTTAATGAAAGCTCGTGCTTAGTGAATTTACCATCTGTTATTACTGTTTGTGTTGCACATGTTTTCTTGCTGGGCCTTGGCTCACGGGTGCTATGTGGTGCAGGTAAAGGCAAGGGCAAACTTGACCAGCCTTGATCAGGAGAGCTCTGCGAGCGGAATGTACATGGCTAGCTGCTCAGCTGCCATGGTTGATGTTTAGGCAGGGACGCAAGACCCAAAGACTGTCTATTTTGCCTTAGTATGGCTAATAATTGTTTATGTACTTTTGGAAGTCTGTAAACTAACTTTTAACTCTGTTTCTTTTGGGACCCCGTGTATATAACAACTTAATTATGTAAAAGAAAACTTTTGAGACCAAAACCTTTTTAACCCTAGCTCATACATGTTTGGTGACACGTTTTTAAATTAATGACTTGATTAGCAAGTCTTGCACCGTTATAAGTACACAATGTAGCGGTCTTGGCTATCCAGGGCGTTACAGAAATGATGTACGAGAGAAGAGAAAATGGGACTCTATTTTGGCAAGGTTCTACAGCCTTCAATGGCTGATATATATCTTAGGGTGAAAAGACCTTATTGCCCCTAAGCCTAATTAAAACCATAAATTGCCTCAAAGGGAAAAATTGTCATTTCCCACCTATTACCTTAATCATAACTAACACCATCTAATTCCCATTATTCCCAATATTCTCAAATACCAATAAACCATATCACGTTACCCTTTAATTCCCGGCAACGTTCTAATCACCAAATTAGCCCGAGACTCACCCCGAGCCCCAAACTCAATCCCGTTATGACAAAATCGCTAACTTGCACTCAAAGGTCGTCTAATGCCAAATAGCTCGAACAAACCCACATTATAATGTGGCCTCGTCAATAGGTTATAAATATGCATGAAAATATACAATTACGCCCTCAACGAGCCAAATTCCCAAAATGCCCCTATGATGAAATGTGGACCCACATGCATGCATTTAACATCATATTATAATATAATTCACATAAACATGCACATAATCATTTAATGGTATAATAAATCAATTATGGCCCTCTCGGCCTACTTATCCAACCATTAAACCTCAATAGGGATTTTGGGGCATTACATATATACAATTTTATCATTTCTTTATTTGAGAGAGTCCGATTACCTGGAAACAACTGACTTAGAAAAGAATCGCTTCTTTTAAGGTTTATAAAGATAATTTAACTATTTTATTAATCTTTATTTAATTATATCAAAATTGATCAGTTACACCTATTTTAATTATTTAATTTAAATCATATTTAAAAAGAATAATTAAATAAACAAATTAATTTGAAATTCAAAATTCAAATCTCATGTATGTGGCACATGTGAGTGGCGTGTGCCACTTTATGTGTATCCCTGATTTTCTCATTTCTTTGTTTAATTAATCTTAAGACAAGATATTTATCAAAAATAAATATTAGTTAATTCAAAATTAACTTTATCTTAAAAACTATCAGTTTTAATTATTTATCTTATAATAAGAAAATAATTAAACTTTCTCAAATATTAATCCAAACATGATTAATATTTATTTTAACTAATATATGTTTTTCAAATAAAAACTATTTAGTTAATAAATTAATTCACACTTAATCAATTTCCCATAATTATCACATAAATATTTCATTGCGCTAGAAAATTAATTCATTTGCAATTTAGTCATTTTCTCTATTAATCTTCCTTGTGACATCCTTACCCTTGTCAGTGTGTGAAAAATGCGACTTGGGGACCATGGACCTATAATACGAAGCTCAAATAAACCATATTATTAATTAAACTATTGAATTCAATAATCTTATTTATTAATTCCATGATTACTCCACTATAAATATAGAATTTCTCTCTAAGTATTTATAGAATTATATTTACAGAGTTTTCTCTTGTAGTCAGTTGATATAATCAATAAATATAATTCTGTTATCCATTTATTAGTTCGTTAATTAGAGCTGGTAAAAATTATTGTTTTACCCTTCTAATTATCTATTGCTCTTTAAGTATCATTAACTAACTAGCAAATAATTAATCTATAATCATATTATAGATTTAAGCTCAATAACTATTCAGTTCCAGAATTAGCTCAATCCGTTCAAAAAGCATGGATTTCATTATTGTAAGATCATGATATTGAATCTCCTAAAAAAAAGTCACTAGCCTCATTATATCAAGAGACCTTAGCGAATGAATCAAAAGAACCAATAAGCACAAATAGGCGTTCAAGATTACTCAGGATTTAGTATCTTTATGGCAAACAGTAAGTTTACAAAGATAATTAGTATCGGTCTTGTCATATGTAATCACTATTATATACAATACCTTTACCAAGATGTCTATCCAAGTTAGTAATCTGAATCTAGATTACTTTCATCTCGTATACTTAGTATACCGTGCTAGCAACCATTCATTAAAGAGTCCATACTTCAATATCCTACTCACTATTTCATTCATTATATATGATATTAATTCTCTCGTACTAATACAAGATTATATCCTCATAAATGAATATGAAATTTTCTTATATATATACAAATTATGCAAAAAATAATTATAACATTCAAATATAATAAAATTGACTTTTTATTTAAATCAATAAAATGTCTTTTCACATGCTTTTAGGGCATAAACCCTAACAGTTACCTCTACAGTAGGTCCTCCATAAGCCCAAATCTTCAAGAGGATTGTCATAATGGACCATGGAGTTTTTCCAATTCAACATCACCCATACTCCAACAGTATCAATTGACGAGTGTGAATGTGGGAATTCTTCCCTGGTGAATGTCGTTCAGGCATACCTCTACGTTGCGAGGTCCCTTAACTAAGAGACACATGTTAGGGGGACGAAGGGGTGGGAGCCCTGCTTGGCCACTTTCTACACGCATAAAGGGACAAGGGCCTCACATAGCATCAGAGAGGTTTGGCTAAGAGAGCCATCCTCGCCATGCGAGGGCCCTCGGCAGGTTACGCACGCACAAGCCCGCACCTCTGTGCGAGGCACCCTTTCTATGAATGGGTACAGCCTCGATGTGCCTTTGTGTCTCGCGCCTCATCCCCACGTAGCCACCCTCGCTATGCGAGGGTGAGGCCCCTCGCATGCGCCTTGTCTCCGCGCATGGTCCTAAGGCAATCGGGCAGCCTCGCTAAGCGAGGGCGACATCTCTCGTATACGTCCGGTCTCGCCACTAACTCCTTGTGTCTTATTGAAGAGGCCCTAGTTCCTTTCGAGGGGTAGGTGCCACCAGCGAGACACTCATGCGCCTTGGCTTCTCAGAACGTATAAAGCTGGGGGGCTCTCGACATATGTAAGAGGAATACTTGAAGATACCGAACGGGTGTGTTAAATAATCCTTAGGTGTCTAGCATGGATTGATGGGTATGAGTAGGTACAAGGCACATGTACCGACACGGGATGTACGGTCGTGAGGAGGACAGAGGCGTGGCCCTACCATCTGCGTCTGAGAAGTAGTGGCAGTACGAACTTTTACGGAGAGTAGAGGCACCACTTGAACACCCTTGACCATATACCAGAGCCGATAGTACGATGCCCTGAGCTACCACTCTGACATTGTCAGGATCGACACCACTTTGCCCTGAGTTGCACCGTAAGAACCAAAGGTTGGAGACCACCCTGGAGAACATGCAAGAGGTGCTGAATGGTCTGTTACAAGGGAAGTCAAGGGTGACCCTCCCCAAGAGAAAAGAAAGAGGTCAGGAGGGGGCAGAGACCACCGTTCTGGTAGACGATGGGAGGACTCGACTCTCCACCAGTAATAGCCCCAAGGTTGAAGTCGCACGAGCGTCCCAGACCATCGAGGCCACCCCAGGGGCCAGGGCAAAGGAACAATGTTGGCTCTTGCAACGACGTCGAGGTCACCTCAAAGAGGACGCCCTAATATTTACGAGAAGAGCTCAACAAGAAGAGGGCGGATAAGAGGACTACCCCTCCTACTGTCCCCCAAGACGGCAAAGGAAAGGGAGATGTCGATCCGTCCATGTTGAGAGACTCCCTGAAGAAGAGGAAGCAAGACCTCGATACAGAGATGAGGAGCTTGCGGAGCAAGATCGTCATCACATCTGGAGGACAAACAATCAAGGACGAGTTCGACCATGAATTGCCTTTCACCAAAGAGATCCAAGCCATCCGACTCCCAGCTAACTTCAAGGTGCCTCATACTCATATGACCCCATATGAAGGAAGTACAGACCCCAAATACCATCTAGATGCATTCAATGACTTGATGAAGTTAAGGGGGATTAGTAGCGGGGCCAGATGCAACTGTTTTGCGGTCACGTTGAAAGGATCCACGTACAAATGGTTTAAAAGACTTCGACTAGGATCCATCAGGTCTTGGCAATAATTTTCAGATGAACTTCTCCAACAGCATCACGCCGTGCGTGATTATACAATGCCGGGCACCAGCCTTGCCAATGTAAAACAGGGAGAAAATGATAGTCTAAAGAGCTACATCCATAGGTTTAACATGGAGGCAGCCAAAGTGGGGAGCTTGATCCGCAGGGAGTTAAAAATGGCCATCACAGCCGGGATGCATCCATGAAACAAATTATGGGATAATATGCTCAAAAGGGAAGTCACTGACCAAGATGACTTCTATGAGAGAGCGCAAAAGTACATTCGTGTGGAGGATGGCCATGTGAACTTAAAGGTGGGAAAGTGTGAGTCCAATGCAAAGCCCCCAGCTAATGAAGGGTCGAATGGAGCAATAAAGAAGAGGGCGTACGAAGGGTCGAGGGATGATCAACAGAGAAAGCCCAAACGGGGAAGCGACCATAGGAAAACAGCTTACACTTTCTATATGAACCTGACAGATACTAGGGAGCATATCTACCTCACCAACGAAAATCGGGTTCCCTTCAAGAAGCCCCCACCAATGAGAAAGGACCGATCCAAGAGGGATCCCAGTAGATATTGTCAATACCATAAGGATATTGGTCACACCACAGCAGAGTGTATTCATTTGAAGGAAGAAATTGAGGAGCTCATCCGCAGGGGGCACCTAGGCCGATATGTCAGGAGAGAAAGGCTGAAGTCGGAGGACGAACTAGTGATATCTCAGGCGCAAAGAGGAGCTCCAGAGATTCAGGGGGAAGTGAGAACTATTTTCGGAGGTCCGGGGTTTGGGGGAGATTCCTGGAGAGGACGAGATAGGTACGCTAGAGAAGCCAGGCGAAGTCCACCACCCTATGTCATGAGTTTGGAACAACGACCACCGAAAATCTTTAAGGGAGAAAATGACTCGATCACTTTCACAGAGGAGGATGCACGGGGGGTGCATTTTCCCCATAACGACCCTATGGCATTGATAGTTCAGTTGGGCAATATGCGGGTGCATCGGGTCCTAGTGGACAATGGAAGCTCAGTGGATATCCTGTATCGCCCCGCCTTGGAAAAGATGGGACTGGGCATCCGTCACTTGAAGCCCTTCCAATCTTCCTTATATGGATTCACGGCGGAGTCGATACAACCCCTAGGGATGATCGAATTGGCACTCACCATGGGGGAGCAACCCCGACAGACTATAGTCATGGCAAACTTCGTCGTTGTAGATTGTGTTTCAGCTTTCAATGCGGTATTGGGGAGGCCATCCCTAAGAGAATTGAAAGCGATAACTTCCATATATCACTTGGTCGTCAAGTTCCCTACTCCCGGAGGAGTAGCTAGTATGAAAGGAGAACAGAGAGAAGCGAGGGAGTGCTACAACACCTCCCTCCGCGCATTCGTGAAACCACTAGAACCGATGGCCATGGTGATAACAAGGCACTACGTGCACCCGCAGGAAGCCCGCAGGAACTAGACCCCAGAACCGTGGAGGAGTCATGGGTAGAACCTGTGGAGGAAATAGAGGAGGTTGAAGTAATGGAGGAACTATTGAGAAAATTGAAGGTAGGAAAAAGTCTTCAGAGTGACGTGAAGGAGAAGCTGATAAGGTTTTTGAAGGATAATCTAGATGTATTCGCGTGGAGTCACGAAGATATGGTGGGAATAGATCCTAGTGTCATGTGCCACCATTTGAATATCTCCCCTGAAGCAAGGCCCGTTAGGCAGAAAAGACGAGCGCTGGACCTAGAGAGGTATGCGGCCTTGAAGGAGGAGGTTGACAAGCTGAAGGCCAATGGGTTCATCCGCGAGTCATTTTACCCTGTATGGGTATCAAATCCGGTGCTAGTCCCAAAACCGAATGGAAAATGGAGGACTTGCGTTGACTTCTCAAACCTGAAAAAGGCTTGTCCTAAGGATAGTTTCCCGCTCCCAAGAATAGATCAGATGGTGGATGCGACGGCTGGGCACGAATTACTTAGCTTCATGGATGCCTAATCCGGGTACAACCAGATTCCTATGAACCCATCTGATGAAGAGCATACGCCATTTATAACGGATAAAGGACTCTACTGTTACAAGGTGATGCACTTCAGGTTAAAAAAACGCGGGTGCTACCTACCAAAGGTTGGTCAACAAGATGTTCGCAAACCAAATAGGGAGAAACGTGGAGGTATATGTTGAAGATATGCTGGTGAAGACCAAGAATGCCGCAGAGCTCAACAAAGACCTAGATGAGATGTTTGACACACTCAAGAAATATCGAATGAAGTTGAATCCAACCAAGTGCTCTTTCGGTGTATCCTCGTGGAAGTTCTTGGGTTTCATGGTCAACTCCAGAGGCATCGAGGATAATCTTGATAAGATAAAGGCCCTGATAGAAATGAGCCCACCCAAGAATAAGAAGGAGGTGCAATGCCTAACGGGAAGGGTAGCGGCCTTTAATAGATTTATTTCGAGGTCAACTGACAAGTGCCTCCCCTTCTTCAACATCCTAAAAGGGAGAAAAAAGTTCGCTTGGGATGAAGAGTGTGAAGAGGCATTTATGAAGCTGAAGGAACGCCTGGGGAAGCCACCCCTGTTGGCAAAACCTGAAAAAGGTGAAAGGCTATACTTATACCTGGCAGTGTCTGAACATGCCATAAGCGTGGCCTTGGTTAAAAGAGAGAAGAAGCGTCAACAACCGTGTACTATATCAACAAGCGGTTGGTGGACGCAGAGAATCGATACCCTGAGATTGAAAAGTTGGCATATGCATTAGTGGTGGATTCTAGGAAGTTGAGACCCTACTTCCATGCCCATACAATCGAAGTTCTCATTGATAGTCCTCTGAGATAGGTATTGCATAAACCTGATACCTCAAGAAGACTGATGAAATGGTCGATCGAGTTGAGTCAATTCGATATCTTTTATACCCCGAGAGCTTCCATCAATGGACAAGTGCTTGTAGACTTCATAGTGGAGTTCACTAGTCAACCGAATGAAGGAAGAAGTGAAGAAGAGGGACAATCGATCGCAGAAGGGAAGCCAAGGAGTTCTGAGGAATGGAGCCTGCACGTGGATTGAGCATCCAACGAAGGAGGATCTGGAGAAGACATCATGATGACTGGACCCGAAGGACACAGATGTACTGCGCGATACGGTTTGGGTTTGAAGCCTCGAACAATGAGGCAGAATACGAAGTGCTTCTAGCAGGAGTGCAGTTAGCCCAGGGGTTGAAGGTAACGCATCTACACATCTTTAGTGACTCACAGTTGGTGGTATTCCAGGTGAAAGGGGAGTACTAAGCGAGGGGTCCCAAGATGGTTGCATAAATAGAGCGAATCCCGAGAGAGAGGAATACCCATGCAGATGCCCTTACAAAGCTGGCTTCCACTAAAGATGGGGATACCCTCGAATCAATGCCTGTAGAATACTTACCAAGGATTCGTGGGCCAGCCAGATTATAGACTACCTGAAGGATGGAGTGGTGCCAACAGACAAGAGGGAGGCTCGGAGGCTAGTTTATAAGGCAGCCCGATACACCTTGGTAGATGGGATCTTATACAAGAGGGGGCTTTTTGTGCCACTCTTGCGATGTGTTGATGAGGAAGAAGTTGTGAAGGTACTATATGAAATACATGAGGGTGAAAGTGGCAACCATGCGAGTGGACCATCCACGGCTCGAAAATCCATGAGGCAAGGGTACTACTGGCCTTCCATGGAGAGAGATGCAAATTATTTTGCAAGGAAATGTGACAAATGCCAAAGGCATGCGAACTACTCCCGAAAACCCCCGAATGAATTGACTAGCATGACCAGCCCTTGCCCCTTTGCTGTCTGGGGTATAGACCTGATTGACACCCTTCCCCCAGGAAGAGGTGGTGCGAAGTACGTGGCGGTAGCCATAGATTACTTCACCAAGTGGGTCGAAGCAGAACCTCTAGTGAAGATAACGGCCAAGCATATCACCACCTTTGTGAATAAATTCATTGTCTGCAGATATGGAGTGCCCTACAAGATTATTTCTGACAACGGCACTCAGTTTGAAGGGGAAATGTTGGAGGAGTACTGTAGGGAAAGAGGCATAAGGAGAAGCTGTTGTGCATCCACAGGCCAATGGGCAGGTGGAGGCCATTAACAAAGTCCTAAAGATGAACTTAAAAACAAGGCTAGAGAAGATGAAAGGTGCTTGGGTCGAGGAGTTACCTAACGTGCTTTGGGCCTACAGAACCACTCCACGCACTACCACTGGAGAGACCCCTTTCTCCTTAGCATATGGATGTGAGGCCATCCTCTCGATTGAGATGAAGGTTAACTCATACAGGATACAGGCATACAAGGACCAGGTCAACCATGCAGCAATGGCCGAAAGTTTGGACATGCTAGAAGAAAGAAGGGAAAAGGAACAAATGAGGGTGGCGGTATACCAGCAGCGGGCAGCAAGATATTACAACTCGAGGGTGCGAGAGAGAACGTTCAGAATAGGCAACCTGGTATTAAGAAAAGTACTCCCCAACACGCGAGAACCGGGGGCGGGGGTGCTTGGGGCGAACTGGGAAGGGCCCTACCAAGTCGCTCAGTACATACCACCAAACACCTATAAGCTGGCGCGCATGGACGATACCGTCATACCTCGAGCGTGAATGTGGAACACCTCAGGAAGTACTACCAGTAAGACTTCCACATCCAATGCAAGCAGTAGCTATGTTGGGATTGTTGCAATTTATGTTATCTTAGTAGACGAGAATCAAAGAGGTCACCTAGATAACCTCCCAAGTAGATGTAAGCCTTTTATATATATATCGTTGTAATCTGACTACTATGAATGAAACTGTTCACCACTTCGTATGTTATTTACTTCTCTACGCGAGCATCAACCAAAGTCCCTGCCAAGATAAATCTCACCAAGCACTTGGGGGGTAGGATAGCACGAGTATAAAAAAAAATCTCTTATATTCAAAAAGGATTAGCTACCCTTATTAATGTCAAGGGAATAGTTTAAACGAATGATCTCCAACCAAAGGCCGACACCCAAGGGGGTGAGGCCGAAAGGAGGGAATCTCCCAATAAGTCTAGAACGGCCATTAAGCCGGCTAGCCAGAAAGGTTCCTACAAGAGACCCTTGAAGAAATAGTACTATATATAATGATGAGAAGGACGCTTCTCGCAAAAAGTAACAAGCGCGCGCAAAGAATGTAAAAGGACCCCAAGAGCCCAATGGGTTAACGTGTCCTTACGAGTATAATCAAGGTGCACCAGAAACATTATCACCATCAGATTAAGGAAAAGATATGTAATCCACAAATAATAATAATAATAATAATAAGAGGGACTTACCAAAGTCCCTTAAGTTCGATGAACACAAAAGAAAAAAGGAGAGAAAGGAGAAATAATGTGAGGGATTACATAGCAATAACATGCATAGGCCGAATACAGAGGAACCTACAAATCTCCATCCTGACCCTTCCACTCAGAAATCTTCTCGACAGCATAGTCTCCAAAGGGAGACAGGTCAACGGTGGGGTTGGTCCTCCAGACAGCATGCAACGTGCGCTCGACTATGCGATTCTCAGCATTCACAAGCTCAGCCTCGAGCGCAGTGATCCTCTTGTTTAAAGTTTGGATGGTAGCCTTCAGTTGAGTGTTGGTGTGAGAGGTTGATGCAGCCCGGGCTAAGGCGGCGTCCCTCTGGAAAACCGCCTCACTCAGTTGACTTGACAAGGCATCCTTTGCCGCCTCGGCCACCGATAGGTTCCCCAGTGCTTCCTCAAGCTCGTGTTGCAACTGTTGGGTCGATGAAGAGTTGGAGGCGATCAGCCGATGACTCAAGATGGAAGCCTAGGAAAGGGCGAAGATATGAAATAAAGCCTCGAGGGTCAGGTGATATCAAAATATATATATCTGTCATAAATGAGTAAACCGTGTATCTCGACAAATACCTGCAAGGAGGCTCACATATAGGCGTCTTCAAGCTCAGCCTCGGGGACATTGTGCAAGGTTCCCCACTCACCTTTGGGAAAGTTTCCCCATACTGGCTTGCTAGAGGATGATCTTCGGAAGCAGAAACATAAGCTTGGTCGGGGGAGGCGCATGTGCTTGCCGAGGCACGCTTTTTCAGTCAAGGGATCAACCCCAAAGATTGATTGGTTCTCATTCAACCTCAAACGAATCACAAGGATCACCGCCTATGAATTGTGCTTCTTTACACCTCCAAAATAGGGAAACACGCTTATACCAGACTGAATAAAAGTTTACAAGATCACCTAAAGATCTCCTTATAGACGAGGGGGCAAGTATTCATGCAAAAAAAAAAAAAATCGCCAAGACAAAGGTCTGAGTGTAACCTAAGGGTCACAGAGCCTACCCTCAAAAGCTAGGCCTCTGCCTCGCACACCTAGGCCTCATCGTCTCGCATTGGTGGCCTCCATGTTAGCTAAGGGCAATGCGAGGTGTGGATGAGGAAAATTGGTAAAAGATGCCAAGCGTAGAACAAGCACCCAAGAGATAGGAAATGCCTCGAGGATCAAATTCGCACCTCCCTAGAGCTTGGGGGTAAGCTAAAGCCTCCATGGAGTTTATTGTTTACTAAGAAACTAATGTGAGCATGGAAAAATGAAAAGAGAAGCCAAACAAGACACCAATGCTCAAGAGGTATTTTGAAGAGATGGAGGAGACATGAGGACCAAGCTGATACCCCCTAGGACCCCAGGGTGAGCTAAGCTAAGTGCTTAACTCGTTAAGCGAGTCATTTGGACTTAAAAGTGTGATCAACGTTAAACAACACTTTAGGTATAAAAAATTTAGGTCAAGGAAGTCAAAGTTTTCATTAAAATAAATTGAATAATTACAAGGGATCCCAAAGGTTTTAAATTAAAACACGGGTTTAACAAAATTACAGAACCAGCCAACTTAAGCGACAAGAATTGAGTTAATAACCCCTGTTCCTCAAAAGTATTTCGACTGTGACGATCGAGCAAGCTAAGTATGTACACGCCGCCCCTAGAACTCTCCAACTCATGGTTGGCTAGCTTTCCTTTGCCCTTACTTGCACCATAGAGCACCCGTGAGCCGAAGCCCTGCAAGAAGACACCCACAAGGCATAATAAATATCCAATTAACCATAAGCAATAAACATATGCTTCACTTGCAATTAATGCATTCATTCCAATCATATACATCATAAACACATTTCACAATTAACAAGTATATTCATTCCAATCATTTAAATCATGTACAAGACCCAGGGAAATGGCCTTGCGGAACGACCAAGCATAGCGAGTGAGGGCTGCACCCTCAAAATGGAATCGCTTTCATGGCCTGTGTTACACAAACTTGCCAATGACCCGCATTACATATGCTTGCCGACCAGCCCCAACCAATCAGTTCTATGTGCTTATGAAAGTATTCTTACCTCGAGTCATGAGAAATAGGTTAAATGACCTCAAGTACAATCCCCCCCTCCTCCCCCCTCTTGAGCCTTGCGAAAAACCTAGTCACAACACATGGATGATAAGTTTATCACGTACTAATCTTGCTAAGGGGACTCAAAACTAAGTTCTAGTTCTCGGGACATAAGATTTCTGTAATGCCCCGAATTCTCTGATGTGGTTTAATGGCGGGATTAGTAGGTCGGGAGGGCCATACTTGTTTAATTAAGCCATTTAATGATATTATGAATGTATATGTGAATTATATTATAATATGATGTTAAATGCATGCATGTGGGTCCACATGTTTAACTACAGGGGTGTGATGGTAATTTGGCTCGTTGAGGGTATAATTGTATACTTGTATGCATGTCATTGATATATGTTGAGACCACATTATAATGTGGGATTGTTCGAGATATTCGACATGAGACGATCTTGGATTATTAATTAGCGGTCTGGTCATGACAGGTTTAAGTTCGAGGCTCGGGAGGAGTCTCGGGGTGATTTTAATGATTAGAGCGTTACCGAGCATTAGAGGGTAACGGGATATGAACTATTGGCATTTGAGATTATTGAGAATAGCGGGAATTGGAGAGCGTTAATTATGATTAATGGGATAGGTTGGAAAGGACAAATATGACCTTGGGAGCCTTTAGAAACCCTTAAATGACCTAGGGGTATAATGGTCTTTTTACCCCTAGGATAGATATAAACTCCTTTATGTTGTATGTTGATGAGAGAAACAGAGCAAGTTCTTGAGCTTCCCGTACCTTCTCCTTCTTCCATTTTCTTTGTGAGTTTTGGTGATCTTGTTGAGGATTCAAGCTTGAGAAGTAGACCTTGGGAGTTTGGGAGAGTGTTCCACCATTGAAGAGCATCACAACCTGAGTTTGAGGTCAGATTCCAGTCATTGGTTTACTAGTATACTCTGTTTTGGTGTTAGTTTTCAGCTTGTACTTTTATGGTGGATTGTTGGAATTGATGGAAGTTTTGATTGGGGTTTATTGGGTTTTGCTAAGGGAGTGATATAGATCAAGTTTAGGGGTTGTATTGGAGGTTTGAGTGGTGTTTAAACTTGGTTTGAAGGGTTGGTTCCAAGAGAAGTCGTAAGGGAAGAAAAACAGGGGTTATGGCTGAACTGGAGGTTGGGCCGCGGCATGGCCAGGGAGGGCCGCGGCCCTTGATGGATGCTGGGTTTGCGCGCCTCTGTTTGAGGGGCGGGCCGCGGCATGGCCAAGGAGGGCCACGGCCCTTAGTGGCTTTTTGGCCAGAAATGGCTACTTGGCTCGGGGATGCAAGCCTTAGGCTAGGTTTTGGTTTGGGAACCTTTTATTATTCATTTTATTGATGGAATCCCATAATTGGTTATGACCAGGTAACCACTAAAGGACCAAAAGGTTGATTGTTCTCAAGGGTCGTTCTTACTATTAATTCTCGCTCGAACAAGAGGTAAGAAAGCTGCACCCTGTGTATATATGACATGCATGATTATTATTAAGGCATGTTGATTGATAAATGTGGACATGGATTACCTATTAAATACTAGTGAATGTTGAATACTTGTATATGTACTGATTAGTCTGGGACACTGACCTAAAGAGTCAGAAATGGCATAGCGTCACGAACGTTGAGCCAAATGAAGATTAGATCTAATCGATATCAGCAAGAATGACTCATATGGGGTATTAACGCTGGACCGACCCTAAGGTCGATGAACTTATAAGCGCTTGTCTGGTCTAAGACCAGTTATTCAGAGCCAGGGCGTATGGCCCTGGTGACTGTTTGTCACATGGCTAGGGAACGCTGTTCCAAGGTTATGACTCTATGGTCATGAGGAAGATATGCTGGTGACTATTCACCATACACCTATCCTACTCAAACTTATGAAAGGTTCTCTTATCAGTTAAGCCTGGTGATCCTATCGTCACATGGCTAAAGGGTGTTGTCCCCATATTTGTGACTTTTGCGACTGTCACCTATTTGTTTGGACTGTTGGTCCTGAATGGTTATTATCATCATTGTTGATATTATATCATGTTTTATTATGCTTTTCTTGCTGGGCCTTGGGTCACGGGTGCTATGTGGTGTAGGTAAAGGGAAAGAAAAGCTCACCCAGCTGTGAGTGGAGAGCTTAGGTGATGATGTGTACATATGCGGCCGCTTGACCACCACGGCCAATCCGTTCTCAGAGGAACTAGGGGGTTTACCCTATTTTTGCCGCTTAGGTCGGCAGGATTGTAAATTTAAAACTGTAATGACCACTTTGTACTAAGAACAACTTGTAAATGTTTTGATTAGCTCTACAGAGCAGTTTGTAATGAAAATATCCATTTTCTTTTTATTAGTTTTCCACCTTAACCTGATAATTACACTTAGAGCACGTTTTTGACCAAAGGACTCGGGTAGCGGGTCAAATTTCCGGTCCACCGTTCACCGTAACTGTTCTGAGGTAACCAGGGCGTTACAATTTCACTAAGCGAGATAGCAGAATTGTAACACCGTACTACCCGGGGACCGTTACACTGTGTATTTTAAATAGTGCTAAACTCGCTAAACGACACATTTGGCCATAATCGTGTAACTAAACGTGATTAACAATTTAGGGTCAAATTTTTAGTCAAAGATACAAAGGTTTCACTAAAACATTTCCTGTATACATGAGATTCCAAAATACATTTAAAGGTTAATTACAATGAAAGAGTTACAACCTGCCAACCTAAGGGGACAAGTAGGGTTTGACCCTAATTCCTCTTTAAACCCTCGCCTGTGGTGGTCGAGCAACCACATATGTACACATCGTCGCCTAAGCTCTCCAACTAAAGGATGGTCTAGCTTTCATTTCCCTTTACCTGCACCACATAGCATCCGTGAGCCGAGGCTTATCAAGAAAACTTAAACATGCTCATAATCAATTAATTACATGTTACCAAATCATAATAAGCATGCCCAGCAGTAATAACCCTACCCATGCATGCATAAATGATTATGGAATCATTTTGGGGCTTGCAGCCCAAATCAAATGACCATAGAGTCAACCAGTGGTCCTCTGGCCTAAATAAATGACCAGAGAGTCAACCTCGGGTCCTTTGCCATGTCCTCTGTATAACCAACTTTGGAGCTGATCTAGGATATTTAGCACTAAGTTTTCTTTGACCAATAGATCGGTCAAGCATATGGTGCGCTCCTGGTTAGGACAAATCATATGGACCAGTGCATAGCGTGTTGTCGCCATGCTCGACTAATAAGTCAATGTCTTACGACCAGCACTCAGTGTGTTAATGTCTTCCTTGACTAATATGTCAATGCCTTGTGACCAGCACTCACTATGCTAATGTCGTCCTTGACTAATAAATCAATGCTAGAATATGGGACTAATAAGTCACCCCGGGTCCCTTAGCCCTATCCTCTGTATAAAAGTACCGGGCGCTGACCAACACTCCATGTGCTATGGCAGTTCTTGACTAATAATTCAATGCTAGGATATGGGACTAATAAGTCACCCCGGATCCCTTAGTCATATCCTCTGTTTAAGCGTATAATACGTTGACCAGCACACAACGTGCTAAGGCCGTTCTTGACTAATAAGTCAATGCTAGGATATGGCACTAATCAAAATGATGTTTAGCCTAATCAAAACAACCAACGCTCAGCGCGCTATTGTCACCCTTGACTGATAAGTCAATGTTTTTCGACCAGCGCGCAACGCTATTGTTGACCTTGATTAATAAGTCAATGCTTTTCTCAATAAGATAATGCAAACACACATATATCATATGTCAAATACCCAAATACAAAGCATTTAGCATGCTTAATCAACAATCACAAGCATAATTATAATCATGCACATACTTAGGGGTTCATGCCCTATTCATGCTCCTGTTCAACAATTTGGAATCACAAGCATAATAATAATAATGCACATTTACAGAGACTCAAGCTCTGATCAATTTTATAGTAACCATTCAGGCCATGCCATAATCACATGTATCACATACTGGGTGCAGTTTTCTTACCTTTGGTCCAAGCACAGGTTACCAGTAAATGACCCTCGAGCACGATCTTGATTCTGAGCCCCTAGCGATACCATAGTCACAACCATAATATAGAATCCCATGAAAAAACGAGTAAATAAAGGCTTCCGGACTGAGTCCTAGCCTCCGGGATGTCGAATCCTACCAAATTGGATAGTAGAATCAATCCCAAGCCCTTAGGTTTGAGTTCCCATGAATAAAAGCCCATTTTGGCCAAGACTTACCTTTTGGGTCATAGCCCCAAAAACCCGAGACGCGACCTACTAAAGAACAGGGTCTAAACACCTCTTTGTCTGCGTCGCGGGCTGCGGCCTGCCTAAAATGCTACGTGTATCAAAGTCCCCCAACAACCAATCCACTTGCTTCCACAAGCTTGGGTCGCAGCACACAAGAAAAGGACGGTCGCCCAACCACGAACTAAACAATAAAACTATGTTTTTCCCATTTTAAAACCCTTCATAAACCTATCTAAACATACCCAAATCTAAAAAACAAAGTTCCCAATAATCTCAATGGCCCAAAACAATCAAAACCCAAGCTTCAAACCATTCAAAAACTCCTCAAAATGTAAAATCCAAATTGAGAACTTAAGTGTAACGCCCGGGCTACCCCAGAACAGTTACGGTGAACGGTGGACCGGAAATTTGACTCATTGCCTGAGTCCTTTGGTCAAAAACGTGCTCTAAGTGTAATTAACGGGTTAAGGTATAAAACCATTAGAAAGGAAATGGAGATTTTATTACAAACTGCTCTGCAGAGCTAAACAAAACATTTACAAGTGGTTCTCAGTACAAAAAGGTCACTATAGTTGTAAAGTTGCAATCCCGCCGTCCTAAGCGGCAAAATAGGGTAAACCCCCTAGCTCCTCTGAGAACTCCTTGGCCATGGTGGTCAAGCGGCCGCATATGTACACAACACCACATCAGCTCTCCACTCAAGGCTAGGTCATATTTTCTTTCCCTTTACCTGCACCACATAGCACCCATGAGCCATAACCCAGCAAGAAAACATAATAATTTTCATAAACATTATCAAATGATTATCATTATAACCATACTAAGCATAAAGCTTTAAACAAATGAGTGAATATCACATGAGGTCCTGATAAACCATACTGAGTGACTGACAGGCAAGTCACTAATTCAAATGGAAGAGTGGCTGTTAGGTAAGCCACTAGCCTTCAACAGGTTCTGGTAAACCATACTGAGTGACTGACAAGCACGTCACCGTTTCAAATGGGAGAGTGGCTGCTAAGTAAGCCACTAGCCTCCAAGCGCTTATTTCATTCATCGACCCTCGGGGTCGGTCTGGCATTGATGCTCTTTGAGTCATTCAATGCTAATAATCGATTAGATCAAATCTTATTGGCTTGCGTAATACACGCTAAGGCCGTCCTGACTAATGAGTCAGCTCAATGTGTTCAGTGCCCAGTACCACCGCTGAACCTGACTAATAAGTCACAACTTCACAGTTAATACTAGCACCTTTGCCAAACCTGACTACCGAGTCAGTACCGTGCACAAGTGAGCAATATATGCTAAGCATTCTATATTCAATCCATTTCCACATTCTCACAATCAACATGCCTCATGAACATCCATGCATGTCACACTTGGGGTGCAGTTCTCTTACCTTTGATTCGAGCTAGAATGAACAAAAGAACGACCCTTGAGAACGGTTTAGCTTTTAGTCCTTTAACGGTTACCTAATCACAACACATATGGGATACCATCAATAATCAAGATAATCAAGGGCTCTCAAACCATTATCTAGCCTCCAAGAGATCAATCCAAACTAATCCAAATAGCAAGGACACTCCCGAGGCCTAAAACTAGGTTCCCGGGGTCAAAACGAGGAAATGGGGCGAAAACAGGGCAAGGGCTGCGGCCCTAGCACCTTGGGCCGCGGCCCCCAGGGTTCCCAGAGGCTAGGGCCGCGGCGCCCTTCATCAAGGGCCGCGGCGCCCAGCGAGCACAAGCTCCCCACCTGCTTCTTCAAAGAACAGCCGCAGCGCCTCAAGAACAGGGCCGCGACGCTCCACCCTGGGCCATTCCCAACCGCGTTTCTAACACTTCAAAGCCTCCAAAATCATCCCTAAACATTCCCCAATCATCAAAGAAAAGTTCCCAAGCTTCCCCATACATCAAAACCCTCAAAACCCAAGGCTCAAACGAACCGAAAACTCAACAATTCACAAAATCAATTCAAAGCTTAGAAACTCGGAAAAACTCAAAACTTAAACTTCGATTACCTTCAATTGGGTTGTTTTCCGTCGAATCCTTCAGTTAAGAAGCTTCTAATCTTCCCTAGGATCGCTATGCCTCGATCCTCACTTGATTCCGACTCCTAGAACTCAAGATTTTGTCAAAAAGGCTTAAACGGTAAAACGGACTTTGAAAAGAGAGAACGGAAGGTTTTCTTATCGTATGTTCTATCTGATAAGCTACCTCAAACTTAAGTAACCTCAAATAAAACCTAATGCTCGGGGTCCCGAAAACACCCCCGGGGACATTATAGTCAAAACCTCTAAAATTTCACCCTGATCTCAAATATTCCCAATTTATCATCAAATGAACATTTCTATTACCCCAAAATTGACCCCATTATGGTAAAACCGCTAATCCACTAAAAATAACCGTCTCATGTTGCTTAGCTCGAATATATCTCCATAATAATGGATTCTCATTCACAAATCAAGTTATGCACCCAAATACACAAATGACCCTCAACGGGCCAAATTACCATCACACCCCTGTAATGAGATATATGGACTCACATGCATGCATTTCACATCATATCATAATATAATCAACATATACATGCATTTAATCAATTAACAACATATTTAAGCAAGTATGGCCCTCCCGGCCAACTATTCATGCCGTTAAACACATCAGTGAATTCGGGGCATTACAACTATCCCCTCCTTACTGAAATTTCGTCCCCGAAATTTACCTGAACAGCTCGGGATACTGACTCTGCATATCTGACTCCAGCTCCCAGGTCGCCTCCTCGACCTTGCTGTTCCTCCACAATACCTTAACCAAAGGTATTGTCTTATTCCTGAGGACCTTGTCCTTTCTATCAAGTATCTGAACTGGCTGCTCCTCAAAGGAGAGATTTGGCTCAAGCTCCAGATCTTCATAACTTAGAATATGGCCCACATCTGATACATACCTCTGAAGAGCTGATACATGGAACACATTATGCACGGTAGAAAACGCCGGAGGTAAAGCCAATCTGTAAGCCACCTGACCAATCCTCTCCAGGATCTCAAATGGACCTACAAATCTAGGACTCAGCTTGCCTTTCTTCCCAAACCTTCTCACCCCTTTCCATGGTGAGACTCTGAGGAAAACATAGTCTCCTACCTGGAACTCCACGTTCCTGCGCTTGGGATCAGCATAGCTCTTCTGTCTACTCTGAGAAGCAAGCATTCTAGCTCTAATCTTCTCTATAGCCTCACTGGTCCTCTGAACTGCATCAGGACCTAAGTATCTCCTTTCTCCTGTCACATCCCAATGGATGGGAGATCTGCATTTCCTACCATATAGCATCTCATAAGGTGCTACTCCAATGGTAGATTGGTAACTGTTGTTGTAGGAGAACTCTATCAAAGGCAGATACTTACTCCAAGATCCAATGAAATCCAGTACACATGCTCTTAGCATGTCCTCCAGAATCTGGATCGTCCTCTCAGATTGGCCATCTGTCTGAGGATGATAAGCTGTACTGAATTTCAACTGTGTCCCCATGGCTGTCTGTAAACTCTTCCAAAACTTGGAGGTAAAAGTGGGGTCCCGATCTGACACGATCGACCTAGGTGCACCATGGAGCCGCACGATCTCCCTCACATAGAGGTCTGCATACTGATCAACTGTATATGTAGTCCTCACTGGCAGAAAGTGAGCCGACTTGGTGTAGCGATCCACTATCACCCAAATGGAATCATGCTGACCAGTAGTCCTGGGTAAGCCCACCACAAAGTCCATTGTGATGTCTTCCCACTTCCACTCTGGGATATCTAGAGGCTGCAGTGTCCCTGCTGGCCTCTGATGCTCAGCCTTGACCTGTTGACATGTCAAGCACTTAGCCACATATTTCACTACATCTCTCTTCATCCCCGGCCACCAATATAATGATCTCACAATCATAATCTTTTACCAACTCTAGCCAACGCCTTTGCCTCATGTTCAGGTCTTTCTGGGTGAAGAAATACTTCAGGCTCTTGTGATCTGTATAAATCTCACATTTCTCTCCATAGAGATAATGCCTCCATATCTTCAAAGCAAAAACCACAGCCGCCAACTCTAGATCATGAGTAGGATATCTTCTTTCATACTCCTTCAGCTGCCGAGAAGCATAAGCTATAGCCTTCTCTGATTGCATCAAAACACAGCCCAAACCCTGATGAGAAGCATCACAGTAAATCACAAACTTCTCCTGATCTGTCGGAAGACTCAGAATCGGAGCTGTAATCAATCTCTGCTTCAGTTCCTAGAAGCTGTTCTCACACTTATCTGACCACACAAACTTCTGGTTCTTGCGTGTCAGCTCAGTCAAAGTACTAGCAATCTTCGAGAACCCTTCCATGAACCGCCTGTAATAACCTGCCAATCCAAGGAAACTTCTAACCTCAGAAGCATTCTTTGGCCTTGTCCAATCTCTGACGGCTTCGATCTTTGCTGGATCTACCTTAATCCCCTCCTTACTGACAATGTGTCCAAGAAAGGATACCTAAGACAACCAGAATTCACACTTCTTAAATTTTGCAAACAATCTGTGTTCTCTCAGTCTTTGTAGAACCAACCTCAGATGCTGCTCATGTTCTAACTCAGTCTGAGAATATACCAGAATATCATCGATGAAGACGATCACAAACTGGTCTAAATAATCCTTGAACACTCTGTTCATCATATCCATGAAAGCAGTAGGGGCATTAGTCAATCCAAATGACATAACTAGAAACTCATAATGCCCATACCTGGTACGGAAGGCAGTCTTTGGTATATCTCCCTCCTTGACCCTCAACTGATGATAACCAGAACGAAGGTCGATCTTAGAGAATACCTTCATACCTTGCAACTAATCGAACAGATCATCTATCCTTGCAAAGGATACTTATTCTTAATTGTCAACTTATTCAGTTCCCTGTAATCTATACACATTCTCAGAGAACCATCTTTCTTTTTCACAAACAGAACTGGCGCACCCCAGGGTGAGAAACTAGGTCTAATGAAACCCATATCTAGCAGCTCTTGCAACTGCACTTTCAATTCTTTCAACTCAGCTGGGGCCATTCTATATGGTGCTCTAGACACTGGCTCCGTCCCTGGTGCCAATTCTATAATGAACTCAATTTCCCTGTGTGGTGGCAATCCTGGCAAGTCTTCTGGAAACACGTCCAGAAACTCACATACAAGTCTAGTGTCCTCTGGTCTCACTGGCATGACCTGGGTGGTGTCAACCACACTGGCTAAGAATCCAATGCAACCTCTCTGCAGTAGATCCCTGGCCTTCAACACAGAAATCATAGGAATGCGGGGTCCATGCATAGTTCCAACAAACACAAAAGGATCCTCACGTTCAGGCTCAAAGGTGACCATCTTCCTTCTGCAGTCAATAGTTGCCCCATACTTTGCCAACCAATCCATACCCAGTATCATATCAAAGTCAGTCATAACAAACTCTATCAAGTCCACTGACAACTCTCTGCCCTCCACTGTCACTGGCAAAGATCTGACCCACCTTCTGGATACCACTATCTCTCCAGTGGGTAACAAAGTACCAAACCCCACAGCATAGAAATCACAAGGTCTACACAATCTATCAATAACGCTACTAGCAACAAAGGAATGCATAGCACCAGAATCAATTAACACATGATAAGGGGTTCCTGCACTAAGAAGCTGACCTGTAACAACTGAGGGGGAAGCCTCAGCTTCTGCTTGAGTCAACGTGAACACTCGAGCTGGGGCCGAGCTGTCCACCTTTCTGGCTTCTTCTTTCCCTATCTGAGTGCAATCCTTCTTAAAGTGACCCACTACTCCACACAAAAAGCAGGCCTTTGCCTTACACTCCCCCAAATGGCACCTTTTGCACCTAGGGCATTCAGGACGAGTCGTCCAGGCTTCACTGCCCCCAGGACGACCTATTGTAATACCACGAGGTCTCCTGTCGGGACCTGGAACTGGGAAGGTATCAGGAACCTTCCTCTTCTGATCACTGGGGCCAACATCCCTACCAGAACCAAAAAATGGAGGAACTGTCCTCCTAAAATCCTTTATGGCTGCACTGTCACGCCAGATCTTAGTCTCTGCAATTTCAGCTGTAAGTGCCTTCTCCACCACCTGTGCATAAGTAGTGACTCCTGCCACAGTGGTGATGCGAACGTCACGGGCTAACCTGGGCTGTAGCCCCTGGAGGAATCTCTCTCTCCTGGTCCCATCAGTGGGCACCAGCTCTTTGGCAAACTTTGCCAAACGGTCAAACTTTAAGGCATATTCAGTTACTGATAAGCTTCCCTGAAGTAGCCTCATAAACTCATCGGCCTTCGCCGCTCTTATAGCATCATTATAGTACTTCTCATTAAACAAGGTCTGAAACTCCTCCCAGCTTAGGAGATTAACATCCTTGGTCTGGCCAACCACCTCCCACCAAATCCGGGCATCTTCCCGAAACATATAGGCAGCACAGGCCACCCTCTCACTACCAACAACCCTCATAAAGTCAAGCATAGTGGTAAGCATGCTCATCCATTGTTCAGCTTTGATAGGATCAACGCTGCCTTCAAAAACTGGAGGTTGTTGCTTCCTGAACCGCTCATAAAGAGGTTCCAATCTGTTTTCAACCCCAGGAAACTGCCCAGTAGCTGGCACTGACACAGAAGGTGCCTCTGATACATTAACCACTGCAGGCACTTGTTGCTGTCTCAGGAAACGAAGCTCCTCTCCCTGTTTCAACACTATAGCCTGCAAATCATTAAACAACTGCTGCCAGTTTGCAGGTGCTGGCTGTGGAATCTGGGATTGGTCATTCTCTTCACCCTGACTGTTGTCATTATTCTGACCCTGACCACTCTGGCTAGCTGTAGTGTATGTCTGTTCTGGGTTCATTCTATCACTGATACCTTACTGAAACAATAATCAATACAGCTAGTCAGGTAGTAATAACTAAACCTCTTGCCGCCTCACAGTCCAAGAACAAGCAGACAGTTATCATATTCCACAGTCATTCAATATTCACAAACAGATACATGTTTATGGCACTCAGCACTCAGCATGTATCACATAACAATTCATAATATCTCATGCATACAGGTAAAGCATTTGCACCACATTTAGGCAGTTATGAACATAACTACATAAAGATTTACCAAACCATGAGTCGAGCTTGACTTCAGTGATGTGTGTACATGCCCAGCCAGTCTACAGGAACCTTAACCTTGGCATTGCTCTGATACCAAGTTGTAACGCCCTGGCTACCCCAGAAAAGTTACGGTAAACGGTGGACCATAAATTTGACTCATTGCCTGAGTCCTTTGGTCAAAAACGTGCTCTAAGTGTAATTAACGGGTTAAGGTATAAAACCATTAGAAAGGAAATGGAGATTTCATTACGAACTGCTCTGCAGAGCTAAACAAAACATTTACAAGTGGTTCTCAGTACAAAAAGGTCACTATAGTTGTAAAGTTACAATCCCACCGTCCTAAGCGGCAAAATAGGGTAAACCCCCTAGCTCCTCTGAGAACTCCTTGGCCGTGGTGGTCAAGCGGCCGCATATGTACACAACACCACATCAGCTCTCCACTCAAAGCTAGGTGAGCTTTTCTTTCCTTTACCTGCACCACATAGCACCCATGAGCCATAGCCCAGCAAGAAAACATAATACTTTTCATAAACATTATCAAATGATTATCATTATAACCATACTAAGCATAAAGCTTTAAACAAATGAGTGAATATCACATGAGGTCCTGATAAACCACACTGAGTGACTGACAGGCAAGTCACTAATTCAAATGGAAGAGTGGCTGTTAGGTAACCCACTAGCCTTCAACAGGTTCTGGTAAACCATACTGAGTGACTGACAAGCACGTCACCGTTTCAAATGGGAGAGTGGCTGCTAAGTAAGCCACTAGCCTCCAAGCGCTTATTTCATTCATCGACCCTCGGGGTCGGTCTGGCATTGATGCTCTTTGAGTCATTCAATGCTAATAATCGATTAGATCAAATCTTATTGGCTTGCGTAATACACGCTAAGGCCGTCCTGACTAATGAGTCAGCTCAATGTGTTCAGTGCCCAGTACCACCGCTGAACCTGACTAATAAGTCACAACTTCACAGTTGATACTAGCACCTTTGCCAAACCTGACTACCGAGTCAGTACCGTGCACAAGTGAGCAATATATGATAAGCATTCTATATTCAATCCATTTCCACATTCTCACAATCAACATGCCTCATGAACATCCATGCATGTCACACTTGGGGTGCAGTTCTCTTACCTTTGATTCGAGCTAGAATGAACAAAAGAACGACCCTTGAGAACGGTTTAGCTTTTAGTCCTTTAACGGTTACCTAATCACAACACATATGGGATACCATCAATAATCAAGATAATCAAGGGCTCTCAAACCATTATCTAGCCTCCAAGAGATCAATCCAAACTAATCCAAATAGCAAGGACACTCCCGAGGCCTAAAACTAGGTTCCCGGGGTCAAAACGAGGAAACGGGGCGAAAACAGGGCAAGGGCTGCGGCCCTAGCACCTTGGGCCGCGGCCCCTAGGGTTCCCAGAGGCTAGGGCCGCGGTGCCCTTCATCAAGGGCCGCGGCGTCCAGCGAGCACAAGCTCCCCACCTGCTTCTTCAAAGAACGGTCGCGGCGCCTCAAGAACAGGGCCGCGGCGCTCCACTCTGGGCCATTCCCAACCGCGTTTCTAACACTTCAAAGCCTCCAAAATCATCCCTAAACATTCCCCAATCATCAAAGCAAAGTTCCCAAGCTTCCCCATACATCAAAACCCTCAAAACCCAAGGCTCGAACGAACCGAAAACTCAACAATTCACAAAATCTATTCAAAGCTTAGAAACTCGGAAAAACTCAAAACTTAAACTTCGATTACCTTCAATTGGGTTGTTTTCCGTCGAATCCTTCAGTTAAGAAGCTTCTAATCTTCCCTAGGATCGCTATGCCTCGATCCTCACTCGATTTCGACTCCTAGAACTCAAGATTTCGTCAAAAAGGCTTAAACGGTAAAACGGACTTTGAAAAGGGAGAACGGAAGGTTTTCTTATCGTATGTTCTATCTGATAAGCTACTTCAAACTTAAGTAACCTCAAATAAAACCTAATGCTCGGGGTCCCGAAAACACCCCCGGGGACATTATAGTCAAAACCTCCAAAATTTCACCCTGATCTCAAATATTCCCAATTTATCATCAAATGAACATTTCTATTGCCCCAAAATTGACCCCATTATGGTAAAACCGCTAATCCACTAAAAATAACCGTCTCATGTTGCTTAGCTCGAATATATCTCCATAATAATGGAATCTCATTCACAAATCAAGTTATGCACCCAAATACACAAATTACCCTCAACGGGCCAAATTACCATCACACCCCTGTAATGAGAAATATGGACTCACATGCGTGCATTTCACATCATATCATAATATAATCAACATATACATGCATTTAATCAACTAACAACATATTTAAGCAAGTATGGCCCTCCCGGCCAACTATTCATGCTGTTAAACACATCGGTGAATTCGGGGTATTACATTAAGAAATTTAACAAAATGGAAACTCGAAAATTCAAAGTTTAATTATCTCTGATTAAGACGTTTCTCACTAAATCCTCCTCCTAATAAGCTTCTATTCTTTCCTAGAATCGATATGACTCGATCCTTGCTTGAATATGAGTCCTAAAACTCAAGTTTCCTTCCAGAATGCTAACGGACGTCCAATGACGAATGGGAAAGAGAGAGAACAGTACGTTCTCTTTTTATATATTTTGTCAGGTTACTTCATGCTCGGGGTCCCAAAAATGCTCCCGTGGTAAATTAGTCAAAATTCCCATAATTCCCTCCTGATTTCATTTACTTCCAATATATCATCAAATATTCATTCCCATTACCCAATAACTCGATAATGTACTAAATACCCAATATACCATTTGACTCACACCGAGTCAAGTATGGGTCCCGTTGTGACTTTCACTCTAGCTTGCTCCCTAGATTCATCTCGTGCAAAGTAACCCAAATATATTCACATAATAATGTGGTCTCACACTTATATCACATATATGCCAAATATACCCATAACGGGAAAAATTACAAAAATTGCCCTTTTAATCAGAAATACACCTAAACATGTATATCAAGTCATATTATAATATAACTCACATAATCATATAATGATACACATATATATCACATAATCACATAATTTCCATAATTTTCCATCATGGCCCCCTAATCAAGGCCCTAAGCCTTATTAGGTAATTTGGGACATTACAACTATCCCCTCCTTACAGAAATTTCATCCTCAAAATTTTACCTGAATAGCCTAGGATATAAATCCTGCATATCTGATTCCAGTTCCTAGGTCACTCCCTCGACCTTACTGTTTTTGTATAATACCTTAACCAAAGGTATAGTTTTGTTCCTCAGAACCTTGTCCTTTCTATCTCATATCTGGACTGGCTATTTCTCATAAGAGAGATCTGACTGAAGTCTCAGATCCTCATAACTCATCACATGAGTCTCTTCCCATACATGTTTCTTCAACATGGAAATAGGAAATACATTGTGTACGCCCAACAGTGCCAAAGGTAAGGCTAATCTATAGGCGACTTGACCGATCCTATCCAAGATTTCAAACGGTCCCACAAACCTAAGGCTCAACTTGCCTTTATCACCTCACCCATTTCCATGATGAGACTCTAAGGAAGACATAGTCTTCAACTTGGAACTCCACGTTCCTGCATTTCAAATTAACATAACTTTTCTGTCTATTTTGATAAGCGAGCATCCGAGCTCTAATCTTTTCAATAGCCTCAGTGGTCCTCTAAACTACCTCACGACCCAATTATTTCCTCTCACCCATCTTATCCCAGTAAATGGGTGATCTATACTTCCAACCATACAGCATCTCATAAGGTGCCCCTCCACTAACTGGATAACTCTCTCTGGTTTAACATTAGTCTGGGGATAATAAGCTATACTAAACTCCATCTGTATACTTATTGCCTTCTATAACCCCCCCCCCCCCCCCCCTCCCAAAATATGGAAGTAAAGATAGGGTCCTTATCCATCAGGACAGTTCTCAGAGTCCCAAGAAGGCGTACTATCTATCTCTCTCACAGAGATATGCACACTGGTTAACTGTATTGCTCGTCCTCACTACTTAAAAGGGAGCTGACTTCAAATACCACTCCATAATAACCCGAAATGAATCGCACTGGCCCACTATCTTGGGCAACCCCATCACGAAATCCATCATGATGTTCTCCTACTTCCATTTTGGGTACACAAAGGATGTAATGACCTTAGTGGTTTCTGATACTCTGCCTTGACCTGCTAACAGGTCAGGCACTTTTCCACGTACTCAATTACGTCCCTCTCCATCCCAAGCCACCAATATAAAGCTTTTAGATCTTGGTACATCTTCACGGTGCTTAGATGAAGAGAATAAGGGGTAATATGATACTCATCCAGAATCTCCTGTTTAATCCCAGTGTCCATCGGATCCCAAGTCTGATCATTATACAGTAATAACTAATGCTTGACACTTCATAGTCCTTAACTAATCTAGCTAAGACATTCGCTCTAATCCTTCCCATCTGTGGGACACTCAATTGTTTCATTTACTCCTCTCTAAAAGAGTAAACTCAAGGGTAATGTTGGCCACCTGGCCCACCAGTACCTCTTCTATATTTCTAGTCATATCATCCAACTGATGTGATGCATAGGCAATCACCTTTTCTGTTAATGAGGTGTCATAATAACCCATAGACTTGTTCTGTTCTGTAGGAAGACTTGGAACTCTCCCACAAAACACATGTAACACCCTGCCCATCCAAGGAAACTCCTGACCCCTAAGGCATTCCTTGGCCTTGGCCAATCTCTAACTGAGAGTATACCACAATATCGTCGATAAAGATGATCTCAATCAATTCCAATCATTTTTTAACACCCTATTCATCTGAGTCATCAAAACAACTAGGGCATTTGCGAAACCCAAAAGACATGACTCAACACTCCTAGTGCCCATATCTGATATAAATGGCAGTCTTCTACGTAACCCTTCTCCCTGATCCTTAGCTGGTAATAACAAGATCAAAGATCTACCTTGGAGAATACCATCTTACTCAATAATTGAACCTTTAGTTCTTACAACTCTGCTGAAGTCGTTCAATATAGTTCCCTAGACCTGGTTCCGTCCCTAGTATCACATAACCACCGTTTTATCTCTTCGTGTAGAGGTAACTCTGACAAACCCCTAGAAACACATCCATAGCTCATAGACTAATATAGTCTGTCCTGGTCCCAATGGCACGACCTGAGTGGTAACCACCACACTAGCTAAAAGTCATATGCATCCTTCTGCAATAGGTCTCGAGCTCTAACTATGAATATCATAAGTATATAGCATCCATGCAAAGTGCTAACAAATACAAGGGTTTCTCACCCTCAAGCTCAAGGGTTACTATCTTTTCCTTACAATCTATCATTGCCCTATACTTGGCTAACAAATCCATGTCCAGGATCATATCGAAGTCGGTCATAACCAACTCTATCAAGTCAACTAATGAGTCCTTTCCCACCATAACCTAACCCATCTCTTAAAATTACCAATAGAGTACCAAATTCTCATCACAACTTAACCATGTAATCTACATATCAAGTCTATATCTATCTCAAATGCAACAAAACAAAGAGAAACATGGCACCAAAACTAGTTAGCATAATATAGGAATCAAAACCAGGAAGCTGACCTGCCACTACTGAGGAACAAGCCTCAGTCTCATTCTTTGACTCAGACTGCGTCGGAGCGAACACTCGATCTAAAGTCGAGTTGTCCGCCCATCTTTGGCTCATCCTTCCTTAGCCTTGGGCAATCCCTCTTGAAGTGCCCAACCATCCCACATAAGAAACATGCCTTTGCTCGGCATTCCCCCAGATGACATCTCTTACACCGAGCACATTTTGGTTTTGGTTTCCAATCCTCATCTTCGCCCTAATGGCTTATCTGAGCACTTCAAAACCCTTTTTCTAGTCCAGAGGTACCGAATACATTGATAACTCTTCTTTCCTGATCATTGGGGCCTCTGTCCCTACCTGATCTATTAAACGAAGGTATCACTACCTGAGCTTCGTGCTCTCCGGTACTCTCCCTCAAAATCTTATTTTTTGTGCCCTCAACAACAAGGGCCCTCCTTACCACCTGATCGTAGGTAGAGATTTCATGTACTGGGGTGATTCTAACGCCCTGAGCTATCTTGGAATTCAATCCCTGGATAAATAGCTCCTTCCGAGCCACATCCGTGGGTACCATATTAAAAGCAAACTTGGCCAACCCATCCAATCTGTTAACATACTCGGTTACTGTTGTATTTCCATGAACCAGGTTCAGAAATTCATTTGTCTTAACAGTCTTAACTACATTATAGTAATATCTCTCATTAAACAACTTGCTAAATTCTTTCCAAATCATTGCAGTTGTATCTTGTGTCTGGGATACCACTTCCCACCACGTCAAGGCATCTTCTCGCAGCATATATGTAGCACAGATCACCTTATCATGACCTACCACCCCCATACTATCGAGGATGGAACTAATCATGCCCATCCAATATTCAGCTCTGATGGATCTAGTCCTCCCACAAAAACTGGAGGGTAAAATTCTTGAAATCTCCCACGCAGAAATTCCCATCTGTTCTCAACCCTAGGCTGAGCCAATCCTAGTGCCACTTATAACATAGCAAAGGAAGATGTGTTCCCTAACAGAACCTATTGTTTCAAACACCTAATCTCTTCCTCTTGCCTCTACAATCTTAATTGCATATCTGTAAACACATGGTGCCAATTCTGAGGGGCAGGCAAAGGGCTCAGGCCCTGGCTAAAATTCCCAACCTCAGTATAAACACCACCGGGTCCCATTAACTTACTTGGGTACATAACCTCTAATTTAGTCTCCAGTCAATAACTTGACCCATTAAGCATGATGAGCACATTGAAAAGCCTTTCCCAAGGAAAAATTAAACATCACCATATTCACATACCACTGTAGTGCTAAAATACATGCCCACAACATTCATACATCAATCAGTAACCCTGATCTTGCCAACAAAATATCATGCTCTTTACTCTAGCATGTGGATAACACATTATATATTCACTGAGCAGATAATCACATAATAATATCAAAAGTCAAGGGCCAGGCCCTATAAGAATATCATGCTTCCTAATAAGGCATGTAGGTAAAGCATTTATAACTTATTTAAGCAGTTAAACACATAACCACATAAATAGTCACCATACCCAAAGTGGCGCTTGTCTTTAGTGACTAGTGTACATGCCTAGCTTGTCTTCGGGAACCCTTAACCTTGGCTCACTCTGATACCAAGTTGTAATACCCTACTACCTAGGGACCGTTACACTCTGTAATTTAAATAGTGCTAAACTCGCTAAACGAGTCATTTGGCCATAATCGGGTAACTAAATGTGATGAACAATTTATGGTTAAAATTTTTGGTCAAAGAGGAAAACGCTTCACTAAAATGTTTACTGTATATATGGGATCCCAAAATACATTTAAAATGTTAATTACAATAAAAGAGTTACAACTTGCCGACCTAAGCGGAAAAATAAGGTTTGACCCTAGTTCCTCTTTAAACCCTCGGCTGTGGTGGTCGAACAACCGCATATGTACACATCGTCAACTAAGCTCTCCAACTCAAGGATGGTCTAGCTTTCTTTTCCCTTTACATGCACCACATAGCAACTGTGACCTAAGGCTTAGCAAGAAAACTTAAACACGCTCATAATCAATTAATTACATGTTACCAAATCATAATAAGCATGCCTAGCAGTAATAACCCTACTCGTGCATGCATAGAAGTACAAATAAATTACAATGGAATCATTCTGGGGCTTGCAGCCCTAATCAGATGACCATAGAGTCAACCTGGGGTCCTCTCCCCTAAATAGATGACCATAGAGTCAACATGGGTTCCTTTGCTCTGTCCACTATAAAACCAACGTTGGAGTTGATCTAGCATACTCGGCACTATGTTTTCTCCGACCAATAGATCGGTCAAGCGTAAGATGCTCTCCTAGTTAGGCTAACTCATATATACTAGCGCTTAGCCCGCTCTCGCCTTGCTTAACTAATAAGACAATGCCTTACAACCAGCACTCAGTATGTTAATGTCGTACTAGCAATCACCATGCTAATGCTATCATTGACTAGTAAGTCAATGCTAGAATATGGGACTAATAAGTCACCTCGAGTCCCTTAGCCCTATTGTTGGTATAAGCGTACCTGGTGCTGACCAGCACTCCACGTGCTAAGGCCATTCTTGACTAATAAGTCAATGCTAGGCTATTGGACTAATAAGTCACCTCGGATCCCTTAGTTGTAATGCCCTAGTTACCCCAGAACAGTTACGGTGAACGGTGAATTGGAAATTTGACTCGCTACCCGACTCCTTTGGTTAAAAACGTGCTTCTAAGTGTTTTTAACAGGCTAAGGTGGAAAAACAATAAAAAGGAAAGGATATATTTTATTAAGTACATAAAACTGTTCATGGGCCCATCAAAACATTTACAAATTATTTACAACTCAAAATGGTCATTACTGTTTCAAATTTACAAACCCGCCGACCTAAGCGACAAAAATAGGGTAAACCCCCTAGTTCCTCTGAGAACTCCTTGGCCGTGGTGGTCAAGCGACCGCATATGTACACATCACCACCTAAGCTCTCCACTCAAGGTTGGGTGAGCTTTTAGCACCCATGAGCCAAGGCCCAGCAAGAAAACACAATATAGCATGATATAATATCAACAATGATCATAATAATCATTCAGGACTTTCAGTCCAAAATAGGTAAGTGACAGTCGCAAGAGTCACTAAGATGGGTACAGTTTCCTTTAGCCATGTGACGATAGGGTCACCAGGGCTTAACAGATAAGTGAACCTTTCACTAGCTTAAAAAGAATAGGTGCATGATGACTAGTCACCAACATAACCTTCCTCATGACTCTAGAGTCATAACTATGGAACACTGTTCCCTAGCCATGTGACAAGCAGTCACCTAGGCCTTTGGCCCTGGCTCTAAGTAACTAGTCTCAGACTAGCCAGGCGCTTATAAGATTCATCGACCTTAGGGTCGGTCCAGAATTAATGCCTTAGAGTCATTCAATGCTGATATCGATTAGAACTAATCTTCATTCGGCCCTGCGTTCAGGACGCTTATGCCGTTTCTGACTCTTAGGTCAGTGTCCCTGACTAGTAAGTGCCATATACAAGTAAACAATATTCGCTAGCATTTAATATGCAATCAATGTCCACATTTATCAACCAAGATACCTCAACAACAATCATGCATGTCATATACACAGGGTGTAGTTTTCTTACCTCAGGTTCGAGCGAGAAATAATATAAGAACGACCCTTGAGAATGATCAACCTTTAGATTCCTTAGCGGTCACCTAGTCATAACCAATTAGAAACCATTAATAAAGTAAATCAATGAATGGTTCACAATCTAAACCACACTCCCGGGATCAATCCCTCACTCTCGGGACTCTTAATCTACTTAAAAGGGGTAAAGGAACCAACCCTCAAGCCTTAAAAACCATCTCGAGCCCTAAAACTAACATCCCCATAAATTGACCTAGCGCCTAGGCACTGCCCCAGAAACAGAGAGGGCTATTCTCTGCCCTGCATAGTGCTAAGGCGCCAGGACTGGCGCTGGGGCGCGAGCTTCAGACCAGCAACACCTCTGATTTTCTCTCCTTGCGATTCCCCTTGAAACCAACCTTCCAAACCAATCCCAAACCTTACCAAAACATCCAATTCAACCCCTAAACTTCATCTACATCACACCCTCATCAAGACCCAATCAATCTTACACAAATACTCCCATTAATTCCAACTATCCACATCAAAATCCATAGGTTGAAAACTAAAAGAAAAACAGAGTATAACTTAAAATTGATGGACAATTTCTTACCTCAAGCTGGTTTTGAATCCCCTTCAATGGATGAATTAAGTCTATAACTTCCAAGCCTTGATTTCCTATCTCAATCCTTCAATTTGGGACCAAAAATTCCAAAGGAAGATAGAGGGAAGATGATGTACGGGTGAGAGAAACCTTGCTCTGTTTTTAGTTCTGTTCTTCTACAGGTTACCAAAATCATATATATCTCAAGTCAAATGACCTTAATTCCCCTAGGTCAAATAAAAGTTTCTAAAGCCTCCCAATGGTAAAATCATCCTTTCCAACCTATTTCGTTAATTATAATTAACGCTCTCAAATTCCCGCTATTCTCGATATTCTCAAATACCAATAATTCATATCCCGTTACCCTTTTATTCCCAGCAATGCTCTAATCATTAAAACATCTCGAGACTCACCCCGAGCCTCGAACTTAATTCCATTATGACTAAACCGCTACTTAATATTCAAAGATCGTCTCATGTTGAATAGCTCGAACAAATCCACATTCTAATGTGGCCTCAACAATACATCACCGACATGCATACAAATATACAATTACGCCCTCAATGGGCCAAATTACCAAAATACCCCTGTCATGAAATGTGGACCCACATGCATGCATTTAACATCGTATTATAATATAATTCACATAACACATGCATATATTCATTTAATGGCATAATTATATAGTCATGGCCCTCCCGGACTAATCCAACCATTAAACCGCATTAGGGATTTCGGGGCATTACATTAGTCCTATCATCTGTTTTAAGTGTATAATGCGTTGATCATCACTCAACGTGTTAAGGTCGTTCTTGACTAATAAGTCAATGCTATGATATGGGACTAATATGTCCCCCCAGATCACTTCTGGTTAGCATAATCAAAACGACCAGCGCTCAGCGCACTGTTGCCACCCTTGGCAGATAAGTCAATGGTTTTTTTCTAGCGCTCAGCCCTATTGTCGACCTTGACTAATAAGTCAATGCTTTTCTCAATAAGATAATTCAAACAAGCATATTTCATATGTCAAATAACCAGATACATAGCATTCAATATGCTTAATAAAAAATCACAAGCATAATCATAATCATGCACATACTCAGGCGTTCATGCCCTATTCATGTTCCTATTCAACAATTCAGAATCACAAGCATAATAATAATCATGCACATTTATAGAAACTCAAGCTCCGATCAATTCTATATTCAACATCCAGGCCATGTCATAATCACATGTATCACTTAGTGGGTGCAGTTTTCTTACCTTTGGTCCAAGCACAGGTTACAAATAAACGACCCTCGAGCATGATCCTGATTCTGAGCCCCTAGCGCTAACCTAGTCATAACCATAATATAGAATCCTGTCAAAAATGAGTAAATAAAGGCTTATGAACCAAGTCCTACCCTCTGGGATGTCGAATCCTACCAAATTGGGTAGTAGAATCGATCCCGAGCCCTTAGGTTTGAGTTCCCATGAGTAAAAACCCATTTTGGCCAAAACTGCAGTTTTGGGCCGCGACCCCAAAAACATGAGTCACGGTCTGCTCAAGAATAGGAGCTAAACCCCTCTCTATCTACGGCGTAGGCTGCGGCCTGCGTAAAAGGTGTCGTGACTCAAAGTGCCTCCAATAGCCAATCCACCTGCTTCTTTATACCTAGGTCATGGCACACAGGAAAAGGGTCGCTACCCAACCACAAACTCAGCTACAAAACTCCATTTTTCCCATTTTAAAACCTTCTAAAAACCTATCCAAACATACCCAAATCTCAAAAACAAAGTTCCCAATAATCTCAATGGCCCAAAACCATCAAAACCCAAGCTTCAAACCATTCAAAATCTCCTCAAAACATAAAATCCAAATTCAAAACTTAAGAAATTTCAAGAAACAAAACTCAGAAATTCAAAGCTTAAATTACCTCTCATTAAGTCGTTTCTCGCTAATAAGCTTCTAATCTTTCCTAGAATCAATATGACTTGATCCTTGCTTGAATCTGATCCTAAAACTCGAGTTTCCTTCGAAAATGCTAACGGGCGTCAAATGACGAATGGGAAAGAGAGAGAACCATACTTCTCTTTTTATATATTCTATCAGGTTACTTCAAGCTTAAGTAAACTCAAGCAAATACAAATGCGTGAGGTCCCAAAAATGCCCCGCGGGGTAAAATAGACAAAATTCTCATAATTCGCTCCTAGTCTCATTAACAACCATTATATCATCAAATATTCAGCTCCATTACCCAATAACCCGGTAATGTACTAAATACCTAATATACCCCTTGACCCACACCGAGTCAAGTATGGGTCCCTGTAACGCCTTGGATAACCAAGAAAGTTACACTATGTTTTTAAAATAGTGCAAGACTTGCTAATCAAGTCATTTGAATAAAAAGGTGATCATAAAGTCATAAACAAGTTAGGGTTAAAATATTTTGGACATAAACAGATAATTTTCATTAAAATAAATGTTTAGTACATGGGATCCCAAAAACAGGGTTTAAAGGACTAATTTACAAACTTCCAAAAGTTATATATAATCAAAAGCCACTCTAATGGAAAAATACAGATTTTAGGTTTTCTGTCCTTGTATAAACCCTCGGCCGTGGCAGACGAGCAGCTGACAATGTACACCCCATCCCCAGAGCTCTCCAACTCATGGCTGATCCATCTTACCCTTGCCTTTACCCGCACCACGTAGCACCCGTGAGCAGAGGCCCAGCAAGAAAACCATATAGCGTAACATAAACAATGATGACAACCAAATGATTCATAGAACAGTTAACCAATTACGCAACCTGTCATAACAGTCACCTAATCAGAGAGGACAATCAATGATTCACAAGCCAGTCATTCTAGTATTTAACAAGCTATAAGCATTAGATCAACAATGGTTGCCATATCAATACTCATCAATTTATCATAATCATCATACAATACCCAGGGTCAACGCCCTTAGGAAGCATCCTCTATTTAACACACTAACTCTGGCTCGCTTAGGCCGAGCTCAGTGTTAATCTTGCGGACCCCAGCTCTAAGTGGCTGAGCCACTTCCTGTGCGCAAATTATTAGCCCCAACTCTCTTAGGCTGCTTATTTCATGCTAACATGGCATAGTATAATCATACAACATTTGTATTCAAACATAGGGAATCACAGTCCCAACATAACCATGCAACGGTGAAGTTTTCTTACTTTTAGTTTTGATCGGATATAATGAAATGATCCCGAGCACGATCCTCAGCCCTCAGCCTTGGAGATAAACCTAGTCACAGTGTCCAATGAGTAATTATTAACTTCCAATTCAAATAAATACTTAGGTGATAGAAACTAGCCTTCAGGACCGTAATTTCTACTAAACCGAGTAGTAGAAATTGTCCTGAGCGCCCAGGTTTGAACCCTCGAGCTGTAACAATTCTAGAAAAAATTGTAAGGCTAATTCCTTAGGTGGTTCGCGACATGGCTTAGTGGGTCACGACTTGCCCCCAAGTCAGAGAACAAGGACCCCAGAAAAAAGGGGAGGCGAGCCACGACTTGGCCTAGTGAGTTGCGGCGCACCCCCAATACGGAGCTATCCTTAGGTGAAAATGGCCACACGCGCCACGGTGCCCTCACGCTAGGTCGTGGCGCGACCCCTTGGAACACCAAAAATATAGGTTTTCTCTTCTTCTTCTTCCCAACCAAGAACACCAAGACTCTACCCAGAATTTTCCCTATCAACTCCCCTCAATTCAACACTGGACTAGCCACAACTTCAAGATTAAACTACCCATTTTAGACACCAAAACCTCAGATAATACACCTCAAACACTATCTTAATTCAACAAGAATTCATCAGCCATGAACCCATAATTGAATCTATTCTTAAGCTCTAGGATACTCAGCTCCTTTCTATTCCATTAAACTAAAGTCATCAACTAATGTATACCTAGAAACCCAGCAAAATACAAGGATTGAAACTAGAGCTCTTACCTCAAATATAACTGACTTCTCCTCTGTTTTCAAGCTCCAATTCCTAGCTTGATTCCTCTCCAATTCCTTCTATTTTCCTGCAAAGATCTCCAGCCAAGCCTAGCTTATGCACCCCTTGGGTCCGTAGCTTCAAAATTCGTTAAGGGAGAGTGAGACTGAGGGAGTACGTGAGAGAGATGAGAGGGGGTGAGCTGAGAGCTTTTCTTTCTTTCTTTGAGTTATTCTACCACTTTCTTTTTTGTTCTAATAATTCTGATTATATCACTCAAACAAAAGGCCTTTATGCCCCTCCAAGGTTTACTAATCATCAATTAGCCCCTAGGGATAGAATGGTCATTTTGCTCCCAATTTCCAACTAATTCCTTGAGTGTTCCTAATATCTACCAATTAATCCCATCATCCAATTAATTACTAATTATTTACTCAATATCTAATAATTCCCAAGATATCCCCTAAATTCCCAAAAAAATAACCCCAAGCTTCCCTCGAGCTGGGTATTAATCCTCGCTGTGACTATTTCACCAATCTGCTCACTAGGACTGTCTCGAGCCATATATTACAGATATATCCACATAATAATGTGGTCAAAAAAATTATCATACATAATCACATTTATGCTCTTAACGGGCCAAAACTACAAATATGCCCTTATAAGCAGAACAGGGCCCACATACATATTTTATACTCATAAACATGCATTTAATCACATCCATATAATCAGATAATCATGCATGCCACAAAATCATGCATTTAATCATTTAATCACACATATACCAATTATGCCCTCCCGACACACTAATCAAGGCCCTTAAGCCTTATTTGTGATTTTGGGTAGTTACAGTCCCGTTGTGACTTTGGCACTAGCTTGCTCCCTAGGATCATGTCGTGCCGAGTAACCAAAATATATTCACATAATAATGTGGTCTCACACATATATCACATATATGCCAAATATACCGATAACAGGCCAAATTACAAAAATTGCCCTTTTAATCATAATTGGGCCCACATGCATATTTAATACAACTCGTTGTACCCTAAAATTAGCACGAGTTCAATTACTCAGCTTGAGTACAACTGGCAGATGAATGTATGGAAAATATCCAAGTAGAATATCTTTTTAATTATGGTGTGAACAGCTCGAGTTTAGGGGTTCAACAACACGATACATCCAACTTTGGGCACTCTGAGCTTACTACGACCTAAGGTTTAGATAGTCATTAAACATGAGCTCGAGTGAGACATTAAGCTCGTGAGAACCTGGACAGAATGCATACGGAAGGATCCCAAGAGATTAAGATATTCTTTAGACGCTCATTAATGTCCAGGCTGTATCACGTATCTGTTGGAAAAAGCTTATACAGGATCTTTATTTATTTTCATGTATATCTAATATTAAACAAATTAATACAAGATAGCCTAAACACATGTTTCTAAAATTGAATTCAAAGAGAAACAAAAATAGAATACTTACAGTATACGCAGCGGAATTAAGAGTCCTTCCTTCAGTTTCTCTAACTCTTGTATCCTTTCTGTCGCAGAGTATTATCAAGAAACTGAACCGATCTTCTATTTTCTTCACGATCTTCCAATGTATCCTTAGAACCACCTAGACTAGTGTGGGAAATTCTCAACACATGAGATAGATATAGAGAGAAGAAGAGAAAATAACAAAGAGGCTTAGAAAAGGACTTGTGTTTAGAGAGAATATAAAACTATCAGAAAATCTGACTTATCAAAAACCCTTTTTTAACTTCTCTATAAGCACTCCTTTTATAGACTCAATTAGGCCATTTAATTTAATTAAAAAATCAATAAAATAACAGCCATTTTGAAGCCCTAGGTCGAAATTATCATGGGCTATAGGCCCGTGAAATTTCCCATTTGATTATAAGCCCATTGGACTTAAAATCAAGGCCTGTGTTATTTTCTATTGATTTAATTAATTAAATAATTATTTAAATCCTTTATCAAATTAATTATTTATAATTTGAACCTTGATTTAAATTTATTTATTAATTTAGATACCAATTTATCTTAATTAATAAATCTGCCATAATTTCTCTTTTCTTCTCAAAATTACACAACTCTGTGAAACTATCCAAAATTGACCTGGTCAACTTTGATAATTCTAATTGATGATTAAATCAATTAATTGAGACTATCTAGATGATTTTATCCAAGGTACAATGGGGACCATGGGCCTATGAAACCAAGCTCCAATAAGTTATCATAAATCTAACAAATAAATTTACTAACTTATTAATTCCTCATGACTCCATTATAGACTTGGAATTGCACTCTTGAATTCATAGAATGCTCTATAACAAATATAGATACGCTATTAATTATCCATTGTTACAACCATAATTGTCACTCAATCCTCTATAGACGGTCTACAATGAGATAAGACTAAAATACCGTTTTACCCCTCATTGTATTTTATCCTTAAAACACTTAGTTCCTTGTAAATGATATTTCAGTAAACTAATTTAATTACTGAAATGAGATCTCTATCATTTAACACCTTGAACCAAACTAAAAGGAAACCATCGTTTCACTTCTTCATCAGAAGCTATAGATGTTCATATCTATGATTAACACTCCCACTCAATTATACTACCGAGTTCCCAAGATGTAAGTATGGGCTAGTCCGTAGGGTAAGCTGGTAACGAACAAGTCAAAGAACTCAAATAATACAATCAGTTAGAATACTAACCACCCAGAATTGAGATTGAATTGACCTATGGTCAACTATATGATATGACTAGAATAGATAATAACGGTATGTTTACTTATCTTATCAACTGTCAATATCGGTCCTGTCCGATGTAACAAATACATCCGATCTTATCTACTTTGCTAATGTTCTGGAAAGAACATAACACTGTAATGTGTAAGTAGATCATATCGTAGATTGGCAAGTCAGTGTAAATCCGGTGCACTGACTAATCTTAGGACTAACTTATTTTGAACATATAATCATATTTATATTCCACTGTGATTACGTCACTATAAATAAGATTAGCTATATGCTCGGGATTTAATAGAAGTTTATATTAAATAAATAATCATGAAAATAAAACATGTGAGCAAAGTGATTGACCAAGTCAAAAAATGATTTCTATTCTTTTATTGATAATAAAATGAGATTACAAAGAATTTGGGTTTTAATTAGGGCATAAAACCCCAACAATATCTATATAACATCTCATCCCAATGGATGGGCAATCTACACCTCCTCCCATATAACATCTCGTATGGGGCTTCTCCAATCGTTGATTGATAACTGTTGTTGTACCAAAACTCTATCAACGGAAGATGCTTAATCCAAGTCCCCTCAAAGTCTATCACACATGCTCTGAGCATGCCCTCTAATATCTGAATCGTTCTCTCAGACTGTCCATCAGTCTGAGGATGGAAGGTCGTGCTGAACTTCAGCTGAGTCCCCATTGCCTTCTGCAATCCACCCCAAAACTTGGAGGTAAAGATAGGATCTCGGTTTGACACTATAGACTTAGGAACCCCATGGAGACGTACAATCCCCCTCACATGCAGCTCCGCATACTGATCCATAGTATAAGTCATCTTCACTGGCAAAAAGTGAGCTGACTTGGTGTATCTATTTACTATCACCCACACCGAGTAATGTAGCCCCATTGTCCTGCGTAAACCTCCCACAAAATCCATCGTATTATCCTCCCACTTTCACTCGGGAATACCCAAAGGTTGTAGCAACCTCACTGGTCGCTGATGCTCACCCTTCACCTGCAGATAGGTCAAACACCTGGCCACGTACTCCACCACATCCTTCTTCATCCTGGGCCATCAATACAACATTCGTAGATCCTGATACATCTTCATGGTTCCTGGATAGAGTGAGTACGGTGTAGTATGGGATTCATCCAGTATATCACATCTAATCCCCATATCAGTCGGAACGCCGATCCGATCCGATCCTGATATCATTGCAAACCAACCTCAGAGATGGAATAATCCTTAGCCATTACCGCTAAGACGTTCTCCCTAACTTCCTGTAACTGTGCATCCACTAACTGACCCTCCTTAATCTGTTCCAATAGGGTCGACTGCTAAGTAATATTGGCCAACCAGCCCACAACCAATTCCATCTTCTCTCTGGAGATTTCTTCTACTAACTCTCTCGATATCTTAGTAGAACTAAACAACTATCCTGGGCCTCTCAGGCTCAGTGCATCTGCCACTACATTGTCTTTTCCTGGGTGGTTAAGAATGTCACAGTCATAGTCCTTCACCAACTCCACCCAATGCCTCTGCCTCATATTCAGGTCCTTCTGGGTGAAGAAGTACTTGAAACTCTTTTGATCTGTGTCTCACACTTTTCTCTATACAGATAATGTCGCCACACCTTCAGTACGAATACCACCGCTGCCAATTCTAGATCATGAGCAGGGTACCGCTGCTCATACTCCTTCATCTGTCGTGACACAGAAGTTATAACTTTCTCATTCTGCATCAACACGCATCCCAAACCCAACCTTGATGCATCACAATATACCACAAACTTTCCTTCCTCCGAAGGAAGACTCAACACTGGTGCCATAATAAGTCGTTGCTTCAATTCCTAGAAGCTATTCTCACACTTGTCTGACCAGACGAACTTGAGATTCTTCTGTGTCAATTCTATCATTGGTGAAGCAATCTTCAAGAACCCTTCCACAAACCAACTGTAATAACCCACTAACCCGAGGAAGCTCCTAACCTCTGAGGTGTTCCTTGGCCTTGGCCTTGGCCAATCTCTCACTACGTCCACCTTAGATGGATCAACCTTAATTCCATCCTCACTAACATTATGTCCAGGGAATGTCACTTCTGGTAGCCAAAACTCACACTTCTAAAATTTGGCATACAACCGATGCTCTATCATCCTCTGCAAGACCTGTTAGAGATGCTATTCATGCTCTGCCTCTGATCTGAAGTATACTAGGATGTCGTCAATGAAGACAATCACAAACTGATCTAAGAAGTCCTTGAACACCCTGTTCATTAGGTCCATGAATGTTGCTGGAGCATTGGTCAAACCAGACGACATGACCGGAAACTCATAATGCATGTACCTCATTCAGAAAGTCGTCTTTGGTATATCCTTGTCCTTGATCCTCAGCTGGTGATAACCAGATCAAAGATCAATCTTCGAGAACACCGTCTTTCCCTACAATTGATCAAACAGGTCATTGATCCTTGGTAAAGGGTATTTATTCTTGACGGTCAACTTGTTTAACTCCCTATAGTCTATACACATCCTCAAAGTCTCGTCCTTCTTCTTCACAAACAAAACTGGAGCACCCCATGGCGAGTAACTAGGCCTGATATACCCCAAATCCAGAAGTTCCTGTAACTATATCTTCAATTCTTTCAGCTCTACTGGAGCCATTATATATGGTGCTCTAGACACTGGCTTAGTCCCAGACGCTAACTCGATGAAGAACTGAATCTCAATGTGCAGCGGCAGCCCTGGTAAATCCTCAGGGAACACATCCAAGAACTCACGAACTAATCTAGTCTCTTTCGGCCCTGCTGGAAAAACCCTGGTACTATCCACTACACTAGCTAGGAAACCTATACATCCTCCCTGTAACTCTCAGCGTTGATAGCACGGGTATATGGATCCACATACTGCACCCACGAAAACAAATGGATCCTCTCCCTCAAGCTCAAAAGTCACCATCTTCTTCCTCCAATCAGTGGTAGCCTCATATCTCACCATCAAATACTTCCCTAGAATCATGTCAAAGTCCTCCATACCTAATTCAATCAAGTCTACTGATAGCTCCCTACCATCAACCATTACTAGCAGTGCTCTAATCCATTTCCTGGAAACCATGAGTTCCCCTGTAGGCAATATAGTCTCGAACCCTACAGTATAATACTCATTAGGTCTACACAATCTATCGATCACCTTACTAGAAACAAATGAATGTGTAGCACCAGAGTCAATCAATACAGTAAAAGGAGAGCGAGCACTAGAAAGTTGTCCTGTCACCACCGAGGGACTAGCCTCAGCCTCTGCCTGCGTCAAGGTGAACACTCGAGCTAGAGTCAAGTTGTCCCCCTTCCTTGCTTCCTCTTTCTTCACTATTGGGCAGTCTTTCTTGAGGTGTCCCACCACCCAGCAAAAAAAGCAGGCCTTTGCTCGACATTCGCCCGGATGGTGTCTTCTGCACATCGTGCACTCTGGGTAGCTACTCCATGTATCACCGCCTCCCTAGTGACCCCCCTGAGCACCCCGACCCCTCCTATCAAGACCAGCAGCGGTCGAACTATCAGGGGTCTTCCTCTTTAGATAACTGGGGACCCCACCCCTACCAGACCCAGAATATGGAGGCACCGCCCTGCAAACCTCCCATCTCACAGCGTTCTCCCACCAAATCTTATTTTCTGCCTCCTCAGCGGTAAGAGCCTTCTCAACAGCCTGGGCATAAGTCGTCCCCCCATGTACTGTTGTAATTCTCATATCTCGGGCTATCATAGCATTAAGCCCTCTGATAAATCTATCCTACCTAGCTGTGTCAGTAGGCACTAGGTCTGGTGCGAACTTCGCAAGCCTGTCAAACTTCAGGGTGTATTCTGTAACTATCATGTTGCTCTTAACTAACCTCACAAATTCATTCACTTTCGCTGCCCTGACGGCAATGCTATAATACTTTTGGCTTAACAAGTCTCTGAACCCATTCCAACTCAGAGTAGATACATCCCTAGCATGTGATGCCACTTCCCACCAAATGTGGGCATCCTCTCTTAGCATGTAGGTGGCACAGGCCACCCTATCATTACCTTCTACCTTCATGAAATCTAGGATCAAAGTAATCATACTCATCCACTATTTGGCCTTAAGTAGATCTGGTCCTCCCTCAAAAGTTAGAGGGTGTTGTCTCCTGAACCGCTCATACAACGGCTCCCACCTGTTCCGAACCTCAAGTGTCTGTACATATGGTGCCATAATGGGTGGCACAATAGGTGCATTACTCCCTGACAAAGCCTGTTGTGTCAATAAGCTAATCTGTTCTTCCTAACTCTTCAATTAAGCTTGCATGTCTGCAAATATCTGCTGCCAATTCTCAGGGACTAACAAAGGGTTCTGGTCCTGGTCATCATCTCTAGCCTCAGACCCTCTGCCAGCTAGTCGTATGGATCGACTTGGACACATAACTATCCAAGTTTATATATAATCAATGACTCGGTGGTCAGACAATGATGACAGGGTAACAATCTTTCCATAATCCACCATTACAACTCAACCAATCACAAACATTCAAGATATGAGCAATTATCCAAATATTCATCAACATGCAATCAATATGCAATTAATCATTCAAATATTCTTTCACACGCAACAACAATGCTAATAAGCACACCTCGATATCATCACACAGCAGTCAAAGGACAGGTCCTATCAGTATCTCGTGCTCCCAATTAATCATATAATAAAGCATTCACATTTCATTCATGCACTTAGGCATATAATCTCATGTACACAATTACCAAACCCTGAGTCGAGCTTGTCTTAAGCAGCGTGTGTACATGTCCCGCTAATCTTCAGGAACCTTTAAACCTAGACCGCTCTGATACCAAGTTGTAACACCCTGGATAACCAAGACTGTTACACTATGTGTTTAAAATAGTGCAAGACTTGCTAATCAAGTCATTTGAATAAAAAGGTGATCCTAAAGTCATAAACAAGTTAGGGTTAAAATATTTGTGTCATAAATAGATAATTTTCATTAAAATAAATGTTTAGTACATGGGATCCCAAAAACATGGTTTAAAGGACTAATTTACAAACTTCCAAAAGTTATATATAATCAAAAGCCACTCTAATGGAAAAATACACATTTTAGGTTTTTTGTCCTTGTATAAACCCTCGGTCGTGGTGGACGAGCAGCTGACAATGTACACCCCGTCCCCAGAGCTCTCCAACTAATGGTCGATCCATCTTACCCTTACCTTTACCTTAACCATGTAGCACCCATCAGCCGAGGCCCAGTAAGAAAACCATAAAGCATATCATAAACAATGATGACAATCAAATGATTCATATAACAGTTAACCAATTACTCATCATGTCATAATAGTCACCTAATCAGATAGGACAATCAATGATTCACAAGCCATTCATTCTAGTATTTAACAAGCTATAATCATCAGATCAGCAATGTTAAACATATCAATATTCATCAGTTTATCATAATCATCATACAATACTCAGGGTCGATGCCCTTAGGCCGCACCCTCTATTTAACCCACTGACTCTGACTCGCTTAGGCTGAGCTCAGTGTTAATCTGGCTGACCCCAGCTCTCTGTGGCCGTGCCATATCCTGTGCGCAAATTACCAGCCTCGGCTCTCTTAGGCATCTTATTTCATGCTCATAGGGCATATTATAATCATACAACATTAGTATTCGAACATAGGGAATCTCTGTCCCAACATAACCACACAAGGGTGCAATTTTCTTACTTTTAGTTTTGATCAAAGATAATGGAATGATCCCGAGCACAATCCTCATCCCCGAGCCTTAGTGATAAAAGTAGTCACAGTGTCCAATGAGTAATTATTAACTTCCAATCCAAAAAAATACTTTGGCGACAGAACCTAGCCTCCAGGACCTCAATTTCTACTAAACCGGGTAGTAGAAATTATCACGAGCACCCTGGTTTGAACCCCCGGGCCTTACCAATTCTAGAAAAAATTCTAAGGCTAAAATCCCTAGGCGGGTTGCGACTTGGCTTAGTGCATCGCGACTTGCCCCCAAGTTAGAGAGCAAGGATCCCAGGAAAAAGGGGAAGCGGACCGCGACATGGCCTAGTGAGTCGCGGCGCACCCCCAATACGATGGCATCCTCAGGCCAAAATGGCCATAAGCGCTGCGGCACACCCCCTTCGAACCCAGAAAATATGGGTTTTCTCTTCTTCTACCTAGCCAAGAACACCAAGAATCTACCCAACATTTTCCCTATCAACTCCCTTCAATTCAACACCGAACCAGCCAAAAATTTAAGATTAAACTACACATTTTAGACACCAAAACTGCAGAAATTACTCCTAAATTACTATCTTAATTCAACTAGAATTCATCACCCAAGAACCAAGAATTGAACCTATTCTTAAGCTCTAGGATACTCAGCTCCTTTCTATTCCATTAAACTAAAGTCATCAACTAATTTATACCTTGAAACCCAGCAAAATACAAGGATGGAAACTAGAGTTCTTACCTAAAATATAACTTACTTCTCCTCTGTTTTCTAGCTCCAATTCCCAGCTTCATTCCTCTCGTGAGAACCTAGACATAACACATACTGAATGATCCCAAGAGATGCTGAGATTCTTTAGACGCGCATTAATGCCCAGGCTGTATAGCAACAGTGTATTTATTATGTTATTAAACCATAGCCCAATGTAAATGGGAATAACCTATATTAATTATATACCTTATTTATTCACGCGATTACCCAAACCTGTCCACGGAATTCCCCTAGAAATACTAGGAATATTGGGCAGGAAAAGGGGGGCCATTTTTGTATGAACAAAATTCTACAGAAATTGAGAGAGAAAAGAAATAATATTGACTCGTGGACTATGTGGATTTTAACCACTGAACCACGTAAAAGTTGGGCTTGTTGTAGAGAGTGTTTACTATTTCATTACGGTTTATATTCTAGCACTAATCTACCTGTTTAATTTCTTAATACACTATTGGTGAAAAACACCTTCAACAGTTTGGTGCTTTCATTGAGAGTAAATTAGTATTTTGCAAGTTTTAGTTGACTTTCATCATGGTTCTCACTCGATCGATGCATGATAATGAGATGGAACATCCTGGCGGGCAGGAGGCCCATCATGCCGCTGTTCCTAATGAAACGGGCCCAAATGTTCAACAACGTCAGGGAAAACAACCGGTGGATCAGGACAACCCTGGGAGTTCAACATCACTACCACCAAATCCTAATCAAGGATACTTGACTACCGTCAAGATGGAAAATGCCTAGTTAAGGAGCCATCTCACTACGTTAAACAGGCAGATTAAGGAGGTCATGGCTCGGTTACCCCCTCTTGTAACCGATATTAATGTTGAAAGAGGCAAAGTTGGTCTCATAAGTCCTGCAGGAATAACTGGTCTAAACTAAATCCTTCTGTCAAAATTTCACTCTGAGTTCTGTGTCTTCAGGGAAAAACCACCAGAGTGCTCAGCCCACTAATCATCACAGGGGTCATATCAGCATGATAGTCGGTCGGTCAGGACTGCGACCCCAAGCTATGTGCCTTCTTCACAGATTCCCATAAATGCCCATAACAACCCGCGAGGTGGGGCTGGGACAAGTTCATGAAGGAAAAATGCTCGAGAAAAACCCTCTGTGCCACGGTCAGAGCCCCAGGTACAGAGAACTAGGGATGTTGGAATAGAACCAAGGCAGGCTAATTTAGTGTGTCCTGGTGGAACAAGGATAGCATCGCCAATAAGGCATCCACCGTCACCTATAAAATATCCAACGCCCCTCGCCCTCAAGGAGATGTTCCAGCTCGTGGGAACAGTAAGAGAAATCCTCCACCGTCCGTAAATACTTACGCCCCAGGAACGCGTGCTGAGAATCTAGGTCCTTGATCTCAACCGCGAGCTATAAGTTTCGCAACCGTAAGTTACTGAACGGAGATCCAACACGGAGGCAAGTCCGAGAGTGACCTAAGAAATCACTTGAGTTCAGCACAAAGTCCTCGATATGATCCATAGCTCGACCTGCGCGATCATTGGAACTTATAGAGAAGGTATCCAGCTCGGAATGAGGATGTTAGATATACTCGGCATCAGGGAGGTCCATCCATTGTTCATGACAATGGAAATGTCCCACCTAACCAAGCTCAAACTTGGAGGGACAACAACCCTAGCTAACCTAGAGACCAGGGACCAAACCCTTGAAAGACTGGCTTTGATGGAAGAGAAAATGAAAAGACTCTTATCTGGGAAGGGAAAGGATGATTGCGACTCATATGTGGAACTCGAACCTTTTGCTCCAAACATTGCTGAAGCAACATATCCTATTGGCATTAGGATGCCGCACATGCCGAGGTTTGATGGAGACATAGATCCATCTGATCACCTCAGAATTTTTAAGACCATGATGATGGCCCACAATTTCAGGCTCGATCTAAGATGTATCTTGTTCCCTACAACTCTGGTCGGACCTTCTAGGCAGTGGTTTAAACACTACAAGAAGCATTCAATAAGCTCATGGAAGATTTTCCCACTGAGTTTAAAAGAGCATTCCAAGCTTTGCAAGCAGCTCATGTTGAAGCTGATTCGTTGGCCAACGTAAAGCAACAACGTGGCGAGACATTGAAAGCATACCTAAGCAGATTTGCCAATGTTGTTGCACGAGCTAGGGACGTTGATGACAGCTCCAAGCTCATTGCAACGAGAATAGGAATCCTCGTGGGGGGCGCCCTGTGGAAAGAACTCCAAATAAAATGACTAAAAAGCGTAGACAAATTTCTGGCCTCAGCTCAGGAGTGGATAAATCTGGAGGAGGCATGAGCTTCTGTGGCAGGAACCAGTCAGACCCCTGTCCAACCCATTGGAGCGATAACGGATGTTGCAGCTATGGCTCAAGCCGTTACCCATAATAACCAAGGGGAAAATAAAAAGAGGAATGGGAATGGTGAGGGCAACCAGAATGGGACGAAGAAGAACAATTTGGAGGAGAAATTCAAGCCAAGTTACACCACCTATATCGGCCTAACAGACACCCAAGAGTGTATCTTTCTAGCTAATTCTAATCGCCTCTAATGGAAGAAGCCAGAACCTTTAAGGCACTAGAGGGCGAAGAGATATCCTTCAAAAAAAAAATCAATTCCACAATGACATCGTTCATAATACTGATGATTGCCGACAGCTGAAGGATGAAATTGAGACTCTCATTTGAGCTAGACCATTAGCGCAGTACTCCCAAAATTGGGTAGTTCCCAATCAAATTACCGAGCAAAATTCTCAGTCAATGCCAGAAGCTCCAGTAGGAAAATCAGAAGCTCAGATGAATCAGGTCGATCCTCCCCCAATATTAGGAGGAGACATAACCACTATTGTCGAAGGACCTCATTTGGTGGGCAGGAGCTGGGCCCAAAAGAGGTATATCAATGAGTTGAAGGCTCGTAATGGCATGGAGTTCATCCCGGAGCAGCAATTATCGAAGCAACAGCGGTTGGAAAAATAACCAATCATTTTCACGGAAGAGGATACTAGCCACATCCAATTCCCACATAATGATCCGCTGATGGTAACCATGCGGATCACCAACCGAAGGGTACGGAGAATACTGGTGGATTACAGAAGTTCCGTAAATTTACTTTTCAGGTCCACCGTGGAAAAAATGAGATTGTTCGTATCCGATTTGAAGGCGACCTCAATGACTCTGTACAGGTTTTCGGGTGAAGGAACAACAGCCATAAGGATAATCGGACTAGTCATGACAATGGGAGAAGAGTCATGAACTGTCACCAAAATACTCGAGTTTGTGGTAATCGATTGTTCGGCCACATACAATACAATTTTGGGCCGGCCCGCGCTGATGGCATTCAAAGTTGTCACTTTGATCCGACACTTGGCAATGAAATTCCCCTCAACTTCAGGGATATGCACAATCAGAGGAAACCAGCTCGCTCCAAGAGAATGTTATATCATTTTTATGAAGGGAAAGCCATAACCCGGGCAGCAGGCGATAAGTGAGGGAGGTGAGGAGTCCTAGGAAATGGAAGTCACACATGGGATGGAAGAACCCCAAGAAGAAGATGGTGAGGTCGCCCAACGTGTTGACATTGATCAGTGGGTAGGCGAAGACAGGTCTGAGCTCAAAGCCATAGAAGAGCTCGAGGAAGTAAACATCGATCTGAAAGAATCTTCAAGGGTTGTAAAAATTGGGAAAAATCTTGAAGACAAAAGGAAGAGTGAGTTGGTCGAGTTTTTACAGAAGAACCTGGATGTTTTCGCCTGGTCGCACGAGGATATGGTGGGAATCAGTCCGAGTATAATAATGCATACCTTAAACTTGGACAAGAGTGTGCCTACAAAGTCCCAAAAAAGGAGGCTTTTGGGGAAAGTACAAATTGAAGAATTAGAGGAAGAGGTAGCTCGTCTACTAAAATGTGGATTTATCAGGGAAGCAAAATACCTGATCTGGGTTGCTCATCCCGTGCTGGTCCCGAACTCAAATGGGAAGTGGAGAACCTGTATCGACTTCTCCGACCTCAACAAGGCTTGTCCTAAGAACTGTTTCCCACTGCTAAGGATATACCAGTTGGTAGATGCCATAGCAGGTCACGAGCTCATGTCTTCCATGGACGCGTATTCTGGATATAACTAGATCGCGATGAACCATGCAGACCAAGAGCATACAAGTTTTATGACCGATAATAACGTATATTGTTACAAAGTTCTGCCATTTGGACTGAAAAATACCGGGCCTACATACCAACGGTTGGTCAACAAAATGCTCGCTAACCAGATCGGGAGAAACATGGAGGTGTATGTCGATGACATGCTCGTCAAGTCAAAGACTACTAATATCCATGTATTCGACCTGGAAGAATGTTTTGGTATCTTGAGAAAGTATGAGATGAAGTTGAATCCCTAGAAATGCACTTTCGGGGTGGCATCTAGAAAGTTTCTGGGGTTCATAGTTAACACAAGGGGGATAGAGGCAAATCTGGAAAAAATCATATCGTTGTTAGATATGTCTTCACCCAAGTCGCATAAGGAAGTTCAAAGCCTAACTGGAAGGGTGGCGCCTCTAAATCGCTTCAATTCAAAATCCACTAACAAGTTTCTGCCATTCTACAACTTGCTCAGGGGAAACAAGAAATTTTATTGGATGGAGGAATGCGGGTAGGCATTTCACGATCTAAAGACGCATCTAGTAAAACCCCCTGTACTATACAAACTGACGTCTAAAGAGTCTCTATTTCTTGTCCGAGAAGAAAACCGGGCGTAGAAACCAGTATATTACGTAAGCAAGAGGCTTCTCAAAGCTGAATCACGGTAATTTTGGCTTCTAGAAAGCTCAGGCCATATTTCTAGTCCCATTCTATTAACGTCTTAATGGAACAACTTTTAAGGCAGGTATTGCAAAAGGCTGAAACGTCGGGACGTCTCTTAAAATGGGCCATCAAACTTAGCAAGTTTGAGATATTATATATGCCACGAATAACAATCAATAGTCAAGCCCTTACTGATTTTATGGCTAAGTGCACTAGTTTTCAGGACGATCTCATAAGGGAGCAAGTGCAGAAATTATGGAAAATCTTCGTTGATGGATCGTCAAACAAGAATGGATCGAGAGTTGGGATGATCTTAATCTCGCCTAGAGGACATCGGTTCCATACAACTCTTACATTCGGGTTTGAAGCATCCAACAACGAAGCAGAGTATCAGGCCTTATTGGCATGGCCAAGAGTGGCGAAAGAGATAAAGGCAAAACCCATCAAATGCTATAGTGATTCCCAGCACATGGTAAATCAGATATTGGGAGAGTATCAAGCTCTAGGCATCAAGATGGTGGCCTACTTGGCTATGGTAAAGGGCGAATTTTCTGCATACAAGTTTAGCTATGTTGAACAGATACCCAGCGAGCAGAATTCTAACATTGATGCTCTGGCTTGACTTGCTACCACCAAAGAGGCTGGAACATTGAATGTAGTTGTGGTGTAGTTCTTGGAAAGCCCAGGTGGAATGGGAGAAATGGTGGAGGTCAGAATGATTGTTATAAGACCGACCTGGATGACTCCTATAATGGAATATCTCACAACTGGAAAATTAGTTGCTAACAGGAAAGACGCGAGAAAACTACTTTATCAAGCTCCACGGTATGTAATAGTTGAGAGAATCCTATATCAGGGAGGTCATTTGTTGCCCCTCATGCGATGTGTTTTGCACGAGGAAGCCAAAACCATTTTACAAGAAATACATGAAGGTTTTTGTGGAGATCACGCTGGCGGGCAAAACCTAGCACCGAAGGTACTAAGACAGTGCTATTTTTGGCCCACTTTAACGAAGGACTCGACCTAGTATGTTAAGAAGTGTGACAAACGTCACCGTAGTTGCCCAAGTTGCTCCATTCGAGCTAACCATGATTTCATCTCCTTGGCAATTTGCAGCACTGGGAATTTACGTGACAGGTTCCCTACCTATGGGAAAGGGAGGAGTTCAGTATGCAGTAGTGGCGATCAATTACTTCACAAAGTGGGTAGAGGCCAAACCTCTAGAATTTATCACCTCAAAGAGAGCCCTGTATTTGGTAGTGAAGGATATCGTATGTCGATTTGGACTCGCTAAAAAGATTATGCCAGACAACATAACGCAAATCGATAGTGATCTCTTCACAGACTTTTGTGAAAGATATGGCATAACGAAGAGTTTCTTGTCGTAGCATACCCACAAGCCAATGGGCAGGTCGAGGCTATAAATAAGACCCTCAAGGTGAGCCTGAAGAAAAGGTTGGATGAAGCCAAAGGATTATGGCCCGAGCAGCTCCCACAAGTACTTTGGGCCTATCGAACTTTGCATAGGACATCCATGGGACATACTCATTTTTCCCTAACCTTCGAAAGCGAGGCCATGCTTCTAATTGAGGCAGTGATGGCTACTCACAAACAAAGGAAATTTGATCAAGATCAAAACAACGAGCTACTTACTGCATCCCTCAATATGATCGAAGAAAAATGAGAGGCATCGCAATTACAGCTCGCCCATTATCAACAAAAGATCACTCGTTATTTCAATTCAAAAGTCAAGGGACGCAGACTCGGATTAGGCGATCTGGTTCTCTGAAGGGTCTTTTTCGAGAATAAAGATCCCAAGGACGGTGTGTTAAGCCTGAACTAGGAATGACCGTATCAGATTGTAGAATTCCTATGCGAAGGAACTTTTGAGCTAGCCCGGCTAAGTGGAGAAATAGTCCCACAACCCTGGAATGCTCTTCATTTGAAAAAGTATTATCAATAGTATTACCATATATGTAAGGCTTATTTATAAAAGCTATTTCAATTCAATAACAGATGGATAATTAAATAACCACTTCTTTGTTTTGTTATTACGTTCTCACATTGTAAAAGCAACCAAGAACGTTTATACATTCTGGTTCCTTGGGGGGCACATAACCGAGGAGAGTTTTTGAGAAAGTTAAGCTTACTCGAATAAATATTAAAAACTTAGGAGTGGAAAATTGATTATTCAACGGCTTTTTAAAGCTCAAATTTTCAATAAACCTAACGCGAACTAAGTCTTAGAAATCACTAAAACCCAGGGTATAACTAAGTCCGAGGCCTGATTTCTAATAGGTACAATGCTATTAAGTTTATTAAAAACCTTGGATATAACCAGGTCTGAGGCTTTAATCTTAACAGGAATAACACAAATGAGCAAGCAAAATCTTAGACACAACTAAGATATCGATAAAATCTATCTTGATCTAAAAGTCAATCTCTAATATTTCAAATGTACAAGAATCTAAGGATTCATAAACATGAGAAAATAATAAACTGAGCGAAACACAAATAGATCACAAGTTAGATGTATATTCAAGAATATATTGTCATCTTGAGTAAAAAAAAAAACCTCCAATTAAGCCTGAAGGCAATTGTTTTGGTCCCAAGGAACTGTTACAAAAATTTGAGAAAATAATAACAATAAAAAGGTTGAATAATAAATTCATTGGGCTCCATCAGCTCGCTCCAAAGAGGTCACCTCCTCACCATCCCCATCTGTAGCTCCCAAAGCTTCGCCGGTCTCCGAGGGCTCCTACGAGAACTGAATCTTGAACCTAGCAAGATATGGATCCCACAGCTCAGGCTGCATAAAAGAGAAGTTCTCGTCCTGGTTAAAGGTCCAGCAACGGTAAAGCATCTCCTCCATTTGCGTTGAGGACACTGAGCTTCCTCCTTGGCCTTGGCCTCAGCCTCGATCAGCTTCACCTTGAGTTCTTTGTTTTCAGCCTAAAACTGATATGCGTGATGACTCGCCTCCACAATCTGAGCTTGAGAGGTGGACAGGGTGGCCTTTTCAGATCGCTTGCCCTGCTGAGAAGAAGTAAGAGCATCTTTGGCAGCCCGCTCGTTCTCTTGAGCAACACTCAGGGCAGCTTTGGTGGACCGCTTGTTCTCTTGAACGACCTTTAGGGCAGCTCGGAGTTCCTCGTTATTGGCTTTAACACAAGTTATGCTTCGATATTGGGCCAAGACAGACTGCAGAATAATGAAGCAAGTCAAGAATAAACAAAAGGAAAGGTTAAGAGGGTGAAAGGGACTCACGGTAAGGTTCATCCCCATAGCAGATTCGAGGACCTCTTCAGGGTTGCACTCCTCTATAGCTCTTAAATCCCTATTACTAGCTTTGTAAGCATGGCCCATCATGTGGCTTGCTGTCTCATACACGATACCCTGAAAGGCCTCTGGGATCTTGTCCAGGTCATGTGGCTCAACCGGAATCCAAACAATGGGAATCTCGCTTTGAATGGGGGCCTCGCTTTAAATCACTTGAGGATTTGAGAAAGGCATGTGTCGAGGAGGAGGAGGGGGAGCTTGACGAACAGTAACCATTGTTACCAGAGCTGAGGGGAGCTCTCTTTGTGGCTGCTCCCGAGCGATGCTAGGACCCTTATCCTTAGATGAGGATTTAGTGATACCCCCCATCTTCGAAGTTTCTTTCTTCATCACCATAGGCCTTTTCACCACGGGACCAGCTCTAGTCCCACCGACCTTAAAGACACCCCTCAAATCTGGAGCTCCTGGCAATTCCATCTCTTTACATGAAAAAGAGCGAATAGAGGATTTAGTTCACAGGAGTAATGCTTCAAAAATATTATAAATACAAGAAAAAGAGAAAGAATCCTTCCATCTAAGCTAGGGGAGGAATCTATTACGATCAGCAAGGGGGTATTGACCGGGCTAGGACAACCTCCAACTCTGGGATTAACAGAGGAATGGGGAGTCTAAAGCTATGACCTCCTGGATCCTAGGGGGTTCAGGTCTTTCCTCGGGGTTGGAGTCATCTACGTATTACCTAAAACCAGGGACGTACGTGCCCTGGAGCAGGGAAGGCTAGGACCTACGGTTTCTCCCATACTCCTCAAACATGGTGGATCTAAAGTGTAAAGTGTTGTCAACTATGATTGTGCCTTTAGGATAGCTATGATCATAACGTACCACCAAATGATCCACGCACTAGAGGAGGGTTATGTTCAGGTCTGCATCAGTAGGGTGACGGCTAACGAGTTGGTTAGGGTTAAATCGAATTAGCCTATAACTGGTAGCATCCTGATCTAACTCTCTGAAAGGGTATAGGTTACCTTGGCGGGAGGGGCCGGCTGCTGGCCCAGACACAGTTAGCTTAGGATCGGGCCCCTGATTATCTTCAGGAGCTCGCCTTTTACGCACAAGCGGTGCCACGTTTTCTTCCTCCTCGGCGTCCTCGTCGACTAGCAAGGCCTCTTTAGAAGGGGGGTGATTAAGGATGACTGGAAGAGGAGCTCGGGTCCTCAGAGCTAATGTCTAGCCCTTGCTGATTAGTATGCAAGTCACCATGGTGGCATCATTCACGATCTAACGATAGTCTTTCTCCCTGGGAGGAAGACTAGACAGGGTCTCGTACTGACCCCCGAGGGTCATAGATCACTTTGTCCTCGCGAATATAGCTGCACAAGGAGTGACTTCAGTCAGAACCTTTAAAATAAAATAAAAATTATACAGTGCAAAAGTGATAAAAGGTCACGTGCTAAATTCGCAAAGATAGAATACTTACGAGGATGATTGAAGTATCGATGGTCGCAGTTCTTGAACCCATTTGACATAAAGAATAAATCATTATAGTCATTTGGGTGGCTGGGAAGGTCGATGATTGAGACGGAGTTCGAGAAACGAGTGAGGTAATAAAATCTATCACCTCGCCCTTTCTGGTTGGGACTGGCCTTGAGGCAGAAGAAGTACATGATGTTTGCTGGAGTGGGGACCTCCCACTCGTGCCTCAGAAACAAATATTTTAACCCCACCAAAAGCCTGTATGAGTTTGGGGGGAGCTGGAAAGGAGCCAGTTTGACATAGTTCAGAAAGTCTACGAAATATTGGTCTAGTGGGAGGAAGGCACCGACCTTCGGGTGCTCATCACTCCAAGCCCCATAGTCATCTTCGAATGGGGCGTAGATCCATTCTCCCTTAAGTGCAAGTCGGGCAACAAGACCGTCAGCTCCTATCTCAATTTTGTGACTCAGCAGGATCTTGTTCACTTTCCCCTGAGTCGTTTTCCGAGAAACTATATGCTCAGCCTCAAAGAATGTGTTGGGGTTGCTACAATATCTCTGTCCACCATAGGACCAAAGTGAGGGATGGGAGAATCAGAGGTGATCTGCTTGCCTTTATTTTTCTTTTGAGTAGAGGAGCTCGTGGCATTCTTCTTTGTGGGTTCCATGATTCAGATCGCCTGACAACAGAGCGGCCTATTAGTAGGAAACCTAAGACGGTTTCTAGCTACGGTTGTAGAGGTACGAAAGATCAAAGATTTAATTGGTTTACTTTTGAGATTTGAAAGTTTATACAAACTAAGTTTTGCTCTAGCCTCAACGCATGGTCCCACGCGAGGTCCTAGGCCACGCGCCTCGGTTTCTTAAAATTCCCATATACTTCGGGATTCGCGTGTCAGATCCGTCAGGCCCACTACTTTCTTTTTTAAAGTGGTTTAATGCAAAACCGCCTAAGGAATCGTAACCTTTAAGCTACCTAGGATTAAACATAAAACCCCTTCGGCTTTTACACCCCAAACATGTATATAGACAGATTGTAATGCCCCGAAATCCCTGATGCAGTTTAATGGATGGATTAGTAGGCCGGGAGGGCCATAACTGTTTAATTATGCCATTAAATGATAATATGCATGTTTATGTGGATTAGTGGGTCCACATGTTAACTATAGGGGTGTTTTGGTAATTTGGCCCGTTGAGGGTATAATTGTATATTTGTATGCATGTCGGTGATATATTATTGAGACCACATTATAATGTGGGTTTGTTCGAGCTATTCCGCATAAGATGATCTTGGAATATTAATTAGCAGTCTAGTCATAACAGGTTTAAGTTCGGGGTTCGAGATGAGTCTTGGGGTAACAGATTTTAATGATTAGAGCATTACCGGGAATTAAAGGGTAACGGGATATGAATTATTGGTGTTTGAGATTATTGAGAATAGTGGGAATTGGAGAGCATTAATTATGATTAACGAGATAGGTGGGAAATGCCAATTTTTCCCTTGGGAGCCTTTAGAAACCCTTATTAGACCTAGGGGTATTTTGGTCTTTTCACCCCTAGGATTGATATAATCCATTTTAGGCTGTGAAAGAAGAGGAAAAATAGAGTAAGTTCAAGAGCTTTCCTGTACCTATTTTTCCTTCAGTTCTCTTTGTGATTTTTGAGCCATTCTTGAGGATTCAAGCTTGGGAAGTAAGCCTTGGGAGTTTGGGAGAGTGTTCCACTATTGAAGAGCATCATAATCTGAGTTTGAGGTAAGTTTCTAGCCATTGAATTCTTTGGTTTGCCCTGTTTTAGCTCTGGATTTCCGTTGGGATTCCTAGGTTGAATACTTGATTTTGTTGGGAGGTTTCAGGGGAGTGTTGTTCTGGGGGTAGCGCTACAACGCCCACCCTAGGGCGCTATAGCGCTACACATGATGGTTTCTGGGTGGTTGGTGGTTCTGAGTATAGCGCTGGGGTGCTAGGGAGCAACACTGTAGCGCTACTCTGTTCCTTCAAAATCCCGTTTTGAGTTTTTTTAAGGGTTTTTGGCTCAGGGTTTCAATCCTTAAGGCCCGGGATCGAATCTACTCATCGTGTGAGCATGTTTCGGGGTCCTAAGAGTGGGGCTTAGGTTAAGACCCTTTCAATGTTGATTTTCATTAATGGAGGTTATAATTGGTTGTGATTAGGTAACTGCTAAGGAACTAAAATGTTGATCGTTCTCAGGAGTCATTCTTATTATATTTCTCGTTCGAACCGGAGGTAAGAAAACTGCACCCTGTGTATATGACATGCATGTTTGTTGTTAAGGCACATTGGTTGATAAATGTGGACATTGATTGCATATTAAATGCTAGTGGATGTTGTTTACTTGTGTATGGTACTCACTAGTCAGGGACGGCACTGACCGCGTTTTACTGACCTAAGAGTGAGAAACGGCATAAGCGTCCTGAACGCAGGGCCGAGTGAAGATTAAATTTAATCGATATCAGCATTGAATGACTCTAAGGCTTCAATGCTGGACCGACCCTAAGGTCGATGAAACCTATAAGCGCTTGACTAGTCTAAGCTAGTTACTCGGAGCCAGGGCCTAAGGCCCAGGTGACTGCTTGTCACATGGCTACGGAACAGTGTTCCATAGTTATGACTCTATGGTCATGAGGAAGGTTATGTTGGTTACTAGTCATCATGCACCTATCCTGTTTAAGATAGTGAAAGGTTCACTTATCTGTTAAGCCCCGGTGACCCTATCGTCACATGGCTAAAGGGAGCTCTACCCGCCTTAGTGACTATTCCTCTATCACTTACCTGTTTTGGACTGAAAGTCCTAAATGATTACTATGATCATTGTTGATATTATATCATGCTATGTTGTGTTTTCTTGCTCGGCCTTGGCTCATGGGTGCTATGTGGTGCAGGTAAAGGGAAAGAAAAGCTCACCCAACCTTGAGTGGAGAGCGTAGGTGGTGATGTGTACACATGCGGCCGCTTGACCACCACGGCCAAGGAGTTCTCAGAGGAACTTGGGGATTTACCTTATTTTTGCTGCTTTGAACGGCGGGTTGTAAATTTGAAACAGTAGTGACCTTTTTGAGTTGTAAATAACTTGTAAATATTTTTGTGGGCCCATGAACAGTTTTATGTATTAAATAAAATATATCCTTTCCTTTTTATTGGTTTTTCACCTTAGCTTGTTAATAACACTTAGAAGCACGTTTTTAACCAAAGGACTCGGGTAGCAGGTCAAATTTTCGGTTCACCGTTCACCGTAACTGTTCTAGGATAACCAGGGCGTTACACAGATTCGCCATTAGAATTTTCTCAGAAAATTCCAGAAAATATGCCTAGTTTTGAGAATACCTTACTTCTAAACGAATCTGATTTCATTCATCTAGCCTAAACCGAATCATATTTCCCATTTATACTCAGACGTAACCTAGAAGGTATTGAGCAAAGAGCATTTTTTCTAAGTAAAAAAAAAAACTTACTAGAAAATAAAGAATCAAAAAATTCAAACCAGGTGAAGAAATACTTACTGATTATATGCTCGTTCAAGGACGAGGTTGATACGTCCACAGTAAAGTTCTTTAAAAGCTTAAGAAAGTCTGAAAGTTGATGGATGGTGGTTTTCGGGAGATTTTGGAGAAGAAAAAGGGAAATTTTGGTTTTTGAAAAGGAAATTTTTTGAATGCAAATGTGGTGAAGTTTCAGGACTGATCATCCTATTTATACGTAAACTGCGGAAACTAATTTGGGCCATCCGATTGGGTTAGTTCGAGATCTGAAGGCCAAGATTAAATGAACCATATGGCAGCAAAAAGTTGACAAGATAGTTATTTCATTCCTCGAAACCCGAACGAACGCCAATTGCAGGAAGCCATGTGTATAGTACTTGAGTAGTGGGCTGGCATGATTTTATATGGCAGAAGTCTAAAAGCCCCTATTGTGCATGTCAGAAAGTGACGACATCAAGCACGAGCAAGAGCTTAGGGGGCAAATGTTGTACCCTAAAATTAGCACGAGTTCAATTACTCAGCTCGGGTACAGCTGGTAGATGAATTTATGGAAATAGCCAAGTAGAATATTAGGTTAATAATGGTGTGAACAACTCGAGTTTTGGGGTTCGACAGCACGATACATCCAACTTTGGGCTCTTTGAGCTTACTACGAGCTACAGTTCAAATAATCGTTAAACAAGAGCTCGGGTGAGATATTCAGCTCATGAGAACCTGAACAGAATGCATACTGAAGGATCCCAAGAGATTTAGAGATTCTTTAGACGCTCATTAATGCCCAGGCTGTATCACATATCTATCATTTATTATCTAAGATAGCAGGAGTATATTTATTCTGTTATTAAATCATATCTCAATGTAAATGGGAATAATCTGTATTAATTATATACCTTATTTATTCACGCAGTTTATTTACGCGATTACCCAAGCCTATCCATGGAATTCCCCTATAAATACTAGGAATATTGGGTAGGAAAAGTGGGGCCATTTTTGTATTACCAAAACTCTGCAAAAATTGAGAGAGAAAAGTAATAATATTGACTCGTGGACTAGGTGGATTTTAACCTGTTGTGACTTTTCCGCTAAATTGGTTAGCGGAAATGTCATTTCCTTACAAAAGCGGGCCTTTAAGCATATTTAATACACATATATATGCATAAACAACATATCATATAATATAACTCATATAATTCACATAATCACAAATATATTCAATTAAATTCACATATTTCACAAATAATTCCAATTATGCCCTCCGGGCACACTAACCAATGAATTAAACCTTATTAGGAGTTTTGGGTTATTACATGATCTCAGGGCCCTCCTGAAGCCCAAGCACAGGTTCAACCCCTCCCATGACCATGAAACGTGTGCAAGATTCTCTAGAAGCTAAGGATATGGTTCCAAGGGCAGCTTCAATTTATGTTCTAAGTTATTTTCACATTCTTCTAAGTTCATTGATTGTTTGCTAAACTTTGAGTTTTTTTATCTGACTTCGTTGATGAATTCTCACCGTCAATAGTAATTAACCATAGAAATATCGTTGAAATCAATCTCCAATAGAAGAATGTAATAAAGAAAACATAGACACAGATTATATATAATGTGTGCAACAAGACAAACATGTCATAAGAAACACATCTAGCATTTCACATACTCAAAAGACTAAATAAATAAGCACCAAGAATGCAACATTTTACCTTGATTAAATTATTATATAATCCCATATTGCAATTCAGTTATAGAACATGCAACGCATAATTTCAATACTCACCAAAATTCACAATAAAGAAAAAGGATTGTAAGGAATAATGTAACAAGGTTTATGTATTATATAGAATAAGTAACATTTTCCCCCTTGAACTATGATCATGCCCCCCCCCCCTCCCCCCGCGAATGATTCGCGATGTTGAAAATTCTCCTTGAACTATACACAAAATTGATATATGAGACTTCTGTTAGATTTCGTCCTAGATGGATAACAGATTGATGATGTGGCATTTTGTCTGTTCATGTAGTAGTGTCATGTGTAGAATAATTGGCAATTTTGCCCCCCAAACTTTGACCACTACCAAATTATACCCTTTTATTAAAACTAATATAATTTTTTAAAAGAAAAACTAATGTTTTTCTTAAAAATAATTATTAAATCCTTAAAAATAAGAAATAAAATATATTGAAAGATTAAGAAAATAAACAATGCAAAAAAGTTTCGAATTAATTAAATATTTTTTCAAATATTCAAAAATTAATAACAAAAGAATTATGTTTTCATTGTTTTTTTTTCTTTTACAATATAAAGTAAATATATCTTAAAATAAAAATTAAAAATAAATCATAAAACAAAGTTTTTCCCCTACGTCCTCCTCCTTTTAAATTAAAAGTTTTTTTATTTGTCTAAGTCTTTCGTCCTCCTCTTTAATTAACAGTTTTTTCTTTGTTTTAGTATTTATTTTAAATTTGCATTCTAAAATAGAATTATTTTATATTGTAATAGAAAAGAAACAAAAAAATTAAAAAAAAAAAGTTATTTGTTATTAATTATTTTAATAAAAAAAATTGTTTTTTTTTAATAGAAGGGACGCAATTTGGTAGTGGTCAAATTTCAAGGGGTAAAATTGCTAAGTATTCTACACATGGCACTGCCACATCAACAGACAAAATGCTAAATCATCAATCTGTTATTCACTTAGAACAAAATCTAACAAAAATCTCATATTTCAATAACGTGTATAGTTCGGATAGAATTTTTAACATTGTAAATCATTCGGGGAGCATGATCATATAGTGGTCATAGTTTATGACACAAAAATGCTATTTATTATATTAAATATGCAAGCATATTGTAGATACCACAATGTGAAAGAAGAAAATTTTAAAGGCTTATCAATATTATCAAAACATGTTCATAATATTTATACCTATTTCTCTATCATCTGCCTGCTTATTATAAGGCCTTCAGTTCCTTAGACATAAGTCAACAACCATATCAAACTGGACCTTCAATTCCTTATACTTTTTCATATCCAAAATTTAATAGAAAAATGAATAGGTTATCTCCATAATTGATCTTTCCCCAAGCAATCCCGAGCCTAAGCTAGCCTCAATTCTCCTTAAACTGCAAAAATTCTCAAGGAATTTAAGAGAGAGTGTGTGTAACCGAGAGAGAGAAGGAGAACGTATTTTTCTTCTTTTTGAGTGTTTGTGAGGTTTACATAGATGCTAAGTAAGCTTAAGCAAATCCTGAGGCTCAGCGTACCAAAAACGTCCCTGAGGGCAAAAAGGTCAAAACTCCCAGAATTCCCTCCTAATCTCACTAATACTGAATATATCCTCAAATATTCATTCTTGTTACCCGATAACCTGGTAATGTACTAGATACTCAAAATACCCCTTGACTCACCCCGAGTCGGGTATTAGGTCCCGTTGCTACTTTCCCGCTAACTTGCTCCCTAGGATCGTCTCGTTCTGAGTAACCAAAATGTATCCACATAATAATGTGGTCTCACCCATATATCACATATATGCACATATATTCCAAATATACCAATAACGGGCCAAATTATGAAAATTGTCCTTCTAATAAGAAATGGGCCCACATGCATATTTAATACACATAAACATGCATATCTAGTCATATTATCATCTAACTCACAAAATCATATAATTACACACATATATCACATAAACACATAATTTTCCACAAACTGCCATCCTATCTCCTTAATAAAAGCCCTAAGACTTATTAGGTAATTTGAGACATTCCATGTACAGTCCCGTACAGACTGCCCAGGAGACACGTTGCTTGTGTTGTGTTTTAGGGACCAATAACGCTTTGCCTCCCAGAGGCAACTCAATGCAAATCTGTCTAACTTGACACCCCAAAACTTGTCTCAAAACATCCCCAAATGCTCCAAAACTTTTTGGGTACTCTTATATTCTCCAAAGATATACTTTGGACCCAAAAAGATGTTTTATAAATGCTTATACCAAAAGTCAACCCTAACATGTTGACTTTAGAGAAACCGTTATGGTTTTTGCACCTCTTCGTGCTACCAATTTCACTATGTATTTAACCAATTGTGACAATATATACACTAAAAAAAAGCATACCTTCGATGCTTGGAGTGCTCGGAGGTGCGGCAACGCCAAGGACAGACTGCTCGGAGCTAGCGAAGCTTGGAGGTGCAATGACGCTGGGGTGGGAGTGCTCAGATTGGACTGGTTCGCAAAGAGATAGAAAGAAGGAGAGAGAGAGAGACAGAGAGACAGAGAGAGATGAATCTGAATAATTAGGAAGAAAGGGGTTGTACAGTGGACATGTTATCACGTGACTTTTTCCATCGCATTTTGAAGCTCTGGTAAAAGTCAAAACTGTGCTTGAAAAATTCATCCAAAAAAACCCTAGTTTAGAACTATGTTGTTTAATCAAATAATACTTTTGTCGGTGCAGCCAACACACCGGTAAAGCTATTACCATTGATCAATAATCTTGGGCTGAAAATTTTCTCGATAAAAAATTTAAAAAAATTCAAACACCTTTCCCAACATATTTTGCGAATTGCGCTCCTAATAGATCTTTTGTTGAAGAATTTCATGAAATGCGCCAACAAAAGTACTCTTCCCGGCGCTTTTCGCAAAATGCGCCGACAAAAGTCTATTAATGTGATTACTTTGATTAGTGCAATTGTTAATCTTGAATCATATTGACATCAATCGGATAGTTAATTATGTCTGAAATATTCCATAAATTAGCCTAGGTTGTAAGAAATTACTACTTTAGGGGTCAGATCGACTATGATTCACACTGACAACAGAACTTTAACCACTAATAGTTAGCAATAACAGACTTGATAAGGAAAATTGTTTATCTTGAAACTTCCTTTGGGAAATTAGATTGTTGTTTAGGTCTTATATACCCCATAATTAGCCAAGGTTACAAGAAACTACTACCCCGGGGTGAGATCGACTATGATTCACACTGATAGCAAAACTTTGACAACTGATAGCAGAACTTTGATAACTAACAGTCAAAAGAACAATCTTAATTAGTGACATTTTTCATCTTGGAACATCACACGGGAATCAAACTGTTGATTAGATTTAAAAGACCCCATAATTATCCAAGGTTGCAAGAAACTACTCCCTTCGGATGAGATCGACTATGATTCACACCGATACCAAAACTTTGACCACTGTTAGACAATAACAATCTTAATTAGTGAAATTATTGATCTCTTGGAACATCTCACAGGCAATCAAATTGTTAATTTGGTCTGAAATACCTCACAAATAGTCTAGGTTACAAGAAACTACTGCCCCAGGATTAGAACGATTATGATCAATACTGATCGGAAAACTTTGACCACCAACAGTCAACAAGAATAGTCTTTAATTATTAGTACAATTGTGTATCTTGGAACGCCTATGGGTAATAAAATTGTTGATTAGATCCGAAATATGTCATAATTAGCCAAGGTTGCTAGAAATACTACCTCATGGTAAGATCAATGATGAACAACACCATGTTTAGAATTCTTTTTCAACCACTTTTTCGAGTGATTTTTGCAAAATGTGTCGCTAAAGTCATTTTTCCCGTCTCTTTTCACGAAAAGCGCCACTAAAAGCACTTGTCCCGATGCGTTCTCGAATTGCGCTAGCAAAATTCAAAACATATGAAATAGTAAGTCATTTTTCTTATCTCGTTTCGCAAATGGCACCACCAAAGTTTTTTTCCGGCGCATTTCAAAAAATACACCACTAAAAGTACTTTTTCCGGCGTGATCACGAATGGCGTCGAGAAAAGTCGAAATATATGCAATAGTAAAAGTTACTTTTCTTGGCGCATTTCACAAGGAAAGTATACTTGTCAAAATGTGAGGAGTTTTGCTTGCGTGTTTCATAAATGCGCCGATAAAAATCACTTTTCACAGCGCCTTACTACAATTCGCTGGCAAAAGTAACGTTTTACCGTCACAAATATGCGCCAGCAATTCTTTTGACTTTTGCTTACGCGTTTCATGAAAAGCGTTGGAGAAAGTCACTTTTAATGACACTTTTTTGAACTGCTCTGGCAAAATTCCTATTCTTGTGGTGGATGTACTTGTGATAATTTTTTAATTTATTTTTGGTAAGTTTGTTAGTTTATTTTTAATATATATCTAGTATGTGAATACAATTTTAGTGTATATTTAATGAGTAATGAATAATGATATGCACACACAAACACAACATATTTATGTTGCAAATTAGTTTTAATGATACGTACACTTAAAATATGCACCAAAATATCAAACACAGTAACATGATAGTTTCTTTCAACCATTTATATTTATTTTAGATGTGACCCACTATTTTAAAAACAAGATGTTATAGTGTGTAATGTCTTGGTATATACTTTGGCTGCAGATGTCATTTACTAATGATTTAAAAGCTGTTATATATATAATTATGATTATTTTGTATTTATAGAAGAAAAAAAAACTCGTCACCAATACTTACTGGACATACACTATATCCAAACGTAAACTAAAAGTGGAAAAAGGAAACAGATTTTCCCTAAACTGATTTTACAATTATTTTTATTTTACTTTTTCTTCTCTTTAATAAATTTTCGAATAAACCCGTGGGAGCATGGGATTGGTCCCATGCTTTTTCTCTTTTTTAGATGGATGTAATATAATAAATAAATGGCAAAACTAATAAGGAATTAATGATAATATATGAAGATATATGAAAGACACAATGTTATGATAAATTGTTTTTAATAATTCCTAAAAAATCATAATAACCAACAAAATCCACAGAAATAGTACGAAGATATAGTATACTTCGAAAAAAAAATTTTATAAGAGGGGATCAATAAGGATGTTTCTAGGGTTTATTGTGTGAAATACATTGTAGTGTTTTTCTTTTAGATTATTTACTTGTTTCTACCGTTTATATCTATTTTATTTTTACATCTATATAGTGAAAAAAAAATAGACTTCCTCTCGAATTTTGGTAAATAGGTATATTATAAATGTGAATTTAACGTAAATGTTCTTCACGGTTATAGATTTAACATTTTTTTTCTTAAAATAGAAATTAATAAAATTATCTAAATACGATAAATAATTAAATTAAAAATAAAAAATCATCTTAATAAGATTAATAAATTGAAAAAAGAAGTAATATATGAATAATAATTTCTCATCACATATTTAAATTACTCTATCAATTATATTTTCAAAACTATAATCGAAAAATATTTATATGTTTCAATTTAATGTTTATTCTTTTATTAATTATTTATTTTGTCAAATAACTTATTTTGTTTATCCAAACATGTATGTGATAGTATATTTAGACATAAATATACACATTTTCTTATAATTAGTCTTTAGTATTTTAATGAGAAATTACTTATTTTAGTTTCTCTACCTATTAATTAAATAATATATATTTATTATATACTTTCTTTTTGCTTTAAAACTTTTCAAATTAAATAATTAAAATTTGATCAAATAAAATTTTTAAATTCATAGTTTTAATTTAGATTTTTTAATATTTTATTAAATTCAAATTCATAGATATTTTTTTCTAAATTAAATTAGAAAAAAGAATTTAATTTATAAACTAGAATGCACCATAACTTTATATATAAAAAGTGTGTATATAATGGATTCTTGGTTTGACAATTTTTTATTTTTTATATTTTAAAAAAATTATCCTTTTTTTTAAACTATAGACCATGAATTCATTTATTTATTTTAAAAAAATATATGTTTATGTCATTCTTGTAAAGTTTCTTTATATATTATAAATGTTAGTTTAATGGAAATTGTTTGATTTTGTCATATTTAATACTTTTTTTATTGTTTTCAAACACCGTTAATTTTAAAGTCATCTAAATAAAGTAAATAAATTGAATATAAAAAAATAAAAATAAATAAGGAATAATAATTTTTCATCACATATTTTAAAATTTCATATTAAAGTATTTAAATTACTCTATCAATTATGTTTTAAAAAATATAACCATAAAATATTTATGTGTTTAAATTTATTTTTTCTTTCTTTTATTAATTATTTAGTTTGTCACTTAATATATTTTGTTTATCATAATATTTATGTAATAGTGCCATAAGACATAAATATACATATTTCTTATTTTGTCCTTTAGTTTTTAATGAAAAATTACTTATTTTAATTATTCTAGTCATTAATTGAGTAATATATACATATATATATATATATTTTGTTCGCTTTAATTTTTTTTAATTAAATAATTAAAATTTAATCAAATACATTTTTAAATTCATACATTTCATTTAGAATTTCTTAATATTCTATTATGTTGAATATTTTTTCTAAAAGATACTTAGAAAAGAGTATTTAATTTTAAAATTAAAATTACCATATATAATATATAAATCAAAACATAAAAATTATCAAAATTTAAAGGTTTATTGACAACTAAAGTCTCTCTTCTTTTACAAGTGTAATATTTAAGTCCCTTATCTTTTTTTTGCCGGCAAAAGTCGCTAATGTTACACAATTGTTGCATCATTTTCCCAAGAACTATTATCACTATGTTAAAATGGGAAAATAGTGCAACAATTATGTAATGTTAGAGACTTTTGTAGCTAAAAAATAAAAGATCAAGACTTATATGGTTCAATTTGAAAGAATTGGGACTTAGCCGCCAATTTTTCTGTATATTTTTTTTTTCAAGAAGATCAAATACTCTATAATTAACATATAAAAAAAATTCTTAGATTTTTAAAGGGCTATTGACTACCCTAGACAATCCCATATTAATCTTATATTAATTTTTTTAATCACAAAATTAAGACAAAATATATATTTTACATTATGTCATATTTAGATTTTTATTTTTTTAGTTACATAATTTAAATATTATATCTTCAAATATTCTCATTAATTAAAATAATATATACTAATAAATAATAAATTTGGAGAGAGAAAGAAAGAAAATTGAATAAATAATTAACATGAGACTAATATGGGATTATCTAAGGTATTCAATAGCCCCTTAAAAATCTAAGAAATATTTTTTATATGTTAATTATAGAGTATTTGGTCTTCTTGAAAAAAAATATAGGGAAATTGGCGGCTAAAGCCTCCGTTCTTTCAAAATTGAAGTACTTAAGTCCCTGATCTTTTATTTTTTTAGCAGCAAATGTTCCTAATGTTACATAATTGTTGCATCATTTTCCCATTTTAACGAAGAGATAAGGGTTTGGGGAAATGGTGCAACAATTATGTAATGTTAGGGACTTTTTACAGAAAAAAAAAGATAAGAGACTTAAATGCTATACTTATAAAAGAAGAGGGACTTCAACCGCCAATAACCCAAATTTAAATTATTACAAACACTAAATTTAAAGCTAATAGAAAACATCAAATAATTTACATTAAAACTAGAATGCCTCATATAATATGTGACATTGTTTATGTTGACCCGGGATTTAGTCAATGACATTGAGTCAAATTTACGATATAAAATAAGAACTGGACTTAAGAATAACAAACGACACACATAATTATAGTGGTTCGGCCCTGCTGAGCAGTAATGACCTACGCCCACTTTGTATTCGTATTTATGTAAATTCTCAAAACATACAATCAGATTACTAGAGTCAACAAAGTTTCATAAGATTTGAGAGAGGATACAAAAACTTGGACAATGGCTTTAGATTCTTTGAATTCTCTGAATGTAAGGAATTATAGTGTAAAAAATAAATGAATTCTTGAATCTTCTAATTATAGACTCAAAAATGTACATAGATGAGTCATTGGCCTTGTATTACTTGTGCAACAAGTAAATATAAAATAATAGGTAAATAATACACTATATTTGAAATAACAGATATCTCACAAATATCTACATATTAAACTAACTTTGAACTTCAACTACATTTAACTGAGCAACTTTGGTCGCATGTCTTTTGTCAACTTCTTTTCCTGCTGCTCTGTATAAGTTCTGAATTTACTCGATAGCATATTTTTATCTTCTATCTTCTATGTTTGTGCTCTGTATAAGTTCTGAATTTACTCGATAGCATATTTTTATCTTCTATCTGGTCGTGAGTCGACCATACATCTATAAATTTATCGTCATGTGTCTTATGTTTGTGCTACGTCATCATACTAAATTTTTTGGAAATTTTTTTTATTTAAAATGAAAATAATAATTAAAAATAAAATAATTTTTTAAATAAAACTAAGCAAACTTGCATTTCTTGCTTATACCTAGTATTTATATATGTATATATATAAATAAATATATGTGTGTTTGTGTGTATGTGTAAAGAGGAGTGCTAATGAGACTCTATATTACACTCTCTTTTGCACTCTCTCTTTAAATCTAGTGACATGTGACATCTTTTAAAGAGTGTCTATTTTTAAATAATAAATAGTCATAATATTTTAACTTTATTACATTTATGTCATTATAATTAAATATCTCAACTTACTTCTTTATTATTTTTTTTAAGATACTCGCTTCTTTTTCTATAATTCTCTAAAGATAAACAAATAACATAAGAGAAATAAATATAGCTATGTTTGTATATATCTTTATTTATATTGTTCTGTTTGTAACTGTACTCATTTTCTTCTTGTTATTTCTTTTTTTATTTATATATGCATATGAACATTGAGTTTTTTTGTAATAAATATATACATTAAGTGAATAAGGTTGAACCCATATTTTTTTTTTTATTTGTTATATATATAGTAATTATAAATGAATTTGAGCAAATAAAAAATAATATAAATTATTTTAAGCTTTGAGAATTATAGAAAAAGAAATGAGTTCCTTATATAAATAAAGAAGTGAGTAGAGTTATGTAATTATAATGACATCATTGGAATAAAGTTAAAATATTATAACTATTTATTATATAAAAATAAACAATTTTTTATAGTGAAAAAGACACAATAACAATATAGAGGATGAATTCGCTGTTATTTATTGTAATTAATATGTAGTCATAGTCATCACGTTGTTTGTCGAATTTTTGCTGCATTAATACTTTGAATGATTTTCGCTTTCAAATAGGATAACCCTTATAGGAGGGACAACTATTATTGCGTACGTATATAAACTAGCTAGCTATACGCTTCTATAAATAATTAAAGAAATATTATTGCAGAATTAAGCACGTGAATGTCCAAAGCCGAAGCTCAATATCATGCAAAAAGTCCATGCAAAATTTAAAGCGGCTGGAATAGGTAGGAGTAGTCATCCATGAAGTTGATTATAAAAGGTGCAATGCGAACAGTTATGTACTAGTTGCCATTAACCATTGGTCAGAGCAAGTTGTGATATGTGGGTCAGCCAATATATCTGGGTCCCTTTATGCCTTTCTTTTCAATGACAGTTGGGAATTTGAGACTGCATTAACTTATCGTCCGAACACAGTTTTAAACTTTTATAGATGCGAAGATGGCCAATATTTAATATTGAAGATCTAACTTCTCAACCGTACGGATTAGCTCTATGATCTAGTGATGTATATATATACCAGTCCATTTCTCATTATACTTACTTCACTTACCAAATTAAAGATATCTTTAGCTTTATATATAATATTCTCTAATTATTGTTAAAAAAATGATGTCTTGCAGGGTTCTTCTTCTTGTGTTTGTTGGTGCTTTTATTTGCACTAGTACATCTAATGCCAGGAAGCTTGGTACTGAAAAGGGTTCATTCCAGGACGAGAAAAACTTTCATCACGGTGGCCTAGGAGGTGGAGGTGGGTTAGGTGGTGGCGGTGGCGGTGGGTTGGGAGGAGGTGGTGGTGCAGGAGCTGGGGGTGGTTTCGGTGGTGGTGCGGGAGCAGGAGCTGGTGGTGGTCTAGGTGGTGGTAGTGGGCTAGGTGGTGGTGGGGGAGGAGGGTTTGGTGGTGGAGGCGGTGGTGGATTGGGTGGTGGAACCGGAGGAGGCTTTGGAGGTGGAGCTGGGTTTGGAGGAGGAGCTGGTGCAGGCGGAGGTCTTGGTGGGGGAGCTGGAGGTGGTGGTGGTGGAGGTTTCGGTGGTGGCGGTGGACTTGGGGGTGGTGCTGGTGCTGGTGCTGGTGGAGGGTTTGGCGGAGGTGCTGGAGCTGGGGGTGGCCTTGGAGGAGGACTCCCTTGAAGTGAGGAGCATATACTACTATAAATTAATGGGCTAAATCTGCAAGCATTAGGTTCTTTTCCTAATAATAATAATGGTCTATTATTCAGCGTGTTACACTTTTTGTCCTTTCCAAATATGCTTGGCACTTCAAAATTATGTTGGTCGTGTAATGTTTCTATTTTTCTTTTTCTTTTTTTGCTGGAGTGTAATGTTTTCTTTTTGTCTTCCTCTTTTTCCTACTATGAAAGATTTGAAATCCAATACCATCCCTTTGTGATATAATTAATCTCATGGATCATCTACTTTTTAAATTTGAAATTTTCATTTAGGTAGGACTATTCACAATTTTTTTCCCTCTCTTTTAACTTTTTCTGAATAATTAATAATTATGAAATATAGTAAATAAATATAAATATTTCGCATATCGTGTGGGTTGTTATGGATTTCGGATGTCGGATTCGAGTTTCAATGGTCTGTATCAAAAAAAATATAGGTAATATAACCTATTCGAAAAGTTTCAGATCTCAAATATCATAATAAAAAACCTCTCTCAATCCAAAAATCACAAACTAATGCCAATATCAATACTAAATTTCTCACGACCCGAGCCCTAGGCCGTGACAGATTTGTAATGTCCATTACTTGGGTGGTTAAAGATCAAATTTTGACTTTTGTTGAAAAATAATCTTTATAAATGATCATTTAGTTTATATTAAAAGTACTATAATTATAAGTCATGGAATAACACTTATAATTATATATAAAAATATTAGTGATAAAAGCATGATCATTTATCATTATACATAGAACAATAATATTCTCATAGTTATGTAGTCACCAATCAGTTAAATTTAATAAGTCATACACACCCAAAATAATACTTAGCATTCACCATTCATCATTCCTAACTATTACATATAGCTAATTCTGATATACCGATCATTATGTTCCAAATCAAATATATATATATATATATTTATATAATAATCAAAAGATATGACAATGGCACTAAATAGAACTAGGCTAAACACATTGGCTCCATCAATAATTCACATTATCCACATTCGCGTCTTTAGGCTCCTCAAATGGGAGAGATATAGGGGTGAGCATATAAAGCCCAGTAGGAAAACAACCAATAACATAGGACCAAAAAGTTTAATACAACTCTTGCATGGTTAGCTTTGAAAACAAAACATACATCATCATATATAAACCAAAACATAGAGAAACCACAAATAATCATAAGAGCATAGCTACAAGTGCACATCACACCGTCCACTAGATTCCTAGTTCCCGTTACCCACCATAGAAATGATAATTTTGCAAAATAGACAAAGGAGATTTGAGAGAGAATCAAAAGGGAGGCTAGGTTTTCATTATGTCGAAAGAGATAAAAATAAGAGTACAAGAGCAACAAAATATATAGCCAAAATAATGAGAGGCTAAAAGACTAAACTACCCTTACATAATAATAAAACTTATATTATTAACATCCCCCCTCAAACTCACGATGCATTTGCGGGAAGCATCGAGAGTTTGCTAACTAAGAAATGAAAACGAGAAATAGTATGAGCCTTCGTAAACAAGTTGGCAATCTGCATAGCGGAAGTGACAAACGGTAAAGTGATGGTCCCATTCTGATAGTGGTGACGAGTAAGATTACAATTTATCTCAATATGTTTCGTGCGCTCATGAAAAACGGAGTTGCGAGTAATCTGAATAGCACTAACATTGTCACAATGCATCGGAGTGGGATCTGAGAGAATAACACCCACATCAGCAAGTAACCAATGCAACCAAACAATTTCAGCGGTAGTGGAGGCCATGGCATGATATTCTGCTTCTGTAGACGATCGAGAGACAATAGTCTGTTTTTTACTCTTCCAAGAAATAAGAGAATCTCCCAAAAATATACAAAAACCAGTGGTAGATTTGCGATCAGTACAATCACCACCCCAATCTGCATCTGAGTAGGCACGTAACTCTAAAGTAGACGTAGATGGAAAAAGCAGACTCTGAAATTGAATTCCCTGAAGATATCGAAGAATACGAAGCACAGCTGCCCAATGAACGGTAGTGGGAGATGCAACAAACTGACTGACAATGTGAGCTGCATAAGCGATGTCTGGCCTGGTGATAGTAAGGTACACTAAGCTACCAACCAGAGTGCGATATAGAGAGGGATCTGACAAGGCAACACCATCAGATGAAGAATACCTGGCATTAAGCTCAAGAGGGGTATCAACAGTGCGAGCATCAGAGAGACGAGCCTGATCGAGAATGTCAGCAATGTACTTAGATTGAGAAAGAAGATAGCCACAAGGAGAGTAAGCTACTTATATCCCTAAAAAGTATCGTAGGGAACCCAAATCTTTCATCTCAAATTCACGAGTCAAGTGCGTTTTCAACTCCGTTATCCCATTCGCATCATCACCGGTGATAATCATATCATCAACATATAAAGAGAGTAAAGTGCGGCCAAAAGAAGTACACCTAACAAAGAGAGCTGAATCATGTGCACTGGGATGGAAGCCGAGAGAAGTAATCACGATGGAGAATTTTTCAAACCAGGCTCGGGGAGCTTGTTTAAGCCCATAAAGAGTCTTCTTCAATCTGCAAACTTCTCCTGAATTATGAGGAACGCCTGGTGGAGGAACCATGTAAACTTCTTCTTGAAGAGTCCCGTTCAAGAAGGTGTTTTTAACGTCCATTTGAGAAATGGACCACTGTCGAGCAGATATGTTTGGAATGAGAGTACGAATAGTGGTATGTTTGGAAGCTGGAGCGAAAGTTTCCTCATAATCCATCCCATACTCCTGAGCAAAGCCTTTAGCAACCAAACGAGCATTGTACCGCTCTACTGACCCATCAGACTTAGTTTTGATCTTGTAAACCCAATGGGAACCAATAGTACGCTTCCCCACAGGAAGAGGAACAATATCCCAAGTACCTGTCTTGTACAACGTAGAGAGTTCTTCAGCCATTTCCTGCTGCCAAAGAGGGTCATGAATAGCCTCTTATAGTTAGAGGGCTCAGGGAGTTGGTGAGTAGAAGTCAAAAAAGAAGAGAAAGAATCAGAATAAGTGGAGTAGAAAAAATTAGGTAGCTGTGTGGACTTACGAATTCTTTGAGGGTAGCGAGGAGGAGAAGGATCCACAATCTCGGAAGCCTCTTGGGCAGTAGTAGGGACAGAATGGACTTCGACAGGCTGAGAACTGACATCTGCAGAGTTAAGAGTATCAACAGTACAAGAATCAAATGGATCAATACGAGTGAGATCAGATTTGTGTAGATTGGGGGTGTCTGATGGAATAGAGTAGAAAGGTATATGCTCAAGAAACACAACATGACGATAAACATAGAGTTTTTGACTAACAGGATCATAACATCGATATCCTTTTTGACCTTCACCATAACTAAGAAATACGCAAAGAGCGGAACGAGAAGTAAGCTTACTACGTTCAACATGAGGACAGAGAACGAAACAAGTGGAACCAAAGACTCCCAATGAAGAATAATCAGGAGTGTGACCATCACTACACCAAACACCCATTACCATAACACATCATTATAATAGTATTTAAAAAGAGTTATTGTATATGAGACAATTTTAGGCGGCAAGGTAAAAATTTCAGGCGTCAAATCCCTAAGTTATTTCTACCTTTCCGTGTACCCATTTCCCCTATACTCATTTCTTCAATCTTTCTTTCTTTCTCTTCCTGGTCTCTCTCGGTGTATCTCTCTTGTACTCTCTCGGTCTTTCCCGTAGACCTATCTCTCTTCTCTTCTCTTTCCACCTTCATTCTTTCATAGTCACTACCACCTCGACTCGGCAGCTGCCACTACCTTTCCTCCAGCTTCGACTAACTACAAATTTTGTAACGCCCTGGATAGCCAAGACCGTTACTCTGTGTGTTTATAATGTGCCAGACTTGCTAATCAAGTCATTTAATTAAAAACCGTGCTGCAGAAGCTATAAAGGAACTAGGGTTAAAAGCGTTTTGGTCTCAAAAGCCACATTATCATTAAGGAACGTTATTTGTTTACACGAGATCCCAAAAATACAAGTTAAAAGATCGTTTACAAAAGTTACAGGGTTCAGACACAATAACCAGCCATACTAAGGCAAAACAAGCAATTAGGTAATCCCTGTCGTGGTCCACTCCTCGACCATGGTGATCGAATAGCTGGTTATGTACATTTCACCCCGGAGCTCTCCACCTCAGGCTTGGTCCAAATTGCCCTTGCCTTTACCTGCACCACGTAGCACCCGTGAGCCAAGGTCTAGCAAGAAAACACAACAACAACAGAGCATAAGCAATTAGCGGACAAGTCAATATCTCACATTGCATCATAAGTTCTCACATATGTAAACATTCAGCATGATCAGGTATTCAGCATACTAAGCTTATCAATTCAATTCACATATCACAGCACAAATGATAACTAGGGCTAGCGCTCTCAGGCTACTCCCTCCGTTATCCCACTGATTCCAGCCTGATTAAGCCGAGCTCAGTGAATATTATCGGCTACCAGTGGCCAAGCCGCGCCCTGTGCGCAAAAACTATGTACGGCACTCTTAGGCCGCTTTACATGTCCCATGGCGTAATACCATCACTGACACGATACAATTCTCGGGAGCACTTAGTCCCATCACAAACATATGATCGGGTGCAATTTTCTTACCTTTCAATTTACTAGCTTTGATCCCTTGACTCTGCGAGCACGATCCCCCTCGAGCCCTAGCACTCACCTAATCACAATCATGCTCAAGGTCATTATCAATCCCCAAGTTCAAAACCTAGCCCCGGGGCCAATCCCGAGCCCTCGGGATGCCCTAGTTCCACCAAACAAGGTGGTGGAATCAAACCCCAAACCCTAGTTCAAAAACCCTTGCAAACAACCCAAAAATCCCCTTCAGAAGGCAGGGTAGCGCTACAACGCTCTTGGGAGGGCGCTACAGTGCTACAGACAGAAGCCAAAGTCCCCTCAGCATTATGGCCTAGCGCTACAGCGCCCAAAGGCTAGTGCTGTAGCGCTAGTCACATACAGCCCAGCACCATTTTTCTCTTCTGCGACTTTTCTCAAACCAACTCGAACCAAAACTCTTCCAACTTTTCCATAAACTCAAAAACAACCTCATGACCACACTCCACTCATCCCAAGCACCCCAAACACCTTAAACCCAAACACATGCATCCACAAACTCATAACTCACCATAGCCACTCCTAAGCTCTAAAACCCAGTAAAAACCAGCTGAACATCAAAGTTAGATTTTAGACTTTATACCTTTGATAGGATTTCGACCACAAGCTGCCTCTAGACTCCTCTAGCTTGCTCCTCCTTAACCTTTTTCCTGAATTTCCCAAAGTCCCCATCAAACCCAGCTTACACACCACAGTTCAAAAACCAAAACCAGCAACTAGAGAATTTACAGAACCTTACCTCAAGTGATGGCCTAACCTTGCTAAACCCTTGCCAAATCCTCAAGCTCAGCTCAGAAATCTTGTAGCTTAATTGACCTAGCTCCCCTCTGAGCTTTACTCCAAAAAGAATGAAGAACAGTGGTGGTGAAAGCACAAACCGACTCAGGGTAAACTTCTCTGTTTTTCCTTCCTTTCCTTTTTCTTTCTTTTCTTTCCCCAGACTTCTGTGATATTCTACAAATCCCACTAACATAAAGCCTCAGTAATACCCATCCTTAAAAGCCAAAATGACCCTAATGCCCTTCCTATTAATTCTAATCCTTTAGTCCACTTAAGGGCATTTTAGTCATTTCACCCAATTCCCGCTAACTCCTCGAGTGTCTCTAATGTTTCCCGCTTAATTCCCGATACCTAATTAATCACCAATAGTATTCCTCAATGTCAAAATAGACTCCAGTTTATCCACTAAATTCCTATTTATACCCCTGAACTCACCCCGAGCCGGGTATAAATCCCCGCCATGACTTTTTCGCTACTTTGCTCACTAGGATCGTCTCAAGTCACAGATCATAGATATATCCACATAATAATGTGGTCTCGACAATTATCACATATATCAAAGAAGTTATGCCCATAATGGCCAAAATTTACGATTATGCCCTTCTAACCTAATTAGGGCCTACATGCATACTAACACACATGGTCATGCATCTCAAATACTCAAATAGTCATATAACATGCTTAAAATCATAATCATGCATCTTAATCATTAAATCCACGCATAATTCACATTATGCCCACCAGGCACGCTAATCAAGGCCCTTAAGCCTTATTAGCAAATTTGGGTCGTTACAACTATCCCCTCCTAATGAGAATTTCGTCCTCGAAATTTACCTGAACTACTCAGGATACTGATCCCGCATCGCTGTCTCAAGCTCCCAGGTCGCCTCCTCGACCTTACTGTTCCTCCACAGTACTTTAACCAAAGGAATCGTCTTATTCCGCAACACTATATCTTTCCGATCCAAGATCTGAACCGGTTGCTCTTCATAAGCCAAATCTGCCTGTAACTCCAAATCTTCATGCCTCAACACATGAGTCACATCTGAGACATACTTCCGAAGCATGGAGACATGGAACACATCATGAACTCCAGACAACGAAGGCGGCAAGGCTAACCTGTAAGCCACCTGACCAATCCTTTCCAGGATCTCGAATGGCCCAATGAATCTAGGGCTTAGCTTGCCCTTCTTACCGAACCTCCTCACCCCCCGCAGAGGTGAAACTCGAAGAAAGACGTGGTCACCAACCTGAAACTCCATGTCTCTACACTTAGGATCAGCGTAGCTTTTCTGTCTACTCTGTGAAGCGAGCATCCTAGCCCGGATCTTCTCTATGGCCTCACTTGTTCTCTGAACCATATCTGGTCCCAAATATCTTCTCTCACCCATCTCATCCCAATGAATGGGTGATATACACTTCCTCCCATATAACATCTCATAGGGAGCCACTCTAATCGTTGACTGATAACTATTGTTGTACGAGAACTCAATCAATGGAAGGTATTTACTCCATGAACCCTCAAAATCAATCACACAAGCTCTGAGCATATCTTCCAATACCTGGATCGTCTCTCCGACTGTCCATCAGTCTGAGGATGAAAGGCTGTACTGAACTTCAGCTGAGTCCCCAAAGCTTTCTGTAGACCACCCCAAAACTTAGAAGTGAAGATAGGATCCCGGTCTGACACTATAGACTTAGGAACCCCATGGAGACGTACGATCTCCCTCACATACAGCTCAGCATACTGATCCACAGTATATGTTGACCTTACTGGAAGAAAATGAGCTGACTTGGTGTATCTATCCACTATCACCCATATTGAATCATGAAGTCCCACTGTCTTGGGTAAACCTCCCACAAAGTCCATGGTAATGTCTTCCCATTTCCATTCAGGAATACCCAAAGGTTGAAGCAACCCTGCTGGTCGCTAATGCTCAGCCTTCACCTGCTGACAGGATAAGCATCTGGCAATGTACTCTACCACATCCCTCTTCATCCCGGGCCACCAATACAAAGTTCGTAGATCCTGATACATCTTCGTGGTACCCGGATGAAGTGAGTACGGCGTCGTATGAGATTCATCTAGTATCTCTCGTCTGATCCCCTCATCAGCTGGAACACAAATCCGTCCCTGATACCGAAGTAAACCAACCTCAGAAACAGAATAATCCTTAGCTATTCCCGCTAAGACATCCTCTCTAACCCTCTGTAACTGAGCGTCTGTCAACTGCCCTTCTCTGATCCGCTCTAGCAGGGTCGACTGTAGAGTAATATTAGCCAACCAGCCCACCACCAACTCTATCCCTGCTCTAACCATCTCATCAGCTAACTCCCTTGAGATCTGAACAGAGCTATACAACTGACCTGGACCTCTGCAGCTCAATGCATCCGCCACCACATTGGCTTTCCCTGGATGGTAAAGAATATCACAATCATAGTCCTTTACCAGCTCCAGCCAACGCCTCTGTCTCATATTCAGGTCCTTCTGTGTAAAGAAATACTTCAGGCTCTTATGGTCAGTGTATACTTCGCACTTCTCCCCATATAGATAATGCCGCCAAATCTTCAGTGCAAAAACTACTGCTGCCAGCTCTAAGTCATGAGTAGGATACCGCTGCTCATACTCCTTCATCTGTCGTGATGCATAAGCTATAACCCTCTCATTCTGCATTAACACATAGCCTAAGCCCAACCTCGATGCATCGCAGTAAACAACAAACTTCCCTTTCCCCGAAGGAAGACTCAACACTAGCGCTGTAATAAGTCGTCGCTTCAACTCTTGGAAGCTGTCCTCACACTTGTCTGACCAGATGAACTTCAAATTCTTTCTTGTCAATTCTGTCATCGGTGCAGCTATCTTCGAAAAGCCCTCTACAAACCGTCTATAGTAACCTGCCAACCCCAGGAAACTCCGCACCTCCGAGGCGTTCCTTGGCCTCGGCCAATCCCTAACTGCCTCTATCTTAGACGGATCCACCTTAATCCCATCTGCGCCGACAATGTGTCTAAGGAATGTCACTTCAGGTAACCAGAACTCACATTTCTTAAACTTAGCATACAACTGATGCTCCCTCAACCTCTGGAGAACCTGTCGAAGATGAAACTCGTGCTCTGCCTCTGAACTGGAATACACCAAGATGTCATCAATGAAGACTATAACGAACTGATCCAGAAAATCCTTGAACACCCTGTTCATTAAATCCATAAAGGCTGCTGGGGCGTTGGTCAACCCAAAAGACATGACCAAGAACTCATAGTGCCCATACCGCGTTCGGAATGCCGTCTTAGGTATGTCCTCATCCTTGATCCTCAGCTGGTGATAACCAGATCGAAGATCAATCTTTGAGAACACCGTCTTACTTTGCAACTGATCGAACAAGTCATCAATCCTTGGTAGGGGATACTTATTCTTGATAGTTAACTTGTTCAATTCTCGATAGTCGATACACATCCTCAAAGTCCCGTCCTTCTTCTTAAAAAACAGAACTGGAGCACCCCATGGCGAGTAGCTAGGTCTGATGAACCCTAAATCCAGAAGTTCCTGCAGCTGTATCTTTAACTCTTTCAATTCTGCCGGTGCCCTCGACACTGGCTCTGTCCCTGGTGCCAGCTCAATAACAAACTCAATGTCCCTACGCGGTGACAACCCAGGCAAATCCTCAGGAAACACATTCAAGAACTCGCAAACCAATCTGGTGTCTCCTGGTCCTACTGATAAAACTCTGGTGGTATCCACCACACTAGCCAGAAAACCTATACAACCACCCTGTAACAAGTCTCTGGCTCTCAATGCAAATATCCTGGGTACGCGGGGTCCATGCACCGCTCCCACGAAAACAAAGGGATCCTCGCCCTCTGGCTCAAAGGTCACCATCTTCTTCCTACAGTCAATGGTAACTCCATATCTAACCAGCCAGTCCATACCTAAGATCATATTAAAGTCCTCCATACTCAACTCAATCAAGTCTACAGACAACTCTCTACCATCAACTAACACTGGCAGTTCTCTAATCCACTTCCTAGATACTACCAGCTCTCCTGTAGGCAATATAGTCCCAAATCCTGAAGTACTACATTCACTAGGCCTACACAATCTATCAATCACCTTATCAGATACAAATGAATGCGTAGCACTAGAATCAATAAACACAGTAAAAGGAATGCCAACACTAGAAAGCTGACCTGTCACTACCGAGGGACTAGCCTCGGCCTCCGCCTGCGTCAGAGTGAACACTCGAGCTGGAGTTAAGCTGTCCACCTTTCCTGTCTCTCCCTTCTTCACTGTTGGGAAATCCTTCCTGAGGTGTCCCACCACCCCGCACACATAGCAGGCCTTAGCCCAACACTCACCCGGATGGTGTCTCTTGCACCTCGCGCACTCTGGATAAGTCCTCCACGAATCACTGCCTCCCTGACGGCCACCCTGAGTACCCCGACCTCCCCTATCAGGCCTAGGAGCGATTGGAGCATCAGGAGTCTTCCTCTTAAAATCACTACGGCCTCCGCCCCTACCAGAACCAAAGTATGGAGGCACCGCCCTACGGCCCTCCCTTCTCACAGCACTCTCCCTCCATATCTTATTCTCCGCTTCCTCAGCGGTGAGAGCTCTCTCCACAGCCTGGGCATATGTAGTCACTCCAGGAACTGCGGTAATTCTTACATCTCAGGCTATCATAGCATTCAGCCCTCTGACAAATCTGTCCTGCCTAGCTGCATCGGTAGGCACAAGATCAGGTGCGAACTTCGCAAGTCTATCGAATTTCAGGGCATATTCTGTAACTGTCATACTTCCCTGAACCAGCCCCACGAACTCATTCACTTTCGCTTCCCTGATGGCAACATTATAATACTTCTGATTAAACAGGTCCTTAAACCCTTCCCAAGTCAATGTAGCAACTTCTCTAGTCTGTGATGCCACCTCCCACCAGATTCGGGCATCCTCTCTCAGCATATAAGTGGCACAGGCCACCCTATCATGTCCTTCCACTCTCATAAAATCAAGAATGGTAGTGATCAAAGTCATCCACTGCTCAGCTTTCAGTGGATCTGGTCCACCCTCAAAGATCGGGGGCTGTTGCTTTCTGAACCGCTCATACAACGGTTCCAACCTATTCCCAACATCAATTGTCTGCACCACAGGTACCATTGCCGGTGGCACAACAGGGGCAACACTCCCAGATGGAGCCTGCTGCAGAATTTGGATCTGTTCATCTTGGCTCTAAAGCCTAGCTTGCATATCTGCCATTAACTGCTGCCAGTTCTCTAGCCCCAGACCTGCCGGCTAGTCGTGTGGATTTCCTTGAACGCATAACTATTCTGGTCAATCTGCAATCAACGACTCGAAAATTAGACTATGATGACAAGGTAATAATCCTTTCATAACCCACCACTGAAATTCCAATCATTCACAAGCAATCAAAGTATAGCAATTTATCCAAATATTCATTCACATGCACAGCGGTGCTAATAAGCACGCCTCAATAACTCCATGCAAAAGTCAAGGGCCAGGCCCTATCAGTATCTCATGATCCCTATCCATCAGACAGATATTGACAGTCATATCTCACTCAAATCATTTAAGCACATAATCATGTATACACAATTACCAAACCCTGAGTTGAGCTTGTCTCCCGCGGCGAATGTACATCTCCAGCCAGTCTTCAGGACCCATAAACCTAGGACGCTCTGATACCAAGTTGTAACGCCCTGGATAGCCAAGACCGTTACTCTGTGTGTTTATAATGTGCCAGACTTTCTAATCAAGTCATTTAATTAAAAACCGTGTTACAGAAGCTATAAAGGAACTAGGGTTAAAAGCGTTTTGGTCTCAAAATCCACATTATCATTAAGGAACATTATTTGTTTACACGGGATCCCAAAAATACAAGTTAAAAGACCGTTTACAAAAGTTACAGGGTTCAGACACAATAACCAGCCATACTAAGGAAAAACAAGCAATTAGGTAATCCCTATCCTGGTCCACTCCTCGACCATGGTGATCGAACAGCTGGTTATGTACATTTCACCCCGGAGCTCGCCACCTCAGGCTTGGTCCAAATTGCCTTTGCCTTTACCTGCACCACGTAGCACTCGTGAGCCAAGGCCCAGCAAGAAAACACAACAACAACAGAGCATAAGCAATTAGCGGACAAGAAAATATCTCACATTGCATCATAAGTTCTCACACATGTAAACATTCAGCATGATCAGGTATTCAGCATACTAAGCTTATCAATTCAATTCACATATCACAGCACAAATGATAACTAGGGCTAGCGCTCTCAGGCTACTCCCTCCGTTATCCCACTGACTCAGGCCTGATTAAGCCGAGCTCAGTGAATATTCTCGGCTACCAGTGGCCAAGCCGCGCCCTGTGCGCAGATACTATGTATGACACTCTTAGGCCGCTTTACATGTCCCATGGCGTAATACCATCACTGACACGATACAATTCTCGGGAGCACTTAGTCCCATCATAAACATATGATCGGGTGCAATTTTCTTACCTTTCAATTTACTAGCTTTGATCCCTCGACTCTGCGAGCACGATCCCCCTCGAGCCCTAGCACTCACCTAATCACAATCATGCCCAAGGTCATTATCAATCTCCAAGTTCAAAACCTATCCCCGGGCCAATCCCGAGCCCCCGGGATGACCTAGTTCCACCAAACAAGGTGGTGGAATCAAACCCCAAACCCTAGGTCGAAAACCCTTGCAAACAACCCAAAAATCCCCTTCAGAAGGCAGGGTAGCGCTACAACGCTCTTGGGAGGGCGCTACAGCGCTATAGACAGAAGCCAAAGTCCCCTCAGCATTATGGCATAGCGCTACAGCGCCCAAAGGCTAGTGCTGTAGCGCTAGTCACATACAGCCCAGCACCATTTTTCTTTTCTGCGACTTTTCTCAAACCAACTCGAACCAAAACTCTTCCAACTTTTCCCCAAACTCAAAAACAACCTCATGACCACACTCCACTCATCCTAAGCACCCCAAACACCTAAAACCCAAACACATGCATCCACAAACTCAGAACTCACCATAGCCACTCCTAAGCTCTAAAACCCAGTAAAAACCTGCTGAACATCAAAGTTAGAGTTTAGACTTTATACCTTTGATAGGATTTCGACCACAAGCTGCCTCTAGACTCCTATAGCTTGCTCCTCCTTAACCTTTTTCCTGAATTTCCCAAAGTCCCCATCAAACCCAGCTTACACACCACAGTTCAAAAACCAAAACCAGCAACTAGAGAATTTACAGAACCTTACCTCAAGTGATGGCCTAACCTTGCTAAACCCTTGCCAAATCCTCAAGCTCAGCTCAGAAATCTTGTAGCTTAATTGACCTAGCTCCCCTCTGATCTTTACTCCAAAAAGAATGAAGAACAGTGGTGGTGAAAGCACAAACCGACTCAGGGTAAACTTCTCTGTTTTTCCTTCCTTTCCTTTTTCTTTCTTTTCTTTCCTCAGACTTCTGTGATATTCTACAAATCCCACTAACATCAAGCCTCAGTAATACCCATCCTTAAAAGCCAAAATGACCCTAATGCCCTCCCTATTAATTCTAATCCTTTAGTCCACTTAAGGGCATTTTAGTCATTTCACCCAATTCCCGCTAACTCCTCGAGTGTCTCTAATGTTTCCTGCTTAATTCCCGATACCTAATTAATCACCAATAGTATTCCTCAATGTCAAAATAGACTCCAGTTTATCCACTAAATTCCCATTTATACCCCTGAACTCACCCCGAGCCGGGTATAAATCCCTGCCATGACTTTTCCGCTACTTTGCTCACTAAGATCGTCTCAAGTCACAGATCATAGATATATCCACATAATAATGTGGTCTCGACAATTATCACATATATCAAAGAAGTTATGCCCATAATGGCCAAAATTTACGATTATGCCCTTCTAACCTAATCAGGGCCTACATGCATACTAACACACATGGTCATGCATCTCAAATACTCAAATAGTCATATAACATGCTTAAAATCATAATCATGCATCTTAATCATTAAATCCACGCATAATTCCCATTATGCCCACCAGGCACGCTAATCAAGGCCCTTAAGCCTTATTAGCAAATTTGGGTCGTTACAAATTTATTCATTCGCCAAACCTGTTCGAATATAGACTTGACCATTTCACAGTGTTTTCTAGCTTAAACAAAAAGATGGGTGTAAAGAAATTCGTGAAGAAGGGTTTAGGAGAAATGGGGTTCAACGCCGGCGGTGGAGTTATCAATTGGTTCACCTGTCACATGGCCGCAGCCTCCCGCGCCATTCGCGATCGACTCAAGCAAGCTGACCTTGTCGTTGAGGTCCGCGACGCTCGAATTCCCCTGTCGTCTGCCAACCAGAACCTTCAATCTCACCTCTTCGCGAAACGACGCGTTATTGCTCTCAATAAGCAGGACCTTTCCAATCCAAATATCATTCCGGTAATCATTTTCATTTTTTATTTTTTATTTATTATCCATTATTGTTATTTCTGTTTATTGGACTTCGTTTATGTAGAAATGGGTTCGTCATTTTGAATTGTTCCAACAAGATTGTATTCCCATAAATGCACACAGTAAGACTTCTGTTAGGAAGGTAAGTAAGTTTTCTTCAGTTTGTTCTTACTCCTTAATAGTGTTTTGCTTTCGTGTTCTGTTGATTTTAATGGCGTGTAATGTATATGCGTGTATGTACTGAAGCTTCTTGAGCTTGTGGAGTTTAAATTGAAGGAAGCGATTTTGAAAGAGCCAACTTTGCTTGTTATGGTTGTTGGGGTTCCTAATGTTGGAAAATCTGCTTTGATTAATTCCATTCATCAAATTGCGTCGTCTTACTTTCCTGGTAAGATGTGATTAAGATTTTGTCTGGACTGATATTTAAGTTGAACCCAAAAATGATTTTGTTGAGTTTTGTTTACTAAGCGCAAGGGAAGAATAAGAGAGCAACAGTAGGTCCTCTGCCTGGTGTTACTCAAGATATTGCTGGTTTCAAGGTGAAGTAGTTTTTGTGTTTGATTTCCCTTCTACTGTCAAGAAAATTTGAGGGTGCATAAACATTCTTTACTCTTAGGATTCATGTTTTCGTTATATGCATTTTAAGATATTTATATCTCCTAATGACAAGTTTTAGATTCTAGTTCCTTGAATTTTATTCAAAACTATTTTGTTTTTTGGCTACAAATTGCTCATCAGCCGAGCATATATGTACTGGACACTCCAGGTGTACTGGTTCCAAGTATCCCAAATATAGAGACAGGACTAAAGCTTGCTCTTGCAGGTCAGCCCTCTTCGATTAGTTCTTTTTTGTTTTGTTTTTGTTATTGTTTTTCTTTAATCTGTTAAATTAAATGTGAACATTTGATGATGTATTTATTGTATGCTGAAACTGTAACAAGTACAAAATCTAGAATTGGTTAACATCAGGCTTTTTGCTACTCGACAAAAACCATATGCTCTAGTTGCAGATATTTGGCTATTGATTTTGTTGGCCAAGGGAATATGAAATGAACATGCTATCATTCAATTCTGGCTTTATTGCCTTTGGGGAAGACCCTATAAACTCATCTCATGCTGCAGAAGCGTCACCAACAAAAATATAGGAAACTTAGTACGTGCTCTAAATAATATAACTTTCATTAAAATTGGTATGAGTCCATGTAATGTAATTTTCTGGGTATAATATTATAGTAGTCAAGATGGTTGAATTATTATTGTAGCTGAAAATAGAATAGTTAAAAATTACATGTAGATTCTGAAAAGAGTATATGTTATGTTAAATTTAGATATCTAGTGGAAACCTGACTTGTTTACAGAGATAGAAAGTTATAATTTTTTTTCTTTTATTTAAATTTTACATAATTACTTGTTCAACTATGGATATTTCTTTTAGAGTTAGGATATGGTATTGCTTCTTCACTTTACCTGATTAAAGTTTATTAATTTTGGATGTAGGGTTTGTGAAAGATTCAGTGGTTGGAGAAGAGCGTATTGCCGAGTACTTACTTGCAGTTTTAAATACCCGAGGGACTCCTTTTCATTGGAAGCACTGGAACAATAGGAGAGCAAAAGGAATTCGATATGATTTTGCTGAAATAGTGGAACACAGTCTTAAAGATCTTCGATCAAGGAGAAAACCACAGGATAAGTCTAGTGTTCTATACATTGAGGTAAATACCTTTTCTGTTTTTCTAGGAGTTGCAATTTCAATGGTTGATATCTTGAGGTTGCTACTTCTTGAATAGGCTTGGGAATGTTTATACTTGTCAAGATAAATTGAGTAGATGTGTGTAGGTTTTCTTTCATGCATTATAGCAGAATTTCCTTAAGAACTCCGTAAAACTGGAAATATAAAACAGTCTATTTTGTCTGAGGGTGGTGTTTTACAGGTCTACTATGTTAAAGTTCTAGAGAAAGGTGATACATATGACGTTTTTATCTCCTTCACTTTTGAATGTTAAATTACGCTAGTTTATATGGGATGGGAGGGGGGTGGTGTGCAATTGCTCCTTTTCTAAGTTTGGGTTCTTAATCAAAGTGTTGTTATTTGTGCTGCAGATAATTGAAAGAAGCTTGCCTAAAAAGCAAAAGGTGAAGAAAGATGCTTCTGTGATTGAGAGGGAGGAAATGGAGAAAATTGGAAAAGTATGGGTCAATATTATAAGAAGAGACATGCCAAAGCATCATAGGAATTTTACAGCTTTTCATAGGAAGCAACTAATTGATGCCAAAAGGGTTTCAGAAAATTGTTAAAGAGAGGCAAGCAAACATTCTCTCTCTGAAGCATCTCATATTTCGATTTCTAGTAGCATTTTGGAAAGTAACTTTTAATTTTGTTCTTGCGATCTTAGTGAGGCCTTTGTGCTATAGTGTAATATCCTGAAGCTATGCTTTATTTATCTATCATTATTTTCTTTACCAGGTGAAATTGAAAGTGAGTAGATCACTTAAATTGATGAAGGGTGCTCCGATTCGCACAAGGAAGATAGCTAGGGACATGCTGCTTTTCTGGAAGAGAGTGGATAAGGAGATGGTAACTTTCAATTTTTTTAATGGGAGTACATTGATTACAGTTAAAATATATTCTTGATTTGCCTTCAATTGTTCTAAAAAGTCATTGAAGAATTTTTCCAATTTCTACTATAAGTTGGACTGATGAGAAGTACTTTCGGCGGGTGAAATGGCAATATATGGTGTTGGATGAAGCCCAAGCAATTAAAAGTTCAAACAGGTTTGATTCAAATCATTCGTGTCAGTGTACTTTGTAGTTTGTGCTAACATTTAATTGTCATAATTGCAGCCAAGCAAGATAGATGCGCAGCCTTTAGAAAAAAGGAAATTTTTTATTTCAATGGTGCCGATTATTTTCTCCTTATCTGATAGTCTTTAGCTTGATTTTATTGTAAATTGATGTGCTTGGTTAAAGATTAACAATAGACATTTTATTGATTTGGAAGAAGGTTTAATGAATGAAGTTATTCCTGTGAAGTGTACGTTAGTGGTCATGTTGCTGAGGTGCTTGTGTCTTATCTTTATTTGGTTTAAAAGCTATATAGTATATCTATCTTCCTGAATCCCTTTACTTTCTGAATGGTTGTTTTCTATTTTTAATTCTTTGTACTCATACTTTTTTGTTGTCTTGCTTGTGATTGGACAGTATAAGATGGAAGACATTGCTTAGTTTTAATTGCCGAAATAGGCTTCTGCTTACTGGCACTCCAATCCAAAATAATATGGCAGAGTTGTGGGCCTTACTACATTTCATTATGCCAACCTTATTTGATAGTCACGAACAGTTTAATGACTGGTTTTCTAAAGGGTATGCCTAATTTTTTAAGTTTTCTGACATAACTGACAAATAGCTAATATTCCTATGCGCTATGTATTCTTATTAACTATATTTTATCACGTGCAGAATTGAGAGCCATGCAGAACATGGTGGTACTTTGAATGAGCACTAGCTTAACTGATTGGTAAGCATCTTTTATGCAACATTATTTTTATTTGAAAGAAAACAGTACTACTGGTGTCTTTTTCATCAGGTCTTGTAAGTGCCATTGTGGTTTTGGACTGTCAAACAGTCAAAGACACTCTAACTGGTGTCTTTTTTTTTTTTTTAATTTTTTAATGAATTTTCTAAACTAAACTAAATTTTATGAATTATTCACATTGATTAAGAACTTTAATTCTCATTTAGAAAAAAAAATTCTCTATTAAGATTATTTTCTGGGCTAAAAAAACATTCTATAGTTTGTTATTTTGAGGATAATGAAATTTGAAATATCAAATACTTTAAAAGCTAACTGAAATTTTCTGTCAATATGATTTGTGGGTCTTCAAGAAATTCTCCTTTTCCGATCGCCATGGGAAAAAAAAGTTTGACATTGTCCATTGTAAATGTGTAGTTCAATTCGAGTAAAGTTAATCTTTGAAGTGTTAATTAGATTCCTCTTATCCATATGCATAAAAGTAATAAATAGAAGCTAATGGTTCTATATTTTGTTTGTTCATAGACTAATAGAAAAGTAATATGTAATATCAATTGAAGATAAGAAACTAATATTGTGTTGGGGTTCATATTTCTTATTGTCTTCTTAACGTTTTCTATTATTTAATATATTGTTTGTTGGATTCTAAGGGAGCTTTGAGAACCTAGGCCCCAATACATACATGCAGGTACTATTATTTCTCTCTCAATTTCTAGTTCTATAGATAATTATTTACTGTTCTCACTTCTCCTTCACAGGCTTAGATTGGACTGAGTTGCTTGTATTATTTTGTTAATTAAGAAAAGTGAGAAGATTCATTTGGTTTCATTTACTTATTTTGCTCAGTTTTTTATTTCTTATGCACCCAAGATGTTTGAAAAAATGGCTAATAGAATGACAAAAAAAAGTGGATTTATAATTAATAATATTCTAATATATATATACACTTATAAGCTTTATTTAGGCATGAGTTTAATCTCTCTGTTTTTCTGAGTTCTATAGATATATTATATATATAACTCTTCTTTGTTTTGACTACTATTATATAAATTAATCTGTTCATTTACTTTTTTTGGCAAAGGAAGATTAAATTATCATATATAAAGCTCAGGTGTAGTTTTAGAAGTGGAAGAGAGTAGCTTTGGGCCTTATCACCAGGTACTACACTTGTAGTCTCTTGATTGTCTACTGAACATCTTTGAAGTTTTAAATCTATATGTATCTGTGTGTGTAAAGTTTCCACTATTTTTCCATTCTATCATAATTGGTAAAGTAGATTGATTTTTCTGTTTTGGTGGGTTTGCTTTGATCTGGGTTTGTTTTTGTTTCATAATTCATTTATGCACGTTGGATTGAATGGGAGTATATAATTTGATATCTAATCTGGGAATTGGGATTTTTTTTGCGTGGTTGACGTGATGTGACGTGACGTGACTTTCTTGGGTTGATTATGCATACCAAATTAGTAGGTAATGAAGCTGAAAAGTTAATTGCTTTTTTTAGTGAAGAAGGGTCCAGGAAGTCTCTTTTTCCATCTCTATTTTGTTTTTGCATTTCACTCTCATTCTCTCTATTTTAGTCTCTTTCCCATATTCCTTTTCCTTCTTTATAATATAATTGTCGAATAGCTGTATATATTTGTGATTTCTTGTTCTGGATTTAGAGAAAGTTAGAAGTTTTACCATAGTTTTTCTTTTATTTGCAAATCTGTTGTTCTTATATTTTCTTAGTCGTTCCAAGTTTTTTGTTTTGTTGCTTATTTTTAATCAGTAATATATATTTTGATTTGGTGTTTGAAATATATTTGATGATCTTATATATGTAATCAGTATATTTGGTGTTTTGGTGTTTAATCAGTATTGAATATCCTGGTATTGCTTGAGGTTCTACCAAGTTCAGAGTTTCTGACCCCCCAGTTGAATTCAACTTCTTATTTTTGACTGCAAAGTCATAAAAAATGATGGGACTATATCATTTTAGTATATATGTGTACTTCTTTAAATTGTATTAGTCACTGGTTCAATTTATCAGCAAAATAATAATCAGATTTAACTTGTTCATTAAATTTGACCATGGATTACTTTATATATCATTGCTATAAGACCAGACCAGTGACTATATGGATAGAGAGATGTTGTTCTTTCCTTTCATGTTTCCCCTGCCTGTTTAAAACCATGGAGTTGGCAAATTACATAGGATCCGTTTTTTGTTAGGACCTTGTACACTACAACAACACTTCATTGAAGCACTACTATTTCTTTTATCTTGCAGCTTTTAGGGATACTTCTTCCCTAACTGTCTCTGTCCATTTTTGGGGAAAGTATAATTAGGATGTCTTCTTTCAGGGCATTGATCATGAAAGAGTGCAAAGAATGGAAGCTCGACTGAAAGAAGATATCCTGAGAGAAGCTGAACATTATGGAGGTGCCATAATGGTTATTCATGAAACAAATGATGGGAAAATATTTGACCAGGTAAAATTCTGAAATGGATATTTTTTGCTTGCTGCTTCCCTTTTAAGATTGGTATAGTTAGTTTACATAAATAGTTCAGGCATGTTGTCCTAAATTAATTGGGAAGTATTGAGCTCTTTGAGGGCTCATTTTAACTAAAATCTTAACTGGAACTTGTTCACTTTCTTTCAGTTTTTCATAAATTTTAGGTAGCATAATATCTCTGTTTTTTTTAATTCCATTTGCAGCTTAAAAGTCATCCTGCTTTCTCTGAATTGTTAGCCCAATATTCACAGAGCGGTTATAGGTATTAAATTCATTTTTGTTCTGCAAGGTGAGAGCTGCATCAGTAACATGTTTTGCGGGCATAACTTCCTCTGTATTCTTCTCTCTTGCGAAGGAGAAATAGGATTTCATTCTTTCTGCTGTGGTAAGCATTGATTATGTGTTTTTGACTTGTTTCTCTTGGAAATTAATTATTTGCAGACAAGTTTATGCATTATAACTAAGAGACTTTGTAGATTAATGCAGCCAAACAAGACAAGGTGCCTTCAGTTAGATCAGCTTGTTGAGCCATTGGTGTCATTTCATGTTATCCTGAAGTTTTCCAGAGGTGATTTTAAATTTTTTTCATGCTTTCATGTTTCTTTGAGCTCGAAATATAGACAGAAGAATTACTAGAAACTTAAATGGTATAGTGCAGAGATCCTGAACAAATTGATTCACGCAGTGGAGATTAATACTCGCGACCCCTCAATATCGGTATTTCTCTTTTACTTTCAGCTTTTATAATAACCCTGCTCTCTAATTTGTTCATAAGGGAGTAATATTTTCCCGTACGTTTGTTGTTTCAGGTGCGAATAACTGCTTCTTGGGATTTGGCAAACATATCTGATTCTATCCGGCACTGTATTGATACTCTTGCTTTGGAAGGCTCCACAGGTGGGTTATATGTTACAGAAGCTATTTATTATTTTCAACTACTTTATTTGAAAAGTTATTGATGTATTATACTTTTCCTTAGACTATACTGCAGTCTCTGAATCAGTGGCATTACTAACTGATTATACTGAAATGATAGCACATAACACCAAAATGAATCATCTGATAGTATCAACCGTGATAGTGCCCCTGTGCTTAAACTGAAATGACAGCACATAAAGTATTGCATTTTTTTGTTGATTTTCTGATGATCTTTCGAAGTTCTTCTTTCATGTTGTTTCTTCAATTTCTTCTATTATTGATTCCACAGTATTGTTCCCTTGCAATATATGTATATATGAGTTGGCATGTTGTATTGGCTTCTTCTACTGTATATACTACTGGTATGTGGCTATCATTATTTTGTCTATAAGCTTGAATCACCAAAATACATGTTTCTCTCAGCACCATTGATTTATTTCTCTTCATTTTATTTGTAAATATGATTTTGTTTTTCAACATTTGGGTTAGCATTTATAACTTGAATTTCAAATTGGAAGGTCACTTTTGTTTTAATACTATGAAAATTTCAGGGTCATGTATAGTTTCTTATGTAAATGATTTCTAAACATGAGCTAGCTAGCTTTGGCAGAGAAACCAGTTATGATAGTTATTTATATATAAGAATAAAAGAATATCATTAAATATGATAGTTTATATATAGCAGTATAGTATCTACAATCCCAACTGAGTGTTTTGAGTCATCAGACTCATCACCATAGAGAAATTCTCTATTGATTCTCTCTTATTTTATTGTTCATCTGAAAATTCCCTAGCTCTTTCTTGATAGCTCTCTTATTTTATTGAACTAAAACAGATAAGTATTTATCTTAGTTTTCCATTTTCTTCTTTTGAACTTTTCAATGTATCATTTAAGAAAAGACTGTAAGTTTGTTGTTGTGGTGGCAAGAACTTTTGTTCTTAATAATAAAAAGACTTTTTTTTTGCAATGTGCAGGTATATTGAGATGATTTATTTGGAGCAATTCTTGACAACATTTGTAGTTGAGGCCTTAATAATGGAAGAATGTATTTCACTAATTTTTGTATACATTTTTTGTTTTGTATTTAGTGATAAAGGAATCTGAATTGGGCATAAATTATGTTGTAATATGATTTCTTAAACCTAGACTAGTAAACTAAATATTGTAATTACATTTGAGTAATTAATAAAAATCTATTTATGTTACCTTGTTTGGCTTCGACTTTCATATTTATTTTCCTAGTTTTGTGTAAGTAAAAAAAGATTATGTTTCTCTAAGCTAATATAACACATGTGTTATACTAAAGTGTAGTATAACACAAAAAAAGTGTTATATAATCGACTGTAAATAACATAATTAAACACTTATCTATATATTAAAATAACACAGAAATTGTGTTATCGTTGACAGTACAATAACATATCTGTATAACAATGATAAAGTGTTATGTAAAGTACCCTGACCTACGATAACATAGTCGGTCTTAACACATCAGAAAGTGTTATCGTATGTTTTGATAACACATCTTCGGTGTTATTAAAAGCATTTTTTCTTGTAGTGCATAAAGTTTTTCAAAGGAGACAAACCTGAAGTGACAGATGACGAAATTATATTGATTGAATGAACTGCAGTCAGAATGGCTTCCCCCCAGAACTCACTAGGAACATAAGCAGACAATAAGAGAGAACAAGCAGTTTCAACAATGTGTCTATGTTTTCTTTCGGCAACCCCATTTTTCTCTGGTGTATCGATACAAGAGGTTTGATGTAAGGTACCATCTAAAGCAAGCGATTCAGAGAAACGATTGGAGGTATATTCACCACCCATATCACATTGAAAACATTTGATAACAGTATTATGTTGAGTTTTAACAAAAGCACGAAACATATGATAAATCGCGAGGAAATCAGAACGATGTTTCATAAAATAGACCCAACAAAAACGAGTATAATTATCAATAAAAGAGACATAGTAACGTGATCCACCTTTTGTTAGAATGGGTGATGGCCCCCACACATCAGAGTGAGTCAAATCAAAAGGTGCATGAGAAATAGAAACACTCTTATAAAAAGGTAAAGCAGAAAATTTTGCCAATTTACAACCACAAAAATCTGAAATATCATGGGTTTGTAACTTTCCTAATGCTCCTGTGGAAGCTAAGTACTTTAAATGTGAACCAGAAACATGTCCAAGATGAGAATGCCATAAATAAAAACTAGACGAAGATGAACTTAAACGAAATGAAGACAAATCGACACTAGAAGCTGCAACATCAGGAACTCTCAACTCATCTAAAATGTAAAGCACCCTGCCTACGGCCTGTTCCAATCAGCTTCTTGGAATGAGGATCCTGCACATAACAACAAGAATTAGAGAAAATAACTAAGAAACCAGAGTCACATAATTGACCAACAGAGACAAGATTCAAAGTAAGATTTGGAATATGATATACATCAGAGAATGACATTTTTGGAGTGCAAATCGAGCCAATCCTTGCTAATGGCATGGGAGTGCCATCAACGGTCATGACAGATACAGAGGGTACTAATTTAATGGACATGAAAGAATTGGAATTAAGTGATATATGATGTGAAGCTCCAGAATCAAGGACCCATATAGAGGAAGATATACCTGGTGTACTATTAGAAGGCAAACCTATGTGTGAGGAGGCTGACATGGCGTGTGGCTGTGAGGCAATGAACTTCTGAAACTGCTCTGTGAGTGTAGCAATCGAGGTACTAGGAGTGCTTCCAGAATCTACAAGTGGAACAATAGCTGCCATGTTCGAAGACATAAAGTGAAGAGGTCAGTGAGCTTGGTTGCCATATTTCCAGTGAGGGGACTGATTAGGTGATTGCGCCCTGTTCAACAGTTTGGGACATTGAGCCTTCTAGTGTCCCTTTTGCTTGCAAAAACTGCATTCGTCGTAGCCAACCTTGGCTTGAGTCTTGTGTTGATTGTTGGAGGCTGGCCGATGAGGAACTGCAAAGACAGAGGGATTCGGAGAAGGAAGAATCCCTTTTTCCGCCCCCCTTTGTCAACAAGAGACTTCAAGCGCATCTCTTCTGCTAACAACTCATTAACCACCGAATCAACCGACGGAAGAGGACTGCGATGTAGGATTGTTCCATGAAGACCTTCAAACTCATCTTGAAAAGCCATCAAAAACTGAACCAGACATTGTGCGTCTCTCCGAGCAATGTGAGGGGAAAATGCCAGTAACTCCGCTGATTCATCAAAGCAAGCTTATCCCACAGATTAGACATAGCAGAAGAAAATTCCTGAATGTTCATGCTATTCTATTGAAGGGACCGAATGTCAATCTCCAACTGATACTGCTTTGCGGAATTAGACTGTGTATACAGCCTTTCCAAGTGCTCCCAAACTTCCTTCGCCGTCCAATGTTTCGCCAATTGGATACCGATTGATTGTTGAACCGAGTTGTTGATCCAAGTGATGATTTTGGAATTGTTGGCATCCCAAAGATCCAACTATTCTGCATAACTCTCATCCTTATCGTCCTTCGGTTTCGTGGAAGTTCCAGAAACATAACCCCACATACGTTTCCCTTTCAGAAAATTTTTCATGACATAATGCCAATACGAATAATTTTGCCCATTCAATTGCACATTGATGGACTGAAGCAAATCATCTTTTGCGCCAGCCATGATGAACAATTGAAATCCAAAAAGATAGAACAAAGTGCGAAATCCCCAAGATTGGTGCGAAAACCTCAAAATCAAAGCCAAAGACAGAGCCAAATTTCTAAAAAAAAAAAATCGAGGGTACTCAAGAACCTGGCTCTGATACCATGATAATTTTGCAAAATAGACAAAGGAGATTTGGGAGAGAATCAAAAGGGAGGCTAGGTTTTCATTATGTCGAAAGAGATAAAAATAAGAGTACACGAGCAACAAAATATATAGCCAAAATAATGAGAGGCTAAAAGACTAAACTACCCTTACATGATAAGAAAACTTATATTATTAACAAGAAAAACCCACATCCTAAACCGGGTAGCTGGACCTCATAACCACCACAAGGGGAGGCTCAGAACACTTCCTGTATACATATGCTAGGTCTTTACACCTACAGGTGAGTAGACACCTAATCTACCTATGATGACACAGAGACTAGGTCGTGAAACAAAAACATGCACAAATCATTATCACTATGTCTCTCATCGATATAACCAAATGCAGGTAAACATGAAAAGAGAGAAACATATTCCCTTTATATTTTAGAAAATTGGGCAGCATCACAACTGCAATTGAATAAAACCTAAAAATCATAACCTACATAAATAAGTGAAAAATATATATTTAGCACTCAGTTCCCTTAGAACATAAAAGAATACATGCAAATTAAGTTTTCAATTTTTCAAACATTTTATAAATATCAAAATTTGAATATGTTTAATACAATTCAATACAAGTAAAATAAGTTCAATAGTCAAGTTAAGTCCCTTCCTCCTTAGAATTTAGTTAATCTGAGCCCAAAGTGACACTCTTAAGCTAAACGATGATCCTAGAGTGATTTAGTCCAATTTTAATATCACATTTTTCCTACGTGCACCAAATGAGCAAACGATTATCATCATTACATTCCTTATTCAAAATCGTGTCCAGCGACATATAATATGACCATATTTAAAATTTTAAGTTCTGGAACCTCACCCAAGTGGTGCACAGTAGCAGTTGGTGGCTGCAATGAGCGGTGTACCGGAATTGTCAATGAATATATGCATGGCATATATCAAAATGACCCCCTCGATGTGTACATCACAATTATACAACTCATTATCCCAAACAACCTTCGCTATCTCCGGAAAATGCTCCCAAAGAGGCAGAGATACCTGAAATCTCACCAGAGAAGAATGGAAAGTTGACTGGAATGACTAAGTGGGCGACATTCCTCTCTTCATGCTGGTTCCAACGGTACCGACCATTCGCTGAGTGGTGGCCGGAGCTAGCTGGAAAAAGCATTCAAAGTTTCATAGTGAAACTTCGAAGTTTTCTTCTAGGCGCGTCTCCACTCTGATGGTCACCAACCTTTAGGGATGCGTTCGTTACCAAGCACTAATGGTGCAGACATGGCGCGTGGCTAAAATGGCAGTCTGATGGGTGGCTGAACTGGTCCTTACCGTGGGTTGTTGCAGAGAGAAAAGCAAGGAAATAAAAGAAAAAGAAGAAGAAGAAAGAAGAAGGGCTAGGGAGGGAGAAGAAAAAGGAAAAAAATCTGAATATAAAAAAAAAAAAAAAAGTGGGTCCCACCACTTATATATATAATTTAATTTTTTTTCTTTTTGACTTTTCAACCTTAAAAGTCCTTAGGCTTTACATTCCTCCCTCCTTAAAGAAATTTCATCCCGAAATTTTCAAAGTACAACCTCAAGTTGAAAATTAAACAAATAAGGATACTTCTCATACATCTCCGACTCTAACTCCCAAGTAGCCTCGTCTTCTTTATGATTCCGCCATAAGACCTTGACTACTAGAATTTCTCTGTTCCTTAGCACCTTTAACTCTCTCACTAGAATTCAGATAGATTGTTCTTCATATGACACGTTCTCTTGAAAAGGGATAGCCTCATACTCAATGATGTGCGATGGATCTGGAGTATACTTCATCAACATCGACTCATGGAACACATTGTGAACATAACCCAACCGCGCTGGTAAGTTCAATCGATAAGCGACCTTCCCAACCCTCTCGATAACCTCGAAAGGTACAATATACCTCGGGGCTAGCTTACCCTTCACTCGAATTCTCATCACACCATGCATGGAAGTAACTTTCAAGAAGACATAGTCACCAACTTCAAACTCAACTTCTCGTCGGTGGAGATCGGCATAACTCTTCTGACGACTTTGAACAACCTTAAGTCTCTCTTGTATGTCTTTGATCTTCTCAGTGGTACTAGCGATAATTTGAGGTCCAATTGTGACATGCTAATCTGGTTTTTCCCAACACAAAGGTGATCTGCATGGTCTCTCATATAAGGCCTCATAAGGAGCCATGCCTATACTGGCCTGGTGGCTATTATTATAAGTGAATTCCACCAATGATAAGTGTTCTCCCTAGCTACCCCCAAAAATCCAAAATATAAGAATGAAGCATGTCCCCCAAAGTTTGGATAGTCCTCTCAGACTGTCCATCTGTCTAAGGGTGGTGGTGCTCAAGTTAAGTTCAATTCCTAAAGCTTTTTTTTTTTTTTGCTATGCTCGCCAAAACCTTGATGTAATTCGAGGATCTCTATCAAAAACAATGCTGGGAGGCAACCCATGCAGTTGAAGTATATTACCCACATAAAGTTGAGCTAGTCTAGAAACCTTATAATCCTTCCTAATTGGAATGAAATGAGCAGATTTGGTCAAACGATCGACAATCTCCTGAACAATGTCATGCTTTGATGGTGTTAATGGTAATCTTGTCACAATGTCCATCATGATCTTATCCCACTTCCATTCTGGTATAGGTAAATGTTGAAACAACCTTGAAGGTCTCTGGTGCTCAGCTTTAACCTACTAGCAAACCATACACTTAGCTACAAAGTTAGCCACACCTCTCTTCATACCTTCCCACCAGTATTGACTTTTCAAGTCTTGGTACATCTTTGTGTTTCCAGGATGTACAACAAATTTAGACCTATGAGCCTCGATCATAACAGACTCTAAGATCAAGGGTATTTGCAACGACCAATATTTCCTTAGGGTATAAGAATCCTTCAAAATTTACTGTCCATACATCTTACTGCTCATCGTTTCGGATTGATTCCAGATAAGTCTCAATTTCTCATCTTTCCACTGACATTGCTTAACTTGCTGAAGTAGCACTGGTGTAACCACTACGTTTGAAACACAAAAAATCTCTTTTTCTTCATAGTACTCTAATTCACAATCACCCACCATGATTGTTCTTTTCCAATCCTCAAGAGCCAAACAAGCTAAAGTGCCATGAGGTTTTCTACTTAATGCATCAGTGACCACATTTGTTTTTCCAAGATGATATTGCAAAGTGAAATCATAATCTTCCATGTACTCGACCCATCTTCTTTGCCTCAAATTCAAGTCTATTTGAGTAAAGAGATACTTTAAACTCTTATGATCATAATATAATTCAATCTTTGCCCCATATAAGTAACATCTCAAAATTTTCAAGGCAAAAATCACTGCTGCAAGTTCCAAGTCTTGTGTAGGGTAGTTCTTCTCATGTGGCTTCAATTGGCATGAAGCATAGGAAACAACCTTGACAATTTGCTTGAGAACTCCTCCTAAACCAGTACCAGAAGCATCAGTGAATACCACATATGGTTCATCACTATTAGGCATACTGAGAACAGTCACCATAGTCAATCTTTGCTTAAGTTCTCTGAAAGCTTCTTCGCAACTATCATCCCACACGAACTTTGAATCCCTTCTTGTTAGCTTTGTCAAAGGCCTAGAAATTTGAGAAAAATTCTCCACAAAGCGACGATAGTAACTTGCTAACCCAAGAAACTTCGAACCCTAGTAACACTTTTTGGTCTTTCCCACTACAAGATAGAATTTATCTTTGTAGGATTCATAGTAATGCCTTCTTGAGATATTACATGCCCTAAGATTTTGACCTTGGTCATCCAAAAATCACATTTCTCTTTATTAGCATATAATTGATTGTCTCTCAAAGTTTGCAACACAATTGTTAAATGTTCTGCATGGTCCTTAGGTGTCTTGGAATACACCCAAATGTCATCAATAAAAACAACCACAAACTTATCCAATTATGATCTAAAGATTCTATTCATAAGGTCCATAAATACTGCATGTGCATTCATCAATCCAAATGGCATCACTAAAAACTCAAGTGTCCATAACGTGTTCTGAAAGCAGTTTTAGGAATATCCTCTTCCTTAATCCTCAATTAATGATAGCCTAACCTCAAATCAATCTTGGAAAAATACTTTGAATCTCTGAGCCAATCAAACAACTCATCTATCCTTGGCAAATGATACTTGTTCTTATTTGTCATCTAATTCAATTTTTGATAATCTACGCACAGTCACAAGGATCCATCAACTTTCTTGGCAAACAAAAATGGAGCTCCCCATGGGGAAGTACTGTTCCTGATGTACATTTATCCATTAGTTCACCCAATTTATTTTTCAAGTTAGCCAACTCTGCAAGTGCCATGCGATAAGGTGCAATAGAAACTGATTGAGTCTTGGAAATCAAATCAATATAAAACTCGATCTCTCTCTCAGGTGGTAGTCCTGGAAAATCCTCAGGAAACACATTTGGAAAGACACTAACCACTAATATTAGAGGAAACTTGTCTAGAGACCTAGAATTATCCTCAATTGTACACATACTTCCATAATACTCTAAGTTTCTTTCCCCACCTACACTGCATTCATGTTGGCTCGACATACAATGAAATTTCCACTTGGAGTTAAAAGAGTGGCCCTTTTACGTGAACAATCAACAAGGATTTGGTACTTAGACAACCAATACATGCTAAGAATCACATCAAATTGTCCCATAGGTAACACCATCTGGTTTCCTAATAACTTATGCCCTTCAAATACAATACAAACCGATTTACAGATGGTAGATACTTCACCGTGCCCTCCCATAGGTACACTCAACTACAACGCAGGACTAAAAGTTTCCCAACTCAAACCCAACATGGTAGAAAACATTAATGATATACAAGAATGTGATGCACCAGTATCAAATTATACATGAGCCTAAGAGTGTGAGATAAGCACCATACCATGCACAACTCCTTGGCATGTTCCTCCTTGCACATCACCACCACCAAGAGCATAGGCTTGACCAAAGGCTTTTCCTTATTCTTTGTCAGATTTCTTTTTCCAACTGTTTTCCTTATAATTAACTTTAGTTCACAAGGCTAACATCACACACTCGTTCATTTCTGTAAAGGTTAATGGTTTCATCAAGTGTTGTAGTCCTCAATCGAGTCATGAACTTTTCAATCAAAAGAGACTGATCAACAATACCAACATAAACATAGAAGGTCAACTCTACAAACTCTATGTAGAATTCATTCACTCACATCCATCATCATCTAGTCATTTTGTGATCTCATCAACCTATCATTGATCTCAAGCAATCAAATGATCCAATCAAGTCCTCCTATGAGATGGGTTAAAATTTTGTTCTTTGAAAACCCTTCTCAAAATTTCCTCAATTCATCTCATTAGTTCCTCTCATTCTACTAAGGCTTCCTACCAATCCGATGCGCTCCTTCCAACTTGGACGCGTTAAAATTAACATGATACTCTTCAGGTGTTCCCATAATGTTTAAACTCTTCTTTATCTACCTCGACCATCTTTCAGCCACCATTAGACTCAGGCATTTGAATCCAGTGGAAGATCTGGAAGGGATGGCTCAGTCGGGCAGTTGGATCCATCTGTTGGGTAGGAATGCCTCTTAAAGCCTCAAGAATGGCGTTCATAGGGAATGCAACTGGCGAAGAGAGAACCCCAGCCTTAGGGACATCAACAACAAGCCTTCTCCTTGTTTTCATTCCTTTTGGAGTCCTTTTCTTAGGTCAATAAATGAAAAGCTAACTAGTTAGTGAGGAATGGATGCTATCTATATACATACGCCTTTATAGATCAAAATACTTTATTTTAAAATAAATTTAATCTATTTGGTGACACACTCCACAGTATTTAAACCCGGTGCTCTGATAAAATTTTTCCATCACGACTCGAGCCCTAGGCTGTGGCAGATTTGTAATATCCATAACTTGGATGGTCAAAGGTCAAGCTTTGACCCTTGTTGGAAAATAGTCTTTGAAAAAATCCTTCAGTTTATATTAAATAATACTATAATTATAAGTCAAAATAATAGAATAACACCTATAATTATATATAAAAATATTAGTGATAAAAGCATGATCATTTATCATTATACATAGAATAATAATATTCCCACAGTTATGTAGTCACCAAATAGTTAAATTTAATAAGTCATAAACACCCAAAATAATACTTAGCATCCACCATTCCTCATTCCTAACAATTACATAGCTAATTCAAATATATTGATCATTAGTTCCAAATCAAATACATATATAATGTTCAAAAGACAAGACAATGGCACTAAATAGAACTAGGCTAAACACATTGGCTCCATCAATAATTCACCTTATCCATATTCGCGTCATTAGGCTCCTGGAATGGGAGAGATATAGGGGTGAGCTTATTAAGCCTAGTAGGAAAGCAACTAATAACATATGACCCAAAAGTTTAATACAACCCCGGCATGGTTAGCTTGGAAAACAAAACATACATCTTCATGTATAAACCAAAATAGAGAGAAACCACAAATAATCATAAGAGAATAGCTACAAGTACACTTCTTGTATACAAATGCTAGGTCTTTACATCTACAGGTGTGGGGACACCTGATCTACTTATGATGACACAGAGACTAGGTCGTGAAACAACAACATGCATAAATCATGATCACTATGGCTCTCATCGGTATAACCAAATGCAGGTAAACATGAAAACAAAGAAACATATTCTCTTTATATTTTAGAAAATTGGGCAGCAAAACAACTACATTTGAATAAAACCAAAAAATCACAACCTACATAAATAAGTGAACAAAAATATATTTGGTACTCAATACCCTTAGAACATGATAGAAAACATGCACATTAAGTTTTCAATTTTTCAAACATTTTATAAACATCAAAATTGGAATATGTTTAATACAATTCAATACAAGTAAAATAAGTCTAATAGTCAAGTTGAGTCCCTACCTCCTTAGAATTTTCAATCCAAGCACAAAAGCGACCCTCCTAAGCTTAACGATGATCCTAGAGTGATTTAGTCCAATTTTAATATTCATATAATATGACCCATATTATACTTAGTCCGATTTCGTACGTGCACCAAATGAGAAAATTATTATCATCATTGCATTCCTTATTCAAAATCGTGTCCAACAACATATAATATGACCATATTTAAAATTTCAAGTTCTGCAACCTTACCCAAGCAGTGCACAGTAATGGTTGGTGGCGCCAGTGAGTGGTGTATCAGAAATATCGATGAATATATGCATGGAATATATCAAAATGACCCCTCGATGAGTACATCACAATTATACAACTCCTTAGCTCAAAGAACGGTCGGTATCACCGGAAAACGCTCCCAAAGGGGCGGAGATACCCAAAATCTTGCCAAAGAATAATGGAAAATTTATTAGAATGACTTACTGGGTGACGTTCCTCTCTTCATGCTGGTTCCAATAGTACTGACCATTCGCTGAGTAGTGGCCGGAGCTAGCTAGAAAACACGTTCAAAATTTCACGGCGAAACTTCGAAGTTTTCTTCTAGGCGCGTGTCCACTCTGATGGACACCAAACTTTAGGGATGAGTTCGTTGCCAACCAGTAATGGTGCAGACATGGCGCATGGCTAAAATGGTGGTCTGATGGGTGGCTGAACTAGTCCTTGCCGTGGGTTGTTGCAGAGAGCAAAACAAGGAAATAAAAGAAAAATAAGAAGAAGAAGAAGAAGAAGAAATAAAAGAAGAAGAAGAAGAAGAAGGGTCGGGGAGGGAAAAGAAAAAGGAAAAAAAAAATCTGAATATAAAAAAAATAAGTGGGTCCCACCACTTATATTTAATTTTTTTCTTTTTGACTTTTCAACTTGAAAAGTCCTCAGGTTTTACAAAATTCATCAAGAGCCAGCATAAATGATTATATGATAGAAATGTTTTTTTTGTGTTCTTCATTGATGAAATATATATATATATATATTTACACATGTTTGTATAATCTCTCTAATAAGATTTTTCTATAGAAAAAGAGTTATCTCGAAAGCAAACATCTATTCATTCTACAATATCTTCTAAAAATAATCATTTAACCGATTCTAAGAATGAAAAATTAAGTTATTTTCTCAAATATTGTAACACACGAAAATAATAAATACTTTAACATAGCAATTAATTTGCCTAAGTAATTATGTGCTAACAATCATCTTATAACAAAGTTTGACATAGACATTATATAGCTCTAGAAAAATTCTTCTTAATAAATATAGTGAAAATTAATTCAAAAATAATATTTTGCATGAAAAAATATGTAACTATTTCTAAAAAAATCGACCATTAAATAAGACAAAACTTAAAGAACACACGAATATGCTCGCTAGTTGTAATGACCTAATTTTTAAACTAATTAACTCACTAGGCCCCACGAAGAGTATATTCTAGTTAATAAATATTGTTAAAAACAACTTATGAAAGTCCAAAGTTAGAAACTAAACTCATTTAATTAAAATATTTCAAAGATCTTTATAAAGTTGTAATATCTGTTGATATCATTATTTTCATTGAGTTTTATTTATTATCATTTTCTATTATTTTATTGTATAATTAGAACAATACTAATTGTGGGGTATTTTTCTAATTATAGAGATGTTTTGTTATTTTTGTTGTTTTGTTTCTTTTTGTGTGATGGCCGAATATGGTATTGTTTAGAGGGTGGCTTGTGAATAGCAAGAAAACGAAATGGAATGTTTTCCATTATTAGAAATAATATATGTATTTGGACATAATTTTAGAGGAATTTCTTAATTGAATTTATAGAATATTCCAATAATATTTTATAGGATTTCATTTGGATGGGTTTAATGATAAACTAGGAAATAAAAAGAATGAGGATAAGATGGGTATGTAACGTGTGGCGTTTGGAAGAGAATGGAAAGAAGGGGGGGAAATATTTTCATTTTTAGAAGATTTTCCCATTTTATTTTTATAAAATAAGAATAATGAAAATAAAAGAAATAGACTTTCTCTAGAATTTTTGAAAGGTTTGAGTTGGAAAAATTACAAAATAATTATGAAATAAATAGGGATGGAAGAGAGGGGAGGTGGTGTGTAGATGGAGAGAGAAGGGAAAAGGGAAAAAATTATATTTTTAGGAAAACTAATTTCGGGAAACCATTAAAAGGAGGAGTTAAAGGAAATTTCTTTTTCCTTGTCTTACACCCCCACACCTATATAAAGAGTTGAGCAAGAGTTTGGAGCCTCTTTAGGGCTCACGGCATAGAGAGAGAAAGAGAGTGAGAGAGAGGTTGGCGAGAAGAAGAAGAAGAAGAAGAAGGAGGAGGAGGAGGGAGCGAAGATTTAGGGGTTTGAATACAGCAAAAATTATAGATAAACTTAGGCTATTCGACATTATAAGGCAAGGTAAGTTTTGTGAATTTATAGCTTTTGATGGATTAAGTTATTTCTATGTAAATATCTAACTAAGGTTGAATATGGTGGTTGTTGGAAGGGCTTAGAGCTCATCAAGGAAGGCGATACACTTAAGGTTTCAGCTACATCACAAAGAGGTAAGTGAAGAATCTTGACTCATTATTTGAAAATAATTGGGAAATGAGAACTAGGGTTCAGTCAATGTCAAAGCTAGCTTTTGGATTTTTTTTTCTAATACCCTAAGTAATTTTATCGATGATAGAATCATGTTAAGTTGATAGATCATGATTAGAATAAAAAAAAGTGGGAATCTATTAGGGGTATTCTGCCTAGGAAAGAATAATTCCCTAGATGTGTGGATGTCCCATGCGAGGTAACTTGGAGTTCAAGTAAGAGTATGATAGTGTTTATGGAGACCTAAGTTTGTAGTTTTATGCATTTGTATTTGTTTTCTAATGTTAATGAGTTATGTGAATTAAAGTAAATATTATGACTTTAATTTTAGGAATTTATTGAGAAGCAGTCCCGCTCTGTTATTTGCTAGGACTCGAGGTAAGAAAGTTAGCTAGTTTTCTATGTGAAGTTATGTGCGTTTATTATGTTTATGATAATGATTACAGGTACAAGTATTTTGGTTAGATGAGTTATCTGTTGAGATTGGTTAAATATAATAATTAAGTTGTTTGCGTAATGTGGTGCAAAACATCTAATGATTTCACTTAAGTTGAAGTGAAATTATGAGTTTTTATAGTAGGCATCTATAATTTACTTTTATAGGTCTAAAGTGATACAACGAGGTATCTAAACATACCCAAAATTTTTGGGAGCATTTGGAGGTGTTTAAGGTCACTTTTGAGAAGTTACACTTGCTTATATGGCGTTGCATCACCTCCTAGTAGGCGATGTATTACCTAAAGTAATAAGTACGTGACGAGGCACTACAGGCGATGTTTCACCTGCAAGGAGGCAACGCATCGCCTAACGTGTCTGTACGATTACGTGGGTTTTGGTCCAAATGATGTGTTCAAAGCTCTAATCTTATTGGCTAAACTTAATGATGGTGCCTACACTATAAATAATGCTTATTAGAGTTGTAAAGCCTTGATCACACATTACAACTCTCTCTCTCTCTCTCTCTCTCTCTAGCTCTCAAAGAACATTTATTTTCTCCAAGAAATTCATCAAACCCTTTCTCCAAGAAACTCATCAAGTGTTGCTTGACTTCAATCCCACTTCTCATTCTACATTGGTGAAGCTTCAAGCAACTAAGGGATGACTTGGAATAGAGAATTTGGGCAGTAATATACTTATTGTGGCAAGCCTTGGCTAAAACGAAGGTTGTATCTCTCTATACCCTAACTATGTAATAATGTTATTTTACTGTGATTTACTTCTTTAAATGTGTTTATTGTTATTATTGATGATTAAATGTTCCTAAATTCATCTTATAATCATTTAATCACTTGTTCTTTGATTTTCAAGATTTTCATTCATACTTTGAATATGGTTATTTGATTATTAAGATTTACATTCGTACTTTGAATATGGTTCTTTAATTATCAAGATTTGCATTCATACTATGCATGTGATTCTTGATTAGTCTCTAGGGTTTATATTGTTGATTTTATTCTCATTGTTCATTGTTGATTTAGAAAGTGTAAGTCATAAATTCCCAACAATCAAAATCTATATTTCTAATTGCTTTCTTTTTGTGTTTACCAAAATAAACAATGAGAGAAATTTTTTCATCTTCTACATCCTTCAAATCTTTATTTCAAGAATTTTTTTGTATTAAACACATAACCATGGGAGACCAAAGAAAATTCTACTTGGATATGCTCTACATGAATGTGATTATTGATTCAAAGTCTTCATTAACAAATGATGAGAATAATCTATGGGATTGCACACTTAAGGCAAATGGTATCATCAAAATCCTTATTTCTAAATGTGTAGATTTCAAGAATCTAAATAAAATGGGTTTGCTTCCATATTTTTGTGAGTTTATTGTTTATATTTTAAGAGTACAATGGTAAAAGTTAATGAAAAAATCAAGGGCTATTTTTATAACTATTTTCTTTGTAAAATTATTGATCATCATGTGAGATATGGTAATTGTAAAATAAACCAAAATAAGATTATGATTAAGATAATTGATGTTGAGAACATTGCACTCCAAAATGAATTTAATTTGGTCATTTTATTTGATGATGAAATCTTTGTGACCTTAATTAAATTTAATGCAATCAATGAGGAATGCATTGTAACCCTATGTGGATGCCAAAAAACCACAAGGAAAAATATATGATCTCGTGTTGAAATAAGTAAGGGTTTGTGAACATGAAAGAATTGACCCAACAAGCAACATGTGGACGCCGAAAAATTCCCACTCTTAAAGGACCTTCATTAAATATCCCCCAAGGCATCAGATAAGCATAGGAAACAAAAGAGCACAATCTAGCACCAAGCGCAACGCGCGCGAGGTCACCAGACACCGTACTCCAAGTATCATGCTCCGTGGACAAGCCAACTCGCATCAAGGAAAAGTATAACCAAAGAAGGTGGCCCCTCGCAGGGGTTGTGGCCTCGCGTCAAAGAGGCGTCTTGCACCAAAGAAGAACCTTGCGCCAGGAGGATGCCTCGCTGCCTCGCGCAAGGAGGGCGCTTCATTGTCTCATGCCAGAAGAGTGCCTCACGCCAAGAGGGCACCTCATGCCATGGAGGGTGCCTCGCGAGGCCCACGTCTCATGCAGTCGTGACCCTATGTTGCAAGTACTCCCGTGCATCTACGCCACCTCACGAAACCAAGAAGTGTCAGTCTCACTATGCGAGACCCTCACTAGGCCTCCCCTCGCGACGGCCATCTCGCGAGGTCCAGGAACACCTCCCGTCTCATGAGGACAAGGCAGATAGTTGTCTCGTGAAGCCTAGGCACACAACCATCTCGCAGGCTTAGATGCACTCCCATATAGGGAAACCTAGGAGCATTGCCTTCCCGTGAGATCTGTGCCTCACATGCAACCATGTCCTCATGAGACCATGCAAGACCCTTCACGTCTTGCCCATGTGGATGAGATAATGGAAAAACCCTCACGTCTCGCCCATGTAGGCCACCTCGGAAGGACCCCTTTAGAAACATACTTCGTTGACGAGGCCATGCCTTACTCTCTAAGGAGGCCAAAAGTATGTACAAGGTAACTTCGATCAGGTATGTGCAAGGTGTAAGCTTGGATATGGAGTACGTTAGGTCAGGTACCTACGAAACAGAGGAGGTCAGAGGCGTGACCATGACATTTGTATTAGTTAAGTAGTGGTGGTACGAATTAGTACAAAGAGTGGTGCATTACATGCACACCTCTGACATGTACCAGGGCCGACCACCACAACCCTTTGTACCATAACCCCCTGCTCCACTACCTCAGCAATGTACCCATGTACTATTTTGTCTCCAGGAACCACCATGTATCAGGAGCCATTAGAGCTACCCTATAAATAGATCCTCACCCCTCAGGCTAAGGGGTTGGAAAATTCATTGGATACTGAGACTATTAAGCAATATATGAGTTTTTATTCCATTGTGGTTCTGCACTTGTCTTCTTCAAGTTCTTTCTATTTTCTTTCTACATAGTCTTTACAATATCCTTTGAGTTTTCCAATCCTATATCGTAGACGAGTTCTCACCGTCAATAGTTTGGCGACGTCTGTGGGAAGAACAACTAACAAACAGGAGTTCCTCCATTAATTTCAGTAAGAAAACCAAGAAGTGAAGGTTCACCTATACGGAACCCAGCTAAGGGCGTCCATGAGGGTTCCTCCCCCACCGACAAATGGAGGTACGACGGATCTGCCAAGAGATAATGGCGAAGAGGAAGAAGTATCATCTCCTGCCATTCATCCTACACCAAACCCTATAGCACATGCCACCACTCCAATGAAGGGCTATACAAATCACCCTCTGCCACGACCACCGCTGTCCACAAGTCTGAACCATCAAGACCTAGGTCCCTCCAAACAGAGACATGTTAAAAGCCCACAAGTACACTCAGTGAGTTCAAGTTCCCAGTCTCGTCGTTACGAAGGTGAAATATGTGACCTGCACTTCAAAAACCAAAGGTTACAGGCCACCGCAAAGAACATGGAAGAGGTACTCAATGGCCTGTTATACGAAAACTCTAATGCTCCCCTCCCTAAGCAGAAAGAGAGGGAACATGTACAAGGAGAAACCACCATACTCGTGGATGGTGAAAAAACACATTTCTCTACTAGTCGTACCCCTCGTCTAGGACGTAAGGAAGATTCTACACCAGCGACGCAACCTAGCGCGTACCCCACCTATGGGAGGTGCAAACCAAAGACAGCCTTGAAAAGAACCTCACTCAACTGAGGGATAAACTTAACCAGAGAAGGTCTGAGGTAAAAACCACATCCCATGTAGCTCCCCTGATGAACACAATCAAAGAAAGGGTTCACCCTAAGAACCCATGAGACCCCTTAAACAAAAAGATAAGAGAATTTGACACCAAAATGCAAAGCCTTCGAAGCAAGATTATCAGTTCATCTAGGGGGCACAGAGATGACGAAGATTTCGACCATGAGTCTCCCTTTGCAAGGGAGATCCAGGTTGAACAACTCCACCAATTTCAAAGGGCATCACATTTTTCCGTATGAGGGCACTATGGATCTAAAGTATCCCTTAGACGCCTTCAACGACATGATGAAGTTAAGAGGGGTCAACAACAGGGCAAGGTGCCACTGCCTCATCATTACACTAATAGGAGTTGCATACAAGTGGTTCAAGAGGTTAAGGCCAGGAACAATCAAGTCAGGGCAGCAGTTCTCTAGCGAATTTCTTCAGTAGCACCACGCAATCTGTGATTATGCTATGCAATGTCGAGCACGAGTATTGCTAATATAAAACAAGGCGAGAGTGAAAGCCTAAAGAGTTATATCCATAGATTCAATATGGAAGAAACTAAGCTGGGAAGTATGACTAAAGTGAAGCTCAAGTTGGCAATCACAGCCGGGGTTCGTGCAAAAAGAAAGTTATGGGATAACATGCTCAAGACGAAGGTTACAAATTTAGACGACTTCTTTGAAAGAGCCCAAAAGTATATATGTGTGGAAGAGGAATGTAACGCCCTACTTCCTTAGAGTCATTACTAGGTGAGTTTAAAAACGTGCTTTTAACTCGCTAATCGAGGTTTTTAGGTCAAACAGTGTAATTAAGCCGTAAACAAAGGAAAAACATTAGAGATAGTAATCTTTCATAGTAAATCATAAAAGTTTTACACTTGGGATCCAAAAATACAGTTTAGAAATATTTTCAATATAAAAACTGTATTAAGTCGGCTTAACGACAAAATCTAAATTCATCACAAACATCTCCCAAAATTCTCTGGCTGTGGCTGCCAGGCTGGCCAAACATGTACACGCCGCCTCACGCTTGCCGTACTCATGGTTGGTTGATCTTCTCTTTACCCTTACCTGCACCACAGAGCATCAGTGAGCCGAAGCCAAGCATGAAAACCCACAAACAGATAACATATGCAACACATATAACAAGCATATAAGCAGGCCACCAATGGCTAAACACATACGGCTTAGCCGTCTTAGGCGTTTACCAAGCCCTGGGTTCGCGGACCACGCCGTGAGGATATCCCAGGTAGCCTTCTAGGGACTCGCCCTGGCAACTTGCACTCCACGTGCTCAACGCTGCCCTTAGCCTTGCACTCAACGTGCCCAACGCCGTTCCTGGCCCTTCGCCGTTCTCGGTCTACACCGTTCCAGGTTATAGCCGTCCATTCACATCATAAGAAACATAGCATAACAAGAAAGTATAGAATTCTAGCATATTAAATTAAAGGGCTACGCCCCACAGTTCTAACATATTGGGCTCGGCCCTGCATACCAATTCCATTCACACACATTGGGCTCAGCCCTACACACAAGCTCTATGGGAACAAGGGTTTTCTTACCTGAGTTCCGAGCTTTCTGAGCACCGATGCCTCGAGCACAGTCCTCTAACGTGAGCCTCACCGAAACCCTAGTCACAACACATTAACAACATCCATCCATCAAATTCTAATCCAATAAATAACTTTGAGCCATAACCCTAACCTCCGGGTCCTTGAATTCTACCAATCCGAGTGATAAAATCCACCCCGAGCCTTACCCCTTGAGTTCCCAAACCTAAAATACCCTAAAAACTCAAACTGGCACTAAGGGCCGCGACCCCTCCCACAAGAGTCACGGCTAGCCTCGAAACAGAGGCTAGCACCTCATTGACCCCCACATGGGCCGCAGCACACCCACCAGGCACCGCGGTGTACATGAGCTTCTCAGCCTCATATGGCCGCGTGCGCACACAGGCCGCGGCACACCCCTCCTAGGGCCGCGACTCTCACCTCTGAACCCAGAATTCCTCATCAGTTTTCTATCTTTTCTTCAAGCCAATCCTCACCAAAACCAGACTAACAATCCTAGATAATTAACACCATCATTCCAGCTCAACAGCAGCACTAAAACCCCATTGAATCCTACTCCAGAACTCAACTAAGGCACCCAAAAGTAGACCAAACTTGACCAACATGCAATCCTCAAAACCAGCAGAAATTCAAGACCAAATCTTAATAATTAGAACTTACCTCTTACTGAATTAAGCTTCTGAACTAGTTCCCCCTATGCCTCAATCTTCAAGCTTCAAGTTCCTAGAGTATCCCAGCTGAAATCCCTTTAATTCCTAGCCAATTCCTTTGAGTTCCCTTTGAGTTTTGCGTTAGAGAGTGAAAGAGAGAGAGATGCAAGAGCTATCTTCAGTTCAAGGAAAATATGGGTCGGTTTCCTCAAGTTTCTAAACAATTCTCCCTTTTTGTTTTATTTGACTTAAGTCTGAAGGGTTACCTCAAGGCTCGGGGTACCAAAACGTCCCCGAGGGCAAAATGGTAAATTTCCCAAATATTCCTGCCTAGACATTCTATCCTCAAATATATCTCCAAATATTTATTTTCATGTCGCGATAACCCCATAACTCATCTAATACCCAAATTACCCCTCGACTCGCCCCGAGTCCGAATCTCTACCCCGTTGTGACACTCTGGCTAACCACTCCCCAGGACTGTCTCGGATCGTGCTGTACAGACATATCACATATATACAACATTTATCTCATTTATCACACTTATGCCCCTAATATCCAGACGGGGCCCACATGCATATCTAACTCAATTAAACATGCATCATAATCATATATTCACATAAATCCACATATAAGCATATTAAATCACTTATTGTCCTCCAGGCACACTAATCAAGGCCCTAAGCCTGATTAGCAAATTCGGGTTGTTACAACTATCCCCTCCTTACAGAAATTTCGTCCTCAAAATTACCTGAACAACTTGGGGTACCGCTCCCTCATCTCTGACTCAAGTTCCCACGTCGCCTCCTCAACCTTGCTGTTTCTCCACAGCACTTTCACCAAGGCGATGGTCTTTTTCCTCAAGACCTTATCTTTTCGGTTAAGAATTTGAACTAGCTTCTCCTCATAGGATAAATCCTGATCAAGTTCCAAATTGTCAAAACTTAAAACATGCGTTGAATCTGACATATACTTCCGGAGCATGGATACATGGAATACATCATGAACCCTTGATAAAACTGGAGGCATCGCTAATCTGTAAGCTACCTCTCCAACTCGTTCTAGAATCTCGAAGGGGCCAACATACCTGGGGCCCAGCTTACCCTGAACACCAAATCGTTTCACACCCCTCATGGGTGAAACCCTAAGGAACACATGATCACCAACCTGAAACTCCACGCTCCTGCGTCTCAGGTCTGAGTAACTTTTCTGTCGACTCTGGGAGGCGAGCATACGCGCTCTAATTTTCTCAACTGCCTCGTTGGTCCTCTGAACCATCTCTAGACCCAAATACTTCCTCTCACCTGTCTCATCCCAATGAATAGGTGATCTACACTTCCTTCCATAAAGCATCTCGTACGGAGCCACACCAATGGTCGCCTGATAACTATTGTTGTACGAGAATTCGATCAAAGGGAGATACTTAATCTACGATCCCCCAAAGTCAAGCACACAGGCTCGCAGCAGATCCTCCAATATCTGAATCGTCCTCTCAGACTGCCCATCCGTCTGAGGATGATAAGCGGTACTAAACCGTAACTGCGTCCCCATAGCCTTCTGCAGACTCTCCCAGAACTTAGAGCCCCATGAAGTCGAACAATCTCCTTCACATACAATTCCGCGTACTGCTCCACAGTATAAGTTGTCTTAACAGGCAAAAAGTGGGCGGACTTGGTATACCTATCCACAATCACCCACACTGAGTCATGCTGTCCCACAGTTCTCGGTAAACCAACTACAAAATCCATAGTAACATCTTCCCACTTCCACTCTGGGATCCCCAAAGGCTGCAATAACCCCGCTGGCCTCTGGTGCTTAGCTTTAACCTGCTGACAAGTTAAGCACTTAGCCACATAATCCACCATATCCCTCTTCATGCCCGACCACCAATACAGAGTTCTCAAGTCCTGGTACATCTTCGTTGTACCCGGGTGCAAGGAATAGGGAGTGGTATGCGATTCATCCAAGATTTCTCGCCGGATATCAGAATCCATCGGAACACAGATCTAGCCCTTATACTTCAGTAATCCCATCTCTGAGATGGAGAAGTCCTTTGTCGCTCCGACTAAGGAATTCTCCCTATGGCCTCGCAACTGAGAATCCTTCCCCTGTGCTTCCTTGATTCTCTCAAGGAGTGTAGACTAAAGAGTGATGTTGGCCAACTGACCAACCACCAACTCTATACCTGCTCTGGTCATCTCCTCAGCTAACTTATCAGATATCTGCCTCGAGCTAAACAACTACCCTGAACCCTTTTTACTCAATGCATCAGCCACTACATTAGCCTTCTTAGGATGGTAAAGGATATCACAATCATAATCCTTAACCAACTCCAGCCACCGCCTCTGGCGCATATTCAAGTCCTTATGGGTAAAGAAATACTTTAGGCTCTTATGGTCGGTGTATATCTCGCACTTCTCACCATAAAGATAATGCCTCCAAATCTTAAGTGCAAACACCACTGCTGCCAACTCCAAGTCATGCGTAGGATATCTCTGCTCATATTCCTTCAATTGTCTCGATGCATAGGCGATCACCTTGCCAACTTGCACCAATACGCACCCAAACCCTGCCTGGATGCATCACAGTAGACCACAAACTTTTCATTCTCTGTCGGCAAGCTAAGTACTGGCGCAGTAATCAATCGTCACTTCAGTTCCTTAAAACTGTTCTCACATCTGTCCGTCCAGACATACCTGGTCTTCTTCGTTGTCAACTCTGTCAATGGCGTAGTTATTCTGGAGAACCCCTCAACAAATCGCTGATAATACCCAGCTAGACCCAAGAAACTTATCACTTAAAGAACATTGCTCGGTCTAGGCCAATCTCTGACCGCCTCTATCTTACTTGGGTCAACCAGAATCCCCTCCTTACTAACGATATGGCCCAGAAATGTAACTTGTGGCAACCAAAACTCACACTTACTAAACTTAGCATATAACTTATGCTCCCTCAACCGCTGTAATACCAACTGCAGATGTTTCTCGTGCTCCATCTCTGACCGAGAGTACACTAAGATGTCGTCAATGAATACGATCACAAACTTGTCCAGATAATCCTTCAAAACCCTATTAATCATGTCCATAAAAGCTGCTGGGGCATTGGTTAATCCAAAGGACATAACCAGGAATTCATAGTGTCCATACCTCATTCGGAAAGCGGTCTTTGGTATGTCCTCCTCTTTAATCCTTAACTGATGGTAACCCGATCAGAGATCTATCTTGGAAAACACTGTTCTTCCCTGTAGCTGATCAAACAAATCATCGATCCTAGGCAGTGGATACTTGTTCTTAATGGTTAACTTATTCAGCTCCCTGTAATCAATACACATCCTAAGGGACCCATCCTTCTTCTTAACGAACAACACTGGAGCACCCCATGGCGAGAAACTCGATCTGATGAACCCCAAATTAAGTAACTCCTGCAACTAAATCTTCAACTCCTTTAATTCCGCCAGAGCCATTCTATAAGGTGTCCTAGATACTGGCTCCACTCCTGGTACCAACTCTATAACAAAGTCAATCTCCCTCTGAGGCGGCAACCCTGGGAAATCAGCTGGAAACAAATCCAGAAACTCACACACCACCCTTGTCTCATCCGGTCCAACCGGCATCACCCTAGAAGTATCCACAACGCTTGCCAAGAATCCTATGCAACCTTCCTGCATCAGGTCCCTAGCCCTTAGGGCTGAAATCATTGGTACACGCGGTCCACTAACTGACCCCACAAACACAAGGGGTACCTCCCCTTCTGGTTCAAAAGTCACCATTCTGCGCCTGCAGTCAATCGTTGCCCCATACTTGGATAGCCAATCCATTCCCAAGATCATGTCAAAATCATCCATCTCTAGCTCAATCAAATCAACAAACAATTCCCTACCATCTACCTCCACTGGCAATGCCCTAATCCACTTCCTAGAGACTACCAATTCTCTTGTTGGCAACAAAGTCTGAAATCCCCTAGCATACACACCACTAGGTCTACAAAGCTGATCTATCACCCTAGCAGATACAAATGAATGGGTAGCCCCTAAATCAAACAATGCAGTATACAAAGAACCAGCACTAGAGATCTGACCTGTCACCACTGAGGGGCTAGCCTCCGCCTCAGTCTGTATCAAAGTGTATACCCTGGCAAGAGCAAGACTGCCACTCTGCTTCTGCTCCTCCTACTTAACTTAAGGGCAATCCCTCTTCAGATGGCTGGCACTCCCACAAACAAAGCAGGCCCTGATCCTGCACTCACCCTGGTGTCGACGCCTGCACCGTGGACACATAGGAAAACTCCTCCAATTATCACTGCCACCCTGGCGGCCAGTAGAAGCACCTCGCACTCTCATATCAGAACTAGGAGGAGTAAATGAATCTGGAACCCTTCTTTTCTGCTCACTGGGGCCACTGCCCCGACTAGACCCAACAAAAGGAGGCACCGCCCTCCTGGAAACTCGCCTAACAGCGCTGTCCTTCCATATCTGATCCTCAGCCCTCTCTGCAGTAAGGGCCTTATCCACCGCTTGGCCATAAGTAGTAGTCGCTGGATCCAAGGTGATATTCACATCGCGGGCGATCATGACATTCAACCCCCGCACGAACCTATCCCTCCTGGCCGCATCCGTCGGCACTAGATCTGGCGCAAACTTCGCCAATCTATCAAACTTTATTGCATACTCTGTTACTGTCGATCGATTTTGAGTCAGGTTGATAAACTCATCAACCTTCGCAGCTCGCACTGCCACACTGTAGTATTTCTCATTAAAGAAACTCTTAAATTCCTCCCATGTCATAACTGCAACATTCCTCCGCTGACTCACCACATCCCACCAGATGCAAGCATCATCCCTAAGCATATAGCTCGCACAAGCAACCCTTTCACTTCCTTCGACCCTCATAAAGTCTAAGATCAAGGAAATCATGTTCATCCACTGCTCTGCCAGTAGTGGGTTTGATCCACCCAAAAAGGTAGGAGGTTGTTGCTTCCTGAACCTCTCATACAAAGGTTCCCACTTATTCTCCAAAGCAGACTGAACTGGAACCGGCGCTGCAACCTGCTGCATTGGCAGCCCAGTAACTTGAGGCGGGGCCTGTTGCCTCACTGACGGAGCTCTTCCTCTGTTCTCTGCAGTCTAACCTCCATTTCGGCCAGTATCTGTTGCCAGTTCTATGGGGCATGTGGAGGGTCCTGACCCTGCCGCAGAGTCATCCTGTTGTCATCCTCGGCCCTACTGCCGCAGAGTCTAGCTGATTGCCGAGGCATCTCAAAAAATATGCCTGCAACCAATGACGCCGCTCATTAGGCATGATAACAACATCCAAAACCACCTCCCTGGCACATCAGCAATCCACACATAATAACTCATATAGCATATAACACACAACGGGCTGTGCCCTAGCATCATGCATATGTTAATTCATTCATCATGCTCTTTACAAAATAGGCAGGCAAACAGGGTATGCAAACACATTTTCAGACATATCAGCCAATCTTACCAACCAATCCTGAGTTAAGCCTATCACTGACTGCATGTGTACATGTTCGATCAATCTCCAGAACCAATAACCTGGCTCTGATACTAAGTTGTAACGCCCTACTTCCTTAGAGCCGTTACTAGGTGAGTTTAAAAACGTGCTTTTAACTCGCTAATCGAGGTTTTTAGGTCAAACAGTGTAATTAAGCCGTAAACAAAGGAAAAACATTAGAGATAGTAATCTTTCATAGTAAATCATAACAGTTTTACACTTGGCATCCCAAAATACAGTTTAGAAATATTTACAATATAAAAACTGTATTAAGTCGGCTAAACGAAAAAATCTAAATTCATCACAAACATCTCCCAAAATTCTCTGGCTGTGGCTGCCAGGCTGGCCAAACATGTACACGCTGCCTCACGCTTACTATACTCATGGTTGGTTGATCTTCTCTTTACCCTTACCTGCACCCCAGAGCATCTGTGAGCTGACGCCCAGCAAGAAAACCCACAAACAGATAACATATGCAACACATATAACAAGCATATAAACAGGCCACCAATGGCTAAACACATACGGCCTAGCCGTCCTAGGCGTTTACCAAGCCTTGGATTCGCAGACCATGCCGTGAGGATATCCCAAGTATCCTTTTAGGGACACGCCCTGGCAACTCGCCATCCATGTGCTCAATGCTGCCCTCGGCCCCTTGCCATTCTCGGCCTTGCACTCAATGTGCCCAATGCCGTTCTCGGTCTACACTGTTCCTGGCTCTAGCCGTCCATTCACATACATAAGACACATAGCATAACAAGCAAGTATAGAATTCTAGCATATTCAGTTAAAGGGCTAGGCCCTGCAGTTCTAACATATTGGGCTCGGCTCTGCATATCAATTCCATTCACACACATTGGGCTCAGCCCTGCACACAAGCTCTACAGGAACAAGGGTTTTCTTACCTGAGTTCCGAGCTTTCTGAGCACCGATGCCCCGAGCACAGTCCTCTAACATGAGCCTCGCCGAAACCCTAGTCACAACACATTAACAACGCCCATCCATCAAATTCTAATCCAATAAATAACTTCGAGCCATAACCCTAACCTCCGGGTCCTTGAATTCTACCAATCCGGGTGATAAAATCCACCCTGAGCCTTACCCCTTGAGTTCCCAAACCGAAAATACCCTAATAACTCAAACTGGCACTAAGGGCTGCAGCCCCACCCACAAGAGCCGCGGCTAGCCTCGAAATAGAGGCTAGCACCTCACTGACCCCTACACGGGCCGCGGCACGCATGAGCCTCTTGGCCTCCCATGGCCACGCGCGCACACGGGCCGCGCCGCACCCTTCCTAGGGCCGGGGCTCTCACCTTCGAACCCACAATTCCTCATCAGTTTTCTATCTTTTCTTCAAGCCAATCCTCACCAAAACCAGACTAACAATCCTAGATAATTAACACCATCATTCCAGCTCAACAACAACACTAAAACCCCATTGAATCCTACTCCAAAACTCAACTAAGGCACCCAAAAGTAGACAAAACTTGACCAACATGCAATCCTCAAAACCAGCAGAAATTCAAGACCAAATCTTAATAATTAGAACTTACCTCTTACTGAATTAAGCTTCTGAACCAGTTCCCCCTATGCCTCAATCTTCAAGCTTCAAGTTCCTAGAGTATCCCAGCTGAAATCCCTTTAATTCCTAGCCAATTCCTTTGAGTTCCCTTTGATTTTTGCGTTAGAGAGTGAAAGAGAGAGAGATGCAAGAGCTATCTTTAGTTCAAGGGAAATATGGGTCGGTTTCCTCAAGTTTCTAAACAATTCTCCCTTTTTGTTTTATTTGACTTAAGTCTAAAGGGTTACCTTAAGGCTCGAGGTACCAAAACATCCCCGAGGGCAAAATGGTAAATTTCCCAAATATTCTCGCCTAGACATTCTATCCTCAAATATATCTCCAAATATTTATTTTCATGTCGCGATAACCCCATAACTCATCTAATACCCAAATTACCCCTCGACTCGCCCCGAGTCCGAATCTCTACCCCGTTGTGACACTCTGGCTAACCACTCCCCAGGACTGTCTCGGATCGTGCTGTACAGACATATCACATATATACAACATTTATCTCATTTATCACACTTATGCCCCTAATATCCAGACGAGGCCCACATGCATATCTAACTCAATTAAACATGCATCATAATCATATATTCACATAAATCCACATATAAGCATATTAAATCACTTATTGTCCTCCAGGCACACTAATCAAGGCCCTAAGCCTGATTAGCAAATTCGGGTCGTTACAAGGGTCATAAGAACTTGCATGTTGAGGAAAGCGAACCTTACTCCAATCACCCTTTTACAAAATACTTCTGAAGGTTCCACGCAGAAGAGATTGTTGCGATAGATGAGTCGCTAATCAAGTTGAACATTGGAAGAGGTCTACAAGAAGGCTACAAGGAGAAGCTAGTGGGATTTGTGAAGGATAACCTCTAATAAGACTCGCTTTATCTGAGTCACTTAGGAACCAAAGAAGTCATCTCAATTGGCCCCCGTAAAGAGCTAAAGAGGTCGCCTAGCTGACTCCAGAGATGGTACTTATATGACGCAACTACTACCATTGTCAGCTAGAATTGTCAAAGCATATCGGAGAGAATAAAAAACAAAGTGCTTGGAAAGATAGATCCCATCAACCACTTAGGAGGTATTAGACTCGACCTCACCAAGTACCTAGCCATGTGCAAAATAGGTGCTTATTATTCTCTGTCTTTATGTTGATTCAAACAAGATCAATATTAATTTTAACCCATAGTTTTTCAAAATAAAAACTATATAGTTAAATAATTAATAAATTCTCAATTAATCAATTACTCATAATTATCGCATTATTATTTCCATGCCTTGGAAATTAATTCCTTTGGAATTTAGTCATTTCTCTTTACAAATCTTTCTTTCGACATCCTTACCATTGACATTGTAGGACAGAGGTGAACTGGGGACCATGAACCTATAATACGAAGGTCCAATAAACCAGATTATTAATTATAATCTTTAATTTAATGATCTTATTTATTAATTCCATGATTACTCCACAATAAATATGGAATTACACTCTAAGTATTTATAGAATTATATTTACATATTTTTCTCTAGTAGTCCATTGATATAATCAATATATGTAGTTTTGTCCTCCATTATTGGTTTGTTAATTTGAACTAGTCAAAATTACCGTTTAACCCTTCTAATTATCTCTTGATCCTTAAGTACCATTAATTAATTAGCGAACAATTAATCTATAATATAATTATAGATTTGAGCTCAATAACTATTAAGTTCCAAAATCAACCCTTAAGGGAAACAATATTCAATCCGTTAGGAAAGCATGGATTCTAATATTATAATTCATGTTCCCAGCCATCCATGATATTGAATCTCCAAAACAAAAGTCATTAGGCTCATTATTCTAAGAGACATTAACGAGTGAATCAAAAGATCCAATAATCATAAACAGGAGTTCATAAATACTCAAGATTTAGAATGATCTAGAAATGATCATCTATTATGATAAGAATTAAATATTTACGTCAAACGACAAGTTGATAAAGATAATTAATTCTCATCGATCCTGTCATATATAATCTCTATTATATACATCACATTTACTAAGTTGTCTATCCACATCAATAGTCTGAATCTAGATTACTTGCATCTCGTATGTTTAGCAAACCTTACTAGTAAACATTCATTGAAGATTGCTTAATTTAATATGTTACTGACTATTTTATTCATTATATATGATCTTAATTCTCTCGTACTAATATGTGATCATATTCTCATGAATGAATTGGGAATTTTATTGATATTATTATACAATTAATTCAAACAATAATTATAACATTCAAATATAATAAAATTGTAATTTTATTTAAAACCAATAAAATTTCTTTACATACCCTTAGGGCATTAATCCTAACAATCTCCCCCTTGCCCTCAAAGCAAGTGAGGCATCTACCTTAATGCACACGCGACCCATGAACGACTTTGCAGGAAGTGTCTTGGTTAACGGGTCAGCCAGGTTCTGTTCCGACACTATCTTCATAACACTCACATCACCTCAGTGTACAATCTCTCTTACCAGATGGAATTTCTTTTCTATATGCATCCCTCTCTTGTGGCTTCTAGGTTCTTTGGAATTAGATACTACCCCACTATTGACATAGTATAGGATTCGTGGCTTATCAATATTTGGAACAACTTCCAGATCAATGTAGAACTTCCTCAACCAAACCGCCTCCTTCACTGCTTCCCAGGCCGCTATGTATTCAGCTTCAATGGTTGAATCAACTATGCTGGATTTTTTAATGCTTATCTAGACAACAACTCATCCACCAAGAGTGAACACTGACCCAGATGTTGATTTTTGACTATTTTTGTCTCATTGGAAATCAGAATCAGTGTATCCAGCAGGGTTTAGCTCTCCCTTGAATATACCAGCATATAGTCTCTCATTCTCCTAAGATACGTGAGAATGTGATTTACTACAATCCAGTTTTCCAAACCATAATTTGATTGATAACGACTTACAAACCCAATTGTATAACATATGTCGGGCCTAGTACACAACATAGCATACATCAGACTCCCAACTTCTGAAGCATAGGGATAGTTTCTCAAATCCTCTTCCTCCTAAGGTGTCTTGGGACATTGTTCCTTGAAGAGAGTAATTCCATGTCTCGTCGGTAATTAACCTTTCTTGGAATTCTCCTGAGAGAATCTTTAAAGCACCTTATGTATATAATTAGCCTGAGAAAGTGCCAAGAGCTTTTTCTTCCTATCCCTTGGGATTTGGATTCCCAGAACATAGCTCGCCTCACCCAAATCTTTCATTTGGAACTTTTTAGCTGACCACTTATTTACGTTTGACATTGTCTCTACATTGTTCCCAATGAGCGAAATTTCATCAATGTAAAGAACTAAGACAACCACCACTTTTCCTTTGATGTAGTTATACACACATGCTTCGTCGACATTCTGTTCGAAGCCATATGTTTTAATTATTTAATCAAAAGTGATATTCCAAGATCTAGATGCTTGCTTTAATCAATAAATGGAATTCAGCAACTTGCACATGTTTTGATCTTCCCCATTCTTTATGAACCCTTTTGGTTGTACCATATAGATACTTTCATCAAGATAACCATTCAGAAATGCTGTCTTGACATCCATTTTCCATATCTCATAATCATTGGCAGTCGCTATGGATAAGAGGATACGAATGGATTTGAGCATGGCCACAAGAGAAAATGTTTCTTCATAATCAACACCTTCTCTCTTAGTGTAACCTTTGGCTACAAGCCTCGCTTTGAAAGTCTCTACTTTCCCATCTACATCATTTTCTTCTTGTATACCCACTTACACCCTATAGGTCTGACATCTTCAGGTGATCCACAAGTTCTCAGACAGAATTGGAATACATCGATTCCATTTCTTGGTTCATGGCTTCTTACCATTTCTCCTATTTAGGATCATCCCTTGCCTCTTTAAAGGTTAATGGATCGTCCTTGTCTATATCAAAAACAAGGACATGTGCCTCATGTTCGTAGCGAACATGTTTTCTCACAATCCTCCCACTACGACGTTGCATCAGGGTTTCTTTTCCAAGAATCATGGTTTCCTCAGTTTGTCATTTATCATTTAATGATGAAGATTATTGTGATGGAATCTTATCAGCTGTGAGTTCCTCCATTACTACCTTGCTCCGAGGTTTATAGTTATTCATATAGTCATGTTCATGGAAAGTCACATTTGTGGAAACAAACACCTTTTGATCCTTGCGACTATAGAAATAACCTCCTTTTGTTTCTGGAGCGCAGCCAATAAAAATGCACACTTCCGACCTTGATTCAAGTTTCCCTAATTTAGGTCTAAGAACATGAGCAAGATAGCCCCAAATGCGAAAATGGCGCAAACAAGGTTTCTTTCCATTCCACAGTTCCAGCAGCATTATGCTAATGGTCTTAGATGGGAGGAAGTGAACAGTAGCTTAACATAGACCTGACCATGTCCAACAAGGTTCTGTTTCTTCTTTCAGAAACACCATTTTGTTGTGGCATTCCTAGTGCTGTGAGTTGGGATAAAATACCATGCTCCAGCAAGAAATCTTTGAATTCTAAATCCAAATATTCTCCACCTCGATCAGATTGAAGTGTCTTTAGAGTCTTACCTAATTGCTTCTCAACCTCAGCTTTGAATTCTTGAAACTTACCAAAGGTTTTAGATTTCCTAAGCATTAAGTAAGTATGACCATATCTAGAGTAATCGTTAATAAAAGGACGAAAAACTCATACCCACCTCTTGCTTGTACATTGATTGGACCATAGACATCACTGTGTACAAGCTCCAAAGGTTCTTTGGCTCTATTTCCTTTCTTTGAGAAAGGACCTTTGGTCATTTTTCCTTCTAGACAATATTCACAAACCGGAAGAGTTCCAACTCTTAGTTCTCTCAAAGGTCCATCTTTTGTTAACAAGTTTATCCTATCTACACCTATATGACCAAGTCTAAGATGCCAAAGATATGTGTTGTTCTCGTTTGAAACTCTTTGTCTTTTGTAACCTTGCGGTTTTTCCACTTTAAATAATTCAGAATTATTGAGCGTATGTTCATTTTAATGAAAGTGATAAAGTCCAAATATTCAATTTATGTCTAAAGAAAAAAAATAAGAATAATCAAATTATAAATAAAATATTCTAAAGTCATTACATGCAATAAAATTCCAAATTAACTCAAAAGAAAATGAACTAAACATTGTTCAAACAACAATAAAGTTTTCTTTTAATAAAACAAAAGAATTTTAAGTAAATTAACTTTCTTTAATGCTTTCTTGAACTAGAAGCTTTTCCTCTTCAACTTTTTGTCTCCATCTGCAAGTTCCTCTTGATCACGCAAGTGTTTGTAAAGAAGAACAAACAAAAAAAAAATATGATTAGTGATTTCTAAATAAAAGATTTAGAACGTTATGTATCATAATCCACTAATTATGGTTTTGTCTGTAAATTCTCAAAGGCAGCATCCCACAAATCATGAGCATATTCAATGTGTTCGAACTTTTTCCTTAGCTTCTCTTCCATGGTACTAAGATAGAAAAATCTCGCCATGTGATTTGATTTCATCTAATCATCATATTTCTCATCTTCCTCTTTGCTTGCATCCCATGATGGTACAGGAGGAGGCCTCTTGTCATTATAGATATGTTTAAGATTTTTGGCCAAAAAATTGAACAAAGTTGAATTTCCCCATCCATTTTTATGCTCTTCAGTCATTTTTACTTTCTTTATATGATCATCAATATTTTTATGCATTATCGGGCACGTTATAGGAAAATAATTGGGTGGAAACATTTTATGATTGAAAATAAAATACAATAATATTATCGTTTGAAAAAAAAATATCAATGTTTTGAAAATTAAACATGATGCATGAATGAAACAATTAAAAAACATAAATTAACATTTACTTTTCCACGATAAAACTACCCAACAAATAAAGTGTCGCCTTAGGATCTGTCAAGTTAAATTCAGATAGCTTATAAGAAAATCTTATCTTTATAATTTTAAACTTAAAATAAATCTTTATTTTCTCTTTTAAATATAAAGTACTGCTTGTTTTATCAAGATGCAATTATCCACCGTAAAAGCTTAATTACATCTTTGTAAGTGTAACCCATTATTTTGGAATTCATGTCTTAACTTAGAGAGTGTCGCCTTAGGGTTGGTCAAGCCTAAAATACATCACTTCCTCATATCTACATAAGAAGCCAACCTTCATATTCATATGTCTAGAAACCTTCCTTAGGGGGACAAAAACAAAGCCACCTCGAGTCCCTATTCATATCTCACGGTGCTGTACTAATAAAGGAGACCATATGTCACATTGAGATGTTAACCTTCTCCCACTTACTATTTTAGATTAAACATGTTTTATTAAAATAATAAATTAATTCTAAATTAATTACTAGTTTATTAATAACGCGATGAGTGTAATTAATTACAAAAAACATAATTATAAAAGAGTCTGTTTCTATAATTAATGTGAACTAAATAATTACCCATTAATTCGCCTAACTTTACTAAAATGTTTCTTACATAAAGTTGGTTATCTTAAAGGCCTATAAAATCTATTGCCTTTATTATGGTGTGATTTACCAAGTTTTAACTATTTTAATACTTAGTAGTTTACATACAATTAGTTTCTCCAAAAGAATTCATATAAACAAATAGGACAATCCTAGATAATCATGTTTCTAAAAGATGCATGATTAAGGAGAAACTGTGTGGGGTTTTGAATGACATGTAATTGACTAATGCATGATCATGTTATCAATCAAACATTAATTAATATTTATTTAAATATATGCAATAAATAAATAAATAAACAATAAATTATGAACCGAGTACTAATGGGTATTTCTAAGATTTACAACCCCTTGAAAAAATTAGAAATAAAATTGCAATAAAAGCCTATGTAGCATTCAAGACTCTCCAAGAATGCTCATCATCTCCTTTAGGCTTTCTTGCTAATCTTTAGGAACTTTGTTTTTCCCAAGATATTAATTAGAAATAAATTTTCTAATTAATTTATTTAATTAAAACTAACTTTTAATTAAATAACCATTTTTTTCATCTTTTTAAGTTAGTTGAATTTAAATAATTAAATAATCAAATTCAAATAATTATTTAAACTTAAGATATTAAAATATCTTAACCAATTAAAAGAGATTTGATTTTCTAATAAAATAAAATAAGATAATTAAACTTTTAAATTCAAATAATTTAAAAATTAATTAAATAAAAGATATTTTCAACAACTTAGAAATTAGGGTTTTGGGAACCAAAATGGTGGCCTAGGGCAGGCGGCTCAAGTAGCCAAGGGCTCGGGTGGGGTGGCTGGCTGGCGTGCAGGGGCTCGTCCAAGTGCCTGGCGCACGGGCACCGCAGGCCCTGAGGTAGGCGGGTGCGCGCAAGGGCATGGGGTGCGCTGGGAGCCAAGGGGCTACACACAGGGAGTCGCGGGGCTGGGGCTGCATCTAGTGCATGGCTGCAAGAGGCTCGAGCCTAGGCGTACACGTGGGTGAGCAGGGGCTCGGACTGTGTGCCTCTTATGTGTCATCCTCGTTTGAAACATTTTGTCTTTTGTTACCTTGCTTTTTTTCTACTTTAAATAATTTTTAATTATTGAGCGTATGTTCATTTTAATGAAAGCGATAAAGTCCAAATATTCAATTGTATGTCTAAAGAAAAAATTTAAGAATATTCCAATTATAAAAAAAATATTCTAAAGTCATTACATGCAATAAAATTCCAAATTAACTAAAAACAAAACGAACTAAACATTGTTCAGACAACAATAATGTTTTCTTTTAATAAAACTAAAGAATTTGAAATAAATGGACTTTCTTTAACACAACTCTCCACTAGTCTTACCCCTCGCCCAGAATGCAAGGAAGATTCTATACCAATGGTGCAATCTAGTGCGAACCCCACCTACGGGAGGTGCAAACCCAAGAAAACCTCCAAAAGAACTTCACCCAACTTGAGGGATATACTTAACCAGAGAAGGTCCGAGGTAAAAACCACATCCCATGCAGCTCCCCTGATGAAGACAACCAAAGCAAGGGTTCACCCTAAGAACCGACAAGACCCCTTAAACAAAAAGGTAAGGGAATTTGACACCAAAAATACATAGCCTTTGAATAAAGATTATCATTTCTTTTGGGCGGCACAAAGATGACAAAGATTTCGACCGTGAGTCACCCTTTGCAAGGGAGATGCAGGTTGAAAGACTCCCCTCCAACTTCAAAGAGCCTCACATGATTTCGTACGAGGGCACTATGGACCCAAAGTATCACATAGACGCCTTCAACAACTTGATGAAATTAAGAGGGGTCAGCAGCAGGGAAAGGTTCCACTGCTTCGTCATTACACTCAAAGGAGTTGCATACAGGTGGTTCAAGAGGTTAAGGCCAGAAACAATCAAGTCATGCCAGCAGTTCTCTGGCAAATTTCTTCAGCAGCACCACGCAGTCTGTGATTATGCTATGCTGAGCACGAGCCTCGCTAATATAAAACAAGGCGAGAGTGGAAGCTTGAAGAGCTATATCCACATATTCAATATGGAAGAAACTAAGCTAGGAAGTATGACTAAAGTGGAGCTGAAGATGGCAATCACAGTCGGAGTTCGTGCAGGAAGCAAGTTATGGGATAACATGCTCAAGAGGGAGGTTACAAACTTAGACGACTTATTTGAAAGAGCCCCAAAGTATGTACATGTGGAAGAGGGCCATAAGAACTTGCATGTTGAGGAAAGCAAACCTTCCTCTGATCACCCTTCTACTAATATGTCTGAAGATTCTGCGTAGAAGAGAATGTTGCGATAGAGGAGTCGCTGATCAAGTTGAAGATTGGAAGAGGTCTACAAGAAGGCTTCAAAGAGAAGCCAGTGGGATTCCTCAAGGATAACGTTTGATAAGACTCCCTTTTTTTGAGTCACTTAGGAACCAAAGAAGTCATCTCAAATGGCCCCCGTAAAGAGCCAAAGAGGTGGCCTAGCTAACTCCAGAGATGATACTTATATGACACACCTACTACCATTGTCAGCTAGAATTGTCAAAGCATATTGGAGAGAATAAAAAACAAAGTGCTTGGCAAGATAGATCCCATAAACCACTTAGGAGGTATTAGACTCAACCTCACCAAGCACCTAGCCATGTGCAAAATAGCGACTTAGCCTCGCGAGCCACATTAGGTGCCTGGCCAAGTGCAAAACAAGTGTCTGGCCTTGTGAGATATATGTAGTATATGAGGTTACCTTTCTCTTAGACCTCTTTATTTTTGTGACTGTAATAGATTTAGCTTGAGTTGTGGTGATAGAATAAGGTTTTCTTTTAGTAGTTATGATTATTATAGTATAGTATGGGTTTATGAAATTAGTAACCTTGTTTGTGGAAAAGGGGTGATTGCATAATACTAAATTAATTATGATATTATTAAAAAGTGTTATGAATCGAGCCTACATAAAGCCCAATAATATTTTGGACTTAGTAAATTCGAAATCAACCTAAGGAATTAAAGTTTGTTATTTTATGGTTAGTCAAGATATTTGTGGATTAGGTTGTTATTTAGATAATTAAATTGATTTTTCGTAACTTTAGGATACTGTAACTTCTAACCTATTTTTCACCTAGTTATATTATGAATTTCGAAAAATAGTATTCTGAAAAAGTTGTAGATAATTGAATTATCTTTCTAACGGTATAAAGATGTTCTAAATCGGAATCCTACAGCTCCAATTATGTTAATTTTTCTACATGTGAGTTTAGAGGTACGAGATTTAGGAAGTTAGAGGTTGGGATATTTTTTTTCCTAGGTAGCTTTATGTTAAGATTATTCCTCAATTATTTAATAAAGTATTAATAAGATAATTTAGAGATATTTTCTACAGAAGTTAGGATTCTATTTTATTTAAATTTAAGTTTGGATTATAGTAAGAATGAAATTAACTATTTTTAAATAAAAGAAAGATCTAGAAACGCTAGAACCTTCCAAAACCATTAAGAGCATGACGCTTGTCATAATCATGTTTTTTTAAGGATTTAAGTATTTTTTTTAATAGGATAGTTTCACTCCTCAAACTCTATAAATAGGACCTAGTACTCAGCCATTTTCTTCATTCTTCAAGCATTTGATCAGAGCCTCTAAGGTCCTAGTATTACTATAGAAAGATACACTTGGGTTTGGGATAAAAGATTTATCATTCTAATATTTTCTAAACATTTGGGAAGTGAGAAATAGTGTGATTTTGGTATTATGATTTAGATCAATCCATAAGATCAATCAAGGTATTCCTGTTCCTAAGTTCAGTTCTTTATAATCGTTTAGTTTTCTTTAATTTATTTTATTCAGATCCTAACTCTTGTTTATGATTCTTGATTAGGTATTTAAGTTCTTGAAACTTAAGGTCCTTCTTGATAAGTTTCTTCTTGATGGTTTAGTTTTCATATTCATCTTTATTTTTAGAGATTCTCACCTTTTCTACTCTTGGTTTATAGGAGTATTCTAATCCCGTTCTTGTTCCTAAATTTCCCGGATTTTGGTAAGGAAAATAGGATAGATTTTATGTGTTTATTTTTATGTTATGATATGTTTATGTTATGATAAGTATATGTATAGTATGTTTTGTAGTACTTGGGCATATGACTTGTTTAAACAACAAGCCCCAAGAATATGTTTTCAGTCGCTTGGGCACATGACTTGCTTAGATAAGCAATCCCCGAGAATTTATGATTGGGCATATGACTTGTTAAGATAAAAAGCTCCAAGAATTTATGATTGGGCATATGACTTGCTTAGATAAGGAAGCCCCCAAGAAGTTATAGTGGGCATATGACTTGCTTAGCTAGAAAGCCCCACAAATTTATGGGCACATGACTTGCTTAGCTAACAAGCCCCAATAATTTATGATGGCCATTATTGTTGTAGTCCTATATGATATATGTTGTTATAATCATACGTTTTATAGTATATGTTAGTAGATTTTCCTTGTTGGGCATTAGGCTCACTCCTTTATTTTAGTGTGATGCAGGAAAATGAACATGGAAGGCGGAAGGATTCTTGGTAGCTTAGCTTGTGTGTTAAGGATGAATGGACTGAATGGACTGCGTGTCGATCGAAGATGAAGTTATTTATGTTTAGTCTTTTAAAATCTGCTTTTTTTATGTAATTCCGCAATGAGTATTTAAAAGTTACGTTTTTATGTTTTGTAAACAATGAGATCCCATCCCCTATCACATTTTATTTTATGCTTTTATGTTATTTAGTATTTGATACAATATCTAATTTGGGGTTTTAATAAAGTTATGATTATTTCTTATGTATTTTTTCTCAATTAGTAGTAGATATGTCTAGTAGTTTTACTTGTCCAAGGTCTTAGAAATAGTTTGGTCGTTACAATATATATAAAAGTACTTATAATATATATGTGTGAGTGGTGAACCTTATAAGACAACATTTGAATCTATAAGGATTGACTACCCTTATAGAACCTAGGAAAGTCAAAAGCTCCCACAAAAGTGACCTCTTTACAAACACACCCACCCTACAAAGGGAACATGTCGCAGAAGAAAAAAGGGGAGCCCAAAGAGATCCCTATGTCTAGGTCGATCAAGTCTCCTTACTAAGGGAAGAAGGCCTTCAAGGAGGTCATTGCAAAAAAAAAAAAAAACACTCGCAATCAATAAATAGGCCTTCAAAATAGGTGCTTGCAAGGTTTCACAAGTACCATTTCCCTATAAGAGTCCCAATCCAAGGGGAGATCACCTCAAAGACCAAAAAGGGTCCTCATCATGATCCAAGGTCGGCGAGGTCACCTAGCCCAAAAAGAGTATCAAAGAAGAGGCTTGTGAAAAGGGTCTCGAAGAAGATGCTTGCAAAACGGGTCTCGAAGAAGATGCCTGCAAATATAGTACTATGCATAATGACGAGAAGGACGCTTCTCGCACCAAATAAAATGCGCGAACAAAAATATATAAAAGGATTGCGAGAACACAAAGGGTCAACATATCCTTACAAGTAGTCAAGGTGCACCAACCGACACAAATCACACACAGTAGAGAGGTCCAAAAGAGAATCCTTTAACAATAAAGTAATTGGCTCTGTGACCATATGAGGAATTGCAAAAGTTCATCGCATAAACAAGAATGACTTCTCAAAGTCCCAGGCCAAGGAAATGTTTGTATTAAATGATCAAATCAATGGTATGCAACATAATTTATGGACCCAATTTAATAAATATTAGTACCAGCCAGGATCATACACATATATAAATATTAAATCACATACAAATAGATCAAGGATTACCTATTGTAGCCTATCGAGTGTCCTTGAGTATTTTTGTATAAATCAACGATCTTCCTATCTAGTGTTTTGAGATCTCACACCTTGATCTTCCAGACCAATCCTCAAACACACAAGGACGTGTGTGGGCACGTAGGATTCAAAATGTTGATTTATGTGACTCCATAGATGTACTCAACACATGAGATCTAGAGAATTTTGACAAAGAGAAGGTTTAGAATAGTTTTTAGGTTTAGAGAAAACTATCGCTTTAGAGAGAGAGTCTGTCTTTAATTTTTCAAAAATAATAAAAAAAACTTATCTTATGAAAGTCACGTACTTTCAGCCTTATAAAGATATTTAATCTAATTAAATAATATTTATTTAATTAAAATATAATTCAAATTAAAACTTATTAGATATTTTCATTTAATTATTTATTTAAATCATATTTAAAAAGAATAATTAAATAACTAATTAAACAAACTTATTACAAATTCAAAATTCAAATCCCAGGGATAAAAATCCATGAGCCACACACTGTACTGTACATTGTGTGTTACCCAACCCTATTATGATTTTCCTAATTTTCTCATTTGTTTATTTAGTCAACTTTTAAGACAAGATATTTATCCCAACAAAAATATCAGTTAATTCAAAATTAACATTATCTTAAAATATCTGTTTTAAATTAAATAAATAAATATCATATTATAAATAAGATAATTATTATTCTCTCTCTTTATATTAATCCAAACAAGATTAATATTAATTCTAACCTATAGTTTTTCAAAATAAAATCTATATAGTTAAATAATTAATTAATTCTCAATTAATCAATTACCCATAATTACCATGTAATTTTTTCCTTGCCCTGGAAAATTAATTCATTTGCACTTTATGCATTTCTATTTACAAATCTTTCTTTTGACATCCTTACCCTTGACAATGTAGGACAGAGGTGATCTGGTGACCATGAACCTATAATACGAAGGTCCAATAAACCAGATTATCAATTATACTCTTTAATATAATAATCTTATTTATTAATTCCATGATTATTCCACAATAAATATGGAATTACACTCTAAGTATTTATAGAATTATATTTATAGAGTTTTCTCTTGTAGTCCATTGATATAATCAATATATGTAGTTCGATCCTCCATTATTGGTTCATTAATTGGAGCTGGTCAAAATTACCATTTTACCCTTCTAATTAACTCTTGATCCTTTAGTACCATTAATTCACCAGCGAACAATTAATCTATAATCTAATTATAGATTTGAGCTCAATAACTATTATGTTCCAGAATCAACCCTTAAGGGAAACAATAGTCTATCCGTTAGGAAAGCATGGATTCTAATATTATAATTCATGTTCCCAACCATCCATGATATTGAATCTCCAAAACAAAAGTCATTAGCCTCATTATTCTAAGAGACCTTAACGAGTGAATCAAAAGATCCAATAAACATAAACAGGAGTTCATGAATACTCAGGATATAGACTGACCTACAAATGATCATCTATTATGATAGGAATTAAATCTTTACATCAAACGGCAAGTTTATTGAGTTTATTAATTCTCATCGATCATGTCATATATAATCTCTATTATTTACATCACCTTTACTATGATGTATATCCACATTAGTAATATGAATCTAGATTACTTGCATCTCACATGCTTAGCAAACCGTAGTAACAATTCACCAATGATTCCTTACTTTAGTATGTTACTGACTATTTTATTCATTATATATGATCTTAATTCTCTCGTACTAATATTGTAGCGCACCAAATTTTTTATTTATTTATTAATTTTGTGCTTGTTTTATTTTAATTGTTAAGTGTTAGAAATATATTTTTGTATTTGTTTGAACTGTTTGGTAGAAATTGCGTGAATTAAATTGTTAATTGTTTTATGTATTAATTAATTTAATTAAGTGAGAAAATGAGTTTTGATTGAATGCACCAAGGTGTATGGTAGGTATAGATGCACCTTAGCAATTGTGTGTGTGCATGTGCATGGTTGCATGGTGTGCATGCAATAGATTTTTTACACATTAATTTCCTATATTTGGATTATTTTTATTTAATTAAAACAATTTTAAAAAAATAGAGAATAAAAGAAGAGGAACAGAGAAGTAGCATGTAGGAGAGTGGGAAATGCGGGATTGTCCTTCCTATTTGGTTTGGTATTAGATTAATTTGATTGGATGGCCATTAGATAAAATAGGAAAAGAGTTGTCATCTTTATGCACTATTTATTTTCCTATAATTCACTACTACAAAAAAGGTCATTTGTGAGAGTTCCTAATTGGCACAATTGATTTTTTGCGTCAGTTTGGAAACTGACTTGAAATCTCATGATGCATCCAACTGTCACAAATTTGGCATTTGTGATAGTGCCCAACTGATGCAAATGCTATATTAAAAAAATAAATAAAAACGCTATGAACCCCGACCCTGTGTACCCAGACCCCAGCCACCCTATAACTACTACAAAAACACCATTTTAGGATACATTTTAAGGGCACTCACCCAGCTGCGAGCCTTAAAAACAACTCCTGGTCGCAAGTCATTAAATAATTCTTTTAGGGCTCTCTCGGCGAGCCCTAAAAACTGACACACGTGTCCTAAAAGTTTGATTTTTTTTAACAAAATCCTCCTGGACTTTTTAGAGCTCGCATTGTGAGTACTTAAAGAATTTTTTTAGGACACGCGGTGCGACCCCTAAAAACTTATGTGTATCCTAAAGGTTCGAATCTGAGGTTTTAGTAATAATAAAATTTTAAATAGTACACATATATCATAATAGACACAATCCTAATTAGGTTTCATTATTTTTTCTCAGTAGTAGAAAACCACAAGAAGAAGAAAAGGAGAAGGTTGTACGATGGCAGGGGCTCGGGGGATGGTGGTCGACAGCGACAAGGGGCTCAAATCTAGGCTCGGCGGCAACGATTGGTGGCTTGGGGGCTGGGCTCGACGACACTTGGGTGGGTCTCGGGTCTGGGCTTGACGGTGTAGGGGCTGGGCTCGCGGCTAGGGATTCTCGGTTCTGGTCTCGCACAACGGCTGGGGGTGGTGGTCTCGGCTGGGGGTGGTGGCGTCGGCTAGTGGCTCTCATCTCAGCTAGGTATTTTTTTTATTAAACATAATTTTTTTATTAATAATTATTTATATTTATTTTATATTGAAATGTTATTAATAAATTATGTATATTGTCTTGAATTTTATTTTGGGTATGCTTTTAGGGTGTAGATTACAAATTTAGGATGAATTATTTCATAGTTTTTAAAAGGATAATTTTTTTTAATTTTTATAAATATAAATGTGAAAATTATAATAATTTTATATTTATAGATATATATATATACAATTTTTAAAAAATTTATTTTTATAATAGATAGTAATTGATTTTTAGATGTTTTTTTCAACTAATTATAATAATTATTGTCATACCATAAGTTATTATTTTTTTTATTTTTTTAATTCTAATAATATATGATATATATATATGATGATTCATGAAAATAAAATAGTTGTTATTAGTTTTATTTTCACATTAAAACATGACACTAATTAACAAAAAAATGAAAGTGCTAGCTAGATTTTGATTTTATTATAATGTTGTCTTTGATTTTTTTTTTAATTTTTTTTTCACAATGTTGGATATAAATTGTATAACTTTAGTGGAGTTTGGATATCTTAGATATTCATTCGTAGTGAAGTAGGTTTCGAGAATTTTGTGTGTTGTGGTGATAACGGAATGTTGAAAACTTGCATGTATTAGTGAAGTAGGTTCTGAGAATTTTGTGTGTTGCGGTGATATATGGATGAAAAAATGTGTGTTGTTTGAATTGTTTGTGTTGATTGTGACAGATGACTAGGCTAGTAAATTAGGGGATATGCCGTCTGATTTTCTGTTGAATTTATTTTTATACTTCAATGATTTATTTACACTAAAATAAAATTTTAATTATAATTTTTCATGTTTGGTGTATTATAATGTGCTTTTTCATGTTTTAGCGATGAATTTAGAAAGAAACTCATGGCAACCAATCCTTACTTTGGAAAGACTATTGGTGACGAGGGTGAGTACAAGGACAAGAAGAAGAAAGATATGTTGTTTGACAATGAATTTAGTGTTTTATTTATTTGTGATTTTTATTAGAGTAAAGGTTTCTTTTTTGAGTGGTTAATTATTTACTTTGTAAATCTAGTTATATTTTTCTTAAGGTCAAGACGATTATGTTTATAGAAAAGACTATGATTTTTGAGTCAAGTAGCAGTGTTATATTTGTTCCAAAATTTGTTTGATTAGAATTGTAAATACTTTGTATAAGTTTTGTTTTTTTAATCTATAAGTTTTCAGATTTGTATATAAATGTTTCATTTAAATTATAATTTTTAATTTAAAATAAAAATAAATAATTTTTTAAAAAAATTAAAAATGTAACTTTTAAAGGCACTCATCAAGATCTTTTAGGATACACGTGTATTCTTTTAAGGCACGTGGTGCGAGCCCTAAAAACATTCTTTTAGGGTACCCGCTGCAAGCCCTAAAAGACTCAGTTTTTACGGCTCTCAAATAGAGGACTCGCGCCCGCAAGCCATAAAAACCCCTCTTTGTAGGGTATGCAACCCCAGCCAGCCACCTCTCAACCCTCGTGACCCCAGCCACCCCCCACGACCTCGCGACCCCAACCACCTACATGACCCCTGTGAACCCAGTCAGAGAGAAGAAGCCAAGATGAGGGTTTTTGGGTTTTGGTTTTTCAAACAATAATCTTCAAAATAAAAAATATATACAAAAAAAAAACTATGCATAAGGTTCATAAACATATTATATTCATCAATTTAACCTTAAAATTAAAAAAACTCACCAAAATGGGTCTAGAAAGTCGGAGGCGCCATTGGTTTTTGGGAGAAAACCTAAGTTTTCGAATTTTGGAGAATGAGGGGCTCGAGGACGATGGTTGGGATTTAATACTGGGCGCACCATTTGCGTAAGTGGGAAACTGATGCTATTAACGTGTTTGCATCAGTGGGGCACTGACGCAAACAGTTAAGCAAAATGCGCAATATGCTTAACTGTTTGCGTCAGTGCCCCACTGACGCAAACAAACTGTTATAATCAGTTGCCCACTGACACAAACAGTGCATTAACGAAGTCAGTTGGCCATTGCCACAAAATTTTTCAATTAACAGTGTCAGTGTTATCACTTATGCAAATGCCCCTCCATTTGTGGCAGTGCTCAACTGCCACAAATGCTGATTCTTAGTCAACGGCATCAGTCAACTGTGTTGACTAACATGTTTGACTAACACAAAAGGGGTATTTTGATTTAGTGATTAAGAAAAAAATTAAATACAAAATAACTAAATGAAAATAATTAAAAAGAGGAAACTTACCTATTTCCATTAGGATTAGTATTTTCTAAGATTGATTTAAAAGAAAGGAAAGAAAAGAAAGAGAGCATTTGTGCTCTTGTGATTGACGAAGTAGAGAGAGAAGGTGAGAGAGTGAACGGGAGATAGATAAAGAATGAGATAAAGAGAGAAGAAAAGAAGGAGGAGAAAGAAGAAGAGAAGGAAGGATTCATTCCTAGGGTATGTATTTTTTTTATTTTTTGTATTTGTGGTTTCTAGATCCTCTCTTCTTTTTGTTTCTTGAGTTTTGACGAGTTATTGGTTGTGGTTTGTTGGTGTTCTTCTTTTCTTCATGTGGGTTCAAAACCCTAGGGCTTGAACAAGTGTTAGCTAATCTTTGGGTTGGTCACTTTTGTGTTCTTGATTTTACAATCAAGAGAGGTAATGAGATTTCTAACCCTTTTGTTGTTATGATTTCTTGGGTTGTATTGGTTGATTGATATCTTGGCTTTGAAGCATGAAGGGTTAGCCTAGGCATGTGGCTCTATGATTTCATGTGGTTTTGGTGTTAGGCATCAATTTATTATTGGTCATGGCACTACACCAAACACCCATTACCATAACACATCATTATAATACTATTTAAAAATAGTTATTGTATATTAGGAAAGTTTCAGGCGGCAAGGGAAATAAAATAGCGCCAAATTCACTAAGTTTTTTCTACAGTAGACTCCCGTGTACCCATTTCCCGTATACCCATTTCCCTCATTCTCTTCTCTCTTTCTCTTCCTGGTATACTCTCCCGTGTCTCATTTTCTTCTCTATTTCTCTTCCTGGTATACCCATTTCCCGTGTCTCATTTCCCATTTCCCATTTCCCGTGTCTCATTTCCTGGACCTATCTCTCTCGGTCTCTTACTCCCCTTCACGAGACAAATCCTGAGAAGGGCTACACCACATTCGAAGGCGATATAGGAGGCACGATCTTCCCTGGAGGCTTTGGCCAAATCAGACTCGTGAGGTCGGTGAACTAGGTGGAAAGTGCAGGTCAGCGCTGTGGAGATAGAAAGGCTGATGGATGGATCCTTTCACTGTCTTTGAACATTGAAATCAGGTAATGTTCTCGTCACCATCACCAAATGATTTTCCCTTGCTCTCTCTCTAGCTCCCTTTCTTCTCTCTCTTCCTCATTCTGATTTGATATAGGTAGAACTAGCATTTCTATGTTGATTTGATATAGCCTAGGCTTTGGGTTAACCAATTTCATGTCTGATTTGTTGAAATGTTGTGAAAAAATGACTCAAAATCCCAATTTTAGTTCTTGGGTTTCTGAGTTCTTGAAGAACATCGAAGCATCCTTGAGAAGCTTTATAAATTTGAAATCCCCTTTTTGATCTGGTAAATTTGTCATATTTGTCATATGAAATCCCCTTTTTGATCTATTTGTCATATGGCTCGAGTAGGACTCAGTGTTTTACTACTAAGCAGAAAATTCCTTTTTGTCGCCAATTTGTGAAATTTGTGAAATGAGATTGATTGGTTCAGGCATTCTCATAAATAATTTCTTTCGTTTTACAACTTGTTTATATTGGGAGTTTTTTCTAATTGTTAGTTTTTTAAAATTCCAGGTGTATTTTTGGAGTCTTCCTAGCTGTGCTGGAAATCAGGTAAATTTGGTGCCCTTATAAATCATGTAACTACTTTATCTTGTACTGATATTGAAACATTGGGCAGCTGAGAAATGTAACTCACAAACTTGAATCCGATCTTCATAGCAGTAAGAAGCGGTTTGCAGAACTTGCTGAGCAGTGTGAATCGTTAAAGAAGGGGCGAGAGGCATCTGTGAGCATCCTTAAAGACCCTATATGTCTTACCAGGGTTTGAACTAGTTTATAGAAATGAACTCTTAGGTTATTATTTTTCTGACATGTTAGCATTTTCCAGGATGAAAGAGAGGAGGCTTTAAATGAGTTGAAATCCATTCAGCAAAAGCATACTGAGTTGAAGGTTGTTAAATGATTTGGCATTCCTTAATGCAGCTAAGGATTCTAACTTTGCTTTGAGTTTCTAATTGCATTTTGTTATTATTTTTAGGAAGAAATGGAAAAATATGTGGACAATGATCCAGCTGCCTTTGAAGCAATGAGTTCAGACTTTCTTCTTAGGCCTAAACTCTAGATACTGTTAATTGAGATTAACTGCTTGATACTAGATAGCTTCTTTGTTATGCATACTAATTGTGGTTATTACACTGGCAGGAAGTGCAATTGAAGTTGCTCATTCAGCAGCTAACAGATGGACAGGTATTTAATTCATGCATTGTTTCTTTTTAGCAAATTTTAAGCCCAGTTTTTCCCACTAAGAATAAGTTGATGACCCTGTATAACCATATTTATTCTCTTTTCTTCTTAAAGCTTCTTCTTTTGTAGTTACTTTATTTTCGTAGGCCAAAGAGTTCATTGGATTTGATTTGATTTGATTATGTCAGTGCAAGGTTGGAGTTGGTGGACATTGACATTATGATTTATTTTGCATTAGTGTTTTTGATTTAGAACTAGCAAGCAACTTGATGACCCTCTATCACCATCTTTACTCTTTTTGCATCTTAAAGATTCTTCTTTTGAATTATGTAATTCAAACCTTTTGATTTTCCATGATGATGTTTAGAAGCTCAGATAACAGAACCTGTCTTGTTTAGAGATGCATTAAATCTATTCCCTTTAGTTGATGGGCAGTTATACCATGAAAACTCTGTTTAGCTTAAATGCATTAAATTAGAAAGGTTCTTTGGCTCAAATTTCTTCCTGGTCAAGTGTCAACAATGATATATACTAAATTGACAGACACCTTAATTGAAGAAAGTTGTTTTTTCTTTTCTTAACTAACTAATATGGATAGATATGATGATATGCTATATGCTGGTTATGTACTTTCTATTTATGTAGATGAAAAGAATAAGACTTGTAAAACCTTCTTTGTGTTCTTTAAGAGTTGTGTTACAATAATATGTTTGTCCTCTTTTCTTTCCTCATACGTGTGCATGTGTTTCAGTTGGATCTTTGCCAGAAAATGGCCGAGCATCTTGCAAGGACCACAATTAAATATATTATGTGGCTGTAATAATGGCTGGAAATGCTCTATTGTTGGTTTTTATTCAATAATGCTTTGGTGGAGAACACAATGGCAAAGCTCAAGTACGTATTTCATTGAAATTTATTTATATTTCTCTATGTGACAACCTTACTATTTCAACATCATTAATAAAGGCTAAGATATTTTTTAAAAAAAAAAAGTATCTAACCATTAGTTTATTGTAGGTTTGTTGTTTGAGGTGCGAATAACTGCTTCTTGGGCTTTGGCAAACATATGTGATTCTATCCAACATTGTATTGATACTCTTTCTTTGGAAGGCTCCACAAGTTGGTTATATGTTATAGAAGCTATTTATTATTTTCAACTACTTTATTTGAAAAGTTATTGATGTATTATACTTTTCCTTAGACTATACTGCAGTCTATGAATCAGTGGCATTACTAACTGATTATACTGAAATGACAGCACATAACACCAAAATGAATCATCTGATAGTATCAACCGTGATAGTGCCCCTGTGCTTAAACTGAAATGAGAGCACATAAAGTATTGCATTTTTTTGTTGATCTTCTAATGATCTTTCGAAGTTCTTCTTTCATCCTATTTTGAGCAGTCAAGTAGTCAAGTATGGATCTCTCTTTTAAGGCAGCCTATTTTGCTTCATATGTTAATTATTGTTGTTGATTTTTTAAAAAAGTATTTTTATCCTATTTTTATTAAAATAAATAAAAACTTGTGGGAATTCTTTTATTTGGGGTCTGCTTTCTAGAAAGTAGGGTTGTATGCTTCGCATTGTTCAAACTTATCCCATCTTTCAGAAGTATCTGAAACATTTTGAATGAATTTTTTCAGGAATCGAAGCATGAAGAGAACAGTTATGTTGTTTGTGTCATCCCTGGAGGGTCACCCTACAAATTTGATTGCTTCAATAAACTCAAAATATCTAGTGTGAAGGAAATAGACTTAATGCATGTCGTTTTAACTGGGACGTTGGATCGATCCATTTTGATATCACCTTGTGGTGAGTTTGTTTTTCTTGTGTTTATATAAATTACAGCTTTGCATATTGTCTCTCTTTTCATCAATTTTCTGTTTCTTACAAAAAGTAAATTCTCTGCTCATTTGGTTAATTGTTGCCCAAATTATTGTTGTAGCTGATCAAATGCTTCCAAAAGTCAATGGCCTTGGGTTTCTTGTTGGTAGAGAGTAGAATGCTCTCAAACTAAGCTAAATCTGATGTGTCTAATTTAATGTGGTATAGAAAGTGGTAAAATTAGAATAAACTTTTCTCTGATGTGTCTAATTTAATGGCTATGAAAAGGTTAGAATAAACTGGTAAAATTAGTATAATTGCAGTTACATATCCTGTTATTACTTTGTATACAATTTTCTCTTTTTATTAAAGATACTCTCTTGCATCTCTTGTTTATAATCAACTTTTTTTTTTTATATCTCTTCCCTTAGAACACTAGGCAATATATATAATAATCACTTAGTATGTATATGTCAGATTTTATCACTTCCATGGCAGTATTGTTTTGCTAAGCAAGTTTTTTCTGTGTTGGAGCTGGTGTTGTTGTGTTGTTTATTTCTTTGTACCTATTTATATTATATAGGTTGGCGGCCGGAATACAGTGTTAAGTGATGCTATCCATAGGAAAATTCCTTTTGTGTTTGATTTGCCTACTGTTATACCCAAAAATTGGAGAATGCATCATAGGAGGCTAAGGAGAATGCATTCTAGGAAAGCTAAGGGGAGTGGTCCTAGGAGACCCCAAGGAGGATGTGATCCTAGGAGACCCCAAGGAGGATGTGATCCTAGGAGAACCCAAGGATGAGGTCCGAGGAGAACTTAAGAAAGTGGTCTTAGGAGATCCCAAGGAGGATGTGGTCCTAAGAGACCCCAAGGGTGTGTAGGAGGCAAGCCTCCCAAGGTTTCCTAAGTGTTGGCTCGAACGTGTCCAAGGTAAGTAGCTAAGGAGGAGGAGTCTCATGCAAGAGAATGGAGACTTAGATTTTGATAAGGAGAGCCTATACAATGTTCGATCGGACGTGTTTGGGAGATGCTAAAGGAGGTTGCCTCAATGTTGTCCAAGGTGAGGTGCCAAGGAGGTTGCCTCAATGTTTTCCAAGGTGAGGTGCCAAGGAGGTTGCCTCGATGTTGTCCAAGGTGAGGTGCCAAGGAGGTTGCCTCAATGTTGTGCCTCGGACCACCTTGGTCCGAGGAGAAGCCAAGGAGATTGGTTCAAGGAGGAACATGGCATGCTAGAGGAGAGTGCCATGTTAGAGGAGAGAAATGCATGTCCTACCACCATGCACGTCTGACCAACACTTGCATGAGTGGTCAGTAGGAGGTGGATCAACTAGCTAGAGGAGACTAAGTCAAGATTCCCAAAGACAGCTTCAACAACATACGCGGGAATCTCTCATTCTTCCCACAAATGGGGGGTTTGTTACATTTCGAATTTTGAATGTTTAAATGTAATAAATATAATAAAATATCCCTATCATAAGGGGATATCAGTTGAGGATCCCAGGCCTATAAATAGAGAGCTTATGGGATGAGAGAGGGGCTTCTTCTGCTTCTTCTTTCTAGAGAGAGAAAATTGGGACTGTGTATTCTAGAGAGAGAAAGTTGGGTTTGAGTATTCTAGAGAGAGAATTCTTGTATTTTTTCAATCTGTACTGAAGAAACTCAGTTGGTTCAGTCCATCTGATCTTGAGTACAGATCTATAAATCATAACTCTAAGTGGATTAGGCTATTACCGACAATCGGGGCTGAACCACTATAAAAATCTCCTGTGTTATTTACTTTTCTTGTTTAAACCGTCTGTGTCGTTTTTATTTCTCTTGAAAGCTTGTCGTATTTGACGTTCTCACGTCGTTGGCTAAAAACGCAGTCAACACCTACAATAATCTTTGGTGCTGATGTAACGCATCCACAGCCCGGAGAGGATTCTGGGTCCTTCAATAGCAGCCGTAAGTAATTACTAATTAATAATATTTTTGCTCCATTGTTTAGTTTAATTGATAACATCTCAATTGTTTTACTTGAATCAGGTGGTTGCTTCGATGGATTGGCCAGAGGTGACCAAGTATAGAGCATTGGTCTCCGCACAGAAGCACCAGGAGGAGATTATCCTTGATCTTTTTAATTCAACTGCAGATGATAAAAAGGGCAAAGTCCAACGAGGAATGATAAGGTGAGTAACCATGTGTACATTCTACTCAACTTTTCAGAATCTTCTCCATTATGTTATTCTAACTCCTTTCTTTTTATTTTCCTCCAACTAGGGAACATTTAATTGCTTTCAGAAGATCTACTGGAGCCAAACCTCACCGGATTATATTCTACAGGTTATTTAGCAGACATAGTAAATATTTGGTCTTTTGTCATTACTGCTTAATTAACTCTGTTTTGTGGTCTTTGGCAGAGATGGTGTTATTGACGGACAATTCAGTCAAGTGATGCTTCACGAGGTAAATGCTATAAGAAAGGTATGTACTATTATCACTAAATGATTGAGGAATAGCCTTTAGAGCAGATATCAATCATTTCACAAAAACATGGCTGCGACTCTTATAGTGTTTACGTATTTGTTTATAAACAGGCTTGTCGTTCACTTGAGGAAGGATATCTTCCTCCAATTACACTTGTTATTGTTCAGAAAAGGCATCATACCCGCCTTTTCCCAGCTGATTACAACAACCGTGATTCCATGGTTGGACTATGTGCTCTTTCTTCTGCATTGCTCATATTTTGATGCTTCTCTGAATTTTCATAATGTGTTTTCTAACCAGGAAGGCAATGTTGCCAACCAGAGGGAACATCTAATTCTTCTCCTTGCCAATATTCACATTCAGAAAGCTAATAAGTAGTCTGTCTTGAAGGTATTCTGATTGTTAATTAAGGTTGTAAAGCTTTGGCTTTAACTAATCCTCTTATATAAATTTGACTTTATGATATTTGGAGTCTAATGTCAAAACTGGATATGTATGCAGCATTGTTCCTTTGTAAATTTCTATTTAATTAGCATTTGAAACATTAGTGGTGAAATTTGGGTTTTCAATAAGGTCTTCTATTTCTTTGAAACTCTTTTATGACTCTTTAATTTAAGGTCAATCACTAGAGTCTTGCTTGGTTTCTCACCAATGTTATTGGTACTGCAGAGTTATACACAGTATATCCCTTTGCCAATCAGTGACCTTGATTCTTGGTTGAAGACACCCTCCTTGACAATATTCACATTCAGAAAATGGTAAGAGCTATGTGGGTTTTACAGTTTTATTTTTGTATGATACTTCAAGCACTGATCTGTAGACTTATCTCAGTTTTTGGTGGATCCTACTCCATTTTCTAGGATCTTGCAGGCAAAGGACACCAAGTGAATTAGATAGAGAGGTTAAGAACTTGAGGGTGGCATTTACTGACCTGTTTTTGAAGCATAACACTTTCAAAGAAACTGCAAAGCCATCGAGATATTGATGCAAAGAATGGAAGAATGTATTTCACTAATGTTATCCCCAAAAAAATGGAGATCGATGACGTGGCAATAGAGGTGACAAGTGGTAGTACATGTTCCGTAAAAGACACAATAAATAGTCAATAAATACATTGACTCCTCAGAGTTGTGATAAAGTGACCCGGTAGACTGATGAAGAGTTTTGACTGCTTGAGAAGTGTCATGACCGAACAGGCATGACCTTGTCCGACCAGTCACGTGTTTGTCTGCCCAGGAGTGACATTGTCCTACCAGCATGCACATGTCCTACCAGCACTGGCATGCTAGAGGAGAGTGCCATGTTAGACGAGAGACATGGCATGCTAGAGGAGAGTGCCATGTTAGAGGAGAGACATGGCATGCTAGAGGAGATTGCCATGTTAGGGGAGAGACATGGCATGCTAGACCAGAGAGAACGTGCCATGTTAGGCGAGAGGAGTGCATGCCCTACCAGCATGCACATGTCCTACCACCATGCACATGTCCGACCAGCAAGTGCATGTCCTACCAGCAAGTGTATGTCCTACCAGCACTTGCATATGTCCAGCATGCATGTGTCCGACCAGCACTTGCATGAGTGGTCAGTAGGAGATATGGGTCGACCAGATAGAGGAGGAATAAGTCAAGATTCCCAGAAATGGCTTCAACAAGAACTGGTCTTGGCCCGCGCGGGAATCTCTCATTCTTCTCAAAAATTGGGGGTTTTGTTACATTTTGAATGTTTTTTGTAATTTAAATGTAATAAATATAATAAAATATCCCGATTCTAGGGGATATCAGATGTATGATCCTAAGCCTATAAATATATGGCTTATGGGATCAGTAAGGGGGCTTCTTCTTCTTTTTAGACTTTTTGGGAAATTTTGGGTCTGAGTTTTCTAGAGAGAGAAAGTGCTTGTATCTAGAAAAATTCTTCTATTCTTGTAATCTGTACTGAAGAAACTCAGTTGGCTCAGTCCATCTGATCTTGAGTACCGATCTATAATCACAACTCTAAGTGGATTAGGCTATTACCAACATATTGGGGCTGAACCACTATAAAAATTGCTGTGTTATTTACTTTCTGTTCAAAAACCGTCTGTGTCGTTTTATTTTTCTTGAAGGCTTTATCGTTTTTGACGTTCTCACGTCGTTGGCCAAAAACGCGATCAACAACTAATTTTTGTATACATTTCTTGTTTTGTATTTAGTGATAAAGGAATCTGAATTGGGCATAAATTATGTTGTAATATGATTTCTTAAGCCTAGACTAGTAGACTAAATATTGTAATTACATTTGAGTAATTAATAAAAATCTATTTATGTTACCGTATTTGGCTTCAACTTTCATATTTGTTTTCCTAGTTTTGTGTAAGTAAAAAAAGATTATGTTTCTCTAAGCTACTATAACACATGTGTAATACTAAAGTGTAGTATAACACAAAAAAAGTGTTATACTAAAGTGTAGTATAACACAAAAAAAGTGTTATATAATCGACTATAAATAACATAATTCAACACTTATCTATATATTAAAATAACACAGAAATTGTGTTATCGTTGACAATACAATAACACATCTGTATAACACAGATAAAGTGTTATGTAAAGTACCCTGACCTACGATAACATAGTCGGTCTAAACACATCCGAAAGTGTTATCGTATGTTTTGATAACACATTTTCGGTGTTATTAAAAGCATTTTTTCTTGTAGTGTGGGAAAATTTTGTTATGGTTAAACTATGAAATGGTTTTGTTTTTGTTTGTATAAGATGAGATTTGATGCAAGATAAGGGTTACAAGCTTTACTATGGTATCAATATTGGATTTGGCCTAGGGGTATGTTGAGGTTTATGATGGTTTGTGATTTTGAATATGGATTGATGTTGGCTATGAAACTATGTTGATCTCTTGTTATAGGATTTGTTTGATCTTAGGATTTTGAGCACGGTGATATTTGATTTTGATCCACCAAATATGATGATCTTGGTATTTTATGTTTATGACCATGAGGGTTTTGGCCTATAGGGTATTGATGCATGAATGTGTTGTTTTTTATTTTTCTTGTCACTTATAGTTGTTAGGAACATGCTAAGTTAATTGGTTAAATGAAGAGTTTTCCTTGAATCTTTTATAAATGATAAATTAGTGATACATGAAGGTCATGGTTGAGTTTCTTGAAAAGCATGGATTAAAAAGATGAATTTCATGATGAATTATGCTTGATGATTTTTGTGTATAATTGCTGAGTAAATTGGTGAGACAGTGATTTAAATGCACAAGAAATGTCTCTAATGATATTTTTATTTTATGTAAATAAAATGGTATTTTTATTTCACATTTAAATGGAGTTTTTATCAAATTAACACATGCTGATTTTATGAAGAAAATGTGATTTTAATTTAAGTTTGTGATTTTTGAATGAAATATTAGTTTATGGAATTTTTTATTTAAAATTAAGAAATGTCTTTTGAATGAGATACATAATGTTAATATATTAAATGAATTTTTGCCGTAAGTTATGTATATGTAAAAATTATATTTTTTTTATGTAAACTTAAATTTCCACAATATTATTTAAGTGTTTTTTATTTAAATGAGAAAATGTTTGGGCTTAATTTCACTTATGATTTTTAAACAAAATAAAGATTGCTGAATGTTTATGTTATTAAGTTAAAATAAGTATTTTGTCTTAAATAAAATAAGAGAAAAATATATTTTTCTCACACATTAAACTATCATTTCTCTTTCTTAGCTCGTGTACAACTAGCGAGTAAAGAACTGTAATAGATGATCCATAAGTTTGTATTTTTTCCACAAAGGCAGCACGGTTCCCCAGGTCAATAAACGAGCTGGGGAATGCAAAGCAATAAGCACGAGCTTGTAATAATTATAAGGCATAGCATCATTGACATGAGCTCACGGTGCATTCAGCTCAGGGTACGCTGGAGACCTGATGTATCCTTGTATCCTTAGAAACCCGGATACGTTATATAGATGTGCATGGTCAGACATGGCATGTCCGCGGACCCCTGAAAACCTGGATACGTTATATAGACATGCATGGTCAGACAGGGCATGTCTGATGATCCCTGAGGATCCAAGATCAATTTTTCCTAATGATCGGACCATGCCTTAGGTTGAATTGTAATATTCATAATTAGTGTGGTACAGATAACACTGGGGGTTAAGTCATGTGATGACCCCAAGGCCTGTCCAAGGATTTTCTCTATAAATACTAAGACCTTGGATAAGGAAAAGGAGATTGGTTTTCTGTAATACAAAAACTCTGTCCAAATTTAGAGAGAAAAATAGTAATAATACAAAATCGTGAACTAGGCGGATTTTAACCACCGAACCATGTAAAAAAGACGAGTGTTCTTGAGAGTTCTTTTCTGGTGCTCTTGAGTATAATTTTCTTATTGCGGTTTATTATTAAGCACTAATTCATCCCAGCTATTTTCCTAATTCGCTATTTGCGAAAAACCGGGTCAACAACTTTGTAACCATGAAAGGATAATAGGTATAATTAGCATTATTCTTTTGTGATTTTATGTGAAAATGTCTGTGTTTGGAACTATTGGGCAATTGGCACCATGTGTGGATGGCCCATGCACACATGGGGTATATGTGTTGGGCAAGAGTATTGACATGTGATTCTAAGAGGCGATGTTTGATTATGATTATAGGCTAGTTGTGAAGTTTTTCTAATTTTTCTGTGATCGGACCTGAGGTAAGGAGGTTACATAGAATTTCTATGTTTATGCTATGAAATGGTAAGATTGGTCTGTTATTAGAATAATGATGTGCTATGTATGTTGAAGGACCATGAGATATGAAGTATGGAATTCTATCTTGAAATGCTATAATGAATGTGAGTGCAACATGTGTTCTTTGTGTTGTTCTTAAATGGATTTTATGTGTTTGTATGTTGTATGAAAAAGCAAATGGTTGTTAGCGTGTTGAACGCGACACAACAAAGGGGTTACTATGGATATGACGTAACCCGAGTTACTAAGGATATGACGTGACTCATAAGGCAGATGCGCCGAGGTTATTCAAGGACCAGAGCCTCCTGTTTACCTCACAGAGGAGGTCTTTCCAGTTTTATGCTTTTACTGGTTACCTCAAGATGTGACAGACAATAGTGACGCCATGTTCACAAAGAATATAATGATGATGTTTAATTATGATGTATGATGAAATTTTTTTATGATGTATGGTTATGACGCACGATTACAATATGCTATGAGCTTTATGATATGAATATGTTCTTATTGTGTTTTCCTTGTATGTTTTTGTATTTGTCTGCACTTCCTTTCTGAGCTTTTATCTCACCCCTTACTTTCCCTCTTTCAGGTAATAAATAGGGTTTCTCTTTGGCACATGCTGTGATGTGAGGAGTTCCAACGTCTGAGTGTGTATGGCGTGGGGGTATCCTATGAACAAATAAACGATTAACTTAAGCGCCAGATTTTAAAGAATGATGTTATGGACCTTAATGTTTTTTTGAAACCTATCAGTGGGACTTAAACTTGATTTGTTTTAAACGTTGCATAATTACACTTTTTTTTTAAATATTGGGCCCAACTTGTATGTTTTATCATGGCCCCACTGGATTTCACATGTTAAGTGGTATTCTTTTATTATTTATGATTATTGAGACATTTTAGAAAGTAGTAGATTAGGGCGTTTTACAGATGGTATCAGAGTCAGGTTTTCATGTCTCCAAGGACCCTCGCCATACACGCTAAAGACGGGAAAATCTCACCTCATCGCGTCGTAAGTATTTGATCTATATGTTATCTTTACTCTTTCTGCTTTTAAATTATGTAGTTTTGTAATTGCAGTATAGAAAGATGCCTCATATTATTAGAAACAGTTACTTATGGAGATCTACGTGATACCAAAGGTCCACTTGATGACGATCACAATGATTGGAGGATTGTTGTGCTGAAAATGACGACAGTGGTTTGTGATCGTATTCAAGGAATGATGAACAAAAGAGGGTCATTGCTATGGCCCATAGAACAATACTGGGTGTTAAGGGAAGCGTTGTCGATATATCCCGAGGCCCTTCTCCAGTTGGCCATGGCATGGCACGATGTCGCTCAGGACGATCTTAATTTTCAAAATATCAAAAATACATTCTACAACCTCATAGATAATTATGAATTCCACCGATCGGAGGCGGTCATGGTTAAGAATGATGACAAATGGATGGAGGAACGCTTTGAGATGGTGCATGACATTGAAGGGGAGATGGCGCTGTTGGGAAACTTTTATACATGATCTTTATTTATTTTCATGTAGATCTAATATTAAAAAAATTAATATGAGATAACCTAGAACATGTTTCTAAAATTGAATTCAAAGAGAAACAATGATTAGAGTACTTACAGTATACACAGCGAAATGAATGAGTCCTTCCTTCAATTTATCTAACCCTTGTATCCTTTATGTCGCTGAGTATTACCAAGAAACTGAACTGATCTTCTATTATCTTCACGGTCTTCGAAAGTATCCTTAGAATCACCTAGAATAGAGTAGGAAATTCTCAACACATGAGATAGATACAAAGAGAAGAAGAGAAAATAACAAAGAGGCTTAGAAAAGGACTTGTGTTTAGAGAGAATCTAAAACCTATCAGAAAATCTGACTTTTGAACTTATGAACTTGTGTTTTGACTTCACTCTAAGGACTCCATTTATAGATTCAATTAGGCCATTTAATTTAATTAAAAAATCAGTAAAATAATAGCCAATTAACAGCCCTAGGTCGAAATTATCATAGGCTTTAGGCCCGTGAAATTTCCCCTTCGATTATAAGCCCATTGGACTTAAAATCAAAGCCTGTATTATTTTCTATTGATTGAATTAATTAAATAATTATTTAAATCCTTTATCAAAATTAATTATTTATAATTTGAACCTTGATTTAAACTTATTTATTAATTTAGATACCAATTTATCTTAATTAATAAATCTGTCCTAATTTCTCTTTTTTTCTCAAAATTACATAACTCTGTGAAACTATCCAAAATTGACCTGGTCAACCTTGATAATTCTAATTGATAATTAAATCAATTAATTGAGACTATCTAGATGATTTTATCTAAGGAACAACAGGGAACATGGGCCTTTGAAATCAAGCTCCAATAAGTCATCATAAATCTAACAAATAAATTTACTAACTTATTATTTCCTCATAACTCCACTAAAGACTCGGAATTGCACTCTTGAATTCATATAACGCTCTATAAAAAATATAGATACGCTATTAATTATCCATTGTTACAACCATAATTGTCACTCAGTCCTCTATAGACGGTCTAAAATGAGATGGGACTAAAATACTGTTTTACCCCTCATTGTATTTTATCCTTAAAACACTTAGTTCCTTGTAAATGATATTTCAGTAAACTAATTTAATTACTAAAATGAGATCTCTATCATTTAACACCTTGAACAAAACTAAAAGGAAACCATCGTTTCACTTATTCATCAGATGCTATAGATGTTTGTTGCGAAATTTAAAGCTATGCAAGTGCACACAGTCGCAAACTTGTAATAAAATGGTAAAACCAAGTATCGTCCTCAAGGACTGATTTATCAATTACCAATCAATTAATCCCTTAATTCTATTTGATTAAGCAATTATCAGAGATTTTAAACTAAGAAAAATACTAACAAAACGCAGTGAAGAATTAAACAAATTAACAAAGAAAACACAATTAGGACAATTATGATTCTCTATTTTTCCACCCTGTTATTTCCTAATGCAAGCATCTATATCTCCTTTTCTCTATTCAAGAATAAGTTGCAACAACAATTCATAATCTGGTCAAGACTTATGAAATTCAATCTAAATGACAACTTCCTATATTTCTATGGTAAGTTGAATCATGTAGAGGGCATTAGCCACACAACTCAGAAAATAAGCAAATAACCTAGATACTTTCGTTCTAAATTAAATTTGCATCCAAACAATCAAAGCATATCAAATTTCACTTTTCAGATTTTAATTTGATTCATAAAATAGCAATTAGAGGTGATCAATCAATAATCGCACAATTAACATAGATTGCAAGGAATTGAAAGAGATGAAGAAGAATATCAACTTTTGCATTAAACCATAACAAGGGTTTCCAAAAGATTCACATAAAAGCCCTAAAAGAAAATTTAGCCTATGATATTCATTCTAGCAATAAGATAATTCAATTACAAACATGAAAATTGACAGAAAAAGATGATGAAAACTCAGGGACGAATCCTCCAATATGGTGTTCTTACTCCAGCCGTCGTCATCTCCTTTCAGCCTCTCTCAGTCGCCTATATGATTCCCAAAAACCCTACTGAAAGTTCCCAAGTGAAAGGACCAAATTGCCATTCAAAAAGTGGTAAAAAATGTGAAAATCGCGTCTCTAGCGCTGTAGCGCTACTTCTGGAGCGCTATAGCGCTATTAACAGTGCCAAAATGCTTCAAAATCTGGTGCACTAGCGCTGTAGCGCTCTTATTATGGCGCTGTAGCGCTAAAGTCAGAATCGACAAAACTCGGTTCGAACAGCCTGCAGCGTCAGCTCATCGTATTTTGATCATAACTCCTTCGATATAACTCAGAATTGAATGATTCAAAAAGCTATGGAAAGCTAAGAGAAATATCTACAACTTATATTTCTAGAAGTGTTTCCAGAAAGTGAATACATCATGGTAAAAATACGGCTTGAAGTTTCAGACTTGCGTTATAGAGCATAAACGACGTGTGTTGAGCATCTTCAATGTAGTATTTTCCACACATAATGTCTTGAAACTCCACAATCAACACGAAATCCATCTTATTTATCATATTTAACATGTTTCTTCTCATTTCACTCCATATTATGTAATTGACCATTAAAACCTGAAACAAAAAGAAAACAAGCATAAATCTGCACTAAACAATCCTAAATAACTAAAAACACAACCTAAAACGATCTCTAAAACAAACCTAAAATGAACCTAACAATGTTCATATCTATGATTAACACTCCCACTCAATTATACTTCCGAGTTCCCAAGATGTAAGTATGGGCTAGTCCGTAGGGTAAGCTGGTAACGAACAAGTCAAAGAACTCAAATAATACAATCAGTTAGAATAATAACCACTCAAAATTGATATTAAATTGACTAGAATAGATAATAACGGTATGTTTACTTATCTTATCAACTGCCAATATTGGTCCAATCCGATGTAACAAATACATCCGATCTTATCTACTTTGCTAATGTTCTGGAAAGAACATAACACCACAATGTGTAAGTAGATCATATCGTAGATTGGAAAGTCAGTGTAAATCATGAGCACTAACTAATTTTAGGACTAACTTATTTTGAACATATAATTATATTCCACTGTGATTACGTCACTATAAATACGATTAGCTATTTGCTCGGGATTTGATAGAAGTTTATATTAAACAAATAATCATGAAAATAAAACATGTGACCAAAGTGATTGACCAAGTCAAAAAATGATTTCTATTATTTTATTGATAATAAAATGAGATTACAAAGAATTTGGGTTTTAATTAGAGCATAAAACCCCAACAGGCGCGTCAGAAGGTGTACACGCCATACCCAAAGTAAACGCTAGGATGAGGGCATTTGTGAGCACTCTTGACTACTTCCACATTTCGGAGGACGTCTTCGACTACATCTTAGGGGACAAGTCAACGGTTGAGGACTAGAGTCCGTCACATAGATCCTTCTATGAAATTTTAACGAATAAAATGGGACTTTTAAAGAACCCTTAAGAACATATGGCTTTTCATTTATGGTTATTAAACACTTCATGGGTTATTTGAATTATGGAATAATTTTGAACAAACTTTGAATGTTATGGTTTAATAATTTTTTCTCTTGCAAACTCTAAATGGTGTGGATGTGGAATGTATGATAATTTTCACAAATATCTATCAAACCATTATGCGATTCATCCTCTCTTATGATTTTCTTTTGGTGCCTTAGAATCTCGTAATGTCAACAAGAGGAAGGGGAGGCAAGGGAAGAGGAGGAGGCCTAGGAAAGGGTGTGTCCACAAGATCTAAAGCCACAAAAATTCCTGCTGTAGGAATACCATCAACCCAACAAGCAGCCCCAGCTGCACCAACTGAGGATTTGGCAGCAAAGATAGAAAGGTTGAGGGAGAATCTAAGGAAGATTGATGAGGAGTTGGTTCAGGCCAGGCAAGTACCCTAAGTGCCCCAAGTACCAGTGGCACAACCTGAGCCTCTAGTACCACCACTTGCACCACTGCCTATGGCTTATGGAATTGAGCCAGTTTATGAGCGTTTCAGTAAGCAAGCCCCACCTACCTTCGAAGGGAACGTTGATCCTATAGTGGCAGAGGATTAGTTGAGATCAATTGAGGCCATCTTTGATCACATGGAGTTGAATGATCACCATAGAAATTCATGTGCAACCTACTTACTCAAGTTGGATGCAAGGATATGGTGGGTTGTGGTTAAACAGACTCATGACAAGAATACTATGACCTGGGTAAACTTTGTTCATGCATTTGGCAAAAAGTACTACAGTGCGGCTGTATCAACAACAAAGGTGGACGAGTTCATGACTTTGGTTCAGGGGAACCTCTCTGTCATTGACTATGCGAAGAAGTTCAATAGGTTGGCTAAATATTCTCCTGAAGTTGTACCAACTGAAGCCCTATGAATCTGAAGGTTTATGAGAGGACTCAGGCCAATGATTGCTAGGAACGTTAAGATGACCAGTGATGAGGTGGTCAATTATGCTAGCTAATGAAGGGAAAAACAGTGGCACCAAAAAGAGGCCTAGACCCCCGACCACAAAGAACAAAAATCACAACAGGCATAACCACCACAACAACCACAATACTCACAATAATGATCGAAACTGCAGGAATCACCAAAGTAACAAAGTTGAGCACCCCAGCTGTCTGAAATGCTCGCGACGACATATGGGAGAATGTCAGGCCAGTACCAACAAATGTTACAAGTGCGATCGGGCAGGACATCTGAGAAAAGATTGCCACAATGGAAAGATGGACATAATAGTAACAGCAACCTAGTGCCAGCAAGGGATTTTGCTTTGACTTAACAAGAAGTAACCAACAATAACACCGTGGTCACAAGTTAGCTCCCTATTTTTGGTATGATGCGTAGAGTCCTTATTGATTCTGGAGCGACTCACTCTTATATTGCTATGTATATGATTGTGTTGGTTTTTATTGATCAAATCAAACAACAATCATATTGTCAGATTAATCCCATAAGATTTCTAGATCTACTTCTTCACACTCATATATATATTGAATCAAGGACAAGAATAGAAAAATTACCTCAGGTCCTTCCAAGCTGCTATCTTTTCGTATGGCTGAATCCTTGAGATCTCACACCAAGATCTTCCAAAATGTTCTCAGTCACACAAAGAACGAGTGTGGGCTCGCTATACAAATAATAGGCAATAAACTATTTATAAGATGTTCTCAACACATGAGATCTGATAAAGTTTGGACCTAGGTTTTGTGAAGAACAATGACCTTTGTTTTTGTCACTGTTCTCTTTCTCTGAGAGAATCCTAGATATTTTTCTATCCCTGAAAACTTACGACTGTGAAAACTGATATCCAATATTTAATAATATCCAATATATTAAAATATTTGTTATTTTAAACAAATTCAAAATAACTGATCAGTTATCAGATTTTTGTTTAAATAATAATATTTTAATCATATTAAAATATCTCATTATTTATTTAATATTTAAATAACTAAAATTGTGGAATCAAGAGATGCAGTCCATCTCTTATGCGTGTAGCACAGTGCCTGTGCACGGTGCCACACGTGTACCACATGCATGTGCAGGCATGTAATTTTTCCCAATTTTTATTATTATTTAAATACCAATAATCCCAAAAATAAATTAATTCAAAATTAATTATATTTTTGTTAAATCAAATAATTAATTAATTAATTAATTACACATAATTAAACAATAATTATGTTTGATACATAGAAAAATATTTTACTTATCACATAAGTCCTTTTTGCCCATTTTTGTATTTGCCTTTGACAGTGATTGTTTGAGCCATTTTGGGGACCATGGACCTATAACATTAAGCTCCAATAAATTAAAACTAAATAATTAAACTCTTTAATTATAATAGTTAATTTATTATTTCTGATATTACTCCACTATAAATTCATAATTGCACTCTTTATGTTATAGATATACTTTTACAGAAATCTTTTTCTTAAGTCGTCCATTGATATAACCATCTTACAATAGTTCAACCCTCTAATTAATTAGTTCATAAATTAGAATGGAAGAATTACCATTTTACCTTTCTAATTTACTTCTTATTCCTTAAGTACCATTAATTCACTAGTGAATAATTAATCTATAATCTAATTATAGATTTGAGCTCAAAATCATTCAGTTCCAGAATTAACCCTTAAGGGAACTAATATACGATCCGTTAGGAAAGATTAGATTCTGTATTGTTGATACATGTTCCCAGCCATCCATGATATTAAATCTCCAAAACAAAAGTCATTAGCCTCATTCTTTGAAGAGACCTTAACGAATGAATCAAAAGATTTAATAAACATGAACAGGAGTTCATGAACACTCAGGATTTAGGTTGATCTATAAATGATCATCAGTTATGATATGAATTACAAGTCTTTATTGTTAAATGGTTTTTGGATAAAGACTTTAATTCATATCGGTCCATGTCATATATAATCATATTATATAAAGCACCTTTACCAAGATGTCTTACCACATCAATAATCCGAATCTAGATTATTTGTATCATTATGATACTCAGTAAACTGTACTTACAACTCCAATTAAAGAATTCTATAACTTTAATTTGTTGTTGTTGACTATTTTTATTCATTCATGTGATCTTAATTCTCTCGTACTAATACAAGATCACATCCTCAATAATGAATATGGAATTTTTTTGATATTTACAAAATTATTCAAACAATAATTTAACAATCTAAATATGAAAATAATAATAAACCATTGTATTTATTTATTCACAGAAAAAACAAATGTCTTTACATGCTTTTAGGACACACTCCTAACAGATTGATAGATTGGGTATGCCTTATAAACTGATTGAGCATAGTTTTAGTACAATGTTACCACCAGGAAACATGAGGTGGTTACATTCAGCACCTATAGCAATAGAGGGCAGGGAGTCCCCGACAGATCTTATAGAATTAAACATACCACACTATGATGCCATACTTGGCATGAAATGGTTATCCAAACATGGAGAAACGATTGACTGTCGGGAAAAGACCATGGAGTTCAGACCAGAAGAAGGAGAACTATTTTCTTTTAAGGGAGAAGTAGCGGGTTTTCGTACACCATAATATCGGCACTGGAAGCACGGAATATTATGCAGCATGGGTGTTCGACATATCTAGCTAGTGTGGTGGATAAATCTAAGGAGACAGAGTTGAAACTAGAGAATGTTCATATCATTTGTGAGTTTTCGGAAGTGTTTCACGAGGAATTACCAGGTTTACCCCTGGACAGAGAAATCGAATTCATGATCAAACTTGCACCTGAAAAAACACAAATATTAAAGCACCCTATCAAATGGCACCTGTAGAGTTGAAGGAACTCAAGACCCAGCTACAGGAGTTGTTTGATAAGGGGTTCATAAGACCTACTCATTCGCCATGGGGGGCACCAATCCTATTTGTGAAAAAGAAGGACGAGAGCATGAGAATGTGCATCGATTACCGATAACTCAATAAGGTCACCATTAAGAACAAATATCCTTTGCCTAGGATAGATGACCACTTTGATCAAATGCAAGGGGCAACAGTATTCTCAAAGACTAATTTGTGATCCGAGTACCATCATTTGAAAGTAAAGGAGGGAGACATTCCAAAGACGACCTTCAGAACTCGCTACGGGCACTATGAGTTCCTAGTTATGTCTGTTGGACTCACTATTTCCCCAACAACATTCATGGACATGATGAATAGGGTATTTAAGGACTATTTGGTTAAGTTTTTAGTAGTGTTTATAAACGATATCCTTATCTACTCGAAGACCAAGGAGGAGCACTTGAGGTTGACCCTAAAGACACTACGAGAATATTAGTTATACGCTAAGTTCTCTAAGTGTGAGTTTTGGTCGGAACAAGTAACTTCTCTAGGGCATATAGTATCCAAGAATGGAATAGTAGTGGATCCGTCAAAGATCGAGGCCATTAGAGACTGGCCTCAGCTGAAGAATTCCTTAGAGGTTCGAAGCTTCTTAGGGTTAGCAAGTTATTATTGAAAGTTTGTCTAGGCATTTTCAAAGATTGTCACACCCTTGACCAACTTGACCCACAAACACCAAAATCCACATGGACCGAGAAATGTGAAAAAAGCTTTCAGACTATGAAGGATAAGTTGATCTCTGCACCTATCCTTTGTGTTCCCATAGAGGGAAGAAAATTTATGGTGTATTGCGACACATCAAAGAACGACTTAAGGTGTGTGTTGATTGAGGATGGGAAGGTGGTAGCTTATGCTTCCAGAAAACTCAAGGACTATGAGAAACGGTATCCCACTCATGATCTTGAGTTAGCAGCAGTGGTGTTCGCACTAAAGATATGGAGACATCGCTTTTATGGGGATAAATGCAAAATTTATACCGACCACAAAAGTCTGAAATAATTCTTCACTCAGAAAGAACTGAATATGAGACAGTTGAGGTGGTTAAAACTAGTGAAAGACTACGATCGTGAAATCCTATACCACCCAGGCAAGGCCAATGTGGTTGCAGATGCATTAAGTAGGCGTGGACATGGGAGTGTCTCAGCTATGAGCACAATAGAGGTGCCTCTGCAGAAGGAGATTATAAACACTATATTGAGTTTGTGACAAGAGGCCTAGCAAAACTCACGTAACAATCCTCCCTACTGAAAAAAAAATTAGAGCAGGATAGGAAGTGGATGAAGCCCTAATGAAGCAAGAGGCTTTGGTATAGGAAAGTGGTAGTGGTGACTTCACTATGTCCAACGGTGGATTGCTGCGATATAAGGATAGGATTTGTGTGCCTAATAATGATGACATTAAGGAAAGTATTATGAAGGAGGCGCATACAACACCCTATTCCTTACATCCAGTGTCGACAAAGAAGTGCCAAGACCTTAAGGCGTTGTATTGGTGGCCTAGAATGAAGGACATTGCTGAATTTGTTGCTAGATGTTTGTCATGCCAGCAAGTCAAGGTAGAACACCAAAGGGCAGCAGGGTTACTTCAACCACTTTACGTTCCAAAATGGAAATGGGAAGATATAGCAATGGAATTTGTGGTAGGACTACCTAGGACCAAAAGACAACATGATTCTGCTTGGGTAATAGTGGATAGGCTCACTAAGTCAGCCCATTTTCTACAAGTTAAGACCACCTACTCGGCGGACCAATATGCAGAATTGTATGTGAGTGAGATAGTGAGACATCATGGGGTTCAAAAGTCGATTATTTATGATCAAGGATCAGTACTCACATCGAACTTTTGGAAGGGATTACAGAAAGCTATGGATACAAGGTTAAAGTTCGATACCGCATTCCTCCCCAGAACGATGGGCAGTCTGAGAGGACTATACAAATTCTAGAGGACATGTTGAGATGCTGTGCTTTGGACCTTTTAGAATCTTGGAGTCGATACCTACCTCTGATGGAGTTCTCCTATAATAATAGTTATCACTCAACTATTGGGATGGTTCCCTATGAGAAGGGGCGTGTAAGAGAGTGGGAAATGAGGGGTTTTCTTTCTTATTTGGTTTGGTCTTAGATTAATTGGATTGGATGACCATTAGATAAAATAGGAAAAGAGTTGTCATCTTTATGCACTCTTTATTTTCCTATTTTAAGAAAAAAATTAAATATAAAATAAGTAAATGAAAATAATTAAAAAGAGGAAACTTACCTATTTCCATTAGGAATAGTATTTTCTAGGATTGATTTAAAAGAAAGGAAAGAAAAGAAAGAGAGCATTTGATCTCTTGTGACTGACGTCCTAGAGAGAGAGGATAGAGAGTGAGCATGAGATAGAGAGAGAAAGAGAGAAAGAAAGAAGAAAAGAAGGAGGAGAAAGAAAAAGAGAATGAAGGATTCAGTCCTAGGGTATGTATATTTTTTTTTTTGAATTTATGGTTTGTAGATCCTCTCTACTTTTTGTTTCTTGAGTTTTGGTGAGTTATTAGTTGTGGTTTGGTAGTGTTCTTCTTTTCTTCATGTGGGTTCGAAACCCTAGGGCTTGAACAAGTGGTGGCTATAATTTTTTGGTTGGTCACTTTTGTGTTCTTGATTTTACAATCAAGAGACGTAATGAGATTTCTCTTCCTTTTGTTGTTATGATTTCTTGGGTTGTATTGGATGATTGATATTTTGGCTTTGAAGCATGAAGGGTTGGCCTAGGCCTGTGGCACTATGATTTCATGTGGTTTTCGTGTTAGACATCATTTTATTATTAGTCATGGGAAAAAAATTATGGTTAATCTATGAAATGGTTTTGTTTTTATTTGTATAAGATGAGATTTGATGCAAGATAAGGGTTACAAGCTTTACTATGGTATCGGTATTGGATTCGGCCTAAGGGAATTTTTAGGTTTATGATGGTTTGTGATTTTGAATATGGATTGATGTTGGCTATGAAACTATGTTGATCTCTTGTTATACGAATTGTTTAATCTTAGGATCTTGAGCATGGTGATATTTAATTTTGATCCACCAAATATGATGATCTTGGTATTTTATGTTTATGACCATGAGGTTTCGGCTTATAGGGTATTGATGCATGATTGTGTTTTTTTTTATTTTTCTTGTCACTTATACTTGTTAGGAGCATGCTAGGTTAATTGGTTAAATGAAGAGTTTGTCTTGAATCTTTCATAAATGATAAATTAGTGATACATGAAGGTTACGGTTGAGTTTCTTGAAAAACATGAATTAAAAAGATGAATTATGCTTGATGATTTTTGTGTATAATTGGTGAGTAAATTGGTAAGATAATGACTTAAATGAACAAGTGATGTCTCTAATCATATTTTGATTTTATGTAAATAAAAGGGTATTTTTATTTCACATTTAAATGGAGTTTTTATCAAATTAACACATGCTGATTTTATGAAGAAAATGTGATTTTAATCTATGTTTGTGATTTTTGAATGAAATATTAGTTGCTGAATTTTTTATTTAAAATTAAAAAATCTCTTTTAAATGAGATAAACAATGTTAGTATATTAAATTAATTTTTGCCCTAAGTTATGTATATGTAAAAATGATATTTTTTATGTAAACATAAATTTCCACAATATTATTTAAGTGCTTTTTATTTAAATGAGAAAATGTTTGGGCTTAATTTCACTTATGATTTTTAAACAAAATAAAGATTGCCGAAAGTTTATGTTATTAAGTTAAACTAAGTATTTTGTCTTAAATAAAATAAAAGAAAAATATATTTTTCCCTCACTTTAAATTATAATTTCTCTCACTTAATCTTGTAATTTTTATTAATTTCGAAAAATGTTATTTTCTAAAAGAAACATGAAATTTTATAAGCATTTCTAAATGACTGTAAGTTTTGTTATTTTCTAAGAAATTTAAAATAATAAATGAGGGTATTATTTTATGAGAAATGTAGAAAGGTTAGATAAATTAATTTTATGAATTAAAATAATGTGTTAAGTAGTTTAATCAAACCTTGGGATTTATGGACATAAAAAATGGTAAAGAGAATATGTTGTTGAATTTTATTTGAAATGATTAAAAATGTAGTTGCCAAAAAAAAATTTAGTTATTAATTTTTTTTTGTTTTATTTTATTTGATTGTTAAGTGTTGTGAATTATTTTATTTAATTGTTTGTTTGTTTAAATTAATTGTTAGAATTGTTTGGTAGAATTTTGTGAATTTAATTGTTAAATGTTATTTATTTATTTATTTTTAAAATCTAATTAATTGATTTTTGGTTGAATGCACTAAGGTGCATGGTAGGTAGTGATGCACCATAGTTATTGAGTGTGTGCATGTGAATGGTTACATGGTGAACATGTGTAGAATTTTCTACACACTTGTAGTTTCCTTTTATTTAGATTTAATTATTTATTTGAAAAAAAAATAAGGAATGGGAAAGGGGTTGGGACGTGTGGAGTATAGTGGGAAAGAGAAAATTATTTTCCTATTTTATTTGGGTGAATATTGGTTAAATAGAAGAGATGTTGTCATCTTTATTCCATACCAATTAAAAATAAAATCAATTAAAGAAGAAATAAGAGAAAATAATTAGGAATAGGAAACTTACCATTTGGTGTATTAGGTTATTTTGGACCACTTTAGAATAAAAAGGGAAGAGAGAAAATAGAGAGCATTATGCTCTTGGGCTGCTGAAACTAGAGAGAAGAAGAGAGAGAGAGAGAGAGAGAAAGGCGTGAGCTAGAGAGAGAAGGAGAAGAAGAAGAAGGGATCAATTTTAGGGTATGGCTCTTGATTTGGTTTTATGATTTGTTTTTCTTTTAATTCAAGTATGTTGATTAGAGTTGTTTTTAATTGTTGGTGTTCTTCTTCTTCTCCATCTTGAATTTTCGAAAAACCCTAGGGTTTGAACAAGGTGGTGGTTCTAGTTTGGGTTCTTGATTTCTATCAAGAGAGGTATTGAATTTCCTCCCTAAATCTTTTGGTTATTGATATTTTATGTTGATATTTTGGAGAGATTATGGCTGAAAGTGGGTTTGTGTTTTGGGTAGGATATTATGTTTGTGTTGATTGATATTGAGGGATGTTTTCAAGGAAATCATGTTTTGAAATAAAGCTAGTGTTTTGTTTATTTTTGGTCTTGATGAATGTGTTGTATTATGGTTATGATGGCTTGAAGGGAAGCATGTTAGGTGGTCATATATTTTGGATTCAAGAGCATGAAATCTCATATAGATCTCACCTAAAGCATGTGTAGATAATACTTGTGAAGTTTTGATTATGTTTCTTTTGATGTTTCTATGATTTTGGTCATGTTATTTGGAAAATAGAAACATGCTATGTTTAATGTAAAGGCATATATGATATTGGTGTTTTATGTTATTAATGCATGTGTTGTCTTTATTATTTTGTTGGGTGGCATGTTAGCTGTTATCTTTTGAATTATTTGAATGATAGAAGCATGTTAAGGTTTGTGATTAATTGTGTTAATTAAACATGCATGATTAATATATGAATTTGGTAAAACATGGTGAAAGTGATAAATATTATGATTTGAAGTACTTGCTGATTTTGTGTATAAAAGGTATCAAAATGATGAGAAAAAGTATTTTTGAATGCTTTAAGTAAATTTTGCAAGTGCTTTGATGTTTTAAGAAGTTAAATGGGAGATTTTAAGATGCCTTGAAATGATATTTTTGTGCAAATAATTACCTACAGTTTTTTTTTTATATTTTGATGAAAATATGAGTTTTTAAAAATAAAAATGGTGATTTTGAGGATATATTTAGTTGCTTTAATTTTAATAAAAAAATGTGAGGTTGTATTTTTAAATAAAAGAAATTTTGTGTGTATGTTGAAATAAATCAATACCCTAACCCATGAAATTATTTAAAGTAATGTTTTTAATATAACCATGAGTGTTCATTTTAATAGATATGATTTTTCATTATTTCAATTAAGAAAAATGTTGAATTTAATTCACTTGTGATTTTTAAATAATTAAAATCATGGCTGAAAGTTTGGTTAAATATTTATAAAAGTAATTATTGGATTTTCACATATGAATTTATTCCACTTAACATTAAGTCTTAAAATAATACAAGTAAAAAAAATATTTTTCCTCACCTAACAATTATATTTTTCTCACATCAAATTTTTAAATTTGATAATTGGATTATAATGTTATTTTCTAAGTAAACATGTTAAATTATAAGTATTTTACATAATTTTTAGTCTTTGTTATTTTATGGAATTTAAAAGTAAATAATGAGATTATTATATTTTAAATAGTTAAATAAATTATTGTATGAAATAAAAATAATGTCCTAAAGGGTTTAATCAACTTAGTGATTTTAAGAAGATAAATAATGGTAATCAAAGCATGTTACAAATTCATTATTTTTAAAACGATAGAAATAAAGCGCGTAGAAATTATTATTTTTAACGCCGCTTTATAATAACGTTCTCACATATGCATGTCGCATGCTAATACACTTTTACGTTCAAAAGTATGCCTTATATGCAACCATATGATTTTTATAGAAAGACCATGTATGTAATATAGGTATAATTTGCATTATTCTTTTGATGACATTATGTGTAATTATGTCTAGTTTGGATGTTGTGAGTAGTTATCACCATGTGTGCATGGCCCATGCACACATGGGTTATATGGGTGGGCAAGATAGAGTTTTATGCGATGCTAAATGATGTTATTTGGTTATGGTATAGGCTCGTTGTGACGTTGTCATTTTTGCTTTGCTTGGACCTGAGGTAAGGAAGTTAGATAGAAATTTTGTTTGTCTATCCTGTGAATGGTAAGATTGGCTTATATGAATAAGAATGTTATGATTGATGATACTTTCGTGATATGAATTATGAAATGTTATATTGTGCTGATATGACTGGATTTTACGTCATTTGAATGTTGTATGTTATGAATGGTTGTAGCGTGATGAACACGACTCAACAATAAAGGGGTTGCTAAGGAAGTGAAGACGTAACCCGAGTTACTAAGGATATGAAGACGTAACTCAAAGGGCGGACGTGCCGAGGTTATTCAAGGACTAGAGATCTTGTTTACCTCAAGAGGTGACGTGGACAAGTTAGCGGGCTATGTTCACAAAGATATGATGTTATGATGATGATGATGACGACTTTGTATATGATGCCAATGTTGTGATAATTATGTTTATGTTTATGATAATGATGCTATAATATATGACGATGTATGAATGTAAATATGTTTTGTTGTGTTTTACTTATGTGTTATTTGTACTTCCTTACTGGACTTTTAGCTCACCCCCTTACTTTCTCTTCCAGGTAGCAAATAGGTTTCTGTATGGCACGCGTGGTGATGTGGGGAGTTCTATCGTCATGGTGTGTATGGCGTGAGAGCATCCTATGGACGAGAAACGATAAGTTTAAACGCCATTTTTCTAAAAATAATGTTATGTTTATTTTGACATTCAGAACTTATTAGTGAGACTTGAACTTTGGTTATTTTTAAGAATATTGCATGAAAACTACTATTTTTCTTTTTAAACTATTGGGCCCAACTTGCATGTTTTAGAAAGTAACTACTGGAATTTTACAATAAGTGACTTTTTCTCCTATAAATTCATGAGTATGCAAATGTTTTACAAAGTATTAGATTATGGCGTTTTACAAAAAATGAGCAAGTAAGAATTGTCGTTTTAAACGTCACTTTTTAACAACTCTCGCACGTTTGCATGCCACATGCAAATGTACTTTTACATTCAAATATATGCCTTTTATTCAAACATATAATTTTTACTTTGCAACCATGAAGGCATAATAGGTAGAATTAGCATTATTATTTTGTGATTTTATGTGAAAATTTGTATGTTTGGAATTATTTGTTAACTGGCACCATATGTGCATGGCCCATGCACACATGGGGTATATGTGTTGGGCAAGAGTATTGACATGTGATTCTAAGAGGCAATGTTTGATTATGATCATAGGCTCATTGTGAAGTTTTTCTCATTTTTCTTTGCTCAGACCTGAGGTAAGATTGGTCTATTATGAGTGTACGCCTTAAATACCCACGAGTTATTAGCAAGCTGGAAAAGGGCATAATTCAATCCGCCACGTGGAAATCGTCTACTCGGAGCTGCTGTTACGAGTCTCCACCTCTTTAGCCCGAGCTAATCAAAGAGTTAGCAAGTACACTCGAAGGCAACAGGTCAGCAGTATGGATATCATGAGCTAGAGCTACATCGAGCTCGAGGTGCGGCATAGATCTGACACCCCCAACCATTTGTGAAGTCAACCACGCAATGTAAACGTGCGCATATCAGACATCACGTGTCTACTCCATTCCTGAATTCTCGGACACGCAGCATAAACGTGCGTGTTCAGGCACCCCACGACTTGTTTGGGCCATGCGGCCCATTATCCCCCTTACCTATTGATTAGACAATACTTCATTGTCAGGTTTTAGGAATTAATCATAAGTGTCAAAGAGATGACAAGATGGGTTAGAAGGTCACGGGATGACCCCCTTTACCAACACCCAGATATCCTCTCCCTATAAATATGGAGACCCTGGGCGTTGCAAGGGGTTGGCGTTTTGATTGTAAAGACACACTCTGTAAGGAATACTCGAGAAATATCAATAATATAGACTGGTGGACTAGAGGGATTTAAACCTTCGAACCACCTAAAAGGAAAGGAGTGATAACCTTCCCACCATACTAATTTCGCCAGTTTGGAATATAAATATTTACATATTACAGTTCACTATTCAGCACTAATCCATCCCGTTTATTTGTATAATTATCTGTTGGAGAAGAACCGCGTCAACAATTTGGTGTTTTCGTTCAGAGGATTTAGATTGGTGCTATTGTAGAAACCTGGCCATGGTGGTTACTCGTTCGAGGCATGGTAATGAAGCAGATCAACATGATGGGCAAGAGGCCCACCATGCCGCCATGTCCAATGAACTAAACCCCGAGGTTCAGCAGGGACCGGGAAAGCAGCCAATGGGCCAGGGCGACATCGGAAGTTTGGCTCCCCGGCCGCCTAATCCGAACTCGAATTTCTACACGGCGATAGAGATGGAAAACGCACTGTTGAGAAGTCAGCTGTCAAAAGCAAACAAGCAAATCAAAGAGGTCTTGGCCCGATTACCCCCTCTTACAACCGACGCTAAAGTCGGAAAGAGACATAGTGGGACTCATAAGTCCTGTCGAGATAACCGATCCAGGCCCATCCGGTCGGTCAGAACCTCGACTCCGAATTCTACTCCCACGTCGCACCACCACCAGGAAATTGTGTTTGAGGAACTTCCTAGGGTTGATCCGCAATTCAGCCGATCGGTCTGGACCTCAACTCCTTGCTCGATTCCACCATCGAGCACACCCAGAAGGACCCAAGGCATCTCGCGGACGAGATCTGGGGACGGCTCGCGACGACAGCCAGCCCCGGCCAGCTGTTCTGTACCACGATCAGACCGCCGAGCGCAGGACGCGGGGAATGGTAAAGCGGACCGGTCGCGAACTAGCTTAGTCTGCCCAGACGAGACTAGGATCGCATCACCAGTTAGGCATCCCCTGTCACCAATAAGATACCCATCTCCTCCCCATCCAGTCCGAGACATTCCGGCTCATGAGAGCAGCAGGAGAAATTCTCCTTCCATCGGTCCTTCGCGTCGCAGCCGAGTGCACGGGGAAATCCCGGATCCTCACCCTCAGCGGCGGGCTCCGAGTTTTTCAAACGGGAGTTACTGGACCAGGAGTCATCGAAGTGGCATGTCCGACGAAGACCTGCGCCACTGTTTGAGTTCGGCTCAAAGCCCTCGGGCCACCCCAAGGGCTGACCTTTGAGATTGCCTAAACTCTCAGAGAGGAGATCCAGCTAGAAATGGTAGTCGTGCTCACCAAGAGGAGGGTCTGTCGGAAGTACGTGACAGTGGGAATGTCCTGCCTAACTTAGCTCAAGCTTGGAGGGACAATAACCCACCTAACGCTTACAATGGAACTGGAGCTGTTGAACAACCCCAGAACAACCAAGGAAGTAAGGACCAAACCCTAGAGCATCTAGCTCAAATGGAGGAGTTAATGAAGAAGCTCTTATCGGAAAAGGAAAAAGATGAGTACGACTCGGGGGACGAACTCGAGCTCTTCGCCCCCAGCATAGCAGCCACGACATATCCACCTGGTTTTCGTATGCCCCACTTGTCAAAATTCGATGGAGACGGAGATCCGCTGGATCATTTGGGTATGTTCAACACCTTGATGATGGCCCACAACATCGGTCCCGAGCTAAGGTGTTTGTTATTTCCTTCCACCTTGATTGGGCCGGCTAGGCAATGGTTTAAGCAGAATAAAAAGCAGTCCATCAGCTCGTGGAAAACCTTTTATGCCGACTTCAAGAGGGCTTTCCGAGCTTCTCAGGCTACCCGCGTCAAAGCCGACACCCTAGCAAACGTAAAGCAGCAGCCTGAGGAACCTTTGAAAGCTTACCTGAGCAGATTCGCAAATGTCGAGGCTCGAACCAGGGACGCAGATGATAGTTCCAAGCTTATGGCCTTGAGGACTGGGATCCTCGTTGGAGGCGGACTCTGGAAAGAGATACAGAGAAAAGGTGTTAGTACCATCAACAAATTCCTAAATAAGGCCCAGGGATGGATAAACCTGGAGGAGGCGCGAGCATCGGTCGCGGGAACCAGCCAAGCCCCTCATCAGCCCGCTGGAGTGGGAATGGATGTTGTGAAAACGACTCAAACCATTACACAGAATAACCAATTGGGTTGAGGCAAGAGAAAAAGGAGCAGCGAAAGCGGCCAGCACAACCCAAAGAAGAACAAGCCCGTGGAAAAATTTAAGCCAGTCTACGCGACTTACACCGAGCTCACAAACACTAGGGAGAACATTTTCCTAGCAAACTCTGCCCACCTTCCCTGGAAGAAGCCGAAACCTTTGAAGCACCAGAAGGCGAAGCGGGACCCCTCCAAGTTTTGTCGATTTCACAATGACATTGGCCACAACACTGACGATTGTAGGCATTTGAAGGATGAGATCGAGACTCTCATCAGAGCCGGACCCTTGGCTCAATATGCGTGGAATAGAGTTCCAGCCGGTCAACCGGCTCCAGAAGCTCCAGTAAGTCAGCCTGGGCCCCAGATAAATCATGACACCCCTCCTCCTATGATAGGAGGAGAGATATCCATGATCTCTTGAGGCCCCCAGATGGTCCGCACAAGCAGGGGCGCCCAGAAAAGATATGTCAATGAGTTGAAGGCTCATAACGAAGTGGAGTTCGTTCCAGAGCAGCATCTGCCTAAACAAAAATGACTGGAGAGGCAACCAATCATATTCACCGAGGAAGATGCTAGTCATGTCATAGCCGCCCAGCTCTCCAACCGGAGAGTTAGGAGGATACTGGTTGATAATGGGAGTTCGGTGAACCTGCTGTTCCGGTCTACGCTGGAAAAGATGGGCTTATTTGTCACCAAGTTGAAAGCCACCTCCATGATATTATATGGATTTTCCGGAGAAGGGTCGGCAGCAATAGGAACAATCGAGCTAGTGATTACCTTGGGAGAGGGACCCCGGACTGTCTCAAAACTCCTCGAGATTGTGGTCATCGATTGTCCCGCTGCATACAATGCTATTCTGGGCCGGCCTACATTGATAGAATTTGAAGCCATAGCCTCCATCCGCCACCTCGCACTAAAATTCCCCTCTTCCTCGGGGATATGCACGGTCCGAGGTGATCAGCTCGCTGCCAGGGAATGCTATAGCATTTCCATGAAGGTAAAATCAAGACCCGGGCAGCAGATGATGACCATCCAGGGCGGGAGTGAGGAATCTCAGGAAATTGTACCTATTCCTGAGATAGAAAAACCTTAGAATGCCAGAGGGGAGAGTATCATCTTAAATAATGATATCGACCCCAGAATAGGCGAGGATAGATCCGAGCTCCAGGCCATCAAAGAGCTCGAGGAGGTGAATATCGACCCACAAGACCCCTCGAAGGTGGTAAAGCTCAGGAAAAACCTATGTAGCGAAAGGAAGGCGGAGCTGATTAGTTTTCTACAAGAAAATCTAGATGTGTTCGCCTGGTCTCATGGAGACATGGTAGGGATCAGCCCGAGCATCATCATGCACACCCTCCACTTGGATAAAAACGCGCCTGCAAAGTCCCAGAAACAAAGGCGCACTAGGAACTACCTGAGCTGAGGCCCTAGAGGAGGAGGTAGCCCGACTCTTAAAGTGCGGCTTTATCCATGAGGAAAAGTTCCCGATCTGGGTCGCCAATCCTGTGTTAGTCCCAAAGCCCAATGGGAAATGGCAGACATGCATCGACTTTTCTGATCTAAACAAAGCCTGCCCCAAAGATTGCTTCCCTTTGCCAAGGATTGACCAATTGGTAGATGCCACGGCGGGGCGCGAGCTCATGTCTTTTATGGATGCATACTCAGGCTATAACCAGATCGCCATGAATCCGGCAGATTAGGAACACACTAGCTTCATGACCCCAACTAACGTTTATTGTCACAAGGTCATGCCTTTCGGGCTGAAAAACGCAGGAGCTACGTACCAGAGGTCGTGAAAGAAGGAACCTTTAAGCTAGCTCGGCTTAATGGAGAAGTAGTCCCACGGACTTGGAACGCGATACACCTGAAGAAATATTATCAGTAATACTTTTGTAAGGCTTAATTAGAAAATCCACCCTTTGTTTATTAAGTAATGAGAGATAGTTTTTTTGCGTTGTCGTATATGTTTGTGGATGTAATGTTAAAAAAAAAGGGGGGGGGGGGGGGGGGGGCATATATCCTGGATACAACTAGGTCCAAAACTTTTAAGTTGATTCAAATATATTAATTAATGTTTTTCTTAAAAAGCACGAGATATCAGTAAAGGATTAACGTGAACTAAGTTTTCAAAGTTAATGTCCTGGATACGACCAGGTCCTAAAACTTAGAAGTTGATTCAAATTGATTAATCGATGTTTTTCTTAAAAAGCACGAGATATCAATAAAGGATTAACGCAAACTAAGTTTTTAAAGTTAATGACCTGGATACGACCAGGTCCTAAAACTTAGAAGTTGATTAAAATTGATTAATCGATGTTTTTCTTAAAAAGAATGAGATATCAATAAAGGATTAATGCGAACTAAGTTTTTAAAGTTAATGTCCTGGATACGACCAGGTCCTAAAACTTGGAAGTTGATTCAAATTGATTAATCGATGTTTTTCTTAAAAAGCACGAGATATCAGTAAAGGATTAACGCGAACTAAGTTTTTAAAGTTAATGTCCTGGATACGACCAGGTCCTAAAACTTAGAAGTTGATTCAAATTGATTAATCGATGTTTTTCTTAAAAAGCACGAGATATCAGTAAAGGATTAACGCGAACTAAGTTTTTAAAGTTAATGTCCTGGATACGACCAGGTCCTAAAACTTAGAAGTTGATTCAAATTGATTAATCGATGTTTTTCTTAAAAAGCACGAGATATCAATAAAGGATTAACGCGAACTAAGTTTTTAAAGTTAATGTCCTGGATACGACCAGGTCCTAGAACTTAGAAGTTAGGTTTAAATTGATTGACCGATATTTTTCTAAAAAAGAAAAGAGCACGAGATATCAATAAAAACACTAACAGAAACTAAGTTCTTACCAATCGCGTTGGAAATGAGTAACAATAAAGGTAAAAAACAGATTAAAGTGAAATCTGGGGAAACAAATTGTCTCCAGGAGAAAAAACCTCGTGGTAGAAGATTACAAATAAAAAATAAAAAAGAGAAAAGGATCAAAAGTCCTAGGCCCCTTCAGGCCGCTCTGACGAAGTCACCCCTTCGGCATCCTGCTCGGCTGTAGCGGAAGTCTCCCCAGTCTCAGAGGGGACCTCCTGTTGAAGTAGAGCCTTAAAATTCTCGAGGAAGGGCTCCCACACCTCCGGTGCCAGGAAGGAAAAATCACCATCCTGGTTGAAGGCCCAGCAGTGATAAAGCATGGCCTCCATGGAGGAGATGGAAGATGCCCTCTCTGCCACAAGGGCGGCCTTAGCCCGGTTTGCCTCCAGATCCGCCTGCGCAGCAACCAAGGCGACCTGCGTGACCTTCTCGCTTTCCCTGGCAGCCGTCAGGGCAGCCTTGGCATCTCGCTCTTGTTGTTGAGCAGATGCGAGAGCGACCTAAGCAGTCTGGAACTCACCCCTGACCTCGTCAAACCTGGCCTTGGACCGAGCTATGCTTCGGTGTAGAGCCAAAGCCGCCTGCAAGGTCAAAAGATGATAAGGCATGTGCTTTAGAAAAAGCAAAGAGAACCATTGATTAAGCAAACTTACCATGAGGGTCATCCCCATTGAAGACTCCATAACGTTCTCGGGGCTCCTCGTCTCAATCTCCCGCAAGTCCCTTGGGGTGGCATTGTAGCAATTATCCACCATATAGGTCGCGGTTTCATAAACCGTCCCTCAAAAGGCCTCAGGATTTTTTCCAGGGCCTAAGAGTTGACCGGGATGCGCACAGTGGGAGTCGGGGCTGGCAAGGTCCCAGTTGGTACCTCCAGTTCGCGGTTAGAGACTGGAGGTCACGGGGGAAGTGGGGAAGTGGGGGCATCTTCTCTGCGGCGGGAGGATCCTAGCCCTTCCCCTTGGCGGGAGACTTGGAGATGATCCCGGGAGGGGGAGTTTTCTTGGTCAGTCGGGGCTTCTTTACCAATGGTCCAGACAACCCGAAGGGAGGATTCCCCCCCTGGAAAATGGATCGCAGGATGTTGTCCCCAGGCTGTGACATCTCCTCGCCTAAAACAAAGACAAGGAAGCATTAGTATCCATGTAAAAATACTTGATCGCAAAAAATCTAAAGAATGTATTGAAAAAGTCCTACCCTCCGAGTTAGAGGAGGAATCTATTGCACGACCTCCGGCCGCGGAGCTTTTACGGGGGAGTCTAAGATTATAACTTCATGAATGAGAGGGGGCTCTGGTTCCGGATCCGCCTCAGGACTGGACTCCTCTACATACTGCCTAAGCCTCGGAGCTACTACACCCTCCAGAAGTGAGGGTCATGACCTAAGGTTGGTCCCATTCTCCTCAAAAGGGGCTGACCTAAAAGCCACGGTATTGTCTACTACTATAGTGCCCCTAGGGCGGCCCATGTCATGGTGCAACACTAGTTGATCAGCGCACTCGAGTAGAGTTGTGTTATGGTTTGGCTCATTTTGATGACGATGTACGAGTTGGCTGGGGTTAAACCTAGCAAGCCGTAGGTCTGTGACAACCCTGTCTAAGTCCTTAAACAAGTATGGGTTACCTTGGCCAGAGGGGCCAGCTGCTGCCCCGGACTGGATCCACTTCGGATCGACCCCTGGGCGATCTCAAGAGCCCGCTTCCGACGCACGAGTAGCACCTCGTCCTGCTCGTCATCATCCTCAGCACCCCTCTCGGGGATGGGCACCATTTCGCGAGATGCTGGGACGGTCCGCGTCCTCCTCAAGGCCAGGGTCTGGCCCAGAGAAATTAACTTACATGCCAGCATCGTCTCATCAGACATGAGCTGGCGGTAGTCTTTTTCGCTTGGAGGGAGCATCGCCAAAGTTTCATATTGACCCCCGAGGGTCACTGATTTATCCGTCCTCGCAAAAATAGATGCACGATGGTATTCAAGTTGATACGCATGGAAAGAAACAAGTCAGCGACAATTTTGCGAGCTGAGGATAGAAAGAACTTACGAGAACGATTGAAGTAGTGGTGTTCGCAGTTGCGAAACCCCGTCGACGTAAAGAACTGGTCCTTGAAGTCGTTGGGGTGGCTGAGCAGCTCGATGACTGCGGCAGAGTTGGGAAAACGGGTCAAGTAATAGAACTCGTCGCCTCACCCCCATTGATCCGGGCTGGCTTTGAGGTAGAAGAAATAGAGAATTTTCGCCGGTGTAGGGACCTCCCATTCCTGCTTCAGGAACAGATACCTCAGCCCCACTAACAGGCGGTAGGAGTTAAGGGGGAGTTGAAAGGGGGCCACCTTCACGAAGTTTAGGAAGTCTGTGAAGTACTGGTCCAGAGGAAGAAAGGCCCCAGCCTTGAGGTGTTCGTCGCTCCAGGCCGCGAACTCCTCGTCGAGCGGTGTTCAGCTCCGCTCGCCCTCGAGGGGAGGTCGGGCAACAAGAGGGCCTGTCCCTATTTCGATGTTGTGGGATAGTAGGATCTTGTTGACCTTCCCCTGAGTTGTAAACTTCAAGACAATCTTCTCGGCCTCAAAGAAGGCGTCAAGTCCCACCTCGACCTCTTTCTCCACGGTGGGACCGAAGTGGGGGATAGGGGATTCCGCTACCACCTCCTTCCCCTTGCTGGCCTGCTAAGATGACGAGTCGGCGTCGCTCTTTTTGGGCATATTCTTCCTGGGTCCCATCTGGTCGCCTAACGAACAAAGATGAAGAAATTTTAGAAAGGCGACCTAAAAATAGGAAAGGGAATCTAGCGTGAGAAATGATTTTCCTTACACGGGCTGAGGTAATCTCAGCCCGCGCTGCGTGAGGCCACGCGGTTCTATGAACACGCGCCTGTGTTCCCAACGGGTCCCCGATTGCTCGGGATCCGTGTGTCAGGAGGGTCAGGATAATGCTTGCCTTGGAGGGAAAGTTTCAAAAAGAAAAACCGACTGGGAAGTGTGACCCCTAAGCTACCCGGTTTTGCACCCCAGAAACCTATCACCTTCCCCTCTCCCAACAGGCATTCCAAAAACTTACCCAAAAAAGTCACCCCAGAATTATCTTGTCCTATGCATCACATTCCTGAGCATATTCTCATATGATCAATACCCCTAGGATAAAAACCTACGCACAAAACACCAGCCAAAAATAAAAAACAACCTACAGTGTGTGACTAAGAAAGAAGTTTACCTAAATAAGAGAAACGGAAACATCTAAACGTACAACAGGCAGAGGACTTACAGAGCTTTTGCTGTGTGAAAATCGCAAAAGGCGTAGGAGTAGTCCTGGTAGAGCCTTTAGAGCTGGATTCATGAAGAAACTTTTGTGTCTTGAACATAGAGACCTCTGGAACGATAACCGGAAGGAAAAAGGCTTCTGAGGCTAAGAATAGAGAAGATGAGGAAAAAATTTCAAATAAAGGGCTGCACATGCGAAAGATGGCCAGCCTTATATATACGTAAAAGGAAAAGGAGCAAGGACCGTTCAATGGCCTTAATGCGAGATACAAGGGTCAAAACTCGAAAGACGAAACGACGACCAAAGATAGGCTAGGCCATTTAATGCGATTCTCGGAAGCCGGACCGTCGCCAACCACGATGCTCCACGTGTCTGGTACCAGCGCAATGGGCAGGACATGAAGAGTCGAAAAAGAAGCCTAAACGCCCCCACTGTGGCCACATATGACGTCACGTGTCACGAACAGGGACTTGTGGGGCAAATGTATGCCCTAAATACCCACGAGTTATTAGCGAGCTGGAAAAGGGCATAAGTCAATCCGCCACATGGAAACCGTCTACCCGGAGCTGCTGTTATGAGTCTCCACCTCTTTAGCCCAAGCTAATCAAAGAGTTAGTTAGTATACTCGAAGGCAACGGGTCAGCTGTATGGATATCACGAGCTGGAGCTTCATCGAGCTCGAGGTACGACATAGATCTGATGCCCCCAACCATTTGTGAAGTCAACCACGCAATTTAAACATGCGCATATCAGACATCACATGTCTACTCCATTCCTGAATTCTCGGACACGCAGCATAAACGTGCGTGTTCAGGCACCCAACGACTGGTTTGGGCCATGCGGCCCATTATCCCCCTTACCTATTGATTAGACAATACTTCATTGTCAGGTTTTAGGAATTAATCATAAGTGTCACAGAGATGACGAGATGGGTAAGAAGGTCACAGGATGACCCCCTTTACCAACACCCAGATATCCTCTCCCTATAAATATGGAGACCCTGGGCGTTGCAAGGGGTTGGCGTTTTGATTGTAAAGAAACACTTTGTAAGGAATACTCGAGAAATATCAATAATATAGACTGGTGGACTAGAGGGAATTTAACCTTCGAACAACCTAAAAGGAAAGGAGTGATAACCTTCCCACCATACTAATTTCGCCAGTTGGGAATATAAATATTTACATATTACGGTTCACTATTCAGCACTAATCCATCCCGTTTATTTGTATAATTATCTGTTGGCGAAGAACCGCGTCAACAATGAGAATAAAGGTATGCTATGTATGATGAAAGACCATGAGATATGAAGTATGGAATTCTATCTTGAAATGCTATAATGAATATGAGTGCAACATGTGTTCTCCTTTGTGTTGTTTTGAAATGGATTTTATGTGTTTGTATGTTGTATGAAAAAGCAAATGGTTGTTAGCGTGTTGAACGCGTCACAAAAAAAGGGTTACTAAGAATATGACGGAACCCGAATTACTAAGGATATGATGTAACTCATAGGGCAGATGCAGCGATGGTATTCAAGGACCAGAGCCTCCTGTTTACCTCACAGAGGATGTCTTTCCAGTTTTATGCTTTTACTGGTTACCTCAAGATGTGGCATGGACATTAGTGGCATCATGTTCACAAAGAATATGATGATGATGTTTGATTATGATGTATGATGATGACATTTAATTGTGATGTATGATGATGTATGGTTATGACGCATGATTACGATATGTTATGAGCTTTACGATATGAATATGTTCTTATTGTGTTTTCCTTGAATGTTGTTGTATTTGTTTGTACTTCCTTACTGGATGTTTAGCTTACCCCCTTACTTTCCCTGTTTCAGGTAATAAATAGTGTTTCTCTTTGGCACGCACTATGATGTGAGTAGTTTTGACGTCTGGGTGTGTATGGCGTGGGGGTATCATATGAACGAATAAACGATCAACTTAAGAGACATATTTTAAAGAATGATGTTATGGAACTTAATGTTTTTTTTAAAACTTATCAGTGGGACTTAAACTTTAATTGTTTTAAATGTTGCATAAGTACACTTATTTTAAAAAAAAAAACTATTGGGCCAAACTTGCATTTTTTCTCAATGCCCCCACTGGATTTCATATGTTAAGTAGTATTCTTCTATTATTTATGAGTATTTAGATGTTTTACAAAGTAGTAGATTAAGGCGTTTTACAAATACAAGATCATATTTTCTTGAATGAATTGGGAATTTTCTTGATATTATTATATAATTAATTCAAACAATAATTATAATATTCAAATATAATAAAATTATACTTTTATTTAAAACCAATAAAAAGTCTTTACATGCTTTCAGGGCACTAATCCTAACAATCTCCCGCTTGCCATCAAAGCAAGTGAGGAATCTCGCTTAATTTCATATTGCGCACGTGACCTATGAATGACTTTGCAGGAAGTGAGTTGGTTAACGGGTCAGCCAGGTTCTGTTCCAACATTATCTTCATAATAGTCACATCACCTCGGTGTAGAATCTCTCTTACTAGTTGGTATTTCCTTTCTTTATGCCTCCCTCTCTTGTGGCTTCTAGGTTCTTTGGAATTAGCTTCTGCTCCACTGTTGTCACAGTACAAGACTAATGGCTTATCCATAAATGGAACAACATCCAGATTAGTGTAGAACATCCTAAACCAACCCCCCCCCCCCTTAGCTGCTTCACAAGTCGCTATGTATTCGGTTTCCATGGTTGAATCAGCTATGCTGGATTATTGTAACGACCCAAATTTACTAATAAGGCTTAAGGGCCTTGATTAGTGTGTCGAGAGGGCATAATTGGAATATATATGTGATTTAATGATTAAAAGCATGTTATATGGCTATTTGAAAATTTGAGATGCATGACTATGTGTATTAGTATGCATGTAGGCCCTGATTAGGTTAGAAAGGGCATAATTATAATTTTGCTCAGTTGAGGGCATAACTGTATATATATGTGATAATTGTTGAGACCACATTATTATGTGGATATATTTGTGATCTGTGATTCGAGACGATCCTAGTGAGCAGGTTAGCGAAAAAGTCACAGTGGGGATTTATACCCGGCCCGGGGTGAGCCTGGGAGTGTAAATGGGAATTTAGAGAATATATTGCGGTTAATTTTGACATTGAGGAATATAATTGGCGATTAATTAAGTATCGGGAAGTAAGCGGTAAATATTAGAGACACTTGAGGAATTAGCGGGAATTGGGTGAAATAACCAAAATACCCCTAGGTGGATTAAAAGAGTTAGAATTAAAGGGGAGGGTATTGTGGTCATTTGGGCTTATAGAGGATAGGCATAACTGAGGCTTGATGCTTAGTGGAGTTTGTAGAAGGAAATAGAAGTCTGAAGGAAAGAAAAGGAAAGAAAAGAAAGAGAAAGAAGGGAAAGAAAAGCAAGGTCAGTTTAGGCTCCTCTCCACTATTTTTCTTGAGGTTTCCTGGAGCAAAGCTCAGAGGAGGGCTAGATCAAGCTGAGCAATTAGGTTTCTGAGTTAAGCTTTAGGAATTGGCATAGCAACTCATTCAGTGGAGGTAAGATTTTGAGGTTTCTTCAGTTTCTGGTTCTTGGTATAGTTGTGGTTTTGAGCTGAGTTTTGATGGGGAATTCTAGGGAATTCAAGCTAAGGGTTTGAGGAGGAGGAAGCCAAGGAAGAGTAGAGGATATCCTAACATCAACTTTCCAATCAAAGGTGTGCGCTAAGGCTCAAGGGGGATCGTGCTCAAGGATCAAAGTGAACAATGCTAGCGAATTTAAAGGTAAGAAAACTGCACCCGGTTATATGTTTGTGATGGGACTAAGTGCTCCCGATATCTGTATAATGTAAATGATGGTATTATGCCATGGGACATGTGATAAATGGCCTAAGGGTGCCGTATAAAATATTTGCGCACAGAGCGCGGCTTGGCCACTGGTAGCCAAGGACAACTTAATATTCACTGAGCTCGGTTTAAGCGGGCCGGAGTCAGTGGAATAAACACAAGGTGCAGCCTAAGGGCGCTAACCCTAGTTATCATCTGTGAATTAATTATTGATATGTTTGGTATGCTGAATACTTGGTTATCATAAATGCTTAAACTGTTGAGAACATGGTTATGTGATATGAGATATTGGATTGTCTGTTGATTGTTTATGCTCTGTTATTGTGTTTTCTTACTAGGCCTTGGCTCACGGGTGCTATGTGGTGCAGGTAAAGGCAAAGGCAAGTTGGACCAGTCCTGAGATGGAGAGCTGCGGGGCTGAATGTACATAGTCAACTGTTCGGTCGCCACTGCTGAGGAGCGGATCAGGACAAGGAATGCCTGTCAGTCTGTTTTGCCTTAGAATGTCTAATTACAGTATTTAAACCTTTAATCATTGTAAATGGTTTTATCTTATTATTTTTGGGATCCCGTGTAAACAGAAAACGTTTATTTATAAGAAATGTGGCTTTTGAGACGAAAACCTTTTAACCTTAGTTCCACAATAGTTTCAATAACACGTTTTCAACGAAACGACTTGATTAGCAAGTCTAGCACTTTTATAAACACACAGTGTAACGGTCTTGGCTATCCAGGGCATTACAATTTTATTCTTCTTCAGACAAAAGCTCCTCCACCAATAGTGAGCACTAACCCAGATGTCAATTTTCGATTGTCTTTGTCTGATTGGAAATCAGGATTAGTGTATCCAGTAGGGTTTAGCTCACCCCATGAATATACCAGCATATAGTCTTTCGTTCTCCTAGTATACTTGAGAATGTGCTTTACTTCAATCCAGTGTTCCAAACTAGGATTTGATTGATAATGACTTACAATCCCAACTGTATAACATATGTCGGGCCCAGTACACAACATAGCGTACATCAGACTCCCAACTGCTGAAGCATAGGGATACTTTCTCATATCCTCTTCCTCCTGAGGTGTCTTGGGATATTGTTCCTTGGAGAGAGCGATTCTATGTCTGGTCGATAATTGATCTTTCTTGGAATTATCCATAGAGAATCTTTCAAGCACCCTATCTATATAATTAGCCAGAGAAAGTGCCAAGAGCTTGTTCTTCCTATCCCTAGGGATTTGTATTCGCAGAACATGGCTTGCCTCGCTCGAATCTTTCATTTGAAACTTTTCAGTTAACCACTTCTTTACGTTTGACAATATCTCTATATTGTTCCCAATGAGAAAAATGTCATCGATGTAAAGAACTAAGAAAACCACCAGCTTTTCTTTGATGTATTTATACACACACGCTTCGTCGACATTTTGTTCGAAGCCATATGTTTTAATTGTTTCATCATAAGCGATATTCCAAGATCTAGATGCTTGCTTTAATCCATTAATGGATTTTAGCAACTTGCACACCTTTTGATCTTCCCCTTTCTTAATGAACCCTACTAGTTGTACCATATAGATACTTTCATCAAGATAACCATTTAGAAATGTTGTCTTGACATCCATTTTCCATATCTCATAATCATTGGCAGCCGCTATGGATAAGTGGATATGAATGGATTTGAGCATGGGCACAGGTGAAAATGTTTCTTCATAATCAACACCTTCTCTCTGAGTGTAACCTTTGGCTACAAGCCTTAATTTTAAAGTCTCTACTTTCCAATCTTCACCCATTTTCTTCTTGTATATCCACTTACACCTTATGGGACTAACATCTTCAGGTGGATCCAAAAGATCCTAGATAGAATTAGAATACATCGATTCTATTTCTTGGTTCATGGCTTCTTGCCATTTCTCCTTTTCTGGAACATCCATTTCCTCTTTAAAGGTTAAATGATCGTCCTTGTATCTATCAAAAACAAAGACATGTGCCGCATGTTCGTAGAAAACATGTTTTCTCACAATCCTCCCACTACGACGTTGCACTGGGGTTTCTTTTCCAGGAATCATGGTTTCCTTAATTTGTCATTTATCATTTAATGATGAAGATGATTATGATGGAATCATATAAGCTGTGAGTTCCTCCAATACTACCTTGCTCCGCGGTTTATAGTTATTCGTATAGTCATGTTCAAGGAAGGTCGCATTTGTGGAAACAAATACCTTTTGATCCTTGGGACTATAGAAATAACCACCTCTTGTTTTTGGAGCATAGCCAACAAAAATGCACACTTCCGACCTTGATTCAAGTTTCCCCGATTTAGGTCTAAGAACATGAGCAGGACAGGCCCAAATGCAGAAATAGTGCAAACTAGGTTTGTTTCCATTCCACAGTTCCAGTGACGTTCTACTACTGGTCACAGATGGGCTACATTCAAAATGTACGTCGTCGTTTGAAGTGCATATCCCCAGAATGAGAGAGGAAGTGAAGAGTATCTTAACATAAACCTAACCATGTCCAACAAGATCATGTTTCTTCTTTTAGAAACACCATTTTGTTGTGGCATTCCTGGTGCTGTGAGTTGGGATAGAATACCATGTTCCAGCAAGAAATCTTTGAATTATGATTCCATATATTCTCCACCTCAATCAGATCAAAATTTCTTTAGAGTCTTACCTAATTGCTTATCAGCCTCAGCTTTGAATTCTTGAAACTTACCAAAGGTTTCAGATTTCCTAAGCATTAAGTAAGTATGACTATATCTAGAGTAATTGATAAGGACATTTTTGTATTAATATTTGTTAAGTTTTTCTATGCTTGGATGGTGTTATGATAGAATTTTTAATAGTTTTAACTTAGTTTCGTGATTCTACAACATATTTTCTACATTGCATTTTATGATGATAAATCTGACATTTTGATGGCAAGTGTAGTTAAAATAAAGTTTTAGGAGTATTCCAAGCTTTCGGGATTGAAATGTTGAAGTGGCGGCAACGTACAAGCTATCTAAGATCAAGAATTGAAGAAATTGAAGGTATGCTGCGGCTCATAACTCAGGCTGCAACACTTTAAATGGAATTGGAGTTTCAGAATTTTTTTTCCAAACAGGCCGCTGCTCAGTTTTTTCAGCCCGTTGCCTAAGTGACCAATTTATGCAAAGATTTTGTTCTAGGACGCAGCTCACATTTTCAGGCCGCGGCTTGCGACGTCGTTTTCATATTTTTTATTACTTTTTAATTAGAATTTAATTGAGACTATAAAGGATTGTTAGGGTTAATTTTAGAGAGGATTTTTATGACAATTTAGGAGAGAAAAAGACTCAGAAAAGGCTGAAGAGAAGATTACAAGACGACATTACTTTTGTTCATCAATCTAGTTTCTTTTCTTCCCTTAATCTCTTTAATCTTAATTATAATTATGTTTGTGATTATGATTACTATTATGGAGTAGGTTCTTTTTAGGTTAAGGGTTAATTCAAAACCCAAGACATGAATTCTTGATTGTTGATAATGAATATTATTCTTTAATTTCTCTCAATATTAAATTGTTTCTATTTTTCTAATTGAATGTTATGAATTGTGTGATTTCTTGTTAGGTGGCCAACTAATTAAGGCTTTACAGTATTCAATTGTCATCTTAGAATTACTACTCACCTAATAGTTTAGGATTCTAAGTGTATGTGATAAATTGCAATTGATAGTTATGTCAAAAGAATTGTTGATTGTGATGAAAAATAGAACATAGGTTAAATGAATTATATGCTTCATTAATTATTGCCTATATTAACTTATTTGCATAGGAATTTATGCTTTATCTAAGTTAAATAGATTGTATGCATCATAGATTTATTGCTTAGATAAAAGAGTTAATTATTGAGCGCTTCACCTTTATTACTTATAATAGGGAGACTGAGATAATTGTCTGCTTCAGCATTATCTGCGGGGTTAATAGTTTAATTGTGAAATTGGAATAATATTTATTATTAGTGATTATGAATGATTGTTAAGGGTGGAGATTAACCTTTAACTGTTTCTTAATATCGTAATATCAATCTTTATTTGCTTTCTAGTTTATGTTATTTAATTTTGAGTTAAAAATTAAAATCCCCTTATAAGTTTTAGTGTTAATTATTGAATAATAAAGTGAACGATAGTCCTCGTGGGTTCGACCTGTGCTTGCTATTATACTGAAATAATTAGAAGTATTGAAAGAAAAATCATTGTTAAATTTGTTGTGGTATACGACAGCCATCAAATTTTTGGCGCCGTTGCCAGGGGCTATTGTTATTCTCTTTATTATTCAAATTTATTTATTTGTGACTAATTAGTTTTTACTGTGGAATTGTCAGGTGTATATGTCTGGTAAAGACGATACCCAAGAAAGGTTATTTGGGCATAAACAATATCTTGAGTCATCGTCAGCTTCTCGTTCTTCAAGGACTATCACCGATAATCCACTCTTTCAACGTCTTGCTCCAAAAGTCAATCCTATTAAAGTGCCATTACCGTTTGACAACGAATCTGATTCTGACGATTCAGTTCGATCCTATAGAACAATGGCTCAACAAAGGACATTGAAAGAGTTGGCAGTGCCAAATCTTGACCAACAACCACTTTGCATCCACTATCCACCGTTGGATGTAAACTTTGAGCTGAAGCCGGGCCTCATCCCTTTATTGCCTTCTTTCCATGGGCTGCCTGGTGAGGATCTGAATAAACATTTGAAGGAGTTTCATATTGTCTGTTCTAGTATGAAACCTGTTGCAGTGACTGAAGATAAAATTAAGCTGCGAGCTTTTCCTTTCTCCCTAAAGGATGCAGCTAAACAGTGGTTGTACTATCTTCCACCTGGTACTGTTGAAACCTGGAATGGTATGAAGACTATGTTCCTGGAATGATATTTTCCAACATCTAAAGTTGGAAGCATCAAGAAAGAGATCTGTGGTATAAGGAAATATACAGGAGAGTCTTTGTATGAATATTGGGAGAGATTTAAGCGGTTGTGTGCTAGTTGCCCTCATCATCAGATAAGTGAACAGCTCCCCATTCAGTACTTTTATGAAGGATTACAATCACTGGATAGGAGTATGATTGATGCAGCCAGTGGAGGTGCACTAGTTGATAAGAATCCTGTTGTAGACAGGAGCTTGATTTCTAATATGGCTGCTAACTCACAACAGTTTGGCATTCTCCAAGATCCAATTCCACCACCCAAATCAGCTAATGAAGTGAGCACCTCTAATGCTAATCAGCTGGGTCAACAATTGGCTCAATTAACTGCAATGGTACAACAACTAGCTTTAGGCCAACAGGTGAGGCCATGTGGAATCTGTCAAGTTGTGGGGCATGCTACTGATACTTGCCCTACTCTATTTGAGGGAGAAACTGAGGGTGTTAACGCTGTAGGAAATTTTCCTTGTCAATTACGTCAGATGTATTATGAACCCTTTTCATAAACTTATAATACTGGTTGGCGTGATCATCCAAATCTTCGTTATGGGAATCAACAACAAGTTGCTCCACAGTCTACATCTACGAGACCACCTGGTTTCACTTTGCAACAACGGTCTCAAAATAATTTTGTACCTAGACCATCACAAGCACCGCAAGCTGCTCCACCACCAAGTGCCAAACCCTCTATTGAGGATTTAATCAATGCACTTGCTACAAATACTCTTCAGTTTCAGCAAACCACCCAAGCTTCAATCAAAAGTTTGGAGAATGAGGTGGGACAATTAGCAGCATCATATAACAGGTTGGAAGCTCATCTGTCTAATAAATTTCCTTCACAACTTGAGATGAATCCCAAGGAGAATGCTAGTGCAATAACTTTGCGAAGTGGGACGCAATATGATCCACCTAGTCCTCCAATGCCCAGTAAATTTTCATCGAAGCCACAAGTTGATTGCACAGTTAATGAAGATGTTCCTTCAAAACCAACCACCCCTACATAACTAAACCCTAAGCCTACTTTTGTCATCCCACCTCCATTCCCAAGCAGACTAAAGAAGACTAAAAAGGAAGAGGTTGACAAGGAAATTCTTGATACATTCCAAAAGGTTGAAGTGAATATTCCTCTTCTTGACGCTATTAAACAAGTGTCGTGCTATGCCAAGTTTTTGAAAGAGTTGTGCACTAATAAGCGTAAGTTGAGGGGTAATGAAAAATTTAGTGTGGGGGAGAATGTTTCTGCAGTTCTTCAAAAGAAGCTTCCACCAAAGTGTAAGGATCCTGGTACTTTTACTATCCCTTGCACTATTGGTAATAAAAGAATTTAGCGTTGTATGTTGGATTTGGGAGCCTCTATCAATGTCATGCCATTCTCCATTTATGCTTCATTGAATCTCGGTCCACTTGAAGAAACAGGGGTCATTATTCAACTTGATGATAGGTCGAATGCTTATCCCGGGGGTGTAATAGAAGATGTTTTAGTTTAAGTGAATGAATTGGTGTTTTCGGCTGATTTTTTTGTTCTTGATATGGAAGATGAATCTATTCCATGCTCCACTCCAATTTTGTTGGGGAGACCATTCATGAAAACTACGAGAACTAAGATTGATGTGCATGACGGTACATTGACCATGGAATTTGATGGGGAGACAATTAGATTTAATATTTTTTAGGCTATGAGGTATCCAAGTGATGTACATGTTGTTTACTCTCTTGATGTGTTGGATATCCTTTCTCAACGAGTTTTAGATTTGCATAGTGAAGATTGTTTGGAGGTTGCGTTGAGAGAGCATCTTGTGTTGACCGATTAAGATTTTTCTCATGAGATCATGGATGTCATAACCACACTCAATAGTGGTTTTGACAAGACTTTAAAGAAGGTTGCATTTCTTAATTTACCGATTTCTAATGAGAAATTGCAGCCATCAATTGTTCAAGCTCCTACTCTTGAATTGAAGCCACTTCCGGAGCATCTCAAATATGTTTACTTGGGGAAGAACGAGACACTTCTAGTTATAATTGCAAGAAATCTTAACCATGTCCAAGAAGAAAAATTAATGAGAGTATTCCAAGAATATAAAACAGCCATTGGTTGGTCTATTGCTGATATTAAGGGGATAAGCCCTTCTATGTGCATGCACCGAATTTTACTTAAAGAAGGGTCTACACCAACACGTGAGGCGCAACGGAGATTAAATCCACCTATGATGGAGGTTGTGAAAAAGGAGATACTGAAGCTCCTTAGTGTGGGTATTATTTACCCAATTTCAGACAGTCAATGGGTGAGTCCAGTTCAGGTAGTGCCAAAGAATTCTGGAATCACAATGGTAAAGAACGATGAAAACGAGTTAGTACCAAAAAGAATGCAAACCGGGTGGCGAGTTTGTATAGACTACCGAAAGTTGAATGCAGCAACCCATAAAGATCACTTTCCATTACCTTTCATTGATCAGATGCTTGAGAGGTTAGCGGGTCATCCTTATTATTGTTTTCTTGACGGTTATTCGGGATATAATCAGATTGTTATAGCTCATGAAGATCAAGAGAAGACAACCTTGACATGCCCTTTTGGTACATTCGCTTTCCGACGTATGCCGTTTGGGTTATGTAATGCTCCTGCCACTTTTCAGTGATGTATGATGAGCATTTTTTTAGAATATATTGAAAACATCATTGAGGTTTTTATGGATGATTTTAGTGTTTATGGTGACTCATTTGATCGCTGCCTTCATAATCTCACTTTGGTACTCCAGTGGTGTATTGAAACTAACCTTGTGCTTAATTGGGAAAAATGCCATTTTATGGTAAACCAAGGTATAGTTTTGGGTCATGTGATTTCAGTCAAGGGAATAGAGGTTGATAAGGCAAAGATTGATTTAATTCGTTCTCTACCATCTCCGACTAGTTTGAAAGAAGTGAGATCATTCCTTGGGCATGCTGGGTTCTATCGGAGATTTATCAAGGATTTCTCTAAAATTTCCACACCACTATGCAACCTTCTTCAAAAAGATGTAAAGTTCGAGTTTAATGAAAAGTGTTTAGTGGCTTTCAACTTATTAAAAGAGTATTTGACTACAGCTCCTATAATTTAGCCACCAAATTGGGAGATACCTTTTGAACTCATGTGTGATGCAAGTGACTATGTCGTGGGTGCTGTTCTTGGGCAGCGAGTTGACAAGCTTTCTCATGTTATGCTTCTCGCACTCTTAATGATGCTCAACTTAATTATTCCACCACTGAGAAAGAGCTCTTGGTGGTCATTTTTGCCTTGGAAAAGTTTCTATCATACTTGATTGCAACTAAAGTGATTGTTTATACCGATCATGCTGCTCTTCGCTATCTATTGGCAAATAAAGAAGCCAAGCCTCGGCTGATTCGGTGGATTCTACTTCTTCAAGAGTTTGATTTGGAGATAAAAGATAAAAAGGGTTCTGAGAATATGGTGGCGGACCACCTGAGTCGTCTTATCCGGGATGAAGATAATTTTCCCATAGAAGAAAAATTTCCGGATGAGCAACTCCTCGCCATGCAAGAAGTTATTCCTTGGTATGCCGACATTGTAAACTACCTTTCTTCAAAGGAGTTACCAAGTGATCTCACACAAGCACAATGGAACAAGATAAAGCATGATGCTTGCCACTACATATGGGATGAACCTTATCTTTGGAAGCATTGTACTGATCAAATCATTCAAAGGTGTGTACCTGAATCTGAATTTCATTCCATCCTTGCTTTTTGTCATGCTTATGCTTGTGGTGGACACTTTGGACCTAAGAGGACAGCTCATAAGATATTCAACAGCGGTTTCTATTGGCCCACAATTTTCAAAGATTCTTATGCTTATTGTAAGGCATGTGATCATTGTCAACGAGTTAGTAACATAACGACCAAGGATCAAATGCCTCAAACTCCTATTTTAATTCTTGAGATTTTTTATGTTTGGGGTATGGATTTCATGGGACTGTTCCCATCCTCTTTCAGCTATGAATATATTCTTTTGGCAATGGAATACGTGTCTAAATGGGTGGAAGCAATTGCTGTTAGGAACGAGTTTTCTAATACACAGCGGAATGGTGGTGGGGTTGGCCCAATGTACAACAAAAATTTTGTAACATATTTAAACTACCTTTAAATATGCGGATCAATTAATATACATACATTAATCATAAGCAAGATAATAATAGAAATCATACCTCTTGAAGCCTATCAAGTGGCCTTGCTATCTATTCGTATTTAGAACGATCTTCCTATCCAAGCCGCTCCCACGTACTCACACCAATATCTTCCAAAGCGTTCTCTACACCTCGAGAAGTGTGTGGGCACTTAGAGAATGGAGGATAGTTTATTTGTGATTCTACTTGATGTACTCATCACATGAGATCAAGAGAATAGGCCTGAGAATTGGTTCTTTATTTTTCAGGGAGAGAAAACTATCGTTCTATTTTTCACAGAGCGAATAGACTGAGTTGTCTTACTTATCTGAATATTTTTCTGATTAGTCCTACTTAAAAGAAAATATTCAAATTTAAAAATAAATTTGTAACCATTTTACAATTTACTTTTTAATTAATTAATTATTCTATTAATGAAAAAATCCAAAATCCAATTTTTTTAATTATCCATTAATTAATTAATTAATTAAAAATGAAAATCCTATCCCTGAAATTTGCCCTACACGCCACACACAGTCCATGAACTGTGTGTGCACGTGTAGGCTCCCTATTTTTAGGGATGTTGATTTTTCAATTTTTAGTTAATTATTTATTCAAACTACTTTGTCAGATAAGATCTAACAACCTGATAACTAATTCAAATTTGAACTCAAATTTAAATTAATTATATTTTTAATTAATTATCAAATATAATTAATTATTTGAATAAATATTAATCTTTTAAATTCAAATACAATTTGAACTTATCAGATTATTATCTCCCACTCAAATAAAGATATTTAATTAATACTACCAATTAATTAAATCCAATACTTTCAAAAATAAATATTTAATTTATTATAATTTCGAAAATTATAATTAATTAATTATTTAATAAAATTTCGAAATTAATTTATTTATTTAATATAATTTTGAAAATTATACAATAATTAAATATTAATTCATTTTGTTAACTACAACTAATTTGTAATTAATTAATTAATCGCTATTATCATATAATTGCATATTTGGCCTGAAGAACAAATTTCTTCTTAAATATGTCTTTAAACTATTTTTCCTTTCATTTCAACTCTTACCTTGAACAGTGTTTATAGAGCCGCTATGGGGGCCTATGGACCTATAATTCCAAGCTCCAATAAATTTGAGATTATTACTTAAACTCTTTAATTAAATAATCTTAATTTATTAATCTCAGGATTATTCCACCATAAATATGAGACTGCACTCTTGTAATTATAGACATTTCTTTTACTGAGTACTTTATAATCATAAAGCGTCCATTGATATAATCATTGCATACAACTTGACCCTCTAATAATGGTTCATAATTAATCGGGAATAAAATTACCGTTTTACCCTTTTAATTATCTCTTGTTTCCTTAAGTACCATTGACTTTACTAGTGAAGGTTAATTCATAACTAAATTATGAATTTCAGCTCAATAACCTTTCAATCCCAAAAGTCAACCCTTAAGAGAACCATCATTCAATCTCTTGCGAGAAGGCATAGATTCCATATCTGTATACTATGTCCCCAGCCATCTACATTAATGAGTTCCCAAAACAAAAGTTTCTAGCCTGATCATTCTGACAGACCCTAACAAGTGAATCAAAGAACTCATATAACATAAACAGGAGTTCATAGTAACTTCAGGATTAAGATCTATTTGTATATGATCATCAGTTGATATATTTAATTAATACTTCGAAACGGTATTTAACTAAGTATTAATAAACATATTTGGTCCAGTTCTATATATTCTCTAATATATAAAGCACATCCACTAAAGTGTCCTACCACACCAGTGATCCGGATCTAGATCACATGTATTCATAATACTAGCGGACAGTACTTGCAATAATTAATCTAAAGATTCCATAACTTTATTTTACTGCGAACTACATATGCTTTCAGGGCACATCTCCAACAATTGCAACTAGAAAAGATAATTCAAAAATAGTAGTGGATTTCATTCACTGCAACATTTTTGTGCGTTTTGGTACACCTAAGGCTATACTTAGTGATCGAGGCACTCATTTTTGTAACACGAGTATAGAAGCATTATTTCGACGCTATAGTGTAACTCACAAGGTGACAGTTGCTTATCATCCACAAACCAACGGGCAAGCGGAGGTTTCTAATCGTGAAATCAAATTGATTCTTGAGAAAACTATAAATCCAAACCAGAAAGATTGGAGTACGAGGCTTGATGATGCCTTGTGGGCGTATCATACGGCATATAAAACACCTATCGGTATGTCACCATATCGATTGGTGTATGGGAAGCCTTGCCATCTACCGGTAGAGCTAGAGCATAAGGCTTGGTGGGCTGTAAATAAGTGTAACATGGACATGGTTGCTGTAGGACAACAACGAATGCTTCAATTGCATGAGCTAGAAGAAATACACAAGGAAGCATATGAGAGCTCGAGAATCTACAAGGAGAAAACCAAAGTTTTTCATGACAAACATATTCTTCGAAAGAGTTTTATGGAAGGTCAAAAAGTTCTCATTGATCACTCTCGCCTTATACTTTTTCCTGGGAAGTTGAAGTCTCGCTAGTTAGGTCCGTTCACTGTCACCAAGGTTTTTCCTCATGGAGCGGTCGAAGTTGTAAGTCCAAGTACCGAAAAGTCATTCAAGGTGAATGGTTAGAGATTAAAGCTATATTACGAATCAATGGAGAAAGAACAAGCTGCTGTGATTTACCTCATTGACCCAGTATATGTTGATGAATGAAGCATTAAGTCGAGCTAGCAACGATAAACTTAGCTACTTTGTAAATTAGTTTATTTTCATTATTATTTTCTTTATTTAAATTGAACATTATGTTTTTATTTTTGTTTTTATTGAGGTAATTTTAGTTTAATTTATGTAATTAGAATCGTGAAAATCGTGAAAAAAAAATGAAAAAGTTTGGAAAAAAAGAGACTCAGGCTGCAGCACATTTTTCCGTGGCCGCGGCCCTTTTACGAGAAAAAAGAAAAAAAAAATGCATCATGAGACTTCGTAGGCCACGACATGTATTTCTTAGGCCGCGACCCTTTTCTGAAAAAATGCTTCAGGAGTTCGCAGGCTGCGACACACACTTTGCAAGCCGCAGCCCTTTTCCAGAAAATAACGTTAGATTTGTGCGTAGGCCGCGGCACACATTTTGCAAGCCACGACCTACGAACGGTATTTCAACACATTTTCAATTTATAAACTCCATTTCATCATTCCTTTAAAAATCACAAAGAAACCCCCATTCCTCTTTCTTCTTTTTCCCATAATTCTCATCACAAAACCCACACCAATTCCTCCATTTTCCCTTGTTTTCTTTATTTTTTTTCCATCACCATCACCCTAATTCATTCTACCCATTTCTTTCTTTCTTCCTCCATTACTCCATAAACACATCTCCACCTTTATTCTCCCATACTAATCCGAAATTCACACATCCCATTTTGTTTTCTACATTTCTTATACATTTCATATATATAAACTAAGGAGGTTTGCATTCACATTCATTACTCTCATCAAGTAAGTTTTTCTTTGATCAATTTTTTCAAATTGTGAAAAGTATTAGTTTTGTCAATTAAATAATTTAAATGTGGTATATTTTGGAAACATTTGTGTGGTTGTTTATTTTGGTAATCAATGTCTCTTGCATTACTTTGATTATTAATTCATGCACAATATGATTTTTGGGAAGTTTTACTTCATGGTCTATAATTTGTTGGAGATGGTATTTTTCTGCACTCTATGTGTTTGATAAAAAGCTTGTGAGGAATGGAGTATATGGTTGGTGTATGAGTGTTCTTGGGGTGAGTTAGAATTTGTTATGTAGGAGTTGAGTTGATGCATTGTGTCACTTTGACCCCGAAATTAGGGGCATTTAAACTTTGGTATGGATCAAAGGCACGGAAATCAACTTATCCTTCATGGTCTGAAAACTCTCTTCACATTTTTCTGTCCATGCGAACTTCTGATGTTTCCAGGTTAAGTTGGTCAATGGGGTGGCGATCTTTGAGAAATCCTCGACAAACTTCCTATAATAACCTGCCAACCCTAAGAAACTCCGTACTTCTGAGGCATTCTTTGGCTAGGGCCAGTCTCTAATGGCCTCGATCTTCGATGGGTCTACTGGAATTGTAACGACCCGAATTTGCTAATCGTGCCTAGGGCCTTGATTAGTGTGCTTGGAGTGCAATAAGTGATTTAGTATGCTTATATGTGGATTTATATGAATATATGATTATGATGCATGTTTCATTGAGTTAAATGCGCATGTGGGCCCCGTCTGGATATTAGGGGCATAAGTGTGATAAATATGATAAATGTTGTATATATGTGATATATCTGTGTAGCACGGACCGAGACAGTCCTGGTGAGCGGTTAGTCAGAAGGTCACAACAGGGTTGAGATTCGGGCTCAGGGCGAGTCGAGGGGTAATTTGGGTACTAGGTGTTATGGGATTATCGGGACATGGAAATAAATATTTGGAGATATATTCGAGGACAGAATGTCTAGGCGGGAATATTGGGGAAATTTACCATTTTGCCCTCGGCGACGTTTTGGTACCCCGAGCCTTGAGGTAACCCTTTAGACTTAAGTCAAGTAAAACAAAATAGAGGAATACTTTAAAAACTTTAGAAACCGACTCATACTTCCTCCCAACTGAAGATAGTTCTTACTTCTCTCTCTTTCACTCTCTAAGGAAAACTCAAGGGAAACCTAAGGGAAATCAACTTAAAGCTAAAGGTTTTCAGTTGGGGAAATCTAAGGGAACTTGAAGCTTGAAGATTGAGGCATAGGGGGAACTGGTTCAGAAGCTTAATTCAGTAAGAGGTAAGTTCTAATTATTAAGATTTGGTCTTGAATTTCTGCTGGTTTTGAGGATTGCATGTTGGTCAAGCTTGGTCTACTTTTGGGTGCCTTAGCTGAGTTTTGGAGTAGGATTCAATGGGGTTTTAGGGTTGTTATTGAGATGGAATGATGGTGCTAATTATCTAGGATTGTTAGTTTGGTTTTGGTGAGGATTGGCTTGAAGAAAAGGTAGAGAACTGATGAGGAATTCTTGGTTCGGAGGTGAGAGCCGCGGCCCTAGGAGGGGTGCACCGCGGCCCATGTGTGCACGCGGCCATGGGTGGCCGAGAGGTTCATGCGCGTCGCAGCGCTTGGTGGGCGTGCCGCAGCCGTGTGGGGGTCAGTGAGGTGCTAGCCTCTGTTTCGAGGCTAGCCGCGACTCTTGTGGGTGGGGTCGTGGCCCTTAGTGCCAATCTAAGATTTTAAAGGGTATTTAGGCTTGGGAACTTAATGGGTAAGGCTCGGGATGGATTTTATCACCCAGATTGATAGAATTCAAGGTCCCAGAGGTTGGGGTTATGGCTCAAAGTTATTTATTGGATTAGAATTTGATGGATGGACATTGTTAATGTGTTGTGACTACGGTTTCTGTGGGGCTCACGTTAGAGGACTGTGCTCGGGGCGTCGGAGCTCAGAAAGCTCGGAACTCGGGTAAGAAAACCCTTGTTCCCATAGATCTTGTGTGCAGGGATGAGCCCAATGTGTTTGAATGGAATCGATATGCAGGGCCGAGCCTAATATGTTAGAACTGCAGGGCGTAGCCCTTTAACTGAATATGCTAGAATTCTATACTTGCTTGTTATGCTATGTGTATTATGATGTGAATGGTCGGCTAGAGCTGGGAACGGTGTAGAACGAGAGCAACGAAGGGCTGGGAACGGCATTGGGCACGTTGAGTGCAAGGCCGAGAACGGCAAGGGGCTGAGAGTAGCGTTGAGCACGTAGAGTGCGAGTTGCCAGGGTGAGTCCCTAGAAGGGTACCTGGGATATCCTCATGGTGTGGTCCACGAACCCAGGGCTTGGTAAACGCCTGGGACGGCTAGGCCGTACGTGTTTAGCCATTGGTGGCCTGTTTATATGCTTGATATATGTGTTGCATATGTTGTTTGTCTGTAAGGAAGTAGGGCGTTACAACTTAGTATTAGAGCAAGCCAAGGTTATTGGTTCTGGAGATTGACCGAACATGTACACACGCAGTCAGTGACAGGCTTAACTCAAGGTTGGTTGGTAAGATTGGCTGATATGTCCGAATATGTGTTTGAATGCCATGTTTGCCTGCTTATTTTGTATAGAGCATGATGAATGAATTAACATATGCATGATGCTAGGGCAAGACCCGTTGTGTGTTATATGCTTTATGAGTTATTATGTGTGGATTACTGATGTGTCTGGGAGGTGGTTTTGGATGTTGTTATCATGCCTAATGAGCGGCGTCGTTGGTTGCAGGCATATTTGTTGAGATGCCTCGACAATCAGCTAGACTCCGCGGCAGTAGGACCGAGGATGACAATCATGGTCAGGACCCTCCACCTGCCCCACAGAACTGGCAGCGGATATTGGCCGAGATGGAGGCTAGACTGCAGAGAACAGAGGAAGAACTCCGTCAGATGAGGCAGCAGGCCCCGCCTCAGGTTACTGGGCTGCCAGTGCAGCAGGTTGCAGCGCCGGTGCCAGTTCAGTCTGCTTTGGAGAATAAGTGGGAACCTTTGTATGAGAGGTTCAGGAAGCAACAACCTCCTACCTTTAAGGGTGGTTTGGACCCACTGCTGGCGGAGCAATGGATGAACATGATTTCCTTGATCTTAGACTTTATGAGGGTTGAAGGAAGTGAAAGGGTTGCTTGTGCGAGCTATATGCTTAGGGAGGATGCCCGCATCTGGTGGGATGTGGTGAGTCAGTGGAGGAATGTTGTAGTCATGACATGGGAGGAATTTAAGAGTATCTTTAATGAGAAATACTACAACATAGCAGTTCGAGCTGCGAAGGTTGATGAGTTTATCAACTTGACTCAGAACAGGTTATCATTTACTGAGTACGCCTTGAGATTCGAAAGACTGGCGAAGTTTGTGCCAAACTTAGTGCCGACGGATGCGACCAGGAGAGATAGATTTATACGGGGGTTGAATGTGATGATCGCCCGAGATGTGAATATTACATTGATTCCAGAGACTACTACCTATGCCCAAGCGATGGATAAGGCCCTTACTGCAGAGATGGCTGAGGATCAGATATGGAAAGACAGCGCTATTAGGCGCGATGCCAGGAGGACGGTGCCTCCTTTAGTTGGGACTAGTCGGGGCAGTGGCCCCAGTGAGCAGAAAAGAAGAGTTCTAGATTCATTTACTCCTCCTAATTCTGATAGGAGAGTGCGGGGAGCTTCTGTTGGCCGTCAAGGTAGCAGTGATAATTGGAGGAGTTTTCCTATGTTCCACGGTGCAGGTATCGACACCAGGGTGAGTGCAGGATCAGGGCCTGCTTTGCTTGTGGAAGTGCCAGCCATCTGAAGAGGAATTTTCCTCAAGTTAAGAAGGAGGACCAGAAGCAGAGTGACAGTCTTGCTCCTACCAGGGTATTCACTTTGACACAGACTGAGGTGGAGGCTAGACCCTCAGTTGTGACAGGTCAGATCTCTAGTGCTGGTTCTTTGTATACTGCATTGTTTGATTCAGGGGCTACCCATTCATTTGTATCTACTAAGGTGATAGATCAGCTTTGTAGACCTAGTGGTGTGTATGCTAGGGGATTTCAGACCTTGTTGCCAACAGGAGAATTGGTAGTTTCTAGGAAGTGGATTAGAGCATTTCCTATGGAGGTAGATGGTATGGAATTTTTTGTTGATCTGATTGAGTTGGTGATGGATGATTTTGACATAATTTTGGGAATGGATTGGCTATCCAAATATGGGGCAACGATTGACTACAGGCGCAGAATGGTGACTTTTGAACCAGAAGGGGAGGTACCCTTTGTGTTTGTGGGGTCAGTTAATGGACCGCGTGTACCAATGATTTCAGCCCCAAGGGCTAGAGACTTGATGCAGGAAGGTTGCATAGGATTCCTGGCAAGCATTGTGGATACTTCTAGGGTGGTGCCGGTTGGACCGGGTGAGACAAGGGTGGTGTGTGAGTTTCCGGATTTGTTTCCAGCGGATTTTCCAGGGTTGCCGCCGCAGAGGGAGATTGACTTTGTTATAGAGTTACTACAAGGAGCGGAGCTAGTATCTAGGATACCTTATAGAATGGCTCCGGCGGAGCTAAAGGAATTGAAGATTTTGCTGCAAGAGTTACTTGACTTAGGGTTCATTAGACCGAGTTTCTCGCCATGGGGTGCACCAGTGTTGTTCGTTAAGAAGAAGGATGGGTCCCTTAGGATGTGTATTGATTATAGGGAGCTGAACAAGTTAACCATTAAGAACAAGTATCCACTGCCTAGGATCGACGATTTATTCGATCAGCTACAGGGAAGAACAGTGTTTTCCAAGATAGATCTCCGATCAGGTTACCATCAGTTAAGGATTAAAGAGGAGGACATACCAAAGACAGTTTTTCGAACGAGGTATGGACACTATGAATTCCTGGTTATCTCCTTTGGATTAACTAATGCCCCAACAGCTTTTATGGACATGATGAATAGGGTTTTCAAGGATTATCTGGATAAGTTTGTGATCGTATTCATCGACGACATCCTAGTGTACTCCCAGTCAGAGGTAGAGCATGAGCAGCATCTGCAGTTAGTATTACAGTGATAGAGGGAGCATAAGTTATATGCTAAGTTCAGTAAGTGTGAGTTTTGGTTGCCACAAATTACATATCTGGGCCATATCGTCAGTAAGGAAGGGATTCTGGTTGACCCAAGTAAGATTGAGGCGGTCAAAGATTGGCCTAGACCGAGCAACGTTCCTGAAGTGAGAAGCTTCTTGGGTCTAGCAGGGTATTATCGGCGATTTGTTGAAGGGTTCTCCAGAATAGCTACGCCATTGACAGAGTTGACAAAGAAGAAGACCAGGTATTTTTGGACGGATAGATGTGAGAATAGTTTTAAGGAACTAAAGCGGTGATTGATTACTGCGCCAGTACTTAGCTTGCCGACAGAGAATGAAAATTTTGTGGTCTACTGTGATGCATCCAGGTAGGGTTTGGGGTGCGTGTTGATGCAAGCTGGCAAGGTGATAGCCTATGCATCGAGACAGTTGAAGGAATATGAACAAAGATATCCTACGCATGACCTGGAGTTGGCAGCAGTGGTGTTTGCACTTAAGATTTGGAGGCATTATCTTTATGGTGAGAAGTGCGAGATATACACCGACCATAAGAGCCTAAAGTATTTCTTTACCCAAAAGGACTTGAATATGCGCCAGAGGCGGTGGCTGGAGTTGGTTAAGGATTATGATTGTGATATCCTTTACCATCTTGGGAAGGCTAATGTAGTGGTTGATGCATTGAGTCGGAAGGGCCCAGGATGGTTGTTTAGCTCGAGGCAGATATCTGATAAGTTAGCTGAGGAGATGACCAGAGCCGGTATAGAGTTGGTGGTTGGTCAGTTGGCCAGCATCACTCTTCAGTCTACGCTCCTTTAGAGGATCAAGGATGCGCAAGGGAAGGATTCTCAATTGAGAGGACATAGGGAGAATGCCTTAGTCGGAGCGACAAAGGACTTCTCCATTTCAGAGATGGGATTACTGAAGTATAAGGGTCGGATCTGTGTTCCGATGGATTCTGATATTCGGCGAGAGATCTTGGATGAATCGCATACCACTCCCTATTCTTTGCACCTGGGTATGACGAAGATGTACCAGTACTTGAGAACTCTGTATTGGTGGTCGGGCATGAAGAGGGATGTGGTGGATTATGTGGCTAAGTGCTTAACTTGTCAACAGGTTAAAGCTAAGCACCAGAGGCCAGCGGGGTTATTGCAGCCTTTGGGGATTCCAAAATCGAAATGGGAAGATATTACTATGGATTTGGTAGTTGGTTTACCAAGAACTGTGGGACAGCATGACTCAGTGTGGGTGATTGTGGATAGGTATACCAAGTCCGCCCACTTTTTGCCTGTTAGAACAACTTATACTGTGGAGCAGTACGCTGAGTTGTATGTGAAGGAGATTGTTCGACTTCATGGGGCTCCGAGGTCAATAGTGTCGGACAGAGACCCCACCTTCACCTCCAAGTTTTGGGAGAGTCTGCAGAAGGCTATGGGCACGCAGTTACGGTTTAGTACCACTTATCATCCTCAGATGGATGGGCAGTCTGAGAGGACGATTCAGGTGTTGGAGGATTTGCTGCGAGCCTGTGTTCTTGACTTTGGGGGATCGTGGAGTAAGTATCTCCCTTTGATCGAGTTCTCGTACAACAACAGTTATCAAGCAACCATTGGGGTGGCTCCGTACGAGATGCTTTATGGAAGAAAGTGTAGATCACCTATTCATTGGGATGAGGCAGGTGAGAGGAGGTACTTGGGTCCAGAGATGGTTCAGAGGACCAATGAAGCAATTGAGAAGATTAGAGCGCGTATGCTCGCTTCCCAGAGTCGACAGAAAAGTTATTCAAAGCTAAAACGCACGAGCGTGGAGTTTCAGGTTGGTGATCATGTGTTCCTTAGGGTTTCACCCATGAGGGGTGTGAAACGGTTTGGTGTTCAGGGTAAGTTGAGCTCCAGGTAAATTGGCCCCTTCGAGATTCTGGAATGGGTTGGAGAGGTAGCTTACAGATTAGCGATGCCTCCAGCTTTATCAGGGGTTCATGATGTATTCCATGTATCCATGCTCTAGAAGTATATGTCAGATTCAAAGCATGTTTTAAGTTTTGAGAATTTGGAGCTTGATCAGGTTTTATCCTATGAGGAGAAGCTGGTTCAAATTCTTGACGGAAAAGATAAAGTCTTGAGGAACAAGACCATCGCCTTGGTGAAAGTGCTGTGGGGAAACAGCAAGGTTAAGGAGGCGACGTGGGAACTTGAGTCAGAGATGAGGGAGCGGTACCCCGAGTTGTTCAGGTAATTTTGAGGACAAAATTTCTGTAACGAGGGGATAGTTGTAACGACCCGAATTTGCTAATCAGGCCTAGGGCCTTGATTAGTGTGATTGGAGGGCAATAAGTGATTTAGTATGCTTATATGTGGATTTATGTGAATATATGATTATGATGCATGTTTAATTGAGTAAAATGTGCATGTGGGCCCTGTCTGGATATTAGGGGCATAAGTGTGATAAATATGATAAATGTTGTATATATGTGATATATCTGTGTAGCACGGACCGAGACAATCCTGGTGAGCGGTTAGTCAGAAGGTCACAACAGGGTTGAGATTCGGGCTCGGTGCGAGTCGAGGGGTAATTTGGGTACTAGGTGTGTTATGGGATTATCAGGACATGGAAATAAATATTTGGAGATATATTCGAGGACAGAATGTCTAGGCGGGAATATTGGGGAAATTTACCATTTTGCCCTCGGCGACGTTTTGGTACCCCGAGCCTTGAGGTAACCCTTTAGACTTAAGTCAAGTAAAACAAAATAGAGGAATACTTTAGAAACTTTAGAAACCGACTCATACTTCCTCCCAACTGAAGATAGTTCTTACTTCTCTCTCTTTCACTCTCTAAGGAAAACTCAAGGGAAACCTACGGGAAATCAACTTAAAGCTAAAGGTTTTCAACTGGGGAAATCTAAGGGAACTTGAAGCTTGAGGCATAGGGGGAACTGGTTCAGAAGCTTAATTCAGTAAGAGGTAAGTTCTAATTATTAAGATTTTGTCTTGAATTTCTGCTGGTTTTGAGGATTGCATGTTGGTCAAGCTTGGTCTACTTTTGGGTGCCTTAGCTGAGTTTTGGAGTAGGATTCAATGGGGTTTTAGTGCTGTTATTGAGATGGAATGATGGCACTAATTATCTAGGATTGTTAGTTTGGTTTTGGTGAGGATTGGCTTGAAGAAAAGGTAGAGAACTGATGAGGAATTCTTGGTTCGGAGGTGAGAGCCGCGGCCCTAGGAGGGGTGCACCGCGGCCATGGGTGGCCGAGAGGTTCATGCGTGCCGCGGCGCTTGGTGGGCACGCCGCGGCCGTGTGGGGGTCAGTGAGGTGCTAGCCTCTGTTTCAAGGCTAGCCGCGACTCTTGTGGGTGGGGCCGCGGTCCTTAGTGCAAATTTGAGTTTTTAAAGGGTATTTAGGCTTGGAACTTAATGGGTAAGGCTCGGGAGAGATTTTATCACCCGGATTGATAGAATTCAAGGTCTCGGAGGTTGGGGTTATGGCTCGAAGTTATTTATTGGATTAGAATTTGATGGATGGACATTGTTAATGTGTTGTGACTAGGGTTTCGGTGGGGCTCATATTAGAGGACTGTGCTCAGAAAGCTCGGAACTCAGGTAAGAAAACCCTTGTTCCCATAGAGCTTGTGTGCAGGGCTGAGCCCATTGTGTTTGAATGGAATTGATATGCAGGGTCGAGACCAATACGTTAGAACTGCGGGGAGTAGCCCTTTAACTGAATATGCTAGAATTCTATACTTGCTTGTTATGCTATGTGTATTATGATGTGAATGGTCGGCTAGAGCCGGGAACGGTGTAGACCGAGAGCGGTGAAGGGTAGGGAATGGCATTGGGCACGTTGAGTGCAAGGCCGAGAACGGCAAGGGGCCGAGAGCAGCGTTGAGCACGTAGAGTGCGAGTTGCCAGGGCAAGTCCCTAGAAGGGTACCTGGGATATCCTCACTGCATGGTACGCGAACCCAGGGCTTGGTAAACGCCTGGGACGGCTAGGCCGTACGTGTTTAGCCATTCGTGGCCTATTTATATGCTTGATATATGTGTTGCATATGTTGTCTGTTTGTGGGTTTTCTTGCTGGGCTTTGGCTCACAGATGCTCTGTGGTGCAGTTAAGGGTAAAGAGAAGATCAACCAACCATGAGTACAGCAGGCGTGAGGCGGCAATACATGTTTGGCCAGCCTGTCTGCCACAGGTAGAGGATTTTGGGAGATGTTTGTAAATGAATCTAGATTTTGTCGTTTAGCCGACTTAGTACAGTTTTTATGTTGTAAATATTTCTAAACTGTATTTTGGGATCCCAAGTGTAAAACTTTTATGATTTACTATGAAAGACTACTACTTCTAATGTTTTATCTTTGTTTACGGCCTAATTACACTGTTTGACTTAAAACCTCGATTAGTGAGTTAAAAGCACGTTTTAAACTCACTTAGTAACGGCTCTAAGAAAGTAGGGCGTTACAGGAATCCCATCCTAAGAGACTATGTGCCCTAAGAAGGTTACATGGTCCAGGAAAAACTTGCATTTAGAGAACTTGGCGTATAACCGATGTTCCCATAATCTGTTTGGAGTCAATCTCAAATGCTCGTTGTGCTCCTCCTTGGTCTTTCAGTAGATGAGGATATCATCAATGACCACTACTACAAACTTGTCCAAAAAAATCCTTAAATACCCTATTCATCATATCCATAAAGGTTGCTGGGGCATTGGTGAGTCCAAAGGACATCATTAAGAATTCATAGTGCCCATAGCGAGTTCTTAAGGCCATTTTTGGAATGTCTCCCTCTTTCACTTTCAACTGATGATACCCAAATCGCAGATTAATCTTCGAGAACACTGAAGCCCCTTGTAGCTGATCAAAATGGTCGTCTATCCTAGGCAAAGGATACGTATTCTTAATGGTGACCTTATTGAGCTCTCGGAAATCAATGCACATTCTCATACTCCCGTCCTTCTTCTTCACAAATAGGACTGGTGCTCCCCACGGTGAATGGCTAGGTCTTATGAATCCGTTGTCCAACAACTCCCGTAGTTGGTTCTTAAGTTCCTTTAACTCTACCGGCGCCATTCGATAAGGTGCTTTAGAGATCGGTGCGGTTTCAGGTGCAAGCTCGACTACAAACTCGACTTCTCTGTCCAAGGGTAGTCCTGGTAATTCCTCGGGAAACACCTCCGGGAATTCACAAACAATATGCACATTTCTGGCTTTAGTTCTGACTCCTTGGACTTATCAACTACACTGGCAAGGAACGCCGAACATCCATGTTGCATCATATTCCGTGCTTCCAGTGCAGATATTATGGGTGTTCGAAAGCCTGCTACTTCGCCCCTAATGGAGAAAACCTCTCCTTCTTTTGGCCTGAACTCTACTGTCTTCTCTCGACAGTCTATCGTAGCCCCATGTTTGGATAACCAATCCATACCGAGTATAACATCATAATCTGGTATACTCAGTTCTATGAGATCTGTTGGGCACTCTCTACCCTCTACCGTTACAGGTGTTGACGGTAACCACTTGTTTGACAACATCATATCTCCCGATGGCAACAATGTACTAAAGTTATGTTCAAACATCTTATAAGGCATATTCAGTCTATCAATCACATTCATGAAAACATAAGAATGAGTCGCTCCAGAATCAATTAAGACTCTACACATTGGAGCAGATATAGGGAGCTGACCTGTAACCACAGTGTTGCTATTGGCCGCTTCGTTCTGGGTTAAGGCGAAATCTCTTGCTGGCACTTGATTGCTATTATTATTATATCCCGCCTTCCATTGTGGGCAATTCTACCGCAAGTGTCTTGCCTGGCCGCACTTGAAGCATTTGTTGGAACCGGCCTAGCATTCTCCTAGGTGTTTCTTCGTGCATTTAGGGCAGGTAGGATACTCGACTCGGATGCCTTGTTGGTTCCCACGGTTCCGGTCATTGGAGCGGTTGCAATGGTTCTGAGAGTTGTGATTGTTGCTGTTCGTGACTGGAGGTCTAGGTCTTTTATCAACCCCACTATTCTGCCCTTTGTTAGCCTTTCTCTTGTTGCTCTCATGGAAGCTCTTGTTGCGGTGGTTCTCTCTTCTAGAGGCATTATCCTTAGCAACCCATTTGATGTGTCGCGTTCATCACGCTAACATCCATTCATAAACATATCATATTCATACAAGCCACATATCATCACATTATGGCATTCATAATTCATAACAATTCATTCATACAACAGTCTTACCATTCATAGCATAAAATCATAGAAACTATCTAACTTCCTTACCTCAGGTCCGAGCTAAGAAATTTCACACCCTCTCAACGAGCCTATACCATAACCAAAACAACATTTCTTGGGTTCATAAAATAAATATTTTGCCCTTTCATACAACTCGTGTGTGCATGGGTCATGCACACATAATAAGAGTTACACATAACATGCAATTATTCTTAACTACACATAAAGCCATAAAAGAATAATGTTCATTTTACCTATTTTACATGCATGATCTTTCTATAAAAAAACCACATGGTTGAATAATAGACATAATTTTGGACGTAAAAGTGGATTTGCATGTAACATGCATACGTGGGAACATTGCGTAATTGTGACGTTTTGAAAACCATAATTCTACATGTCTTACTTCTATAGTTTTAAAAAAAATTAATAGACTTATAACATGCTTTATTTTTCTTAAAATTTCTAGGTTGATTAAATTTCTCAAAACATTATTTTATTTTATAAAATAATTTTATTTAGCTTTAAAAAATAAAATATGTGACAATTTCATTTATTATTCTCAAATTACAAAGAATTAACAAAAAGCTTGAAATTTAATTAAAATACCTATGATTAATATGTTTCTTTAGATAAATAAATTTTAATATTGGTTAATTGTGTTACATAAATTATGTGAGAAAAATATATTTTAAGTGTGGGAAAATATATTTTATTTAAATTATTTAAGACGTAGTTTTATGTAACATAAATCCATATGTGACAATTAAATAATTATTTTTAAACTTTTTAAACCAAACTTTCAGCCACTATTTAATTTCTTTAAAAAAAATCAGAAATAGATTAAATTTAAATATCTTTCTCAATCAAAATAAAGAAAAATCATAACTTATCAAAATATGCATTCATACCATATTAAAATACCATTTTTAATATTACCATAATTTAGGGTATTCATTTTTATTTCAAATACTCATCAAATTCATTTTATTGAAACACTTCACATTTTTTTTACAAAAATTCCAGCAACCATTTTTATCTTTAAAAATCACCTTATTCAATTTAAAACCTCGTATTTTTCTAAAAATACAATAAAAATTCTGTAGTTATTTATTTGAGTAAAATATCATTTTTTTTGTGACTAAAAATACCCTTTTAAATTTCATAAAATCAACATAACATCAAGGACATTACTTATGCATGCAAATCATTTTTTTTATCAAACTTTTACCCAATTATTTACAAAATCAGCAAGCTTAATTTATCATGAAATTCATCCTTTATCTCAAAAATTTCACATAAAATCATACATGTCCAAAATCTCATCATGCTCTTATTATTAAATAATTCTAAGAGTATTACTAACACATATTCACATGCAATCTTATAAAAAACCATTTTTCTATTCCATTGAATCTTCACATGAAATCCAACAAAACACTAACAATCACAATAACATACATTAATTCATAAACACCATATTTCATACATGCCTTTATAATAATCCTAACATGTTTCTATCATATTTTTCCTTTTATGCATATCATGATTCATTGGTACATAAAATCATATACATATTATCATATTTTTTACAATCATCATTATTTCATAACATACAAGAAAACAAACATGATTGAACTTTTTACCCATAGGCTTAAACATTTAAGATCCACCATAAAACATCACAAAAATTCTCATCTACCTTCACATAAAACCTAGTATGCATCTATCATCATTTTTGCAATTTTACATAAATCAATGATCTAAAATAATCATAGCAACATAAACATAAAATATAATCCTCATATAAATCCCATCAAATCCATTTTCCTCAATCATTCCCATGAGCCCTTTTAACAAAACATATTTCTTAAAAATACAAATCATAATCACCTCATCACCAACCTACAATAATCAAACCATTAACACCACCATAAACTACCTCAAAGATAAACCCATCAAAAGTAATATATACGCTAAGAAAAACCATTACCTCTCTTGATTGTTGAATCAAGAACACTCTAGCAAAAAAACCTTGTCACCTGTATGCCCTGATTTTCCCACGGGCTGATTAGCGAGCTGAGCTGCGGCCTAATCATGATTATCTCGTGCACATCCCCAAGACCGGAGCTTCCGTCATAAGGTCATACCTCCTTAGATCGAGATAACCCAAAGGTTCACCAAGATTGCCTAAGACTTGAGTCCGGACTTTGAAGGCCGTACTACGAGCTGAATATGGAGGCTACGACCCCTTTGTAAAGTCAACACACGCAAGGTAAACGTGCATATATCAGACATCACGTGTCTGATATGCCCCTGACTTCTCGGACACGAAGCAGGTACGTGCGTATTCAGACACCCACGACTGGGTTGGGCTGTGCGGCCCATTATCTCCTTAGCTATTGATTTGACCACACTCATGTGTCAGGTTTAGGAATTAATCATGAATGTCAAAGAGTTGATACGATAGGTAAGAAGGTCACGGGATAACCTTCTTACCAACTCCCAGGTGCCTTCTCCTATAAATATGGAGACCCTGGGAATAAATAAGGGTTGGATTCTCTCTTGTAAGAAATATCCTGTAATCATATACCCAGAATAGAGCAATAATAGTGACTAGTGGAGTAGAAGGATTTTAACCTTTGAACCACTTAAAAAATGTGTCTTGAGTCACCATTTCTATTTTCCAAGATCACATATCTATTTCGGTTCATCATTAGCACTAATCCCTTTCTCTTCTTTTCTTAAATTACCTGTTGCCGAAGAACCGCGTCAACAGTTTGGTGCTTTCATTGAGAGCAAGCTTGGTTAGTGTTGTCGCAAGCACCCAACTATGGTGACTACTCGATCCAGGCACGGTAACGAGACAGAACAACATGATGGGCAGGGGCTCATCATACTGCCGTCCCTGGTGAACAAGTTCCGGAGGCCCAGCAGCGGCCAGGAAAGCAGCCGGTGGGCCAAGATGACACCGGAAGTTCGGCCCCCCAGCCACCTAATCCAAACCCTTGTTATTACACAGCGGTGGAGATAGAGAACGCTCAGTTGCGGAGCCAGCTAGCAATAGCTAACCAGGAGATCAAGAATGTGCTAGCCCGACTACCCCCTCTCACAACCGACACTAACATAGGAGAGAGGCAAGGCGAGGCTCCTAAGTCTCGCCGGGGTAACCGGTCCAGGCATAGCCGCTCGGATAGACTTCCGACAGCCAACTCCACTCCCTCATCACACCATCGAGAGGCAAGCTTCGAAGAAGTGCCTGGAGCCAGGCAACAGCAATACAGTCGCTCGGTCAGAACGTCTACTCCTAGCTCCCAGCCATCCTCAAGAGCGCCCAGGGGAGCTCGAGGAAATTCCCGAAGGAGATCCGGGGAGGGCTCGCAGCATCAGTCCATCCCCAACAACCGTCCTACGCCTCGTCCAGATCGTCAGACGCGGGACCAGCAGGTTGGCAGGGCCGAAAGGCCGCCACCAAACTTGATCTGTCCTGACGGAACTAGGATCGCCTCTCCAATCAGGCATCCTCCTTCCCCAATCAGGTATCCGTCTCCTCCTCGGCCCGTCCGAGATATCCCAGCCTATGGGAGTAGTAGGAGAAACCCGCCATCAGCTGGACCTTCCCGGCGTAGCAGGGCGCCAAGATAAAGCTCAGATCCTCACCACCAGAGACGGACTCCAAGCCTATCTAGCAGGAGCCACTAGACCGGCAGTCATCGGAGTGATCTCTCTGGGGGAGACTTGCGTCAGCGTTTGAGTTCGGCACAAAGTCATCAAACCACGCAGGGAGGCGACCTGCGAGATCGCCTCAACTCTCATAGAGGGGAACAAGCAGGAGGAGATGGCCATGCTCGCTCAGGGGGGGCTCTGTCCAAAGTACGTAATGGAGGGAATGTCCCAAATAACCTATCTCAAGATAGGAGGGGCAATAACCCACCAAATATGTACAATGGATCCAGAGTTGTTGAACAGCCCTGGAATAACCAAGGACATCAGGACCAAACCCTCGAGCGCCTGACTCAGATGGAGGAGCTGATGAGGAAGCTCCTGTCAGAAAAGGAAAAAGACGAATATGATTCAAGGGACGAGATGGAACTCTTCGCCCCCAGTATAGCAGCAACGGCGTACCCATCTGGTTTTCGTATGCCTCACTTGTCAAAGTTCAATGGGGATGGAGACCCATCGGACCATCTAGGGATGTTCAACACACTAATGATGGCCCACAACATTGGCCCCGAGCTGAGATGTTTAATCTTCCCTTCCACACTGACTGGACCTGCCAGGCAGTGGTTCAAGCAAAGTAAAAGACAGTTAATCAGCTCCTGGAAGACTTTCTTGGTAGATTTCAAAAGGGCATTCCGAGCCTCCCAGGCCGCCCGTGTCCAAGCTGACTCCCTGGCTAACGTGAGGCAACAGCCAGGTGAGACTCTGAAGACCTACCTGAGCAGATTTGCGAACGTCGCTGCTCGAGCTAGAGACGCGGATGATAGTTCCAAGCTCATGGCCATGAGATTTGGAATCCTCGTCGAAGGAGATCTCTGGAAGGATATACAAAGGAAGGGAGTCAGCTAGGTTAACAAATTCCTTAACAGGGCCCAAGAATGGATTAACTTGGAGGAAGGCGAAGCCTCTGCTGCGGGAACCAGCCAGGTCCCCGAACAGACCGCTGGAGTGGGGACGGAGGTCGTGGTAGCGAGCCAAAACGTCTCACAGAACAACCAGCCCGGTGGAGGCAAGAGAAAGGGGAATGGCGAAAACGGTCAGCACGGCCAAAAGAAGAATAAGTCCGTAGACAAAGTCAATCCCGTCTTCGCGACATATACAGAGCTCACCCAGTCTAGGGAGAACATCTTCCTAGCCAACTCTACTCGAGTCCCCTGGAAGAGGCTGGAGCCATTAAAACACCACAAGGGGAAGAGAGACACCTCCAAGTTTTGTCGTTTTCATAACGATGTTGGCCACAATACCGACGATTGTAGGCATCTAAAAGATGAGATCGAGACTCTCATCCGAGCCAGCCCCTTGGCTCAATACGTGCGAAACAGGGTTCCAGCAAGTCGACCTGCTCCAGAAGTCCCGGCTAGTCAGCTCGGGCCGAGGGTAGATCAGGACGTCCCTCCTCCCGTGGTTGGAGGAGAGATGTCCACCATATCTGGGGGTCCGCACAATGCCGGCACGAGTAGGGGAGCCCAGAAGTGATACGTGAATGAACTAAAGGCTCATAACGGAGTAGTGTTCGTCCCGGAGCAGCGCCAATCAAAACAGCAGCGATTGGAGAGACAACCGATCATTTTCACGGAGGAAGATGCGGGCCATGTCCAATTCCCTCACAATGACCCTTTGGTCGTGGCAGTTCAGTTCGCCAATTGGAGAGTGAGGAGGGTGACGGTCGACAACGGGAGCTCGGTTAACCTCCTGTTCCGATCCACGTTAGAAAAGATGGGTTTAACCGTCGCTGAGTTGAAGGCAAACTCCATGATGCTGTATGGTTTTTCAGGAGAGGGATCAGCAGCAATAGGGAAGATCGAGCTGGTGATCACCCTAGGAGAAGGATCACGGACAGTCTCCAAGCTCCTCGAATTCGTGGTCATCGACTGCTCCGCGGTATACAACGCGATCTTGGGGCGACCTACGCTCATGACGTTTGAGGCCGTCACTTCCATTCGCCACCTCGCGATGAAATTCCCTACTTCCACGGGAATATGCACTGTTCAGGGCGATCAGCTCGCTGCCAGGGAATGCTATAGCATTTCTATGAAGGGAAAATCTAAACCCGGGCAGCTGGCAATGGCCATTCAAGGTGGTGGAGAGGAATCTCAGGAACCCTTAGCTAATCCTGAGATTGGAAAACCTCAAAGCGCCGAAAGGGAAAATGTCGTCTTAAGTGAGGATATTGACCCCCGAATAGGCGAGGACAGATCCGAGCTCCAGGCGATTGAGGAGCTCGAGAAAGTGAACATTGATCCGCAGAACCCATCACGGATGGTCAAGCTCGGGAAAAACCTCGATAGCAAGAGGAAGGCGGAGTTGACTAAATTTCTGCGGGATAACCTGGACGTGTTTGCATGGTCCCATGAGGACATGGTGGGAATCAGCCCGAGTGTCATCATGCATACACTTCATCTGGATAAAGCATTCCCACCAAGTCCCAGAAGCAAAGACGCCTAGGAATAGCTCGAGCTGAAGCCTTGAAGGAAGAGGTGGCCCAACTCAAAAAATGCGGCTTTATCCGTGAAGCCAAGTTTCCAACATGGGTCGCAACCCCATGCTAGTCCCGAAGCCCAACGGAAAATGGTGGACCTGCATAGACTTCTCCGACCTGAATAAAGCCTGCCCCAAGGATTGTTTTCCACTGCCAAGGATTGACCAGCAAGTAGATGCCACGATGGGGCACGAGCTCGTGTCCTTTATGGACGCGTACTCAGGCTACAATCAGATCGCAATGAATCCGGCGGACCAGGAACACACCAACTTCATGACCCTGACTAACGTTTATTGTTACAAGGTCATGCCGTTCAGTCTAGAGAACGCCAGAGCTACCTACCAAAGGTTAGTAAACAAAATGTTCACAGAACAGATCGGAAAAAACATGGAAGTGTACGTTGATGACATGCTATTCAAGTCAAAGACTGTCGATAACCATGTTTCCGACCTGGAAGAGTGTTTTAAGATACTGCGGGAATATGGCCTGAGGCTCAATCCACAAAAGTGCACTTTTGGAGTCGCGTCGGGGAAATTCCTGGGGTACATAGTCAATACACGAGGAATCGAGGCAAACCCCGACAAGATCAGATCACTGCTCGAGCTTCCTTCGCCCAGGTCGCGAAAAGATGTCCAAGGCCTGACAGGAAGAGTGGCAGCCCTCAACAGGTTTATTTCCAAGTCCACTGACAAGTGTTTGCCATTCTACAACCTGCTCTGAGGAAACAAGAAGTTTGAATGGACAGTAGAGTGCGAAAGCGCATTCCTCGACCTGAAGGCACATCTGGCCAAGCCGCCCGTACTATCCAAACCCAAGGCAGGAGAGCCTCTTTTTCTCTACCTGGCTGTCACTGAGGACGCAGCTAGTGCCGTATTGGTACGAGAAGAGGAACGAGTTTAGAAGCCAGTCTACTACATCAGCAAGAGACTTCTCAGGGCTGAATCCTGATACCCGCTGATGGAGAAATTGGCGTTCTGCCTTATCACGGCTTCGCAAAAGCTCAGGCCGTACTTCCAGTCCCACTCAATACACGTCATGACCGATCAACCTTTAAGGAAGGTTTTGCAAAAACCTGAAGCATCGGGACGTTTGGTTAAATGGGCAATCGAACTCAGTCAATTCGAGATTTTTTACACTCCCTGAACTGCTATAAAAAGTCAGGCCCTGGCCAATTTTATGGCAGAGTGCACGGGATTCCATGAGGATCCCGTAGAAGACTCACCCCAAATCAGCTCGCCCCAAGCTTCGTGGAGGATCTTTGTAGATGGTTCGTCCAACGAGAACGGCTCCGGAGCTGGAATCATTTTGATATCCCCCGAGGGACATAGATTCCACTCGGCGCTGAGATTCGTATTCAAAGCCTCCAACAACGAGGTCGAATACGAAGCTTTGCTGGCCGGGCTGAGGGTAGCCCATGAGTTGAAGGCGAGCTCCATCCAGTGCTTCAGTGACTCCTAGCTCGTGGTAAACCAGGTTCTGGGCGAGTATCAAGCACGGGGACCCAAGATGGTCGCCTATCTGGCAAAGGTAAAAGCTGAGCTGTCCGCGTTTGAGCGAGGCTCGATCGAACAAATACCTCGGGAGCAGAACGCTAATGCAGATGCTCTTGCCAAGCTCGCCACCTCTGGCCAGACAGAGACCTTGGGGTTAGTACCAATAGAATTCTTGGAAAAACCAAGCATAGAAGATGTCAGGACGGAGGTCGAGATGATCGATGCCAGGCCGACGTGGATGACCCCCATCCTTGAGTATCTCGTCGAGGGAAAGCTGGCTGAAGGGCGTAATGATGCACGACGAGTCCTCTATCAAGCTCCCAGGTATACGATAGTAGATGGGATGTTATACCGGGGTGGGCACTCCCTGCCTCTCCTGCGATGTGTTCTTCCAGATAAAGCAAAGGCCATCTTGCAGGAGGTGCATGAGGGTTTTTGTGGAGACCACGCTAGGGGGCAGAGCTTAGCCTTAAAGGTCCTGAGACAGGGGTATTACTGGCCAACTCTGTCCAAGGAATCGATTTCATACGTGAAGAAATGCGACAAGTGCCAACGGTTCGCCATAGTTATCCGAGCTTCTCCAGTCGAGCTAAAGATGATCTCGTCCCCATGGTCGTTTGCTGTTTAGGGGATAGACTTGATTGGCGCCCTCCCCACCGGAAAAGGCGGGGTCTGTTACGCCGTGGTAGCCATCGACTACTTTACGAAGTGGGCTGAGGCAAAACCCTTGGCAACGATAACGTCCAAAAAATTACTTGACTTCATGGTTAAAAGCATTATCTGTCGATTCGGCCTGCCCAAGAAGATTGTCTCCAATAATGGTACTCAGTTCGACAACGACCTGTTCACCGAGTTTTGTGAAAGGTACGGAATTGTGAAAAGTTTCTCCTCCGTGGCCTATCCTCAGGCTAATGGCCAGGTCGAAGCTGTCAACAAAACTCTAAAGGCGAGCCTCAAGAAGAGGTTAGATGAAGCGAAGGGGGTCTGGCCAGAACAGCTCCCCCAGGTCCTATGGGCATACCGGACCTCGCATCGGACTCCTACGGGCCATACTACTTTTTCCCTAACCTTTGGGAGTGAGGCAGTCCTCCCCGTGGAGGTTAAAGTGCTTTCGCATAGGATCCGATCTTACGACCAGGACCGAAACCACGAGCTACTGTGCAATTCCCTTGACCTAGTTGATGAAAGGCGAGAAGATTCGCAACTCCAGCTCGCCCATTATCAGCAGAAAATCACTCGCTACTTCAACACCAAAGTCAAAAAGCGCGCCTTTTATGTTGGCGACTTGGTGCTAAGGAGAGTTTTCCTGGCCGGGAAAGATCCCAAAGATGGAGTCTTGGGACCAAGCTGGGAAGGACCGTACCAGGTCATCGAAATCATTAAGGAGGGAACTTATAAGTTAGCTCGGCTTGATGGAGGGGAGGTCCCGCGGACTTGGAACGCCATCCACTTAAAGAAATATTATCAATGATTCACTTGTAAGGCCTAGAAGGCCATTTTTTATGTATTAATGAAGATTAGCTTTTATACATGTTTGCAAGTGTAATCTAAAGTGACCACGAAAGACCCTTTCCCAGTTACTTGGGGGGCATATGGTACCTGGATATAACCAGGTCTCCTTAATGACTTAGAAGTTGATTCATATCGATTGACCGTTGTTTTTTCTTAAAAAACGCAAGATATTGATAAGGATTAAACGCTAACCAAGTCCTATCCTGGATATAACCAGGTCATAAAACTTAGAAGTTGATTTAAATCTATTGATCGTTGTTCTTCCTAAAGAGCTCGAGATATGGATAAAAGTTAACGCGAACTAAGTTTTCAAAATAAGTTCCTGGTCATAACCGAGTCATAAAACTTAGAAGTTGATTTAAATTTATTGATCGTTGTTCTTCCTAAAGAGCTCGAGATATGGATAAAAGTTAACGCGAACTAAGTTTTCAAAATAAGTTCCTGGTCATAACCGGCTCATAAAACTTAGAAGTTGATTTAAATCTATTGATCGTTGTTCTTCCTAAAGAGCTCGAGATATAGATAAAAGTTAACACGAACTAAGTTTTCAAACTAAGTTCCTGGTCATAACCGGCTCATAAAACTTAGAAGTTGATTTAATTCTATTGATCGTTGTTCTTCCTAAAGAGCTCGAGATATAGATAAAAGTTAACACGAACTAAGTTTTCAAAATAAGTTCCTGGTCATAACCGGCTCATAAAACTTAGAAGTTGATTTAAATCTATTGACCGTTGTTCTTCCTAAAGAGCTCGAGATATGGATAAAAGTTAACGCGAACTAAGTTTTCAAAATAAGTTCCTGGTCATAACCAGCTCATAAAACTTAGAAGTTGATTTAAATCTATTGATCGTTTGTAACGACCCAAATTCGCTAATAAGGCTTAAGGGCCTTGATTAGTGTGCCAGGAGGGCAGGTTGGGATTTATGAGTGATTTTATGAATTAAATGCATGATTATGATTTAAATCATGGTGTTTGGCTATTTGTTTAACTGAGATGCATGGCTATGTTTACTAGTATGCATGTAGGCCCGGATCGTGTTAGAAGGGCATAATTGTAATTTTGGCCATGTTGGGCATAACTGTATTGATATGTGATAATTGTATTCTGTGAATTGTACCACGTGGGTGTGGTTGTATTATTGTGATGCACGTGCCGAGACGGTCCTAGAGAGCTAGTTAACTCAAGAGTCACAACGGGATTTCTATACCCGGCTCGGGAGGAGCCTAGGGGTACCTCGGGACTTTATGGTTAAGTTGAGATTTAGCGGGTAATGGTTATTGGAGATTTAGTAACCTGGGTAACCATTAGTTACTGCTGAGAGTAACAAGTTTTAGAAAGAAAATGGTAGAAATGAAATAGAAATGAAAGGACTTAAGTGCCCTTGAGGTTTAAGTAGGAAAGGATAGGCAAGGAGGGGCAAATTGGTCATTTGGTTGGGAAATAGATAAATGGCAGCTGGGATTTGGGGGTATACGGTTTGGGGCATTTATGCCACTTGAGGCTTGATAGAAATTTAAGAGAAGAAAGAGAAGGAGAAAGAAGGTTAGGGCAAGAAGAAGAAGAGAAGGAGAAGTGGGAGTCTAGGAGGAGATCAAGGACTTTGTGTGGGTTCTCCATTTGAGGTAAGGTTTTTAGACACATCTAAGTTTTGATTTCTGTTTTGATTGGTAAAATCTAGAGCTTGAGTTGTTTTTGTTGAGTTTTGAGTTAGTTGTTTGAGTTTTGGTTTGGGTGGCTGAAAATAGGAATCAAGGGGGGATTCTTGGGTGTGTTGATGTTTTGATCTTGTATATAGTGCCTATAGGTTGTTAAGTTGTTCATATGAAGCTTGGAATTGGTTTTTGGGGTTTGGGTATTGGTTTGGTATGATTTGGGAAGGTTTAAGCTCGGAGAAAACGCAGGAGAAAACCCAGAATTCTGGGTCTGCGATGGTGTGCCGCGACACAGGTTTTTCGTGCTGCGGCAAGGGAGCCCCTGACTGATGGGTGCCGCGGCACAAGGCAAATTTCAGGTTGACATTTTTGGCAATTTTAGGCCTTTGCTCCGGGGGTTCGGGGGATGTCTCCGAGGTGTTGTTTTAAGGTTTTAGAGGTCCCGGGAGTGTGGGATTGGTCCCGGGAAGTGGTTTTGGGTTGATTAGTAATGAGGGATGTTTCTTGTGTGTTGTGGCTAGGTTCTTGGAGAGGCTCGTGCTAGAGGACCGTGCTCGCGGCTTTAGTGCATCAGGAGGCTCGGAATGCAGGTAAGAAAACCGTAACACCCGAGAATAGGGCATGGCCCCACTGTGTGATTGCAGGGCAGGGCCCCAGATTGTACTATGTGCAAATGTTTAATCTTAAATGAATCATGATGTGTGTGATTGATTATTTCGAATGTACTATATGTGTGATTATGATGAATTGAACGGCAAGGGCCGAGTACGGCGTAGGCCGGGGCGGCCGTGGGGCCGAGTACGGCGTAGGCCGGGGCGGCCGTGGGGCCGGGTACGGCGTAGGCCGGGGCGGCCGTGGGGCCGAAAGTAACACACAGCACATGGGATGCTTATATTCAGGGTGGGACCCAAGGGATACATGAGTTATCCTCACGATGAGAACCGAAACTCCAGGCTTTGGTAAGGGCTTGGGGGCGGCATGGCCGTACTTGTTTATTATGATGGTTTTTCCTATGTGTCAGTGAATTATGCCAGCCATTTGATTTGCATACGTTATGTTCTGCATGAGTTTTCTTGCTGGGCTTCGGCTCACGGGTGCTCTGTGTTGCAGGTAAGGGCAATGGCTGAGTCAACCAACCATGAGTACGGAGAGCGTGAAGCGACGTGTACATGTTTGGCCTGCCCGACTGCTTTGGTTGGGGGTTTATTCAAAAATGGCTGTAATAACCTATGATTTTATGATTTCTCAACTGCAACCTTATTTCAAGATGTAATTAGTTTTCAAACCTTATTTTGGGATCCCAAATGTTTAATAATAGAAGTTTTAATGAAACGACGCATTTTCAGAGATTACAGCCTTAACTTTTAACTAGTCACACTTTTGTTTCAAAACCTCGGTTAGCGAGTTCATTGCACACTGTTTTGTCTTAAAAACTCACTTAGTAACGGCTCTAAGGAAGTAGGGCGTTACATCGTTGTTCTTCCTAAAGAGCTCGAGATATGGATAAAAGTTAACGCGAACTAAGTTTTCAAAATAAGTTCCTGGTCATAACTGGGTCATAAAACTTAGAAGTTGATTTAAATCTATTGATCGTTGTTCTTCCTAAAGAGCTCGAGATCTGGATAAAAGTTAATGCGGACTAAGTTTTTCAAAAAGTTGTAACCAAAATGCGTAAGGGCAAGAAAGAGGATCAATTAAAGACGTTAAATCAAATTGTCTCGAGGTGGAAGCACCTCATGCAAAGGTTACACAAAAAATATTAAAAAATAGTGAAGGGCACAAGAGAAGAAACGCCCTAGGCTCTGCCAGGTGGCCCCTTGGAGGTCGCCGTCTCACCTTGCTCAGCTGCGCCAGAACCTTCCCCGGCCTCAGAGGGCACTTCCTTATCAAGGCAAGCTTGGAACTTCACCAGCAAGCACTCCCAGAGGCTCGATGACAGGAAGGAGAAGTCAGCGTCTGGATTGTGGGCCCAACAATGGTAGAAAAGGTCTTCCAGGGACTTTTCCGAAGTTGTCTGCTCGGCCTTTAGGGCGGCCTAAGCCTTAGCCTTCGCGGCATCTAGGTCTGTCCGCGAGGTGGTGAGGGAGGTCTCGAGCTCTTGGACCTTCGAGCGGCTTTTTTCCAACTCGGCCTGCGAGGCCGCCAAGGCATCCTTAGCCGCCTGCAGGGTAGTCTAGTGCTCGCTCCTCATGTCCTCGAGCTGAGTTTTGGTCCTGGCGATGCTCCAGTGAAGGGCAACAGCGCTCTGCGAAGGTGAAAAGACAATTTCCTTAGTAATAAGAGAGAAAAAACAGGGCAAAGTGAAGTAATAAAAAGCCATAAAGGGGTAAAGTCAGCTTACCGTTAGGGTCATGCCCAGTGAAGACTCCAGCACACCCACCAGGCTCATTGTCTCGATGGCCTGGAGCTCATTCTCGTTGAACTTGTATATGTGGCTGATGACATAGTTCACCGACTCATACACCGTTCCTTGGAAGGCCTCTGGGATCTTCTCCAGGTCCTGGGGATTGGCTGGGATGCGTACCTCGGAGGGCACAATCTTCGAGGTCCCGAGCTCCGCTCCTGCGTCCCGGGTGGTGGCAGGAGCTCGCGGAGGAGGTGGATGCATGTTGCTTTCCCCTGCAGCAGGAGGGACCACTCCCACGACCTGAGCAGCTGGGGCTTGCTCCTTCTCCTTTGCAGGAGACTTGGTGGGGGTCCCGGCGGCGTGCTTGGACGTCCGGAGCCTCTTCATTTTTGGCCTAGCTGCCCCTGCTGGGGGGTTCCCCCCGAAGAACACACCTCCCAGGCTCTCCTCGGGCTGAGACATCTCTTCTGTCAAAGCAAAGACATGATTAGTACAAGTTAGCAATCACACAAACAAAAACAAGGGGGGAAAAAGAAAAATTCAAGTATGTGTATACTAAAGGGAATCCTACCCCCCGGGCTAGAAGAAGAATCTAAGTTGATTACTTCCCGAGCTGGCGCAAGTTCTGGGTCCGAGGCTGACTCAGGGCTAGATTCCTCTACATATTGCCTAAACCCCGGAGCTACGACACCACTCCGGAGTGATGGCCATGACCGAAGGTTGGTCCCATACTCCTCGAAAAGGATCGACCTAAAGGCTAGGGTGTTATCTACTACTACGGTACCCCTAGGCCGGCTATGTTGGTAGTCCAGCACGAGCCGGTCAACACAGTGGAGCAGGGTTGTGTTCAGGTCTGGATCTCTTCGGTGACGGTGGACGAGCTGCCTAGGATTTAACCTAGCCAGCCGGGGGTCTGCTATGGCCCTATCTAAACTCCTAAACATGTAAGGGTTACCTTGGTCAGAAGGACCCGCGGCTGCTCCGGATTGGATTCTCTCCTCGCCCGTCCTCTGGGCGACCTCCAAAGCCCGATTCCTATTCCTCACGAGGGGAACTTCATCACCCTCATCCTCCTCATCTTCATCTCCCGCGACCTCCTCCACGATGATGGTTCTGGTGTCGCGAGCTGGGGGAAGCCCCCGGGGCCTCCTGAGGTTCAAAGTCTAATTTGGGAAAATCAGCTTGCAGGCTACCATCATCTCGTCTGTTACGAGCATGCGATAATCTTTCTCACTGGGGGGCAAGCCCGCCAGCTTCTCGTATTGGGCCCAGAGGGTCACAGATTTCTCTGTCCTCGCGAAGATGGCTGCAGAATTAGTCTAAGTCAGAAAGGGATATGGGAGGAGCTGTAACGACACTTAACTTACGAGCTAAGGATGAAAAACACTTACGAGGACGATTGAAGTAGTGGAGCTCGCAGTTCCTGAACCCCGTCGACATGAAGAATTGATCCTTAAAGTCGTTGGGGTGGCTGGGCAGCTCGATGACCGCAGCCGTGTTGGGAAATCGAGTCAAGTAATAAAACCCGTCGCCTCGCCCCCGCTGATCCGGGCTGGCCTTGAGGCAGAAGAAGTACAAAATGTCCGTTGGAGTGGGGACCTCCCACTCGTGCTTCAAAATTAAATATCTCAGCCCCGCCAACAACCGATAAGAATTGGGGGGGAGCTGGAATAGGGCCAACTTCACATAATTTAGGAAGTCAGTGAAGTACTGGTCCAGCGGGAGGAATGCCCTCGCCTTGAAATGCTCGCCGCTCCAGGCCGCGAACGATTCGTCGAGCGGCGCACTGCTCCGCTCGCCTTCCGCGGGAGGTCGGGCAATCACTGACGTCCTCCCCAGCGCGATGTTGTGGGAGAGGAATATCTTATTGATCTTCGTCTGGTCGGTGATCTTTGAGACAATCCTCTCCGCCTCAAAGAAGGCATCAGGAGCGACCTCGACCTCCTGCTCCACGGCCGGCCCAAAGTTGGGGATCGGGGAATCCGGCATCACCGCCTTTCCCTTGTCTTGCTGAGAGGCCGAACTTCCGACGGTCTTCTTTGGAGCGCTCCTCTTTGGTGCCATCTGGTCGCCTAACGAACAAAAGAAAATATTTCAGAAAAGGCGACCCAAGCGTGAGGAAAAATCAAATGTTATTTGCACGAGCTAAGGTAAGCCTAGCCCGTGGAGAGTGGGACCACGCGGTTCAATGAACACGAGCCTATGCTCCCAACAGATCCCCGATTACTCGGAATTCGTGTGTCAGGAGGGTCAGGATAGAATTTGCCTTGGGGGGAAAGTTTCAGTAGGCAAAGATTGCAAAACCACCTGTGAAGCATGTCCCCTAAGCTACCCGGTTTTGCACCCAAAATTCCAAAACTCCTACCCATAAATTTTCCCCAGAAAATGCATCCTATAAACCATACTCCTAAACGATTCCCTACAACAAAAAATACCCTAACCTAAAAGGCTTTCACCCTTCATACCCACAAAAACCAGTAAACCCTTGCATGTGGCTACAGTAAACATTTACTTAAGCTACAGTGGAAAATATTTTCAAAACACGCATGGTCAGGAGACTTACAATGTTTGGTTGGGAGGTGAATGAAGGTGTCGCCTAGGTTGGAGCTTCGTAGGAGTTGCTGTCTCCAAAGATTCGAAGGATTCCTCACGCCTGAGCTTCTTGAACACTGAGAATGGCGGTCGCAGAAAGGAGGGTTTCTTTTTCTTCTGAAATGAAGAGGGAAGAAGGAGAGAAGTTCTGAGAAATTTCAAATGAAAGGGTGGCCCATGCGTAGGGTGGCCACCCCTTTTATATATAAAAAGGATCAGGTGTAGAGGGCCGTTGGATGGCCCTGATGTGGGATCCAAGGCCCTCCACTCGAAATACGAAACGACGGCAGGGCATAGGCTAGGCCATTAAATGCGGTTCTCGTAAGACGTACCGTCACCAACCACGATGTTCCACGTATCAGGCACCTGCGTTAGATGTGGAATGTGAAGAGATCATGGAGAAGCCTAAAAGCCCCTACTGTGGCCTTATACGGCGTCGTATACCACGAGGAGGGGCTTGGGGGGAAGATGTACGCCCTGATTTTCCCACGGGCTGATTAGCGAGCTTAGCTGCGGCCTAATCATGATTATCTCATGGACATCCCCAAGACCGGAGCTTCCGTCATAAGGTCGTACCTCCTTAGATCTAGATAACCCAAAGGTTCGCCAAGATTGCCTAAGACTTGAGTCCGGACTTTGAAGGCTGTACCACGAGCTGAATATGGAGGCTACGACCCCTTTGTAAAGTCAACACACGCAAGGTAAACGTGCATATATCAGACATCACGTGTCTGATATGCCCCTGACTTCTCGGACACGCAGCAGGAACGTGCGTATTTAGACACCCACGACTGGGTTGGGCCGTGCGGCCCATTATCTCCTTACCTATTGATTTGACCACACTCATGTGTCAGGTTTAGGAATTAATTATGAATGTCAAAGAGTTGATACGATAGGTAAGAAGGTCACGGGATGACCTTCTTACCAACTCCCAGGTGCCTTCTCCTATAAATATGGAGACCCTGGGAATAAATAAGGGTTGGATTCTCTCTTGTAAGAAATATCCTGTAATCATATACCTAGAATAGAGCAATAATAGTGACTAGTGGAGTAGAAGGATTTTAACCTTTGAACCACTTAAAAAACGTGTCTTGAGTCACCATTTCTATTTTCCAAGATCACATATCTGTTTCGGTTCATCATTAGCACTAATCCCTTTCTCTTCTTTTCTTAAATTACCTGTTGGCAAAGAACCGCATCAACATCACCTATAGGGGATTTTTCAAACACCATACATCCAAAGAATGAAACCACGAAATAATCCTTAGATTAGAGAAAAGGAGAAGATTCAAATTCAAATATATGAAACACTAATAGATAGAACATACCTAGGGTTCAAAACCCTCTTCTTCTTCTCCTTCTCTCTACAAAATATGGCAGCCCTTCCTTTCTCTCTCTCTAGCTCGCCACCCTCTCTTTCTCTTCCCAACTTTCATTCCCTTCTTAACCTAATCCCCTCATAAAGCCTCTCCAAAAAGAAATGGTAAGTTTCCTTTCTCCTTTATTTTCTTTTAATTTCTTTTATTTTTCTTTTATTATAATAGATTGGAGATAAATGGTGATTTCCCAAAATGACCATCCTCATCCAATTTAAATTTATTCTCCTTAAAAATAATGAAAAAGAAAATCAATCAATCCCCACTAATAGCTACACGTCCACACTACTTGCCCTTTTCTTTTATTATATTTATTTTTCTATCATTTAAATAAAACTACTCAATTATATCAAATAAATGGCAATTATAAAATGTGTAGAAAATCCACACATGTGCATCTTATTACCATATACTTGCACACACTAAATCACTAGGGTGCATAACTATCTACCATGCACCTTAGTGCATTACCCTAAATCTCACATAATCACATCATTTGTCACACTTATTTAAAATGTAACACTAATAGTAAAATAAACATGTTACACAATTATTCACATATTAAAATAAATAACCGAACAAACAATTAACAAATTTAAATTCAAAAAGATTATACCAAACATTTCTAACAATTAAATAAAATAACAAACAATCAAATAAAACAAACAACAACTAAATAAAATAAACAACATTTAAATAAGGCTATTTAGGTTTTTTACCCCCCGAACTATTACATATGCATATCGTGCCCCCCGAATTTTTCAGGCAGTTAAAAAATCCCCCCGATCTATTCACAGTCATGTAAATTAGGACTTCCATCCAATTCCGTTCATTTTTTGCAATGGGAGGATGATGTGGCCTGTTTTTTACATAATTTGGGATGACACGTGGGACTCTAAAGTGTACAAAAAGAATTAAATAATTAATTAACAATCCCTCTCTACATATAAATTTATATATATATATATTTATTTATTTTCACTCTTATAACAAAGTTTACATGATTAGTTAACATTACACATGCCCCAAACAAAGTTTTCAATCTTGAACATCATCCTCCTGTTACAAAAAATGAACGAAATTGGATGGAAGTCCTAATTTACATGACTGTGAATAGATCGAGGGGATTTTTTAACGGCCTAAAAAATCGGGGGGCACGATAATGCACATGTAATAGTTCGGGGGGTAAAAATCCTAAATAGCCTTTAAATAAAACAATTCATCACACTTAATATTTAAATAAAATATATCACAAAATTTTAATAATAAAAAAAAATTTGGTGCACTACATTATACCCTCCTTAAAAGGAATTTCGTCTCGAAATTCTTTCTTACCAAAAAATCCAGGGTATCTTGCTTTCATGTCTTCCTCCAACTCCCATGTCCCTTCTCGTTCCGTACTATTCTTCCACAGGTTCTTAACTAGCGAAATCCTTTTGGATCTCAATTCCTTGATTCCCTTTTCTATAATGCACTCAGGCTGTTCATCATAACTCAGGTCCTGCCTCAGCTGTAACGGCTCGTAACTCAACACATGAGAGGGGTCTGACACATACTTACGCAACATCGAGATGTGAAAGACGTTATGCGTTTCAACTAATACTGGGGGCAGTGCCAAACGGTACGCAACATGCCCTACTCTGTCCAATATCTCAAATGGACCAATATATCTAGGGCTTAACTTCCCTTTCTTTCCAAAACGCATCACACCTTTCATCGGCGAGACTTTCAAGAAAACAAACTCGCCCACTGAAACTCGATGTCCCTTCTCTTGAGGTAAATCAGCTTCTCCCCAACTTCATCCCAGTGCAAAGGAGATCTACATTTATGCCCATAAAGTATCTCATAGGGAGCCATCCCTATGGTAGATTGGTAACTATTATTGTATGAGAACTCCATTAGGGGTAGATATCGGTTCCAAGACTCTGAAAAGTCCAAAGCACAGCACCTCAACATGTCTTCCAATATCTATATAGTCCACTCAGACTGGCCATCGGTCTGAGGATGAAAAGGGGTGCTAAACTTTAGTCTTGATCCCATAGCTCTCCGTAGCCCTTTCCAAAAGTTCGATGTGAAAATTGACCCACGATCAGAAATTATCGATTTTGGCACCCCATGAAGTCTCACTATTTCACTAACAAACAAGTCAGCATATTGATCCGCCGAGTATGTCGTCTTAACTGGCAGAAAATGGGCAAACTTAGTGAGTCTATCTACTATCACCCACACTGAGTCGTGCTGCTTGGTGGTTCTAGGAAACCCTACCACAAAATTCATCATGATATCCTCCCATTTCCATTCAGGAATGTGGAGTGGTTAAAGCAACCCTGCTGGCCTCTGGTGTTCCGCTTTGACTTACTGGCATGTCAAACATCTAGCAACAAACTCAGCAATGTCCCTCTTCATTTCATGCCACCGATATAATGCCTTAAGGACTTGGTACATTTTTGTGGACCCTGGGTGCAAGGAATAAGGCGTTGTGTGCACTTCTTTCATAATATTTTCCTTAATTTCAGCATTGTCAGGCATGCAAATCCTATCCTTGTATCTTAGCAATCCACCATTAGACATTGTGAAATCGCTGCTGTGACCTTCTTGTACCAAAGCCTCTTGTTTCACCAAGGCTTCATCCAATTTCTGTCCTTCTCGGATTTGTTCTAGTAGGGAGGATTGCAATGTGAGGTTCGCCAAACTTCCCATCACAATTTCGATGCCGGCATTTATGATCTCTTTCTGAAGAGGCCTCTCTATTGTATGTAATGCTGAGACACTCCCATGTCCCCGCCTGCTCAAAGCATCAGCAACTACGTTGGCCTTGCCAGGGTGGTATAGAATCTCACAGTCGTAGTCCTTTACTAAATCAAACCACCTTCGATGCCTCATGTTCAGTTCCTTTTGTGTGAAAAAGTATCTCAAACTTTTGTTGTCGGTGTATATCTCACACTTGTCTCCGTACAAGTGATGTCTCCATATCTTGAGTGCGAACACTACTGCTGCCAATTCAAGGTCTTGAGTGGGATATCGCTGATCATAATCCTTGAGTTGTCTGGAAGCATAGGCTACCACCTTCCCTTCTTGCATGAACACGCATCCCAAGTCGTTCTTTGATGCATCACAATACACCACAAATTGTCCGCCCTCAGTGGGAACACAAAGGATAGGCGCGGAAATCAACTTATCCTTCATGGTCTAAAAACTCTCTTCACATTTTTCTGTCCATGCGAACTTCTGATGTTTCTGGGTTAAGTTGGTCAACGGGGTGGCGATCTTTGAGAAACCCTAGACAAACTTCCTATAATAACCCGCCAACCCTAAGAAACTCGTACTTCTGAGGCATTCTTTGGCTGGGGCCAGTCTCTAATGGCCTCAATCTTCGATGGGTCTACTGCAATCCCATCCTTAGATACTATGTGCCCTAAGGAGGTTACCTGTTCCAGCCAAAACTCGCATTTAGAGAACTTGGCGTATAACCGATGTTCCCATAATCTGTTCAGAGCCAATCTCAAATGCTCTTCGTGCTCCTCCTTGGTCTTTGAGTAGATGAGGATATCATCAATGAACACTACTACGAACTTGTCTAAGAAATCCTTAAATACCCTTTTCATCATATCCATAAAGGCTGCTGGGGCATTGGTGAGTCCAAAGGACATCACTAAGAATTCATAGTGCCCATAGCGAGTTCTGACAGTCGTTTTTTGAATGTCTCCCTCTTTCACTTTCAACTGATGATACCCAGATCGCAGATCAATCTTCGAGAACACTGAAGCCCCTTATAGCTGATGAAAAAGGTCGTATATCCTAGGCAAAGGATACTTATTCTTAATGGTGACCTTATTGAGCTCTCAGTAATCAATGTACATTCTCATACTGCCGTCCTTCTTCTTCACAAAATGGACTGGTGCTCCCCATGGTGAATGGCTAGGTCATATGAACCCGTTGTCCAACAACTCCTGTAGTTGGTTCTTAAGTTCCTTTAACTCTACCGGTGCCATTCGATAAGGTGCTTTAGAGATCGGTGCGGTTTCAGGTGCAAGCTCGATTACAAACTCGATTTCTCTGTCCGGGGGTAGTCCTGGTAATTCCTCGAGAAACACCTCCGGGAATTCACAAACAATATGTACATTTTCTGGCTTTAGTTCTAACTCCTTGGACTTATCCACTACACTGACAAGGAACACCGAACATCCATGTTGCATCATATTCCGTGCTTCCAGTGCAGATATTATGGGTGTTTGAAAGCCTGCTACTTCGCCCCTAAATGAGGAAACCTCTCCTTCTTTTGGCCTGAACTCTACTGTCTTCTCTCGACAGTCTATCGTAACCCCATGTTTGGATAACCAATCCATGCCCAGTATAACATCATAATCCGGTATACTCAGTTCTATGAGATCTGTTGGGCACTCTCTACCCTCTACCGTTACAGGTGTTGACGGTAACCACTTGTTTGACAACATCATATCTCTCGATGGCAACAATGTACTAAAGTTATGTTCAAACATCTTATAAGGCATATTCAGTCTATCAATCACATTCATGGAAACATAAGAATGAGTCGCTCCAGAATCAATTAAGACTCTACACATTGTACCAGATATAGGGAGCTGACCTGTAACCACGGTGTTGCTATTGGCCGCTTCGTTCTGGGTTAAGGCGAAATCTCTTGCTGGCACCAAATTGCTATTATTATTCTACCCTGCCTTCCATTGTGGGCAATTCTTCCGCAAGTGTCCTGCTTGGCCGCACTTGAAGCATTTGTTGGAACCGGCCTGGCACTCTCCTAGGTGTTTCTTCGTGCATTTAGGGCAGGTAGGATACTCGACTCGGTTGCCTTGTTGGTTCCCACGGTTCCAGTCATTGGAGCGGTTTCTATGGTTCTGAGAGTTGTGATTGTTGCTGTTCGTGACTGGAGGTCTAGGTCTTTTATCCACCCCACTATTCTGCCATTTGTTAGCCTTTCTCTTGTTGCTCTCATGGAAGCTCTTGTTGCGGTGGTTCTCTCTTCTAGAGGCATTATCCTTCCATATTCGTTCTTCCAAATATTCAGCTTTAAGAGCTCTATCCAGTACCTCTGCATAACTGACTACCTCAGCACTGGTCATCCTAACGTCCCTCGCAATCATTGGTTTGAGTCCCCTTACAAACCTCTGGACTCGCAATGCATCAGTCGGCACCAGTTCAAGGGAAAACTTGGCTAATCGATCGAACTTCTATTCATAGTCAGTGACCGAAAGATTCCCTTGTACCAGAGTTATAAATTCATTAACCTTAGTTGCTAGCACAGCTGGACTGTAATACTTCTTACTGAATGCCTGGACAAACTCTGCCCAAGTCATGGTATTTGGATCACAGGTCTGTTTAGTCACATCCCACCAAATCCGTGCATCCATCTTAAGTAGATAAGCTGCGCAGGAAACCCTCTGGCGATCAACTAACTCCATATGATCAAAAACACCCCCAACCGACCTTAACCAATCTTCTGCCACCATTGGATCTACTTTCCCTTCAAACGTTGGTGGGGCTTGTATCCTGAAGCGTTCGTATATTGGTTCGAACCCATAGGCTACTGGTAGTGGTGCGAGCGGTGGTACTAGCGGCTGAGGTTGCGCCACTGGTACTTGAGGTATCAGGTGTGTTTGGGATGTCTGTGGTGCTTGTCTAGCTTATGCTTGTTCCTCATCTCTTTGTCTCAACTATTCTCTTAACCTTGCTACCTCTGCAATCAGGTCCACAGTTGGTACTGCTGGAGCTGCAGGTTGAACAGATGGCACTTCAACGTCAGGGGTGGCCGTAGTTTCAGACCTTGTGGAGGCACCCTTTCCTCTGCCTCTACCTCTTCCCCTTCCTCCTCTTCCTCTGGTTGACATGATGAAGTTCTAAGGCAATCACAGGAAAAATCATAAGGAAGGAACATTGCATATTGATGGATATTTGTAAATTATGCATTCACATCACATCACTTAAAATTTGTAATAAAATATCCATAGCATTCAAAACGTTTAAATTATACCAAAATTAAAGAATCCCAAAAAGTGTTTAATTAACTAAAGCATATATCCTTTAAGGTCTTAGAAAATTATTATTATTCCATCTTATTTATTGGCACCCCCATGCGACGATTACGAAATGGACTCTAGTCCTCGACGGTGGACTCGTCCTCTGAATTGTAATCAAAGACGTTTTCAGGGATGTGGAAATAGCCAGGAGCGCTCGCCATAATCTCCATCCTCGCGGTCAGACGCGGTATAGCTTGCAGTACTTCCTCAACTGCCGATTCTCCTTCCACGTCATGTATCGTCTCTAAACGCTCCTCCAATTCCTCGTCTTCCGTCTTTACTAGCACCAACTCCAGATGACTAAATTCGTAATTTTCCAGAAAATCGCGAATCGCAAACTCCAGGTCTTCAAGCACAACATCATTCCATGATCGATTCCACGGTTGAAGAGCCTCCGAATACATCGACAATGCTTTACTCATCACCCAGAATTGTTCTATGGGCCAAAGCAAGGCTCCCCTTTTATTCATTATTCCTTGGATACGATCACAGACCTCCTTTGTCGTCTTTAAGACTGCTATCTGCCAATCGTAAGGGTCCTCGTCAAGCTCGACTCTTGGAATCGCGCGAATCTCCTTAAAAAATTGTTTCCTTGTCGTTCTTAACACAGGATGCATTTTTTTACTACTACAGTTAACTATAGAAAAATTAAATAATAGAAGCAAGTAATAACACATAAGCAAATACATACGACGCGATGAAGTGAGATTTTCCCGTCTTTAGCGTGCATGGGGGGTCCTTGGAAACATGGACGTCCGTCTCTGATACCATTTGCAAAATAACGCCCTAAACTAATACTTAATAAAACATTCACATATCATTGGTCCATAAAGAAAAACCACTTATTCTAAAGGTCTCAGTGGGGACTTGCTTAAAACAATGCAAGTTGGGCCCATTAGTTTAAAAAGAAAATATGAGTTTTTATGCAAAGTTCAAAAGAAACAAAATTAAATAATTAAGTCCCACTGATAATTTAGAAAGTCTCTTAAAACATAATCATAATTTAAATGGCGTCTTAAGTGATCGTTTATTCTGTCCATAGGATGCCCCACGCCATACACCCTACGACGATAGAAATCCTCACGTCACGACGCGTGCCACAGAGAAATCCTATTTGCTACCTGGAAGGGAAAGTAAGGAGTGAGCTAAAAGCCAGTAAGGAAGTACAAAAAATAAGCAAGTAAGGATACAGCAAATACAAATAGTATCGTTCATCTTAAACATCATGACATCACAGCATATCATAACATTATCGTAACACATCATCATAGCATATCATAACATTATGGTAACACATCATCATAGCATATCATAACATTATCGTAACATATCATCATAGCATATCATAACATTATCGTAACATAACATCATATCACATTCATACAAAATTCCTTTTGAACATGGCCCGCTAACTTGTCCATGTCACCCTTTGAGGTAAACAAGAGTCTCTCGTCCTTGAATAACCTCGGCGCGTCCGCCCTAGGAGTTACGTCTGTATATCCTTAGTAACTCGGGATACGTCTTTATATCCTTAGCAACCCATTTGATGTGTCGCGTTCATCACGCTAACATCCATTCATAAACATATCATATTCATATAAGCCACATATCATCACATTATGGCAATCATAATTCATAACAATTCATTCATACAACAGTCTTACCATTCATAGCATAAAATCATAGAAACTATCTAACTTCCTTACCTCAGGTCCGAGCTGAGAAATTTCACAACCTCTCAACGAGCCTATACCATAACCAAAACAACATTTCTTAGGTTCATAAAATTACTATTTTTCCCTTTCATACAACTCGTGTGTGCATGGGCCATGCACACATAATAAGAGTTACACATAACTTGCAATTATTCTTAACTACACATAAAGCCATAAAAGAATAATGCTCAATTTACCTATTTTACATGCATGATCTTTCTAAAAAAAAAACCACATGGTTGAATAATAGACATAATTTTGGACATAAAAGTGGATTTTCATGTAACATGCATACGTGGGAACATTGCGTAATTGTGACGTTTTAAAAACGATAATTCTACATGTCTTACTTCTATCGTTTCTTAAAAAAATTAATAGACGTATAACATGCTTTATTTTTCTTAAAATTTCTAGGTTGATTAAATTTCTCAAAACATTATTTTATTTTATAAAATAATTTTATTTATCTTTAAAAAATAATTTTATTTATCTTTAAAAAATAAAATATGTGACAATTTCATTTATTATTTTCAAATTACAAAGAATTAACAAAAAGCTTAGAATTTAATTAAAATACCTATGATTAATATGTTTCTTTAGATAAATAAATTTTAATATTGGTTAATTGTGTTACATAAATGATGTGAGAAAAATATATTTTAAGTGTGGGAAAATATATTTTATTTAAATTATTTAAGACTTAGTTTTATGTAACATAAATCCATATGTGACAATTAAATAATTATTTCTAAACTTTTTAAACCAAACTTTCAGCCACTATTTAATTTCTTTTAAAAAAAATCACAAATAGATTAAATTTAAATATTTTTCTCAATCAAAATAAAGAAAAATCATAACTTATCAAAATATGCATTCATACCATATTAAAATACCATTTTTAATATTACCATAATTTAGGGTATTCATTTTTATTTCAAATACTCATCAAATTCATTTTATTGAAACACTTCATATTTTTTTTACAAAAATTCCAGCAACCATTTTTATCTTTAAAAATCACCTTATTCAATTTAAAACCTCGTATTTTTCTAAAAATACAATAAAAATTCTGTAGTTATTTATTTGAGTAAAATATCATTTTTTTTGTGACTAAAAATACCCTTTTAAATTTCATAAAATCAACATAACATCAAGGACATTACTTATGCATGCAAATCATTTTTTTTATCAAACTTTTACCCAATTATTTACAAAATCAGCAAGCTTAATTTATCATGAAATTCATCCTTTATCTCAAAAATTTCACATAAAATCATACATGTCCAAAATCTCATCATGCTCTTATTATTAAATAATTCTAAGAGTATTACTAACACATATTCACATGCAATCTTATAAAAAACCATTTTTCTATTCCATTGAATCTTCACATGAAATCCAACAAAACACTAACAATCACAATAACATACATTAATTCATAAACACCATATTTCATACATGCCTTTATAATAATCCTAACATGTTTCTATCATATTTTTCCTTTTATGCATATCATGATTCATTGGTACATAAAATCATATACATATTATCATATTTTTTACAATCATCATTATTTCAAAACATACAAGAAAACAAACATGATTGAACTTTTTACCCCTAGGCTTAAACATTTAAGATCCACCATAAAACATCACAAAAATTCTCATCTACCTTCACATAAAACCTAGTATGCATCTATCATCATTTTTGCAATTTTACATAAATCAATGATCTAAAATAATCATAGCAACATAAACATACAATATAATCCTCATATAAATCCCATCAAATCCATTTTCCTCAATCATTCCCATGAGCCCTTTTAAAAAAACATATTTCTTAAAAATACAAATCATAATCACCTCATCACCAACCTACAATAATAAAACCATTAACACCACCATTAACTGCCTCAAAGATAAACCCATCAAAACTAATATATAGGCTAAGAAATACCATTACCTCTCTTGATTGTTTAAAATCAAGAACACTCTAGCAGGAAAACCTTGTCACCTATAGGGGATTTTCAAACACCATTCATCCAAAGAATGAAACCACAAAATAAACCGTAGATTAGAGAAGAGGAGAAGATTAAAATTCAAATATATGAAACACTAATAGATAGAACATACCTAGGGTTCAAAACCCTCTTCTTCTTCTCCTTCTCTCTACAAAATATGGCAGCCCTTCCTTTCTCTCTCTCTAGCTCGCCACCCTCTCTCTCTCTTCGTCTCTTCAATCCCACGGCAGCCAAGCACAAAATTCTCTTCCCAACTTTCATTCCCTTCTTAACCTAATCCCCTCATAAAAGCCTCTCCAAAAAGAAATGGTAAGTCTCCTTTCTCCTTTATTTTCTTTTATTTTTCTTTTATTATAATAGATTGGAGATAAATGGTGATTTCCCAAAATGACTATCCTCATCCAATTTAAATTTATTCTCCTTAAAAATAGTGAAAAAGAAAATCAATCAATCCCCACTAATAGCTACACGTCCACACTACTTGCCCTTTTCTTTTATTATATTTATTTTTCTATCATTTAAATAAAACTACACAATTATATCAAATAAATGGCAATTATAAAATGTGTAGAAAATCCACACATGTGCATCTTATTACCATATACTTGCACACACTAAATCACTAGGGTGCATCACTATCTACCATGCACCGTAGTGCATTCAACCAAATCTCACATAATCACATCAATTGTCACAATTATTTAAAATGTAACACTAATAGTAAAATAAACATGTTACACAATTATTCACTTATTAAAATAAATAACCAAACAAACAATTAACAAATTTAAATTCAAAAAGATTATACCAAACAATTCTAACAATTAAATAAAATAACAAACAATCAAATTAAATAAACAATAACTAAATAAAATAAACAACATTTAAATAAAACAATTCATCACACTTAACTTTTAAATAAAATAAATCACAAAATTTTAATAATAAAAAAAAAAAATTGGTGCACTACACTTATTGATCACTGCGTTATGTAAGAAGGCGGGTGTTCCTTGGGATGAGTCTGAAGACAAAGTGCATCCATTACACATTATTGATCACAATAGCCTTGATCGATTGAAGGGAAAAACTGTTCTTCAAGTTAATGATCAAGGCCAATCTTCTATTCTGGTGCCTTTTCCCCCTCTGAACAATAGTAGAAGAACCACTCAACAACGTTTGCAAGTTTTGGAGTAAGAGATTTATTATGGCCGACTTGATATTTGGGCCAATACTCAGCATATCCTTGATCACAACCAGAGGTTTGGGGAATATGCGAGCTATCAGGATATTTGTTATAGGATGGATCAGGCTCATTTGAATGTGGATATGTCTAGATATCCACTTGCTCCTACTTGGTTGCAGCCATACCCACCACCGGTTCCCATGCGCATGGTGCCATATCAAGCCCCTGATGATGAGGATGTTGCTGGCGCTGCAGATATTGATATTCCTGAAGAGTAACTTGTTATGAGGGAGTTTTTCTTTCTTCTATTTTCACTTTATTTTCTATTTTCCTAAGTCCATTGAGGACAATGTACTGTTTAAGTGTGGGGGAAGGAAATTTTGTGTTTTGTCATGTCTTTGTTAACTTTCTGTTATTTTCATTTTATTTAGTGTCGGTTAGTATCTGTCTTTAATTTTAGTTCAGTTGTGTTGGTCTTGTTGAAAGCATTGGTCGATGATGAAACTTTGAATTATGCTTAAAGTGATGTTAGACAATGAGGAATTTTGTATGATTTGTGTGCTTGAATCCTATGTGAATTGCTATTTTGGTTTATGTTGTTTTTCTCGTTCTATGCACGATTGAATTCACCACTTAAATGTGTTGGAAAAGATTTATGCTTGTTGAAAAAAATAAAAATTTGAAGTCCCAACCACTCTAAAAATCATTGATCAATTGTTTGAGGAGAAATCCTAAGTACACATGATTAGGAAGATGATTAAGGCAGTTCTTTGGATCGTTTGAGTCGTTCAAGCCAACCTATTATATGATAATCCCTAGTTTCCCATGTTTGAGCCATGACGACTGTTACTTTTCTTCTATGAACAAAAATTTTTGACCATATACCTCATTGAAAAAAAAATATATTCTTTATTGTATCCCATTGCACCATGGTTATATATATGATTTGATCTTGTGTGATGGTTTGTTAAAAAAAAAAAGGGAAATACTTATGGGTTATTTGTTTGGTTGTAATTTGTGTATGATCTCTATTTCTCTCCTTGGATTATTATGAAAAAAAAAACAAAAGAAAAAAAATGATTTGCAATGAAAATAAAAAAAATAAAAAATTATATGCAAATTTTGCAAAAGTATAAGTGTGGGAGAAATAGTGAGATTATTATGGAAAGAAGAGTAAGAAAAAAATAGGTATTTCTTGAATTGTATGGGAAAATTTGGGGCAAGTTCAAAGAATGAAATTGATGTATGTTATGGTGTGATTTGAGCTTAAATGTATCTTTCTCAATTACCCTTAACCTTAGCCTTACATTACAAGCCTGTAAAGACCTTTTGATTTTTGATCATTGTGTGTTTATGTTAGTGGAGAATGATTGGTTAATGTCTATCGAGTGGATGTTTTTTTATTGAAATTTTTTTTGGTATATATGGACTGATTTAAAAGAAAATGATTTGACAAGTATGGATTAAATTTGATGCATTTGAGTTGGTGTTGTGATTAAGTGCTTAGTAAATTATTTTTGAAAATCAAATGGTAAATTACATATGGAGTTGAAATTCTAAAGAGTATGAAAATCTAAATTGTTTTGGCATTACTTATTTGTGTGATTCTCAGAGACATTCAAGCTTTTGACAAGACCTTTGTTGAGTGAGTATAGATTAGTTTGTTTTATTTTTAGTTTTGTTATTTTAGTGTTTTGCTAAGGGACTAGCAATATTCAAGTGTGGGGGAATTTGATAAGGTCATTTTTTGTATTAATATTTGTTAAGTTTTTCTATGCTTGGATGGTGTTATGATAGCATTTTTAATAGTTTTAACTTAGTTTCGTGATTCTACAACATATTTTCTACATTGCATTTTATGATGATAAATCTGACATTTTGATGGCAAGTGTAGTTAAAATAAAGTTTTAGGAGTATTCCCAGCTTTCGAGATTGAAATGTTGAAGTGGCGGCAACGTACAAGCTATCTAAGATCGGGAATTGAAGAATTGAAGGTAGGCCGCGGCTCATAAAACTCAGGTCGTGACACTTTAAATGGAATTGGAGTTTCAGAATTTTTTTTTTTCCAGACAGGCCGCTGCTCAATTTTTTCAGGCCACTACCTGAGTGACCAATTTATGCACAGATTTTGTTCTAGGTCGCAGCTCGCATTTTCCAAGCTGCGGCTTGCGACCTCGTTTTCAAATTTTTTATTACTTTTTAATTAGAATTTAATTGAGACTATAAAGGATTATTAGGCTTAATTTTAGAGAGGTTTTTTATGACGGTTTAGGAGAGAAAAAGACTCAGAAAAGGCTGAAGAGAAAATTACAAGACGACGTTACTTTTGTTAATCAATCTAGTTTCTTTTCTTCCCTTAATTTCTTTAATCTTAATTATAATTATGTTTGTGATTATGATTACTATTATGGAGTAGGTTCTTTTTAGGTTAAGGGTTAATTCAAAACCCCAGACATGAATTCTTGATTGTTGATAATGAATATTATTCTTTAATTTCTCTCAATATTAAATTGTTTCTATTTTTCTAATTGAATTTTATGAATTGTGTGATTTCTTGTTAGGTGGCCAACTAATTAAGGTTTTACATTATTCAATTGTCATCTTAGAATTACTATTCACCTAATAGTTTAGGATTCTAAGTGTATGTGATAAATTGCAATTGATAGTTATGTCAAAAGAATTGCAATTGATTGTGATGAAAAATAGAACATAGGATTCTAAGTGTATGTGATAAATTGCAATTGATAGTTATGTCAAAAAAATTGTTGATTGTGATGAAAAATAGAACATAGGTTAAATGAATTACATGCTTCATTAATTTATTGCCTAGATTAACTTGTTTTCATAGGACTTAATGATTTATCTAAGTTAAATAGATTGTATGCTTCATAGATTTATTGCTTAGATAAAAGAGTTAATTATTGAGCACTTCGCCTTGATTACTTATAATAGGGAGACTGAGATAATTGTCTGCTTCAGCATTATCTGCGAGGTTAATAGTTTAATTGTGAAATTGGAATAATATTTATTATTAGTGATTAGGAATGATTGTTAAGGGTGGAGATTAACCTTTAACTGTTTCTTAATATCATAATATCAATCTTTATTTTCTTTCTAGTTTATGTTATTTAATTTTGAGTTAAAAATCAAAATCCCCTTTTAAGTTTTAGTGTTAATTATTGAATAATAAATCTGCGAGGTTAATAGTTTAATTGTGAAATTGGAATAATATTTATTATTAGTGATTAGGAATGATTGTTAAGGGTGGAGATTAACCTTTAACTGTTTCTTAATATCGTAATATCAATCTTTATTTTCTTTCTAGTTTATGTTATTTAATTTTGAGTTAAAAATCAAAATCCCCTTTTAAGTTTTAGTGTTAATTATTGAATAATAAAGTGAACGATAGTCCTCGTGGGTTCGACCTGTGCTTGCTATTGTACTGAAATAATTGGAAGTATTGAAAGAAAAATCATTGTTAAATTTGTTGTGGTATACGACAACCATCAGTAATCGTCAATAAAAGTGACGAAATACTCATACCCACCTCTTGCTTGTACATTGATTGGACCACAGACATCGCTGTGTACAGGCTCCAAAGGTTCTTTGGCTCGATTACCTTTTGTTGAGAAAGGACGTTTGGTCATTTTTCCTTCTATACAAGATTCACAAATCGGAAGAGTTCCAACTCTTTGTTCTCTCAAAGGTCCATCTCTTGTTAACCGATTTATCCTATCTAGATCTATATGACCAAGTCTAAGATGCCAAAGATATATGCCATCCTCTTTTGAAACTTTGTCTTTTTCTACCTTGCAGTTTTTCTACTTTAAATAATTATGAATTATTGAGCGTATGTTCATTTTAATTAAAGCAATATAGTCCAAATATTCAATTGTATGTCTAAAGAAAAAATTAAGAATAATCAAATTGTAAATAAAATATTCTAAAGTCATTACATGCAATAAAATTCCAAATTAATTAAAAAGAAAATGAACTAAACATTGTTCAAACAATAATAAGGTTTTCTTTTAATAAAACTAAAGAATTTTAAATAAATGGACTTTCTTTAACGCTTTCTTGAACTAGACACTTTTCCTCTTTTTCTCTTCAACTTTTGTCTCCATATGCAAATTCCTCTTGATCGCTCAAGTGTTTGTAAAGAAGAACAAACAACTTAAAATAACTCTTTATTTTCTCTTTTAAATATAAAGTACTGCTGGTTTGGTCAAGATGCTATTATTCTCTGCAAAAGCTTAATTACATCTTTGTAAGTGTAACCCATTATTTTTGAATTCATGACTTAACCTAGAGAGTGTTGCCTTAGGGTCGGTCAAGTCTAAAATACATCACTTGCTCCTATCTTCGTAAGAAGCCAACCTTGGTGTTAATATGTCAAGAAGTCTTCCCTCGGGGGACGGAAACAAAGCCACCTCGAGACCCTATTCATATCTCAAGGTGTTTTACTAATAATGGAGACAATAGGTCACATTGAGATGTTCGCCTTCTCCTACATACTGTTTTAGATTAAATGTGTTTTATTAAACTAATCAATTAATTACTAGTTTATTAATAATCCTATGAATGTAATTAACTACCAAAAACGTAATTATAAAAGAGTCTGTTTCTATAATTAATATGATCTAAATAATTACCCATTACATTCATCTAACTTTACTAAAACAATTTTTAGATAAAGTTGGTTATCTTAAAGGCCTATAAAATCTATTGCCTTTATTATGGTGTGATTTTACCAAGTTTTAACTAATTTAATACTTAGTAGTTTACATGCAATTGGTTTCTCCAATACAATTCATACAAACAAATAAGACAATCCTAAATAATCATGTTTTTAAAAGATGCATGATTAATGAGAAACTGTGTGGGGTTTCATGAATAACATGTAATTGACTAATGCAGGGTCATGTTATCAATCAAGCATTAATCAACATCTATTTAAATAAATACAATAAATTAAATGTTAATGATGAACCGAGTACTAATGAGTATTTCTAAGATTTACAACCCTTTGAAAAAATTAGAAATAAAATTCCAATCTAAGCCTATGTTGCTTTCAAGACTCTCCAAGAAAGCTCCTCCTCTCCTTTAGGCTTTCTTGCTAATCTTTAGGAACTTTGTTTTGCCCAACTTATTAATTAGAAACAAATTTTCTAATTAATTTATTTAATTAAAACTAACTTTTAATTAAATAATTATTTTGTCATCTTTTTAATTTAGGTTAATTTAAATAATTAAAGAATTAAATTCAAATAATTATTTAAACTTAAGATATTAAAATATCTTAATCAACTAAAAGATATTTTATTTTCTAATAAAATAAAATTAGATAATTAAACTTTTAAATAGAAATAATTTAAAAATTAATTAAATAAAAGATATTTTCAACAACTTAGGAATTAGGATTTTGGGCACTAAGTTGGTGCCCTAGGGCCGGCAGCACAAAGAGCCAAGGGCTTGGGTGGGGTGGCTAGCTGGCGTGCAGGGGCTCAGTCAGGGGCCTGGCGCACGAGAGCAGTAGGCACGAAGGCAGGCGGGTGCGCACACGCAGGTGCGTGGGGTGCATGTTGGGAACCATGGGGCTGCACGCAGGGAGCCGCGGGGCTGGGGCTACGTCTGGCGCGCAACTGCAAAAGGCTCGAGCCTAGGCGTGCGCGTGGGTGAGCAAGGCTCAGACTATGTGCCTCTTAGGTGCATGGCTCGAGTTCCTCCTCATCTTTAGGTACAGATTTTTAAAATAAATTTACAAAATAATCCTATGCCCTTTATGGCTTACACAAGATCTAGAAAGACAATAAAATTCCTAACCCATTAGCACCATATAATTAGCGATCCATCATTCAACCATACATTAAAAAAAAACATATCCATCCATTAAATATACATATCAATATACATATAACAAATGCAAGAAACCCAAACAGTATTTAATATATATGTATAGATTGCTCTGGTACCAATTTTTGGTATTAAATGATCAAATCAAATGTATGCAGCGGAATATATGGACTCATTTTAATAAATATTAATACCATCCAAGATCATACACATATATAAATTTAAAACAATATACAAATAGATCATGGATTACCTCTTGTAGCCTATCAAGTTTCCTTGAGTCTTTTTGTATAAATCAACAATCTTCCTATCAAGTCTTGTGAGATCTCACACCTTGATCTTCTAGACCAATCTTCAAACACACAAAGATGTGTGTGGGGACGAAGGATTCAAAAGGTTGATTTATGTGACTCCCTAGATGTACTCAACACATGAGATCTAGAGAGTTTTGACAGAGAGAAGGTTTGGAATAGTTTTCAGGTTTAGAGAAAACTATCGCTTTAGAGAGAGTGTGTGTCTTTTATTTTTTTTAAATAATCAAAAAAACTTATCTTCTGAAAGTCACGTACTATTAGCCTTAAAAAGAATTTAATCTAATTAAATAATCTTTATTTAATTAAAATATAATTCAAATTAAAATTTATTAGATATTTTCATTTAATTATTTATTTAAAAAGAATAATTAAATAACTTATTAAACAAACTTATTTGAAATTCAAAATTTAAATCCCAAGGATAAAAATTTGTGATGCTAGGCGCCATACACTGTATTGTATAGTGTGTTGGCCAACTCTATTTGGGTTTCCCTAATTTTCCCTAAATATTAGTTAATTCAAAATTAACTTTATCTTAAAATATCAGTTTTAAATTAAATAACTAAATATCATATTATAAATAAGATATTTATTATTCTCTCTCTTTATATTAATCCAAACAAGATTAATATTAATTTTAATCTATAGTTTTCAAGAATAAAAACTGTATAGTTAAATAATTTATCAATTACCCATAATTATCACATAATTATTTCCTTGCCTTGAAAAATTAATTCATTTGCAATTTAGTCATTTCTCTTTACAAATCTTTCTTTTGTCATCCTTACCCTTGACAATGTATAACAGAGGTAATCTGGAGACCATGGACCTATAATACGAAGCTCAAATAAATTAGATTATTAATTAAACTCCTTAATTTAATAATCATAATTATTAATTCCATGATTACTCCACTATAAATATGGAATTGCACTCTAAGTATTTATAGAATTATATTTACAGAGTTTTCTCTAGTAGTCCATTGATAAAATAAATATATGTAGTTCTATCCTCCATTATTGGTTTGTTAATTAGAGCTTGTCAAAATTAATGTTTTACCCTTATAATTACCTCTTGATCCTTAAAGATTTGAGCTCAATAACTATTCAATTCCATAATCAACCCTTAAGGGAACCAATATATTAGGAAAGAATGGATTCAAATATTGTAATTCATGTTCCCAGCCATCCATGATATTGAATCTCCAAAACAAATCATTAGCCTGATTATTCTAAGAGACCTTAATGAGTGAATCAAAAGATCTTATAAACATAAACAAGAGTTCATGAATACTCAGGATTTAGACTGATCTACAAATGATCTTCTATTATGATAACAATTAAATCTTTACATCAAACAGCAAGTTTATAAAGATAATTAATTCTCATCGGTCCTGTCATATATAATCTCTATTATATACACCACATTTACTAAGATGTCTATCCACATCAGTAATATGAATCTAGATTACTTGCATCTCGTATGCTTAGAAAATTGTACTAGTAACTATTCATTAAAGATTCATTACTTTAATATGTTATTGACTATTTTATTCATTATATATGATCTTAATTTTCTCGTACTAATAAAAGATCATATTCTCATGAATGAATAGGGAATTTTCTTAATATTATTGTATAATTAATTCAAACAATAATTATAACATTCAAATATAATAAAATTAAACTTTTATTTAAAACCAATAAAATGTATTTACATGCTTTTAGGGCATTAATCCTAACAGAAAAATGAGGCTTCTCAAAGTCTCATACAAATGAGAGAATGGGAAAGAGATCTACAACTCCTTTGTACTTCTGTGAACATGTGAAATTATCTTGTGAACATTGTATATCTAAAAGAATTGTGAGAAAAGGGTTCCTTGTGTCGTAGGCACTTGGCGAAATGCGCCCACAATGCGACGCCGCAATTTAGTAGCCTTCAAATGGAATGCGACCGCATCGCGTGGTCACAATGGAAGGTCAACTTTAGGATATCTCTTTAGTAATATCCATCTCACAAAAAGAGAGGCATCTCAACTCTTTACCAAGTGTAGAACGATGGAAATCCTCCCTCGACCTTGACTCCCAATTGAGTTTGCTTCCTACTTTAAACATTCCTCATAGCATCACCAAGTAAAGATGTCCAAAATAAATAACTCAAGTCGACAAAGGGATGAGACAACTCACACCTTGCGAAAGGGTCTTGCGTAGAAAGGGCACCCTCCCTCGGCAAGGTTGCCTTCGTCCTTCTAACTCAATCGAGCTCAACTCCTTCATTGGACATCTATCTAAATACCACCTTACAACCATAAATGAAGAATGAATTCACGAAGACAAAAAATGAGGCTAAGAAGCCTTGCAAAGAGAGAGGGCCCTCGCATAGCGAGACCAACTACAACCTAGTGCTTCCAAGCATTATCGCCTAAGTATTTAACATGCCCTTAAGCCTACTCATATAAGCCTTATTCTCGAAAGGAAGGTCGATGAAGGTCCCGACATGTCAACAGATGAAGCACAAAGAGAAGGTGGCAAGCCTCACCTATTGGAAATGTGCCCTGAAAGCATATGTAGTAGACATTGTTTTATGATATAAATAAATAAATTAAATTTGTTATGCATATATTTTATGGACAATATTATTCTGTGATAATATTATGTAAATATCAGGAAAATTCCTTAGTTCATATATGTGATCTCAAACACGTATTGGTACGAGAGGATTGTGTTTGAGATAAATGAACTTGAATAGTTCGCAGTAAAATAAAGTTATGGAATCTTTAGATTAATTACTGCAAGTACGGTCCACTAGTATTATGAATATATGTGATCTAGATCCGGATCACTGGTGTGGTAGGACACTTTAGTGGAGGTGCTTTATATATTAGAGAATATATAGAACTTGACCAGATATGTTTATTAATACTTAGTTAAATACCATTTCGAAGTATTAATTAAATATATCAATTGATGATCATATACAAATAGATCTTAATCCTGAAGTTACTATGAACTCTTGTTTATGTTATATGAGTTCTTTGATTCACTTGTTAGGGTCTGTCAAAATGATCAGGCTAGAAACTTTTGTTTTGGGAACTCATTAATGTAGATGGCTAGGGACATAGTAGACAGATATGGAATCTATGTCTTCTCGCAAGAGATTGAATGATGGTTCTCTTAAGGGTTGACTTTTGGGACTGAAAGGTTATTGAGCTCAAATTCATAATTTAGTTAGGAATTAACCTTCACTAGTAAAGTCAATGGTACTTAAGGAAACAAGAGATAATTAAAAGGGTAAAATGGTAATTTTATTCCCGATTAATTATGAACCATTATTATAGGGTCAAGTTGTATGCAATGATTATATCAATGGACGCTTTATGATTATAAAGTACTCAGTAAAAGAAATGTCTATAATTACAAGAGTGCAGTCTCATATTTATAGTGGAATAATCATGAGACTAATACATTAAGATTATTTAATTAAAGAGTTTAATTAATAATCTCAAATTTATTGGAGCTTGGAATTATAGGTCCATAGGTCCCCATAGCGGCTCTATCAACACTATTCAACGTAAGAGTTGAAATGAAGGGAAAAATAGTTTAAAGAAGAAATTTGTTTAGGCCAAATATGTAATTATATGATAATAGCGATTAATTAATTAATTATAAATTAGTTGTAGTTAACAAAATTAATTAATATTTAATTATTGTATAATATTCGAAATTATATTAAATAATTAAATTAATTTTGAAATTTAATTAAATAATTAATTAATTATAATTTTCGAAATTATAATAAATTAAATATTTATTTTCGAAAATATTGGATTTAATTAATTGGTAGAATTAATTAAATATATTTATTTGAGTGGGAGATAATAATCTGATAAGTTCAAATTGGATTTGAATTGAAAAGATTAATATTTATTCAAATAATTAATTATATTTGATAATTAATTAAAAAGATAATTAATTTAAATTTGAATTCAAATTTGAATTAGTTATCAGGTTGTTAGATCTTATCTGACAAAGTAGTTTGAATAAATAATTAAATGAAAATTGAAAAACCAAAATCCCTTAAAATTGGGAGCTTACACGTGCACACACAATTCATGGATTGTGTGTGGCGTGTAGGGCAAATTTCAAGGATAGGATTTTCATTTTTATTTATTTAATTAATCAATTAATGGATAATTCAAAAATTGGTTTTTGGATTTTTTCATTAATAGAATAATTAATTAATTAAATTGTAAATTGTAAAATGGTTATAGATTTATTTTTAAATTTAAATATTTTCTTTTAAGAATGATTAATCAGAAAAATATTCAGATAAGTGAGACAACTCAGAACATTCGTTCTGTGAAAAATAGAACGACAGTTTTCTCTCCCTGAAAAATAAAGAACCAATTCTCAGGCCTATTCTCTTGATCTCATATGTTGAGTACATCAAGTAGAATTACAAAATAAACTATCCTTCATTCTCTAAGTTCCCACACACTTCTTGTGGTGTAGATAACGCTTTAGAAGATCTTGGTGTGAGTACGTGGGAGCGGCTTGGATAGGAAGATCGTTCTAAATACGAAAAGATAGCAATGACACTTGATAGGCTTCAAGAGGTATGATTTCTATTATTATCTTTCTTATGATTAATGTATGTATATTCATGGATCCGCATATTTAAATGTAGTTTAAATATGTTACAAAAATTTTGTTGTACACTGGGCCAACCCCACCACCATTCCGCTGCGTATTACGAAACTCGTTCCTAACAATTGGTACCAGAGCGGTCATTAATATTTGCATACATTAATTACTGTGTGGGCATAATATGCATTCTTATGTTATTGTAATATACGTGAATGGATGGATGTATGTATGATTTTAGTTTGTTCGTAAGGGTCGTTAATTATATGGTGTTTTGGGTTTAGGAAATGTTCTTAAAATTCTAGATGAAAAATGTAAGACATTTTGGGGCATAGGAATTTTTGTAATTTTAAATTTTCTGTGTTAAAATTATTAGAAAAATTCTGTAAGGCCCGAGCCCTGGGTTCCGAGCTCTGAAGCCCGAGCCTCACCCAGCCGAACTGCTGCGTGCCCAGCCCCTGGGTACTGCCTGCCCAGGCGCCCCACGCACCTCTCCCAGCCGAGTGCTTGCGCCCTAGCGCTTGCGTCTGCCACGCGCGCCAGCCCACCCCTGCGCCTGCGTCTGCCACACACACACACCAGCCCTCCCCTTCATCTGCCGCACGCCCAGCGCACACCTGCGCCCCTGCGCCTTGCCCAGCTGCACGCCTGCGCGCCCCAGCGCCAGCTGCTACTGCTCCCAGTCGTGCGCCCCTGTGTGCCGCACCCAGCAGCAGCCCGTACACCCCAGCCGCATGCCCCATGCCGAGCCACCATATACAGCTGCCCCTAGGGTTTTAAAACCTAGGGCTTGCATCCAAAAATTGTCCATTTAAATTATGGGCTTAATTAAGTTAACCCATAATTAAAATTGTTTTATTTTGAATTAATTGTATGAGCCCAAATTCAAATATGGGCATAATAACTTATCGGGCATCAAACCCAAGTTAATTATTCTTAAAATTTGTTTAAGATAATTAAAAGTTATTTTAATTCAAAATTAAATGGATAAGTGGCTTAATGGATTAAGACTACTTGTGAAGGCCCAAAGTTATAGATAGAGATCTATGTAGGTCTTATTTAGTTTCTTATATTTTTTGTGTATATTTTTGCAAGTGTTGTAATTTTTCTAGAAATACCCAAGACACCCGGCCCGCATTTATTTATTTATTTAGCAAGTATTTGTTTATTTAAATGTTTGAATGTGATTAAATTGTTTAATACTTTATCATGCATTTTTTGACATGCCATACATATAACCCACACAGTATTTAAAATTGTGCATGCATCTCATATGAGTAGAAACATGCCTTAGGATTGTCCTATGTGATTATATGCTGCTCCATATAATAATAAATCTAGTTTTTAACTAGTTCAAGAGCAGAAATAGATTTTAAAAGCTGTTTAATTTCTAGTATTTAATAAAATTGTTTTATTAAATTATAAATGATATTCTTAGTAATTATAGCAAAATAAAATTGAACTAATTAGGGCATAGTTCTATATTTTTAATTTTGCTTAATTTGATTAGTAATTATTAGAATATCATTTGGTAAAAATAGATCACTTTGTTTTTACAACCAATTAAAAAGCATAGGATGTTTTGAGAAAACACATGTTCTAAAATAGTGAGTGGGAGAGGGAGTTATGACAATAAGTCTCATGGTATCCATTATTAGTTAGCACCGAGGTAGCATGGAGAGGGCCTCGTGGCACCATTGCTTGTGTCCCCCTAAGGAAGGCTTCCGACTGTGTTATTCTCAAGGCAAACTTCTTTTTCAAGAATAGGATTTAATGATGTATTTCAAGTTTGACTGACCCTAAGGCACACTCTTGAGTTATGTCATTGATCTAAAATAATGGGTTACACTCACAAGGTATATTAGGCTTTTAAGCGGACTAGTGTATTCTTGACCAAACAAGCGGTTGTTTATAAGTCGAAAGAGAAATATTGATTTAAGTTTTCACTTATAAATTTGAGAACATGTCTCAAAATTAATTTGGAATTAGTCTGACCTACCCTAAGGATGGTCCATTAATGTTCAAATTAATTAATCGTGGAATTAGTAATTATTTTTTATGTGTTTTTTTGTTGCATTCATGCATCACGTTTACTATTCTGAAAATAACTGATATTTATTATATGCATCGATTCATTTTTTTTATTTATTTATCTTCAGCAATTATGTCTAGCTCAAATCTTGTATCTTCTTTACTTGCTAATGAAAAGTTGACTTGTGAAAACTACATGAAATGGAAATCAAACTCGAACATTGTATTAATATGTGAGAAGCCTAAAAAGTCATCCAAAAGCAAAGAGAACAAGAACACTAAAACCTCCAAAAGGAAGACCCCAAAAGGGACTTGCTTTCATTGTGGAGAAAATGGTCACGGCAAGAGAAACTGTCCAAAGTATCTCGCTGACCTCAAAGAGAAAAAGACAGGTAAATTTGATTTACTTGTGTTAGAAGCTTGTTTAGTGGAAGATAATTCCTCATCCTGGATAGTAGATTCAGGAGCCACTAACAATGTCTGCTTTTCTCTTCCGATTCTTAGTTAAACAAGGAAGCTTGCTGATGGAGAGGTGACTATGAGGGTAGGCAGTGGACAGATTGTCTCTGCAGCAGCAGTTGGAACAGCCCGTTTGGAATTTGAGAATAATAAATTTCTTGTTTTAGAAAATGTTTATTATATTCCTGGATTTTCTAGAAACATAATTTTTGTTTCCATGTTGCATGAACAAAATTTTAAAATATCTTTTAATAATAATTCGATTGTTAGTTCAAGATATGGTTTTAAGATATGTTCTGCAAAATCTATCGATGGGCTTTATAAACTACAAGCTAAAGAGAAATCTGTTAATAATTCTGAATTATTTAAAACAGCCAATCCTAGATCTATTAAACGACAAAAGACTGATTCTGATAGTGATACATATCTGTGGCACTTGAGATTGGGCCATATTGGTCTAGACAGAATAAATAGGCTTGTAAAGGATGGTCCTTTAAGAGAACTATCTATTGGATCTCTCCTTGTTTGTGAATCCTGTCTAGAAGGCAAAATGACCAAGAGACCTTTTCCTGCCAAAGGTTCAAGAGCCACAAAACCACTTCAGCTAGTACATACGGATGTTTGCGGCCCACTTAATGTACAAGCAAGAGGAGGTTATGAATACTTCATCACTTTTATTGACAATTATTCAAGATATGGTTACCTATACTTAATGCAAAGAAAATCTCAAACTTTTGGAAAGTTCAAAGAATTTCAAGCAAAAGCTGAAAAGCAATTAGGTAAGTCACTAAAAGCTTTTCGATCTGATCGAGGAGGAGAGTACTTGGATTTTGAATTCAAGGACCATCTGTGTGAGCATGGCATTTAATCCCAACTCACAGCACCTGGAACACCACAGCAAAATGGTGTTTCAGAAAGACGGAACAAAATGTTATTAGATATGGTTAGATCAATGATGAGTTTCTCATCATTACCACTGTCATTCTGGGGTTATGCAATTCAATGTGCTCTATACATATTAAATGTTGTTCCATCTAAGTCTATCCAAAAGACACCCATAGAATTATGGAATGGTTGTAAACCTAGTATACACCATTTTCGAATTTGGGGGTGTCCTGCACACGTGCTTAAAGGAAAGACCGAGAAGTTGGAATCACGCTCTGAAGTGTGCATGTTTGTGGGATATTCCAAAGAGACCAGAGGTGGAATTTTCTATAGTCCAAAAGAAAATAAAACATTTGTATCGACAAATGCAACTTTTCTTGAACATGACTATGTGAATAACCACAAACCTCGCAGTAAGGTTGTTCTGGAGGAGATGGTCTCAAATGAAGTTGCAAAGTCACCAGCAACAACCAATGAAAAACGGCAAGAGGAAACTGCTAGTTCTAGTCAGAATAGTAGTGAACCTCGTCGTAGTGGGAGGGTTAGTAAGCAACCCACACGCTATGAACACGAAGTTAAAATGCTTGTGTCTGACACAAACAAAGACGATCCATTGACATTTAGAGATGCAATGAATGATTCTGACAAGGACAAATGGCAAGAAGACATGAACCAAGAAATGGAATCGATGTATTCCAATTTCGTCTGGGTTCTTGAAGATCCACCTGAGAATATCAAACCCATTGGTTGCAAGTGGATATTCAAGAAGAAAAGAGGAGTGGATGGAAAAGTAGAGACTTTCAAAGCAAGGCTTGTAGCCAAAGGTTACACATAGAAAGAAGGGGTTGACTATGAAGAAACTTTTTCTCCTGTAGACATGCTAAAATCCATTCGTATACTCTTATCTATAGCTACGTGCATGGATTATGAGATTTGACAAATGGATGTCAAAACAACTATTATTAATGGCTACCTTGACGGAACTATTTACATGTCTCAAGCAGAAGGGTTCGAGTTAAAAGGTCAAGAGAAAAAGGTTTGCAAGCTTCTTAGGTCCATTTATGGACTCAAACAAGCTTCTAGATCTTGGAATCTTAGATTTGATGACACAATTAAAACATTTGGTTTTGAACAAAACATTGACGAACCTTGTGTCTATAAACAAATCAAAGATGGTGTAGTAGTATTCCTCGTTCTTTATGTTGATGATATATTAATGATTGGAAACGACGTAACATCATTATCAAAAATAAAGAACTGGTTAGCTGAACAATTCCAAATGAAAGATTTGGGAGAAGCCAAGTATGTTTCGGTCATTAAGATTCGTAGAGATAGATAGAACAAAACTTTGGCATTGTCTCAAGAAACTTATATCGATATGGTGCAAGAACGCTTTAATATGCAAAACTCCAAAAAGGGTGATATGCCAACCCGTTCTGGAGTATTCCTTTCCAAGGAGCAGTGTCCTAAAACACCTCTGGAAGAGGAAGACATGAGACAATATCCCTATGCCTCAGCAAAAGGCAGTCTAATGTACGCCATGTTCTGTACAAGATCTAACATTTGTTATGGAGTAGGGATAGTCAGGCGTTATCAATCCAATCCTGGATTGAGTCATTGGACTGCAGTAAAGAATATTCTCAAGTATCTTAGAAATACTAGAGATTATATGCTTGTATATTCAGGTGGAGTGTTGGAATAACTTATACAGGATCTTTATTTATTTTCATGTATATCTAATATTAAACAAATTAATACGAGATCGCTTAAAACATGTTTCTAAAATTGAATTCAAAGAGAAACAAAGAATAGAATACTTACAGTATACGCAGCGGAATTAAAGAGTCCTTCCTTCAGTTTCTCTAACTCTTGTATCCTCTCTGTCGCAGAGTATTATCAAGAAACTGAACCTATCTTCTATTTTCTTCACAATCTTCCAATGTATCCTTAGAACAACCTAGACTAGTGTGGGCAATTCTCAACACATGAGATAGATATAGAGAGAAGAAGAGAAAATAACAAAGAGGCTTAGAAAAGGACTCGTGTTTAGAAAGAATCTAAAACTATCAGAAAATCTGACTTGTGACTTATCAAACTTGTGTTTTGACTTCTCTCTAAGCACTCCTTTTATAGACTCAATTAGGCCATTTAATTTAATTAAAAAATCAATAAAATAACAGCCATTTTGAAGCCCTAGGTCGAAATTATCATGGGCTATAGGCCCGTGAAATTTCCCATTTGATTATAAGTCCATTGGACTTAAAATCAAGACCTGTATTATTTTCTATTGATTTAATTATTTAAATCCTTTATCAAATTAATTATTTATAATTTGAACCTTGATTTAAATTTATTTATTAATTTAGATACCAATTTATCTTAATTAATAAATCTGCCATAATTTCTCTTTTCTTCTCAAAATTACACAACTCTGTGAAACTATCCAAAATTGACCCGGTCAACTTTGATAATTCTAATTGATAATTAAATCAATTAATTGAGACTATCTAGATGATTTTATCCAAGGTACAATGGGGACCATGGGCCTATGAAATCAAGCTCCAATAAGTTATCATAAATCTAACAAATAAATTTACTAACTCATTAATTCCTCGTGACTCCACTATAGACTCGGAATTGCACTCTTGAATTCATAGAACGCTCTATAACAAATATAGATACTCTATTAATTATCCATTGTTACAACCATAATTGTCACTCAATCCTCTATAGACAGTCTACAATGAGATAGGACTAAAATACCGTTTTACCCCTCATTGTATTTTATCCTTAAAACACTTAGTTCCTTGTAAATGATATTTCAGTAAACTAATTTAATTACTGAAATGAGATCTCTATCATTTAACACCTTGAACCAAACTAAAAGGAAACCATCGTTTCACTTCTTCATTAGAAGCTATAGATGTTCATATCTATGATTAACACTCCCACTCAATTATACTACCAAGTTCCCAAGATGTAAGTATGGGCTAGTCCGTAGGGTAAGTTGGTAATGAACAAGTCAAAGAACTCAAATAATACAATCAGTTAGAATACTAACCACTCAGAATTGAGATTGAATGGACCTATGGTCAAGTATATGATATGACTAGAATAGATAATAACGGTATGTTTACTTATCTTATCAACTGTCAATATCGGTCCAGTCCGATGTAACAAATACATCCGATCTTATCTACTTTGCTAATATTCTAGAAAGAACATAACACTATAATGTGTAAGTAGATCATATCGTACATTGGCAAGTCAGTGTAAATCCTGGGCACTGACTAATCTTATGACTAACTTATTTTGAACATATAATCATATTTATATTCCACTGTGATTACGTCACTATAAATAAGATTAGCTATATGCTCGGGATTTAATAGAAGTTTATATTAAACAAATAATCATGAAAATAGACACATGTGAGCAAAGTGATTGACCAAGTCAAAAAATGATTTATATTCTTTTATTGATAATAAAATGAGATTACAAAGAATTTGGGTTTTAATTAGGGCATAAAACCCCAACAAACTCACACTTGCACTAATTGAAACTAATGCCTTAATTCTACTAATCCCATTTCCTCGATATGCTTATCAAATGTAGCTTCTTGTAGTTTCTTTGTAAATGGATCCGCAAGATTGTCTTCAGTTGCAATCTTCATAACCTTCACATCTCCCCTGGCCACATATTCTTGAATAATGTGATACTTCCTTTCTATATGCTTACTCCTCTTGTGACTTTGAGGTTCTTTCGAGTTGGCTATCGCTCCTGTATTGTCACAAAACAGCACAAGCGGTTTATCCATTTATGGAATAACATCAAGATCCGAATAGAACTTCTTTAGCCAGACTATTTCCTTAGCTGCTTCTGACGCGATTATGTACTCAGTCTCCATGGTGGAATCTGAGATTGCAGACTGCTTTACGCTTCTCCAAATCACAGCTCCACCCCCAAGAGTAAACACCATTCCAGAAGTAGACTTTATGTCATCGACATTAGTCTGAAAATCCGAATCGGTGTAGCCTACATGGTTCAGAACACCACCCTTGTAAACTAACATATAATCCCTAGTCCGTCTCAAATACTTCAGGATATGCTTAACTGCTATCCAATGTTCCGGTCCTGGGTTTGACTGATACCTGATATTATATGCTTGTATATTCAGGAGGAGACCTGAACCCCATTGGTAACACTGATTCTGATTTTCAATCAGACAGAGATAGTCGGAAATCGACTTCTGGATCAGTGTTTACTCTTCGAGGAGGAGTGGTAGTCTGGCGAAGTATTAAACAAACTAGCATTGCATACTCCACCATGGAAGCCGAGTATATAGCGACTTGTGAAGCAGCTAAGGAGGCTGTGTGGCTCAAAAAGTTCTATTCCGATCTGGAAGTTGTACCAGATGTGGATAAGCCACTAGTCCTATACTGTGACAACAGTGGGGCAGTAGCTAACTCAAAGGAACCACGGAGTCACAAGAGGGGAAAGCACATCGAGAGGAAGTATCACTTGCTAAGAGAGATAGTTCATCGAGGAGATGTTGCAGTTATGAAGATAGCTTCAGAGCATAATCTTGCAGATCCCTTCACAAAGACTTTATCTATAAAATCTTTTAAGGAGCATGTAAGAAACATGGGAATGAGAGAGATGCATCATTTTCTTTAGGGCAAGTGGGAAATTGTTGGAAATGTGCCCTGAAAGCATATGTAGTAGACATTGTTTTATGAAATAAATAAATAAATTGAATTTGTTATGCATATATTTTATGGACTATATTATTCTGTGATAATATTATGTAAATATCAGGAAAATTTCTAAGTTCATATATGTGATCTCAAACACGTATTGGTACGGGAGGATTGTGTTTGAGATAAATGAACTTGAATAGTTTGTAGTAAAATAAAGTTATGGAATCTTTAGATTAAGTACTGCAAGTACGGTCCACTAGTATTATGAATACATGTGATCTAGATCCGGATCACTGGTGTGGTAGGACACTTTAGTGGAGGTGCTTTATATGTTAGAGAATATATAGAACTGGACAAGATATGTTTATTAATACTTAGTTAAATACCGTTTCGAAGTATTAATTAAATATATCAACTGATGATCATATACAAATAGATCTTAATCCTAAAGTTACTATGAATTCCTGTTTATGTTATATGAGTTCTTTGATTCACTTGTTAGGGTCTGTCAGAATGATCAGGCTAGAAACTTTTGTTTTGGGAACTCATTAATGTAGATGGCTGGGGACATAGTATACAGATATGGAATTTATGCCTTCTCGCAAGAGATTAAATGATGGTTCTCTTAAGGGTTGACTTTTAGGACTGAAAGGTTATTGAGCTCAAATTCATAATTTAGTTATGAGTTAACATTTACTAGTAAAGTCAATGGTACTTAAGGAAACAAGAGATAATTAAAAGGGTAAAACGATAATTTTATTCCCGATTAATTATGAACCATTATTAGAGGGTCAAGTTGCATGCAATGATTATATCAATAGACACTTTATGATTATAAAGTACTCAGTAAAAGAAATGGCTATAATTACAAGAGTGCAGTCTCATATTTATAGTGGAATAATCATGAGATTAATAAATTAAGATTATTTAATTAAAGAGTTTAATTAATAATCTCAAATTCATTGGAGCTTGGAATTATAGGTCCATAGGTCCTCATAGTGGCTCTATCACCACTGTTCAAGGTAAGAGTTGAAATGAAGGGAAAAATAGTTTAAAGACATATTTAAGAAGAAATTTGTTTTTCAAGCCAAATATGCAATTATATGATAATAATGATTAATTAATTAATTACAATTTAGTTGTAGTTAACAAAATTAATTAATATTTAATTATTGTATAATTTTTGAAATTATATTAAATAATTAAATTAATTTCAAAATTTAATTAAATAATTCATTAATTATAATTTTCGAAATTATAATAAATTAAATATTTATTTTCGAAAATATTGGATTTAATTAATTGGTAGAATTAATTAAATATCTTTATTTGAGTGGGAGATAATAATCTGATAAGTTCAAATTGGATTTGAATTTAAAAGATTAATATTTATTCAAATAATTTATTATATTTGATAATTAATTAAAAAGATAATTATTTTAAATTTGAATTCAAATTTCAATTAGTTATCAGATTGTTAGATCTTATCTGACAAAGTAGTTTGAATAAATAATTAAATAAAAATTGAAAAACCAACATCCCTAAAAATAGGGAGCCTACACGTGCACACACAATTCATGGACTGTGTGTGGCGTGTAGGGAAAATTTCAGGGATAGGATTTTCATTTTTATTTATTTAATTAATTAATGGATAATTCAAAAATTAGTTTTTTGGATTTTTTCATTAATAGAATAATTAATTAATTAAAAAGTAAATTGTAAAATGGTTACAGATTTATCTTTGAATTTGAATATTTTCTTTTAAGAATGATTAATCAAAAAAATATTCAGATAAGTGAGACAACTCAGAACATTCACTCTATGAAAAATAGAACGCTAGTTTTCTCTCCCTAAAAAATAAAGAACCAATTCTCAAGCCTATTCTCTTGATCTCATGTGTTGAGTACATCAAGAATAAACTATCCTTCATTCTATAAGTGCCCACACACTTCTTGAGGTGTAGAGAATGCTTTGGATGATCTTGGTGTGATTACGTGGGAGCGGCTTGGATAGGAAGATCGTTCTAAATACGAAAAGATAGCTAGGACACTTGATAGGCTTCAAGAGGCATGATTTCTATTATTATCTTGCTTATGATTAATGTATGTATATTAATGGATCCGCATATTTAATGGTAGTTTAAATATGTTACAAAATTTTTGTTGTACACTGGGCCAACCCCACCACCATTCCGTTGCGTATTAGGAAACTTGTTCCTAACATCACCATGTGAGAGGGTCTCGCTGTGCGAGACCATCTCGCATAGACAGGTCTTCCTCACCAATTATTGTTGAATAACATCCTTCGCTGCCTTATATGCCTCCAAGCATAATGCAAGTATCGCATTCATTAAAGAGGTGACAAGCAAATGCCTTTACCAGTTGACAGATGAAGGTTGAAGACTCGAAGGCACGAAGGGAGAGGCCTTGCTATGCGAGAGGGTCTCGCATAGCGAGGTCACCCTCGGCCCGATGCTCCCGAATGGATTTGTTTGTGGCCTTGCATGTCTATGCTTAGTTCTTTTCACCATCCAAAGCGTATTCTCGAGTGCCATACACTTCATATATGCCTAGTCATCCCGTGAGGTCTCACGAGTCAATAAAACCATGCCATGATGCTAAACAACTCCCCCTTGGAGGTAATGCACGCCTGAATATCGATTAGTTGTCTTTCCACTAACATGACCATGACATCCCAGAGTATGCTACCATTGTCACTAGCATCACGAACTTCGTTGACGTATTCTTACCGCCAACAACTTGGTTTACAAGAAGGCACACATCACGACCACCAGAGCATAGTATGTGTAGCATCATAATAAGTCTACAAGGATTCCTAAAGACCTCCTCATAGACTGGGGGCAAGTGTGGATGTCAAAAATCCACAAGGAAAAATATATGATCCCTTGTTGAAATAAGTAAGGGTCTGTGAATATGAAAGAATTGACCCAACAAGCAACATGGACGCTAAAAAATTCCCACTCTTAAAAGACCTTCATTACATATCCCCCAAGGCATTAGATAAGCAAATGAAACAAAGGAGTACAATATGGCACCAAGCACACCCCGCGCGAGGTCACCTTACTCCAAGTATCATGCTCCATGGACAAGCCAACTCGCATCAAGGAAAAGTAGCACCAAAGGGACACCTCGCACTAAAGAAGAGCCTCGCTGCCTCGCGCCAGGAGGGCTCCTCGCTGTCTCGCACAAGGAGGGTGCCTAGCGAGGCCCATGCCTCATGCAGTGTGACCCCATGTTGCAAGGCCTCCCACGCGTCTACGCCACCTCATGAAGACACCTAGAAGGGTCAGTCTCGCTAACTGAGACCCTCACTAGGCCTCCCCCCGGGACACCCATCTTGCAAGGTCTAGGCACACCTCCCGTCTCATGAGGACAAGGCATTGAGTCGTCTCATGAAGCCTTGACGCACAACCATCTCGCAGGGCCTAGGCACTCTGCCCATGTCGTGAGGCTTAGATGCACTCCCATATCGCGAAATCTAGACACGGAAGGCTGGGTTCGACAAAGGTCGAGATCGGCAAAGGCCGGAAACAGCAATAAGCATGCTGAATGCAGGCTGCCATTGCATGGCCATCTACGGTGTTGTATTCACCCTTTCGGTGAAGAGCGCAAACTCAGTGTCTAGTAATGAACCTAGGTCGGCATAGGCCACTATGTGAATAGTCTATGCTATCTGTTTAAATTATGCATTTACTTGAATGAATTGTTATATGCTATGTTTGTGGAGTTTTGTTACTGTGCATTGGCTCACAAGTGCTCTATGGTGCAGGTAAGGGCAAAGGAAAGGCTGACCAAGCATTGGTTGGAGGGCATGGAGTGACTCTTACATGTTTGGCCTACCTGGTCGCCGCGGCTGTGTTAGTTTTGAGGAACACTATGTAAACGTTGATTTTATCGCTTAGGTCAACTGCACCCTAACTTTTGAGTTATAAATATATTTTGAAACAATGTTTCGGGATCCCAATGTAACACTTTTATAATTTTGATGAATGTCCAAACCTTTTATACTTAATTTTTATTAAATGAGTCTTTATTTTGATTTAATCACACTTTTCAGTCTAATACCTCGATTATCGAGCTAACGACACATTTTTAAAATCACATGGTAACGACTTTAGGGTGGTAGGGCATCACAATAACCGCACCAAACCCTAAACTAATAAACACTATGTACACTAGGAATCAACAAACATTGGTCATCAAAAATAAATAAATAATGTGAGGTACCAACCTCCTAGACTTACAAGTCAACCTAGAGCACATTGCTCAAACTTACCTTCTCGCATGACGAAATCTGCATGTTAGAATTTTCCAATCCCAACATTTACACTAGCATAACACAAATAAGCATACAAGCAATCACATAAATTTCCATATATCCTAAGTTAATTCGCATGAGAACTTCCTTACCTCAGGTCCTCGCACACTATTCACTTGAGCGTTCGCAACGCACTAAATCTTGTATATGGTCAAATAATGAATTACTATTATCTTATTAAATAATATATTACTATTACTAAATTAAGGATCTAAGACCCATTTGAAACATAATGCCTGAAACTATACTTAATTCTGAGACCCTAGGATAAAATAACTAATATACCTTTCACATGAGAAATTACCAAAACCCTACTTAAAACTACTAATTAATTAAACTCATCTAATTAGTTATCTTATAAATAACCAATTTTTACTCCCTTAATCTAATTAATTAACTAATTAATAATCATTCTCCTTCTAAAATTAATTAATAAATATCTAATCTTTAATTAATTAATTTAATAAATAAATATATAATCTTATATCAACTAATTTAATAAATATCAGCCACAATTAATTTAAACTAATTATTTGAAATTAATTAATATATACCTGATTGCACTAACCAATTTTACCAACATGCCCTTGACTAAAAATGACTTTACTAGCGCTAGGTCAATCTCGAGCCCTTGACCTAAATTTTGAGCCTCTGATTTTTGGAAAACCTTAATTTTGAAATCTAGAGCCTACATGCAATCTAAGGTCTCAACCTTAGAAACCCTAATTAAAATGAAATTTTGTAACTATTCTATACCCGTAGCTTAAGACTCAATTTTCACCCAGAAATAATGAGAATCTGCAAAACCCTATTTCACGTAAACTTTCTAAGAGCTTTCCAACAGTATCTTACCCATCGAAATAAATATTATAAATCAAAAGTTATGATGAAAATACCATTGTAGGTGACTAAGTTACGAAAATCTAGATTTCTAAGTTTTATGTCCAATTTCAAACATTTATCTAATAATATTTTCATGCACTCTTATGCACATGATCTAGGCTAAAACTTCCTCCAATCATACCATTATCATTATTCACATAATGATCACTATATATATTTTAATCATATTACATATTACATCTTATTCTAGTATAAAACCAAACCTAGGAATCAAAATAATATAATAAACAATGATGTAATTCTTACCTTGTATAGCCAAATGCCTCTAGAATCTCTCCTCCTTTTTGAAATTTTTAGAACCTAACATAAATACATACATATTACTTCTCTAACCATTGAAAACTATAGAACCAAAAATCAAGAATCGAACCCTTACCTTAATCAAACATAGCTTTGACTTCCCTCTTGCTTCCTATTGTGTGAGAGAGAAAGAAGTTCTCTTTTCTATTTCTTTTTTATTTTCTCTTATGCGTATGAGTGTATAATAAATGAGACAAAGTCTATTTTCTATAATCTATAGGCTAGAGAAAACATTTGTATCTTGTTTCCATTTAATCTCAAACTCCACTCTCTCTCCAATCACTACTAGATATGTCTATTTTTACTAACAACCTCTGGGATAATTTTATTATTAAAAATAATCATTAATCAAATTTAATCATCTAATAGATCTTTGACCAATCTCTTAATGCCACCTCACTCCATTTGTTATTTTCCATCAATAATAACAATAAATTAGTAAATAACTCCCCATAATTCTTTCTTATATGGTTGGCCATAAAAATGGTCTTATTGGACTAGATTATATCTCAAAATAATACTTATTAAATATTGTCACAAATAAATACCAATAATGTAACAAAAAATCTATAGTTCACGTTCTAAGGCTACTTTAAGTAAGTTGTAACTTTATTCTAAATAATTAAATAGACTTTATCAATTATTAACACATCTCTAATTCTAGTGATCATCTTATGTCTAATATTTATTAAAATAATATTCTCAATATTATTTTAATACATTCATAACAAAATTATTTACATAAAACACATTATCGGGTTATTACACCAGTCCACACCAATGTCAGAGAACATATCCTCATTGTGTAAGTGTATATACATGAAATGAGGACACCTAGAGACTGATCTAATGCAAAATGATATAACATTGATTTATAGAAAAGGCAAATGAAAAAAACAAACAAACATAAAGAAAGAAAGCAAGAAAAGATAGAAAAATTGAAGAAAACTCCTCAGGTTGTCTATCAGCTAAATATTTTGTATAGTACCAAAAATGAATATGAATTTTATTTTCTCCTGTATCTCAAAACTAGAAGCCTTAATGACATTTTCAGAATAAAAAGAAAATGTTCATTGACAAAATCATGGAAAGAAAGAAAAAAAAAGCAAACTTGGGACACTTTAGCAACACCTCCATGACTAGCTTGGTTAAATGCATTGCAACTGATAAAGTTGATCCTTTAGGAGATGCATTACTTCAAATAACACTTATAACCTTGCCGACAGTTTAGAAAATGGTATTGGAGGATTGCGTCACCGTCGTCACAAGTCTTGAAGGAAGAAGATAGCTAGTCAAAATTGAAATTTTGTTCTTAATTTCTCTACAATGGTCAAGTACCTGTGTGAGCATACCATTTACGTTTTCATTCATCTCACATTGTGTCTCCATAAGTTCTTTTGATGTTGCCAAAAACGTAAAAAGAGTATCATCTCATGAATTCCTGCTTGGACTATCATTATATTGAGATGTATGGTAAAACCTACTCTTCAAAATACCAATCAAATTGAAATTGGTGAGGTTTTCCAAGCTAGGATTCTAGTTCTTCTAGTAATGATTAAGGTTTTGCAAATTAAATATAGTGTTTATCTCACTGAATGGCTGACTCATTTGTAGTCAAAATAATGTTCATCAGATTCTACCATTGTAATCTCGTGAGCTACTCTACCACAACTCTCTCCTGAGGCCTCTACTTCTCCAAGTAATAATTCTAATTGAGCTTTGAGGTTCTCTCATTATAGTAATACTAGTCACCACCATAACTAGTAGTACATAATGTAACGCCCCTCTTTTTAGCCATCATTTAGACAGATGGGTCTGGACAGTATTTCCTATTGTGAATAGGTTTACAATATTTGATCATTGGGAAACAAATTTTCATGATGATATTGTTAGCCAGAATTTATGTATAGAGTAACTATAAGAAAATCGAAACTCTCGAGTTTAGATCAATCTCAAAAAGCCCGATTAAGAGAAAAATCTCAGATATATTTAAGAAAAATAATGATGGCAAAATATTTTGGGCATAAAATTATTAACAAAATATTGAATGATTATTAATTTGAATGAATTCTTGGAAAAAAAAAATTTAGTGCATTTTAATGAAAAATGCTTAATTAAGCATAAGTGTAGAAATTTAGCTTTTCACAAAATAAAAGTATAGGGTATTGATAGAATTATGGTGCCAATATTTATTAATGACCTTAGGCTAAGTGGGATTAAATTTTATGATGTGATAGTTTTAAGGTAGGTAAAATACCACTAAATGGTAAATAGTTTGAGTTAGGTTTATATAAAAAAATAATCATCATTTCTTTACTCCAAAACCACCCTCTTTCTCACACACACTTGAACCATACTACTCAGCTCATTTCTCTCATTCTCTCTCAAATAAAATTATAAAGAAAAGAAAGAAAAAAAATAAGTTGAAGCTTTGAACCCAAACTTTTCTTCTTTCTTCTTCCTCATTCTCTTGGTTGAACCCTAAGCTTCCTTATATCCACTAGTTTCTAATTTTGTACTCACTCAAAGGAAAGGTCTAGAATTTTAAGGTGTTGCATGCAAGTTGATTCAAAGGACTCATAGTGCATGCATGTGTTCTATAACACTCATAGAGGCAAGCCAAGATTAAATTTGTGTTTTCTTTGGTTCCCTTTCAATATTTCCTTGATTCTATGATCAATCTAACCTCTTTAATGTTGCGGTATTGGCTTGAAGCCAATTGAAAAACTTAAAAGAGGTCCAACAAGCTAGAGCAAAACTGAAGGCAGAACACTAAAGGTAAAGCTTTGTGATTTTATGTTTAGAGGAATGTACTAGGAGTAATCTGAGTTGCATGTATATTTTTTTATTGTTTAATCTCTTTATTTTGATATAATAATGTATATTATTATGTTTGATGATGTATGCATGTTGGTTTTGATGATTCTAGTTGAGGAATCCAAAGTTAGTGCAAAATACTTGCTGCCAATATTTTAGTCTTGACTTCTAAAGGGACAAGAGAGCCTTGAACGTTCCATATCTAGAAGTTGTTGTTACCATGATATTTTTTAGGAAGAGTAAATAATTTTAGACTCTTAAAATTTTCAAAAACGTTTTGTATTTACAAGGTTATGGTCATTTTAAAAATATGGTGCAATCTAGAAAATTTGGTATTCCTAGTTTTAGGTCTGCTTTTTGAATAGTAAGTTCACCAAGAAAAATGACTTTTCTTCACCTATAATATGTCAAGGATGTTCATGATATATCGAAGATTTAATCTAGAAAGTTTAAAAAAAAAGAAGGTGTTGACTGTGTTTTTAGCCAACGACGTGAGAACGTCAATAACGACAAGCCTTCAAGAGAATTTAAACGACACAGACGGTTTAATCAAGAAAAGTAAATAACACAAGAGATTTTATAGTGGTTTAGCCCCGATTGTCGGTAATAGCCTAATCCACTTAGAGTTGTGATTTATAGATCTGTACTCAAGATCAGATGGACTGAGTCAACTGAGTTTCTTCAGCACAGATTGCAAAAATACAAGAGTTCTTTCAAATATCAGCACTTTCTCTCTCTAGAATACTCAGACCCAAATTTTCTCTCTCTAGAAAGAAGAAGCAGAAGAAGCCCCTCTCTCATCCCATAAGCCTTCTATTTATAGGCTTAGGGTCATACATACGGTATCCCCTAGAATCGGGATATTTTATTATATTTATTACATTTAAATTACACAGAAACATTCAAAATTCAAAGTGTAACAAACCCCCCCATTCGTGGGAAGAATGAGAGATTCCTGCATATCTTGTTGAAGTTGTTTCTGGGAATCTTGACTTAGTCTCCTCTAGCTAGTTGATCCACCTCCTACTAACCACCCATGCAAGTGTTGGTCGAACATGTGCATGGTGGTAGGACAAACATTTGTTGGTCGGACGTGCATGGTGGTAGGACATGCATGGTGGTAGGACATGCACTTCTCTCCTCTAACATGGCACTCTCCTCTAGCATGCCATGTTTCTCCTCGGACCAAATCCTTGGGGTCTCCTAGGACCACCCTCTTGGGGTCTCCTAGGACCACTCTCTTGAGTTCTCATCGGATGCACTCTCCTTAGCTCTCCTAGGATGCACTCTCCTTAGCTCTCCTAGGATGCATTCTCCTTAGCCTCCTAGGATGCATTCTCCTTAGCCTCCTAGGATGCACTCTCTTTAGCTCTCCTAGGATGCATTCTCCTTAGCTCTCCTAGGATGCATTCTCCTTAGCCTCCTAGGATGCATTCTCCTTAGCCTCCTAGGATGCACTCTCCTTAGCTTTCCTAGGACCAAGGTGCACTTGGCTTGGTTATGACATCTTTCAAGCAGTCCAAATTCTTCGTCAGTCTACCGGGTCACTTTATCACAACTCTGAGGAGTCAATATATTTATTGACTATTTAATATGTCTTTTACGGACCATGTACTGCCATTTGTCACCTCTATTGCCATGTTATTGATCTCCAATTTTTGGGTATAACAGAAGGGTTTGGAAAATTATAACATGTCAAATTTTGTAAGAAAATTTGGAATTTAAAAATTGGTCAGTTTGACCTCTTATTTTTAGAGACATGTTCCCCAAGCATAAATATTTTTTTTTGACCTAAACTTTTGTCAGAACATTATTAAGATATCAAATTGGTTATCTAGAAACTTTGGTAAATAATTGACAAATAAATTTTAAAATATGTGTTACCAAATTTTTGGATTTAGACTGAAAATAAATAGTTTTTACACTTGGTAAAAATAAGATTTTTTACACTTAAAGTTAGGAATTAGTTTATGATTAGTCTTAATGTTGGTTTTTTATCATGTGATTCACAGGGCAATAGAATCATGAGATAATATTTCAATGCAACAAAAATAATTATTAAAGCATAAGAACGAATCACTCTGGGAACCATAACTAGAATGTGATATTTCTCATGTGACATGAATCTAAATAAAGTAGAAAATTACAAATACTTTTTCTAGATGTAGAACACGTGTATATAAAATAGTGTCTTAACATCCTAACCAACCATCTTCCATACTATGGCTCGCACAAAGAGAAAAAGACAAGTGGATATCTATGCTATTCGGTAGGATACACAAGAACATACTTTGAATCTCAACACATGAGAGAGTGTTCTTCTCACAAAACAGAGAGAACAAAGTTCACTATTTTTCTCTATTGGAAAGTGTACGCCCTGGTTTTCCCACGGGCTGTTTAGCAGGACGAGCCTCGGACTAAACATGATTTAGCCCGAGGCTCCCACAGGCCAGAGGCTCTATTTTCAGGACGGGCCCTTTCTAGCTCGAGGGGGTCCTGTTTCCAGCTCCCTCTTGTTGCACCAGGAGCTGGGAACAACATCCGGCGACCACTGACGGATCAGCTCGGGTTATGGATTGCTCTGGTAGCGAGCTTCTCAGGAAGCTCTGACCCTATGGGAAGTCAACACGCAAGATAAACGTGCATAATCCTACCATCACGTGTCCGATATCCCCCTGACTTCTCGGACACGCAGCAGGAACGTGCGTATTCAGACACCCACGGACGGGTTGGGCCGTGCGGCCCATTATCTCCTTCCATACTGATTAGACCACACTTGTGTGTCAGGTTTAGGAATTAATCATGAATATCACAGACTTGATATGACAAATGGTAAGGTCACGGGATGACCTCCCTACCAATTTCCAGGTGCCTTCTCCTATAAATATGGAGACCCTGGGAGTTGATAGAGGTTGGAAAAAATAGTCTTGTAAGAACTATATATTTTGTAAACCAATTACCCAGAAAAGATCAATAATATTGACTAGTGGAGTAGAAGGATTTTAACCTTCGAACCACTTAAAAACGTGTTTAGGGTCACCTAGTTCTTTCCACAAAGATTTCATATCTGCGACGGTTCTACTTTTAAGTACTAATCTCTTTCTCTTCTTCTCTTAATTATCTGTTGCCGAAGAACCGCGTCAACAGTTTGGTGCTTTCATTGAGAGAAAGTCCAATTAGTACTACCACAAACATACAACTATGGTGACCACTCGATCCAAACATGGCAACGAGACAGAACAGCATGATGGGCAGGAGGCCCGCCATGTTGCCCTCCCCGAGGAGCAAGTTCCTGAAGTCCAGCGAAGGCCAGGAAAGCAGCCGGCCGGCCAAGACGACACTGGTAGTTCGGCGCCCCGGCCGCCTAATCCGAATCCATGTTATTATACTGCGGTGGAGATGGAGAATGCTCAGCTGAGGAGCCAGCTAGCAGCAGCTGGTCAGCAAATTCAGGATATTCTGAGTCGACTACCCCCTCTCACAACCAACGGTAACGTTGGAGAGAGGCAAGGCGAGGCTCCTAAGTCTCGCCGGAGTAATCGATCCAGGCATAGCCGTTCGGGTAGACTCCCTGCAGCCAACTCCGCCCCTTCATCACGCCATCAAGAGGCAAACTTCAGGGAAATGCCTCAGACCGAACAGCAGCAGTACAGCCGTTCGGTTAGGACATCAACCCCTAGCTCTCAGCCTTCCTCGAGGACGCCCAGAAGAGATCGGGGAAATTCCCAAAGGAGGGCCGAGGGGATCCGGAGACGTCAGCCCGTCCCCGAAGAACGTCCAGTTCCTCGTCCAGATCGCCCGGCGCGAAACCATCAAGCTGGCAGGGCCGAGAGGCCCCCACCAAATTTAGTCCGTCCGGACGGCACTAGGATCGCCTCTCCGGTCAGGCATCCTCCTTCTCCCATCAGATATCCGTCTCCTCAGACCGTCCGAGACATCCCGACCTACGGAAATAGTAGGAGAGACCCGCCATCGGCCGGGCCTTCTCGGCGCAGCAGGGTGCCGGGGGAAGGATCAGGTCGGAGCCACCAAAGACGCACATCGAGCCTGTCCAGCAGGAGTCACTGGACCGGTAGTGCACGGAGTGATCTTTCGGGAGGAGACCTGCGACAGCGACTAAGTTCAGCACAAAGTCACCATAATTCCCATGGAGGTGACCTTCGAGATCGCCTCAACTCTCACAGAGAGGATCGAGTTAGGGATGGTAGCCAGGCCCGCTCAGTTGGGGTCCGATCCGAAGTACGTAATGGCGGGAATGCCCCAAATGACCTATCTCCAGATAGGAGGGGCAATAACCCGCCTAATATGTACAACGGGTCCGGAGCTGTTGAACAGCCCCGGAATAACCCGGGATCTCAGGACAAAACCCTAGAGCGCTTAACTCAAATGGAGGAGCTGATGAAAAAGCTCCTGTCGGAGAAAGAAAAAGACGAATATGATTCAGGGGATGAGATGGAGCTCTTCGCCCCCAACATAGCAGCAACGGCATACCCTTCTGGCTTTCGTATGCCTCACTTGTCAAAGTTCAACGGGGATGGAGACCCATCTGATCACTTAGGGATGTTCAACACCCTAATGATGGCTCATAACATCGGGCCAGAGCTTCGTTGCTTGATCTTTCCTTCCACCCTAACTGGACCTGCCAGGCAGTGGTTCAAACAAAGTAAAAGGCAGTCAATCAGCTCCTGGAAGACCTTTTCGGCTGACTTCAAGAGGGCATTCCGCGCCTCTCAGGCCGCCAGGGTCCAGGCCGACTCCCTAGCTAACGTGAGACAGCAACCTGGAGAAACGCTAAAAGCCTACTTGAGCAGATTTGCAAATGTCGCTGCTCGAGCCAGAGACGCCGACGACAGCTCCAAACTCATGGCTATGAGGACCGGGATCCTAGTAGGCGGAGATCTGTGGAAGGATATTCAAAGGAGGGGGGTCAGCTCAGTTAGTGAATTCCTTAACAGAGCCCAAGAATGGATAAACTTGGAAGAAGCTGAAGCTTCAGCCGCGGGGACCAGCCAGGTCCTCGAGAAGCCCGCTGCGACGGGAACAGAGATCGTAGTAGCGAATCCCGACGTCACGTAGAGTAACCAGCCCGGTGGCGGCAAAAGAAAAGGGAATGGTGAAAACGTCCAGCACGGTCAAAAGAAGAATAAGTCCGTGGATAAATTTAAGCCCGTGTTCACAACGTATACCGAGCTCACCCAAACCAGAGAGAATATTTTCCTGGCCAACGCTACGCGAGTCCCCTGGAAAAGACCGGAGCCAATAAAGCACCCTAAGGGAAAGAGAGACGCTTCCAAATTCTGCCGTTTTCATAACGACGTCGGGCACAATACCGACGATTGCAGGCACCTCAAAGATGAAATCAAGACTCTCATCCGAGCAGGTCCGTTGGCGCAATAGTGTCCCGACAGGTCGACCCGCTCTGGAGATCCCAGCCAGTCAACCGGGACCTCAGTAGATCAGGACGTCCCTCCCCCCGTGGTCGAGGGAGAGATTTCCACCATCTCTGGAGGGCCACACATGGCTGGCACGAGCAGAGGCGCCAAGAAGAGGTACATAAATGAGTTGAAGGCCCACAATGGAGGGGAGTTCGTCCCGGAACAGCGTCAATCAAAACAACAAAGATTAGAGAAACAACCAGTCACTTTCACGGAGGAAGACGCGGGCCATGTCCAATTCCCTCATAACGATCCCTTGGTCGTAGCAGTCTAGCTCGCCAACCAGAGAGTAAGGAGGGTGTTAGTGGACAATGGGAGCTCGGTGAATCTCCTATTCCGTTCCACCTTAGAAAAAATGGGTCTGACCGTCTCCGAGCTGAAGGCAACCTCGATGATGCTATATGGTTTTTCAGGAGAAGGGTCAGCAGCGATAGGAACGATTGAGCTGGTGATCACCCTAGGCGACGAGTCCCGAACAGTTTCCAAACTGCTCGAATTCGTAGTCATTGACTGCGCCGCTGCCTACAATGCAATTTTGGGCCGACCAACGCTCGTTGCTTTAGAAGCTATCACGCCCGTCCGGCACCTCGCCATGAAGTTCCCTACTTCAACAGGGGTCTGCACTATCAAGGGCGATCAGCTCGATGCCAGGGAATGCTACAGCATTTCCATGAAGGGAAAATCTAAACCCGGGCAGGTGACGATGGCCATTCAGGATGAAGAGGAATCGCAGGGACCCAAGGCGGCCCCTGAGATTGAAAAACCTCGGGTTTCCAAAGACGAAAAGCTCGCCTTAAGCGAGGACATTGACCCCCGAGTAGGCGAGGACAGGTCCGAGCTCCAAGCAATTGAAGATCTCGAGGAGGTAGGCATCGATGAACAAAACCCGTCACGGACGGTTAAGCTCGGAAAGAACCTCTGCGATAGAAGAAAGGCGGAACTGACTGCGTTTCTGAAAAAGAACCTGGACGTGTTCGCATGGTCGCACGAGGACATGATAGGGATCAGTCCGAGCGTAATCATGCACACGCTCCACCTAGACAAAAGCGTCCCTGCAAAGTCTCAAAAGCAGAGGCGTTTAGGGACAACCCGAGCCGAAGCCCTTGAAGAAGAAGTGGCCCGGCTCAAAAAATGTGGCTTTATCCCGAAGCCAGATTTCCCATTTGGGTTGCCAATCCCGTGTTAGTTCCAAAGCCCAATGGGAAGTGGCGGACCTGTATCGACTTTTCCGACCTGAATAAAGCCTGCCCCAAGGATTGCTTTCCGTTGCCGAGGATCGATCAACTGGTGGATGCCACGGCGGGGCACGAGCTCATGTCCTTCATGGACGCGTACTCGGGCTACAATCAGATCGCGATGAATCCAGAAGAACAGGATCATACCAGCTTTATGACCCCGACTAATGTCTATTGCTATAAGGTCATGTCGTTCGGTCTTAAGAATGCCGGGGCTACCTACCAAAGGCTGGTAAATAGAATGTTCGCGGATCAGATCGGGAAAAACATGGAAGTGTACGTCGATGATATGCTTGTCAATTCAAAGACTGTCAGCAACCACGTTGCCGACCTGAAAGAATGTTTTAACATACTGCGAGAATATGGCATGAGGCTCAATCCTCAGAAATGCACTTTCGGTGTTGCATCGGGGAAATTCTTGGGTTTCATAGTCAATACCCGAGGAATCGAGGCAAATCCCGACAAGATCAGGTCACTGCTCGAGCTTCCATCCCCCAGGTCGCGGAAAGATGTCCAAGGCCTCACAGGAAGGGTGGCAGCACTGAACCGGTTCATTTCCAAATCGACCGACAAGTGCCTGCCCTTCTACAACCTGCTCCGCGGAAACAATAAGTTCGAATGGACAGTAGAATGCGAAGGCGCATTCCTCGACCTAAAAACGCACCTGACTGAACCACCTGTGCTGTCAAAGCCCAAGGTAGGAGAACCTCTTTTCCTCTACATGGCCGTAACTGAGGACGCAGCTAGTGCCATTCTGGTGCGAGAAGAGGACCAGGCTCAGAAACCGGTTTATTACATCAGCAAGAGACTCCTCGGAGCTGAGTCAAGGTGCCCGTTGATGGAAAAACTAGTGTTCTGCCTAATCACGGCCTCGCGAAAACTCAGGCCATACTTCCAGTCCCACTCTGTACACGTCATGACCGATCAGCCTCTAAGGCAGGTTTTGCAAAAGCCTGAAGCCTCGGGACGCTTGCTAAAGTGGGCGGTCGAACTCAGTCAGTTCGAGATTTTCTATACTCCCCGAACTACCATAAAAAGTCAAGCCTTGGCCGACTTCGTGGCAGAATGCGCGGGATTCCATGAGATCCCATCGGAAGATTCACATCAGCTCACCTCCTCAGGTTCATCGTGGAGGATCTTCGTTGATGGCTCATCTAACGAGAACGGCTCCGGGGCCGGAATCATTCAGATATCCCCAGAGGGGCATAGATTCCATTCGGCGCTGAGGTTCGGGTTCAAGGCGTCCAACAACGAGGCAGAGTACGAGGCCTTGTTAGCTGGACTTAGGATAGCTAGCGAGCTAAAGGCAAGCTCTGTCCAATGCTTCAGCGACTCCCAGCTTGTGGTTAATCAGGTCCTAGGCGAGTATCAGGCGCGGGGTCCCAAGATGGCCTCCTATTTGGCTAAGGTAAAATCCGAACTGTCTACGTTTGGGCAAGGGTCGATCGAGCAGATACCTCGGGAGCAGAACGCCAATGCAGATGCTCTCACCAAGCTCGCCACCTCGGGAGAGGCAGAAACCCTGGGGTTGGTGCCAATTGAGTTCTTGGACAAACCAAACATAGACGGAGATCGAGCAGATATTGGGATGATTGACATCAGGCCGACCTGGATGACTCCCATTGTTGAGTACCTCGTCGAGGGCAAGTTACCCGAAGGGCGCAATGACGTACGGTGAGTCCTTTATCAAGCTCCGAGATATACGCTAGTCGAGGGGGTGTTGTACCGACGTGGGCATTCATTACCTCTCCTTCGGTGCGTTCTTCCAAGTGAAGCGAAGGCCATCCTGCAAGAAGTTCATGACGGATTCTGCGGAGATCACACTGGGGGGCAAAGCCTGGCCTTGAAGATCCTTCGGCAGGGTTTTTACTGGCCGACTCTGTCCAAAGACTCGATCTCATATGTAAAAAAGTGCGACAAATGTCAGCGGTTCGCCGCGGTTGCACGAGCGCCCCCGACCGAGCTAAAAATGATATCGTCTCCCTGGCCCTTCGCCATTTGGGGCATAGATCTAATAGGCGCCCTGCCCACCGGAAAGGGCGGGGTCCGTTACGCCGTGGTAGCCATTGACTACTTCACCAAGTGGGCCGAAGCAGAGCCATTGGCGACAATAACATCGAAAAAGGTGCTAGACTTCGTGGTTAAAAGCATCGTTTGTCGATTTGGCCTACCCAAAAAGATCGTCTCCGACAATGGCACTCAATTTGACAGCGACCTGTTCACCGAATTTTGCGAAAAGCACGGAATTGTGAAAAGCTTCTCATCTGTGGCCTATCCCCAGGCGAACGGCCAGGTCGAAGCTGTCAATAAAACTCTGAAGGCGAGCCTCAAGAAGAGGCTAGATGAGGCAAAGGGGATCTGGCCAGAACAGCTCCCCCAAGTTCTGTGGGCCTATAGGACCTCACATCGGACTCCCACGGGTCACACTCCTTTCTCCCTAACCTTTGGAAGTGAAGCGGTCCTCCCCGTGGAGGTGAAGGTCCTGTCGCACAGGGTCCGGTCCTACGAACAAGACAAGAACCACGAGCTCCTATGCCACTCCTTAGACTTAATGGATGAAAGGCGAGAGGATTCACAACTCCAGCTCGCCCATTATCAACAGAAAATCACTCGCTACTTCAACACTAAGGTCAAAAGACGTGCCTTTAGCGTTGGCGATCTGGTCTTGAGGAGAGTTTTCCTGGCCGGGAAAGATCCCAAAGAGGGGGTTTTGGGACCAAGCTGGGAAGGACCATACCAGGTCATCGAAGTCATCAAAGAGGGAACTTATAAATTAGCTCGACTTGGTGGAGGGGCGGTCCCGCGAACTTGGAATGCAATCCACCTAAAGAAATATTATCAATGAACATTTGTAAGACCTAGAAGGTCACCTTCCATGTATAAATAAAAATCAAATGTTTCTCGTTATTTGCAAGTGTAATTCTAAAGTAACAACGAAAGGCCCTTTCCCAGTTACTTGGGGGGCATATGGTACCTGGATATATCCAGATCTCCTTAATGACTTAGGTGTTAATTTTTATCTACGGATAAGAGTCATCACAAACTAAGTCCTATCCTGGTCTTAACCAGGTCATAAAACTTAGAAGTTAGCTAAAATTTGTTGACCATGGTTCTTCTTTAAAGAGCCCGGGATACGGATAAAAGTTGACGCGATCTGAGTTTTTTCAAAATAAGTTCCTGGTCTTAACCGGGTCATAAAACTTAGAAGTGAACAAAAATTTGGTGACCGTGGTTCTTCTTTAAAGAGCTCGGGATGCGGATGAAAGTTGACGCGATCTGAGTTTTTTCAAAATAAGTTCCTGGTCTTAACCGGGTCATAAAACTTAGAAGTTAACAAAAGTTTGTTGGCTGTGGTTCTTCTTTAAAAGAGCCCGGGATACGGATAAAAGTTGACGCGATCTGAGTTTTTTCAAAATAAGTTCCTGGTCTTAACCAGGTCGGAAAACTTAGAAGTTAGCTAGAATTTGTTGACCGTGGTTCTTCTTTAAAGAGCCCGGGATACGGATAAAAGTTGACGCGATCTGAGTTTTTTTCAAAATAAGTTCCTGGTCTTAACCGGGTCATAAAACTTAGAAGTTAACAAAAATTTGTTGACCGTGGTTCTTCTTTAAAGAGCCCGGGATGCGGATAAAAGTTGACGCGATCTGAGTTTTTTCAAAATAAGTTCCTGGTCTTAACCGGGTCATAAAACTTAGAAGTTAACAAAAGTTTGTTGACCGTGGTTCTTCTTTAAAAGAGCCCGGGATACGGATAAAAGTTGACGCGATCTGAGTTTTTTCAAAATAAGTTCCTGGTCTTAACCAGGTCGGAAAACTTAGAAGTTAGCTAAAATTTGTTGACCGTGGTTCTTCTTCAAAGAGCCCGGGATACGGATAAAAGTTGACGCGATCTGAGTTTTTTCAAAATAAGTTCCTGGTCTTAACCGGGTCAGAAAACTTAGAAGTTAGCTAAAATTTGTTGACCGTGGTTCTTCTTCAAAGAGCCCGGGATACGGATAAAAGTTGACGCGATCTGAGTTTTTTCAAAATAAGTTCCTGGTCTTAACCAGGTCATAAAACTTAAAAGTTAACTAAAATTTGTTGAACGCGAATCTTCTTTAGAGAGCCCGGGACACGGATAATGTTAACTTGAACTAAGTCATAAAAATAAAAAGATAAATTGTGACCAAATGCATACAAATATATATAAAACTGGTTGAGCAAATTGTCTCGAGGCGGAAACGCCCCACACAAAAAAGAGAATTACAATAAAAAAGTGTTCAAAGTACGTAAACGAGGAGCATCCTAAGCCCCATCAGCTGGCCCTTTGGAGGTCGCAGTCTCGCCCTGTTCCGCCGCGGCAGAAGCCTCTCCAGTCTCCGACGGAGGAGCCTCCTTATTCAGGCGGGCTTGAAGCCGCGGCAACAAGAATGCCCAGAGGTCCGGCGGCATGAAGGAGAAGTCCGCGTCCGGATTGTGGGACCAGCAGTGATAGAACAGGTCCTGTAAGGACTGCTCCGACACGACCCGCTCGTCTTTCAGGGCGGCCTGGACTTCGGCCTTCGCCACCTCAAGATCTGTCCGCGATGCGGCCAGGAAGTTTTTAAGCTCTAGGTTCTCGGAGCGAAGCTTCTCTAGATCGGATGCGGCCAGGGAGCGTTTAAGCTCTTGGTTCTCCGAGCGGATCTTCTCCAGCTCGGCTTTAGAGGCCGCCAGAGCGTCTCTCGCCTCCTGAGACTCCTGGAGGGCGGTCTGGCGATCTGCTTCCAAACCCTCGAGCTGGGCCTTGGTCCTAACGATGCCTCTATAGGCGGCAGCCATGCCCTGCAAGAAAAGAATGATAAATTAGCAAACTGGAAGGAAAAAGGCGGCGTGTGAGTGTCAAAGCCTTAAAAGAAGGGGGCACTTTACCATTAAAGTCATGTCCATAGCAGATTCTATAACTCGGACCGGGCTCGTTGTTTCGATGGCCCGGAGCTCCTTCTCCCTGATATTGTAATAGTGGCTGACGGCGTAGCTAGCCGACTCATACACCGTACCCCGGAATGCTTCGGGCATCTTCTCCAGAGCCCGGGGGTCGACCGGGATACGCACGTCCGGGGCTGCCGCGGCCAGATTCCCGACCTCTATTACCCCGTCCTGGGCGGCCAGTGGAGATCGTTGGGGTGGCGGGTGCATGAGTCCTGTCCTGGCGACAGGGAGGTTCGCCCCCGCGACCTGGGATGGCGGGGCTTTCTCCTTCTCCGTAGCTGGGGATTTGGTGGAGGCCCCGGCCGAGCTCTTGGACTCGCGAAGCCTCTTTAACCTCGGCCCCGCTGGGGGATTCCCACCGAACACAATGCCCCGCAGACTATTCCCGGGCTGAGACATCTCTTCTGCCAAGAGCAAAAAACACGGTTATTAGCAATCATACAGAAATAAAGACAAAGGGTCCAAAGGCAATAAGAAAGCAAATACTAAGGGAGCCCTACCCCCCGAGCTGGAAGAGCCTAGGACGATTATCTCGCGAACTGGCGAAGGTTCTAGGTCCGGTTCTGAATCGAGGCTGGACTCTTCTACGTACTGCCTAATCCCCGGAGCATAGATGCCCCTCTGGAGCGCAGGCCACGTGCGTAAATTGGTCCCGTACTCCTCAAAAATGGCCGACCTAAAGGCTAGGGTATTATCTACTACTACGGTACCCTTAGGGCGACTCTCTTGGTTGTCCAGCACGAACTGGTCAACGCAGTGGAGCAGGAGCGTGTCCAGGTCCGGATTCCTTGGGTGACGATGGACGAGCTGCCTAGGGTTGAACCTAACCAGCCGGGGGTCTGCAGTGGCCCTATCTACGTTCTTAAATAAGTAAGAGTTACCTTGACCGGAAGGACCCGCGGCTGCTCCGGATTGGACCCTTTCCTCGCTCATCCCCTGGGCGACCTCCAAGCTCCTCTTCCTGTTCCTCACCAGAGGAACTTCCTCACCTTCTTCCTCGCCTTCGTCATCTGCGACCTCCTCCGCGACGATCGGCCTGTTGTCGCGAGCTGGGGGAGGCCCCCGGGGCCTTTTCAAATTCAAAGTCTGATTTGGGAAAATCAGCTTGCAGAATACCATCGTCTCGTCCGTCACGAGCACGCGGTAGTCTTTCTCACTGGGGGGCAAGTTCGCCAGTGTATCGTATTGACCCCCGAGGGTCACAGACTTTTCGGTCCTCGAGTAGATGGCTGCAAGGTTGGTTGAAATCAGAATTGGAATAAGGGACGAGCTAAAATAAGATAACCGTTAAAAGGCGAGCTAAATCAAGGATTACTTACGAGGGCGGTTGAAATAGTGATGATCGCAGTTTCGGAACCCAGTTGACATAAAAAACTGGTCTTTGAAGTCATTTGGATGGCTCGGCAGCTCGATCACTGCTGCTGTGTTAGGGAAGCGGGTTAAGTAATAGAACCCGTCGCCTCGCCCCCGCTGGTCCGGGCTGGCTTTGAGGCAAAAGAAATATAGAATATCAGCTGGAGTGGGGACCTCCCACTCATGCTTTTGGAACAAATACCTCAGTCCCGCCAGCAGACGGTATGAATTGGGGGGGAGCTGAAATGGGGCCAACCCCACATAGTTCAGAAAATCAGCAAAATACTGATCCAGGGGGAGGAAGGCCCCTGCCTTGAAGTGTTCCCCACTCCAGGCCGCGAACGACTCGTCGAGCGGCGTGCAGCTCCTCTCCCCATCCGCAGCAGGTCGGGCGATCACGGAGGTCTTCCCCAGAGGAATGTTGTGGTTAAGGAAGATTTTGGTGATCTTTGCCTAGCTGGTTATTTTCGAGACGATTCTCTCCGCCTCGAAAAACGCGTCAGGAGCCACCTCGGCTTGCTTCTCCACCGCCGGCCCAAAGTGAGGAATTGGCGAGCTGGTCACCACCACCTTTCCTTTATCCTGCTGGGAGGCCGAACTTCCCACATTCTTCTGTGGCAGATTTCTCTTTGGAGCCATCTGGTCGCCTATCGAACAAAAGAAAACACTTTAGAAAAGGCGACCCAAGCAGGAGAGTGAAGCAAGTATTAAGTACACGAGCTGGGGTAAGCCCAGCCCGTGTAGAGTGGTGCCACGCGTTCCAAGGAACACGCACCTATGCCCTCAACAGATCCCAGATTACTCGGAATTCGTGTGTCAGAGGGCTCAGAGTAAAAAATTGCCTTGGGGGGAAAGTTTCAACAGGCAAGGCGTGGCAAAACCGCTTTTAAGGCGTATTCCCTAAGCTACCCGGTTTTTGCACCCAAAATTCCTAAGGATCCTACCCAGAAATTGTTCCTAAGAGAGAATCATGGAACCCATATTCTAAGATATTGACCCATGGCAAGTGTGCCCTAATCTAAGAAGGGCTGTCACCCTCCATATCCGCGCGACCCAGAAAACCTCTGCATGTGGCTACAGTAACATTTTTGCCTAAGCTACAGTGGCATGCTTTCAAAAATAAACAAGGACAGGAGACTTACAGTATATGGTTAGATGGTGAGTGAGGTTGCTGCGCTGGTAGGATGTAACGCCCTACTTCCTTAGAGCCGTTACTAAGTGAGTTTTTAAGTCAAAACAGTGTGCAATGAACTCGCTAACCGAGGTTTTGAAACAAAAGTGTGACTAGTTAAAAGTTAAGGCTGTAATCTCTGAAAATGCGTCGTTTCATTAAAACTTCTATTATTAAACATTTGGGATCCCAAAATGAGGTTTGAAAACTAATTACATCTTGAAATAAGGTTACAGTTGAGAAATCATAAAATCATAGGTTATTACAGCCATTTTTGAATAAACCCCCAACCAAAGCAGTCGGGCAGGCCAAACATGTACGCGCCGCTTCACGCTCTCCGTACTCATGGTTGGTTGATTCAGTCATTGCCCTTACCTGCGACACAGAGCACCCGTGAGTCGAAGCCCAGCAAGAAAACTCATGCAGAACATAACATATGCAATGTATACAGTTTATCATAACAGATAATCCACAATAAACAAGTCAATCATTAGACTAAGCAAACACGGCCAAGCCGCCCCAGAGCCTTACCGAAGCCTGGGGTATCGGTTCTCACCGCGAGGATAACTCATGTATCCCTTGGGTCCCACCCTGAATATAGCATAACACATGTATCCACCGGGCCCCGCCCTGATTATAGCATCCCATGTGCTAGGTGTTACTTTCGGCCCACGGCCGCCCCGGCTTACGCCGTACTCGGCCCACGGCCGCCCCGGCCTACGCCGTACTCGGCCCACGGCCGTTCATTTCATCATAATCACACATATAGTACATTCGAAATAATCATTCACACACATCATGATTCATTTAAGTTTAAACATTTGCACATAATACAATCTGGGGCCATGCCCTAACCTCGGGTGTTATAGTTTTCTTACCTGCATTCCGAGCCTCCTGATGCACCAAAGCCGCGAGCACGGTCCTCTAGCACGAGCCTCTCAAAGAACCTAGTCACAACACACAAGAAACATCCCTCATTACTAATCAACCCAAAACCACTTCCCGGGACCAATCCCACACTCCCGGGGCCTCTAAAACCTTAAAACAACACCCCGGAGACATCCCCCGAACCCCCGGAGCAAAGGCCTAAAATTGCCTAAAAATGATGCCCTGAAATTTGCCTTGTGCCGCGGCACCACATCCTTGTGCCGCGGCACCCATCAGTCAGAGGCTCCCTTGCCGCGGCACGAAAAACCTGTGTCGCGGCACGCCTTCGCAGACCCAGAATTCTGGGTTTTCTCCTGCGTTTTCTCCGAGCTAAAACCTTACCAAATCAACCCAAACTCACACCCAAGCCCCAAAACCACTCAAGACTCCAAATAAACCATCCAACAACCCATAAACATCACCAAAACATCTAAACACCCAATCAAATCCCCAAAATCCACATCCTTGATTTCAATTTCAGAAAAAAATAAAAACTCAAACATCAAACTTAACCCATGCTCAAATTCTTAACCCATAACATAATCAAGCCTTAAATGTGTATAAAATTCCTTACCTCATATGGAGAATCCATCCCTAAGCTTCCTTCATCTCCTAGGTCTCCAACTTCTCCTTCTCTTCTTCTTCTTCTTCTTCCTCATGCCCTAGCTTTTCCCTCTCTTTTCTCTTCTCTTCAAACTCTATCAAGACCAAAATGGTTAAGCCCCAAACCGTGTACCCCATAAAACCAGCTGCCATTTATCTAATTCCCAACTAAATGACCATTTTGCCCCTCCTTGCCTATCCTTTCCCACCTAAACCTCAAGGGTACTTAAGTCTTTTCGTTTCTATTTCATTTCTACCATTTTCTTTCTAAAACTTGTTACTCTCAGCAGTAACTAACGGTTACCCAAGTTACTAAATCTCCAATAACCATTACCCGCTAAATCTCAACTTAACCTTAAAATTCCCGAGGTACCCCTAGGCTTCTCCCGAGCCGGGTATAGAAATCCCGTTGTGACTCTTGAGTTAACTAGCTCTCTAGGACCGTCTCGGCACGTGCATCACAATAATACAACCACACCCACGTGGTACAATTCACAGAATACAATTATCACATATCAATACCGTTATGCCAATCATGGCCAAAATTACAATTATGCCATTCTAACACGATCCGGGCCTACATGCATACTAGTAAACATAGCCATGCATCTCAGTTAAACAAATAGCCAAATAACATGCTTTAAATCATAATCACGCATTTAATTCATAAAATCACACATAAATCCCAACCTGCCCTCCTAGCACACTAATCAAGGCCCTTAAGCCTTATTAGCGAATTTGGGTCGTTACAACTATCCCCTCCTCATAAAAATTTCGTCCTCGAAATTTATCCAACATATCAGTCAATAAACCCGCAGCTCTTGACCATAACTTCCAAGGTCCACCGCCTTTACTTTACTTTTCAACAACAGTCTTACAGGAGTAACAATCTTGCCTCTCAAGATCTTGTCTAACGGCCATACTCTCGATAGCCTTTCGCTTACACAACAACCCTGCTGAAGCCTCAGGGCCTGCCTAGATTACAATGACCAATTCATTATCTTATTCTTGATTCCAGAGATACTCAAAAGTCATCACCTCTACTAGGTGGGATCAGCTTGTAGGCCCCGCCGGCCTAACCCTTAGTACAACTTCCGAATTTTATGCCGAATTAAGAATCAGAACTCTCCCTTCTTTCTCTGAACACCTTACAGATCCTCGTCTATTATTACGCAGAGACGCAACTCTTTCTTCCCAGAACTTTATTTCCTCATAACTTAGCAATTTACTAGCTCTTTATTCTTTCGAATATGCAGACACTCCTGCCTTAAGGATTCCAACAACCTCTCTAGCTTTCTCTCTGAACCAATGCCAACTAGTAGTATTCATTATCCTTCGTCTCTTACCATGTCCTATGTCGTGTTACTTTAACAAGACGCCAACATTTGCCACCAGGGATAACGTTTCCCTTAAAATCTCAAGTTTTCGCATACCCAGCGCTCGATTCAGTTGATGTCTGATAAACTTTCAGACTGCCATTCCACTTGCAATCCACTGGTAATCCCAGATTCCCACTCTGCTCTTTTCATCCTCTAGGCCCATTCCAAAATTTAAACTACTAAAGGGTCTCAATTCGATATCATCGACGCTCCATCCTGAAACCAGTTCACTCGACCCAATCAACATTAACTCAAACAACCGAGTTAAAACTCTTCATGTCCAAATACCTTACTTAAGGTCTAATGTGGTCTATCCCCATGATACACTACCACATCACCTAAACGCTGTCACCCGCTCAGCCCTCCCGGTACAACGTACCCTAGGAGGTGGAATGATGTCCATTCAGAATCCTCATTCAAAACCATATCCTGCCTGGATCCTTCACTCGATCCCGGTATCCTACTGTAACACCATGACAGGGTCCTTCCCTGTTTCAACTCAAGCCAACACTTCGGATTCCATAGCTCAGTGGCACTCACCAGCTAACCCTTACCTATTGACATTATGCCGATCTCAGTTGTTGCTTTGTATCTTCCATTACAATCTATGGCGTTATTCTTTGACTTACACATGCCCCCCAGCTAGGAGTTCTGCCTCCAATTATAACTCCCCTCGCTCGAACGAGGAATTCAGACACCGATCACCCGTCTGTTACCTTTCCCCACATCTGGGTCTCAATGTTAACCTTCTTACTAATACCCAACACTCAAGTACCTTATGCCATACACAACAGTCGACTTAATGTTCCAAGTGTATCAACTAGGTTCATTCTTTCACCTCCCGCAAGGTTCGATCCATCCTTGCGCCAGATGCGCCTGGGCGTGCACCATCCGTGACGCACTCCCACCAGTCCATACCCTTACCATAGATCAAGTCCTTTATGCCATCACTTCTTTACTTAACCATAACGCACACGCATTCCAGCATTACTAGATACTAATCAATTCTTACCTTGCCCTCTGAATTTCCTTCTGATTTGACACCACACAGTCCGTCTAACCACAAGTTTTACTGTTCTCCTCATCTCTGATGTAGTTGTCTCCGGAGGTGCTTGTGCAATAGATGACGCGCTTACCAGTCTTGTTATGCCTTCAATTCTTCGAACGCTCTTCATTAGCTTCTTTGCGGCTTCAGATCAATTCTTCTCTTACCTGACCTTCCTCCTTGTAGCTCTAATCTGAGTACTCCTGACGACGCTCAAACCAACAATCCGTAGAACCTTACCTGAGACTCTGCCTTCTAGGTACAAACGTCTTTCGCATAGTCACTTGCTCACTATTTCTGTCTGGGAGTAATCCATATGCACTGTTCGTGAGCTTGAAGGGGACTTGCCCATACCATTCACGCATTCTCCGCCTAAAGAACTTACCTGTGCTGCTGTAGCTTGAACCGTTCCAGAATCCTTGTTACCAATTCCTCACACCCTGCCCGGTGCAACCAAATCAATTCACGAAAAGTCTTTATCCTTGGTTTCCAACTGGTAATAACCAGGTCGTAGATCAACTCTTGGGGACATCGTCCCACCTTGTATCCAACATTGTACTTTTCGTCCTATCCCGACGATACTAGCAATCCCCGCAGTATAACACTCTGGCTAATCCAAGATCAAATTCCTTCGATTGCTTCAATAGACTTTCTGTCGGCCAAACCGTCTTTTACAACATTCCTTATACCAATTCTATCTGTAGTCTGACCTTGAAGTATCCCCTAAATCTTTCTTTACATACCCACGTACTTTTCCCACTGATCCGCTATGTCTCCTTTACGTACTCCAGATGATATCCTCAACAATCCATCTGCCAGAGTTTCTAATTCCTTCTCAATAAGTATCACTATCCTCAGCCTCTCGAATGGCACCATTGAGGTAACCTCTCTATGTCCATCACCCTCTCGGAGCATTCGCAACACCGAATCCTTCCAGTTCGCTACATGACCAAAGCATAAGCTCGTCAGTTAAATACTCACCCTTGCGGACTCAGCCTCGAACTTTGAATGTATCGGTGCATTTCCAGTTCTCCGTTTCCCGCATCATGGGAAATCCATCCTAACATCTCGAGTCATTCTACGTAGAAGTCATGCCCTCACCTGACCTCCTCTCAGGTGGCATCCTCTTCCTCATGTGCATATCAATTAACCTCCTGGTTCCTGTCGCCATCTCGATAACTACCTTTTCGATCAGGCTTCTTTCCAATCTCAATCTAGGTGCCCAAGCACTGTCTGGAGTCCTTTTACCTCAAAATTGAGAATCCGACCTCGCTGCGTTCTATCAACAAAAGTACCGTCTTATCAGTCAGACTTTTCCCCTTTTTCTTGGCAATCCAAAAGCCACAACACCATCCGGGGTTCCTTTACCTTGATTATCACGAGTCTATCTTTACCAATTCCATCAAAGGAAGCACCGCCCTTGCGGCTCTAGCACTCATGCTCTATACATCAACCATCAGTTCCTCAAACAATATGGCCCTCTCTGCCATCCACATGCAGACCAAAAACTCTTTCCTCAAAGCAGCCCAAATGCCTTAGGTTATTCCAGATCTCTTGCCCTTAAATGGGTCGCCACCAATCCCAGATACATCCATCTGTATAAATTTCCGAAATGAACTATCCAATTCACCAAACCCATTGATCTACGTTGTTGTTACCCCTAACAGTCCAAACCAGACTTACACATTTGCCCGTCTCCACGATTCTAATCATGTCTTTAAAAATCTCTTCTAACCATTCATCATCTAGGTTCTTTCCAACCCAATAAGCCAGTACCTCAGCCCGAGTATCACTTCCAGGCAACTCTCTGCCTCAACAATTAACACAACCCTCTAATCAGGATCTCTCATCCTCTTAACCAAGGGTGGAATTAACTCTGCCCGTCTATTGATAAATTCCTTGTCAATACAAACTCTTCTCAAAACCCGAGGATAACACCCTTTAAGCCTCTCATATAATACCTTTATCTGTCCATACCTCACAGTGAACCAACACTGGTCACCTTACTGTTAAAACATCGAAATCAGCTATTTCCCCAGAGAAATCCGCTGTTCTTCTATCCCATCTCAACTAACAAACTCCATAGCCTACTCACACACTAGTGACTCACTGCTGCTGCTTTCAGGGATAACTAGAGACCTCAACTCCAACTTATATCTAGAATCCCCCTTCCAACACAATATCAGGTCCACAAAACCCTTCTAGGAACAACCAACACGAGTTCATCTGTCGAAACTAACCAAACTCCTGAACTCTGTGGTTCATACCCTGAACCAAACCACGACTAGATCCAACCGACCACAGTTATCATGCACACACAAGCATATAATAGGTCAAATCCACAATGTCATACATTTAGCCACCAATTTAATCACCACTAAGTACATCCATACTCATCATGCTTCGTACAAGCCAATAAACAGATATAACATATGAATTTAATTCAGAAAACTAACCACGTACGCTCAATATGCGAACCATTATGCCAATATTCATCCACATGCATAATAATGTTATTCAGCACACATTGATCTCATCATGCAACAGTCAAGGGTCAGGCCCTATCAGTATCTCATGCATATGTCATCTCATTCCTCATGCTCCATATAAATAAGCAGGCAAACAGGACATTCAAACATATATTCAAACATGTCAATCATTCATACCAACCAACCCTGAGTCGAGCTTGTCACTGACAGCGAGCGTACATGTTCGGTCGATCACTAGAACCAATAAACCTTGGCTCGCTCTGATACCAAGTTGTAACGCCCTACTTCCTTAGAGCCGTTACTAAGTGAGTTTTTAAGTCAAAACAGTGTGCAATGAACTCGCTAACCGAGGTTTTGAAACAAAAGTGTGACTAGTTAAAAGTTAAGGCTGTAATCTCTGAAAATGCGTCGTTTCATTAAAACTTCTATTATTAAACATTTGGGATCCCAAAATGAGGTTTGAAAACTAATTACATCTTGAAATAAGGTTACAGTTGAGAAATCATAAAATCATAGGTTATTACAGCCATTTTTGAATAAACCCCCAACCAAAGCAGTCGGGCAGGCCAAACATGTACGCGCCGCTTCACGCTCTCCGTACTCATGGTTGGTTGATTCAGTCATTGCCCTTACCTGCGACACAGAGCACCCGTGAGTCGAAGCCCAGCAAGAAAACTCATGCAGAACATAACATATGCAATGTATACAGTTTATCATAACAGATAATCCACAATAAACAAGTCAATCATTAGACTAAGCAAACACGGCCAAGCCGCCCCAGAGCCTTACCGAAGCCTGGGGTATCGGTTCTCACCGCGAGGATAACTCATGTATCCCTTGGGTCCCACCCTGAATATAGCATAACACATGTATCCACCGGGCCCCGCCCTGATTATAGCATCCCATGTGCTAGGTGTTACTTTCGGCCCACGGCCGCCCCGGCTTACGCCGTACTCGGCCCACGGCCGCCCCGGCCTACGCCGTACTCGGCCCACGGCCGTTCATTTCATCATAATCACACATATAGTACATTCGAAATAATCATTCACACACATCATGATTCATTTAAGTTTAAACATTTGCACATAATACAATCTGGGGCCATGCCCTAACCTCGGGTGTTATAGTTTTCTTACCTGCATTCCGAGCCTCCTGATGCACCAAAGCCGCGAGCACGGTCCTCTAGCACGAGCCTCTCAAAGAACCTAGTCACAACACACAAGAAACATCCCTCATTACTAATCAACCCAAAACCACTTCCCGGGACCAATCCCACACTCCCGGGGCCTCTAAAACCTTAAAACAACACCCCGGAGACATCCCCCGAACCCCCGGAGCAAAGGCCTAAAATTGCCTAAAAATGATGCCCTGAAATTTGCCTTGTGCCGCGGCACCACATCCTTGTGCCGCGGCACCCATCAGTCAGAGGCTCCCTTGCCGCGGCACGAAAAACCTGTGTCGCGGCACGCCTTCGCAGACCCAGAATTCTGGGTTTTCTCCTGCGTTTTCTCCGAGCTAAAACCTTACCAAATCAACCCAAACTCACACCCAAGCCCCAAAACCACTCAAGACTCCAAATAAACCATCCAACAACCCATAAACATCACCAAAACATCTAAACACCCAATCAAATCCCCAAAATCCACATCCTTGATTTCAATTTCAGAAAAAAATAAAAACTCAAACATCAAACTTAACCCATGCTCAAATTCTTAACCCATAACATAATCAAGCCTTAAATGTGTATAAAATTCCTTACCTCATATGGAGAATCCATCCCTAAGCTTCCTTCATCTCCTAGGTCTCCAACTTCTCCTTCTCTTCTTCTTCTTCTTCTTCCTCATGCCCTAGCTTTTCCCTCTCTTTTCTCTTCTCTTCAAACTCTATCAAGACCAAAATGGTTAAGCCCCAAACCGTGTACCCCATAAAACCAGCTGCCATTTATCTAATTCCCAACTAAATGACCATTTTGCCCCTCCTTGCCTATCCTTTCCCACCTAAACCTCAAGGGTACTTAAGTCTTTTCGTTTCTATTTCATTTCTACCATTTTCTTTCTAAAACTTGTTACTCTCAGCAGTAACTAACGGTTACCCAAGTTACTAAATCTCCAATAACCATTACCCGCTAAATCTCAACTTAACCTTAAAATTCCCGAGGTACCCCTAGGCTTCTCCCGAGCCGGGTATAGAAATCCCGTTGTGACTCTTGAGTTAACTAGCTCTCTAGGACCGTCTCGGCACGTGCATCACAATAATACAACCACACCCACGTGGTACAATTCACAGAATACAATTATCACATATCAATACCGTTATGCCAATCATGGCCAAAATTACAATTATGCCCTTCTAACACGATCCGGGCCTACATGCATACTAGTAAACATAGCCATGCATCTCAGTTAAACAAATAGCCAAATAACATGCTTTAAATCATAATCACGCATTTAATTCATAAAATCACACATAAATCCCAACCTGCCCTCCTGGCACACTAATCAAGGCCCTTAAGCCTTATTAGCGAATTTGGGTCGTTACATAGGAGCTTCGTTGGCACAGTGGTCTCCGAAATTTTGAAGGAACTCGTGCGCTTAAGCTTCGTGAACGAAGAAGATGAGAGCAATGGAAATGAGGGTTTTGTTCTTCGGAAGGTCAGAGAAAACAAGGAAAGTTGAGAGGTTTTGAATGGTAAGGTGGCCCGTGCGTGGGATGACCACCCCTTTTTATACACGGGAAGGATCACGTGTAAAAGGCCCTTGGGAGACCCTCCACTCGAAATGTGAAACGACGGCTGGACAGTAGGCTAGGCCATTTAATGCGGTTCTCGTAGAGTGTACCGTCGCCACCCACGGCGTTCCACGTATCAGACGCATGCGAAAAGCATGGAATGCGAAGGGTTGTGGGAGAAGTCTAAAAGCCCCTACTGTGGTCTCCCATATCTGACGTCATGGACCACGAGCAGGAGCTTGGGGGGCAGATGTACGCCCTGGTTTTCCCACGGGCTGTTTAGCAGGACGAGCCTCGGTGTAACGCCCTGGATAGCCAAGACCGCTACACTGTGTGTTTATAAAGTGCCAGACTCGCTAATCAAGTCATTAAAGTAAAAACGTGTTACTCAGATAGTAGAGGTACTAGGGTTAAAAGCATTTTTGTCTCAAAAGATACATTTTCAATACTAAACATTGTTTATGTACATGGGATCCCAAAAATGACAGTTTAGAAGCCTTTTACAAAAGTTACAAAGTTTAAATACATTAACAGCCATGCTAAGGCAAAATGAGCGGTTAGGTGATCTCTGTCCTGACACACTCCTCGATCACGGTGATCGAACGGCTGGTTATGTACATTTCACCTCGGAGCTCTCCACCTCAGGCTTGGTCCAACTTGCCCTTGCCTTTACCTGCACCACGTAGCACCCGTGAGCCAAGGCCCAGCAAGAACATACATCAATAATAGAGCATGCACATTTAGCTGACAGGTCAATCTCACATATGTCATCTCATAAACTTCAAGCATAGCAACAATCAAGTATTTCATATACAAAGCATATCAGTAATCAAGTATTTCATTTACAAAGCATATCAGCTCATATAACACAATGCACAGATGATAACCAGAGCTAGCGCTCACAAGCTGCTCCCTTTGTTATCCTTTCATTTCTGGCTCCCAGTGGCCAATTCGCGTCCCATGCGCTAAATTCATGAACGGTACCCTTAGACCGCTTATACGTGTCCCTTGGCATAATACCAACGATGACACAAAACAATTCTCGGGAGCACTTAGTCCCATCACAATCATACATTCGGGTGCAGTGTTCTTACCTTTCAATTCACTAGTTTTCGATGTCACGACACCTTGAGCACGATCCCACTCGAGCCCTAGCGCTTACCTAAACACAATCATGGTCAAAGTCAACATCAATCCTCAAGTTCAAAACCTAGCCCCGGGGCTAATCCCGAGCCCCCGGGATGTCCGAGTTCCACCAAACAAGGTGGTGGAACCAAACCCCAAACCTTAGGTCGAAAACCCTTGCAAAATACCCCAAAATCCCCTTCAGAAGGCAGGGTAGCGCTACAGCACTCTTGGAAGGGCGCTATAGTGCTACAGACAGAACCAAAACCCTTCCAGCATATGGGCCTAGCGCTACAGCGCCCAAAGGCTAGCGCTGTAGCGCTAGTCACAGGCAGCCCAACACCAGAATTTCCTTTGTGCGATTTCTCTCGAGCCAACCTCAACCAAACCTCTTCCAACTCTTACCCAAACCTAAAAACAACCTCATGACCACACTCCACTCATCCCAAGCACCCTAAACCTCCAAACTCCAAGCACATGCAATCACAAACTCAAAATTCACCATAGCCACCTCCAAACTTCAGAACCTAACATAAACCAGCTGAACATCAGAACTAGAGTTTAGAATTCATACCTTTGATAGAATTTCGCCCACAAGATAACCCTAGGCTCCCTTGGCTTGCTGCTCCTCAGCCCTAAGCTTGAATTCCCTAAAGTTTCATTCAATTCAACTCAAGTACCACAGCTTTAAACAAACCAGAAACAGAGAATGGATGAACTCTAGATTCTTACCTCAAGTATTGGTGAAACCCTGTTAAACCTCTGTCAACTCCTTAGTCTTAGTTCAAGGTTCTTGATGTTTGGTTATCCCAGCTCTCCTCTAGGCTTTACTCCAGAAATTCTCCAGAAATAGGTGAAGGAAAGTGTAAACCGACTCAAGAAACTCTCTCTGTTTTCCCTCCTTCTTTTCCCTTCTTTTTCAGACCCTTTTGATATTCTATAAATCCCACTATCTTAAAACCTCAGTAATACCCTTCCTTAAAAGTCAAATGACCTTTATGCCCTCACAGCTAACTCTAATCCTTTAGTCCTCTTAAGGGTATTCTAGTCATTTTGCCTAATTTCCGCTACTTCCTCGAATGTATCTATTATTTCCCGCTTAGTTCCCAATACCTTACTAATCACCAATAGCCTTCCTCAATGTTACAATAATCTCCAGCTCATCCACTAAATTCCCATTTACACCCCTGAGCTCACCCCGAGCCGGGTATAAATCCCCGCTATGACTTTCACGCTACTTTGCTCACTAGGATCGTCTCGAGTCATAGATTACAGATATATCCACATAATAATGTGGTCTCAACAATTATCACATATATCAAAGCAGTTATGCCCATAATGGCTAAAATTACGATTATGCCCTTCTAACCTAATCTGGGCCTATATGCACACTAACACACATTGTCATGCATCTCAAGTACTCAAGTAATCATATAACATGCTTAAGTCATAATAATCACACATAATTCCCATCATGCCCTCCTGGCACACTAATCAAGGCCCTTAAGCCTTATTAGTGAATTTGGGTCGTTACACTCGGACTAAACATGATTTAGCCCGAGGCTCCCACAGGACAGAGGCTCTATTTTCAGGACGGGCCCTTTCTAGCTCGAGGGGGTCCTGTTTCCAGCTCCCTCTTGTTGCACCAGGAGCTGGGAACAACATCCGGCGACCACTGACGGATCAGCTCGGGTTATGGATTGCTCCGGTAGCGAGCTTCTCAGGAAGCTCTGACCCTATGGGAAGTCAACACGCAAGATAAACGTGCATAATCCTGCCATCACGTGTCCGATATCCCCCTGACTTCTCGGACACGCAGCAGGAACGTGCGTATTCAGACACCCACGGACGAGTTGGGCCGTGCGACCCATTATCTCCTGCCATACTGATTAGACCACACTTGTGTGTCAGGTTTAGGAATTAATCATGAATATCACAGACTTGATATGACAAATGGTAAGGTCACGGGATGACCTCCCTACCAATTTCCAGGTGCCTTCTCCTATAAATATGGAGACTCTGGGAGTTGATAGAGGTTGGAAAAAATAGTCTTGTAAGAACTATATATTTTGTAAACCAATTACCCAGAAAAGATCAATAATATTGACTAGTGGAGTAGAAGGATTTTAACCTTCGAACCACTTAAAAACGTGTTTAGGGTCACCTAGTTCTTTCCACAAAGATTTCATATCTGCGACGGTTCTACTTTTAAGTATTAATCTCTTTCTCTTCTTCTCTTAATTATCTGTTGCCGAAGAACCGCGTCAACAGAAAGTAACATGAAATTGCATTTGTTGTCTTATCTTCTCTCTTGCTTTTATGTTATATTTATATAACAATCAAAAGAAGACATAGCCCTAATCTCATTAGGCCTATGTGTGGGTGGACTGTGGTTGTCACCAACTGCAGGACTTTGAGCCCTATGGTAGTTTATCTCTATTAAAATGCTATTTGTTGGGCCTTTATCATATTATTTTATGTAGTATACAAATATACCACAAAATTAAATAAGATTAAATTATCTTTCTATCAAAATTATCAATATAATTTTATTTGCTATTATATATTATTTCACAAATAATATTGATTTGTGATATTAAAAATAGTACTTTATTATTTTTAATTATTTTCTTTTAATACCAAAATCCTACATTTGTGTTATCAAGCAAGCATGGGAACAATATGGACCCATAGTTCTAAGTTCCAATAATTTAATTAATTTCACTAACTCTTAGTTCTATTAATTAATTTATTAACTATGAATTATTCCACTACAAATTCATAGTTGAACTCTCAACACTACAGACTTATATTATTAGAAGCTATAACTATAAAGTCATCCATTGATTTAATTATTGCATGAGTTATGACCTTTGCTAATTGTTCATAATCAGAGCCAGTTCTTCATGTCCATACCTCTCCAATTATGTTTTTTTTTTGTCAATTAGTTCGATTGATCCTATAATAAAAAATATTCTATAAATTTAGTTACCGAATTAAATTTTTGTTCTCTAACAGAGATTGAGTGCTCTATGTTCAAGTCCTAAATCCACACTAAAAGGAACTACTAATCTTCTTTCATTCAAGTAAGGAGAAGGTTCCATATCTGTGAAGTATGTTCCTAGCCACTTGTAATTCTATGACTCCAAGATATTAGGAATTCGATCATATGAATATTGAACTTACCCGATAAGTCAAAAGTCATAAAAGCACAAATAGGAGTTCATTACTCACTTCTGGATTGAGGTCAAATTTTAAACGATCATCAATTGATGAACGTTGAGCTTTTATATTTTAATGAAGGTTATCAAAAGTTATTTCTTTCATCGTGCACCAGTCTAATACAATCTATATTGTATACAGTACATCTATCTCTTTGTTTCACTACACTTAACAATCTGGATAAATTGCGCTATCTTAAACAGAAGATAAACCTTATTCATAATCTTTATTAAATAAACCTTTCACTTTATTTAACGATTATAGAAAAATTCTATATTATTATCTTGAATTAAATCCTCTTCTACATATGTCATTACACATATACTTAATTCAAGACCACATCAATAATATTGGATCTTCATGATAAATGGCATGTATAATAAATAATAATATGAGTGCATAATATTAACCCTATTTAATCAACAGTAATCATTCATACAGAAATACGCTTTAAGGGAAAAAATCCCAACACTTAAAAATATGGTGTAATCTGGAAAATTTGGTATTCCCAGTTTTAGGTCTGATTATTTAACACTAAGTTCACGAAGCAAAGCAACCATTTTTTATATTAAATTTGGCAAGGATGTTCATGATATATCAAAGATTGAATCTGGAATGTTATACAAAAAAATAACAAGGGGTTAGAAAATTATAACATGTCAAAATTGGTAAGAAGATTTGGACTTTAAAAATTTGTCAGCTTGACCTCTATGATTTAGAGACATGCTTCACCAAGTAAAAATGATCTTTTTTACCTAAACTTTTGCGGGATCAATACTAAGATATCAAAGTTATAATTTGAAAACTATCTTAAATAATTTACAAGTAAATTTGAAATAAGTGTTACCAAAATTTTGAATTTAGACTAAAAATAAAGAGTTTTACACTTCAGAAGTGAATTAGTTTATGATTAGTCATAGAACTTTTTAAAGACTCAATTTTTATGGTTAGGATTAATTTGAAAATTAAATAAATTATTTTTTGTAGCTGAATAATTATTTATTTTTGTTAAATGCGGTCCAAAGCCCTAAAATTTAAAGAAAATGATTTAATCAAACTTTATTTTTTGTAAACCTAATTTTTGGATTTCTAAGAATCAAGAAACTTATAATGACCTTATTTTTAAATAATTGTTCCTAATTCAGTAAAATTACTTCATTTTCTAAAATTGCTAAACTTAAGAATTTTGGACTTGATAAACATTTATTTTGTCATAAAGGAAAATTTATAAGATTTAGTAGTCTTTCTAAATTAATAAACGACTAAGGTTTTGAAGGTTTTCTAAGAGACTGTTGTCCTTAAATTCATCTGTGACTGAAACTTAGCAAACTATTTGGAAAGTTAATAATATACCTGAGCCTAGATACCGAGCCCATAGGATAGGTGTCCCAGAGGCTTAGAATTCTAGTCTCGATCTTCACTATAAGATTTTATATCCTTACTTATTTTTAAGGAAGACTTAAATGCCAAAAATTATAAAAAAAAAAGCTATGATTGACATAATTAATCCGAGTATGTTGTATGGTTAAATACAATATTGGCTAAGCGAAATGGGAATACAATTGGAAATAAGAAATCCCGCTTTGCGCTAGCAAGTTGACTTTTTATTTTGTTGGCTACAACTTGAAATGATTTGTGTAATGTGTCTTAGGATAGGGACACAAGAACATATATACACTTTTCGTAGAAGGTCTACTAAGAGACTGTTGTCCTAGTGGGTGCTCTTAATTGCACTTGTAAATGCAGTTTGAATCAGCCTAATATTATTATTATATCCAGTTCGAGTAGATGATGATTGCCCAAAGAGCTGAGTACTCTTCTGAATGCGGTTTGAGTCCGCCTATTATTATTATGTCCAATTCAAAACTATTATGATTGGATAAAGATATGATTACCCTTGTGAATGCAGTTTGAGTCCACCTATTATTAGTAATATGTCTGATTCAAGTTTGTGACGATTGCTCAAATGAGAGTATATTGTGATTGCGATTTGAATTCGCCTATTATTATTATGTTTGATTCAAGTTCGTGATGATTGGCCAAGTGATGTATTATCTAGGAGTCTGAGTGGAGACTGTTGACCTAGAGGCTCCTCCCAAGCACCCAGTATTATCTAGGAGTCTCTGTAATTCAGTGTAATCACACTCACACCCGTGATAGCATTGTTGCTCAAGATGAGCTATTTTTTCTCTCACCATGAATGTATGGTTAAAATGTGGTTATTGAGATTAGGTTCTTTGATATTAAATAAGTAGACATGGTGTGGAAACGCTCGTAAGCCCCATTATTATTAGAAATTCCCAAGTTTGCATCTATGGTTTAAGAATTTGTTGGAAATTCGGTCATTAGCTATTTTACTATGAAGGTTGATAATTTTACCGTTGAACTGTTTGGGTTTGAATTTTATACTACTAGGACACTTAGGCATTCTTTAAATTTCTTGCTTAGGGCTATAATTAATCTGGAACACTAATTTTGATAACTTGTCTGTTTGTTTCCTTCAATGACTTGGTCATTGATTGCTAACACTTAAGCTATGCGATAAAATGTTTGTTAAGTTAATCTTACTAAGTGTTATTGCTTACCTAGTCGTTTCATGTATTAGGTAAGGGTAAGGGTAAATCCGAGTAGTGATCACTATGGTCTATCTTACTAGATGTACATGTGGGCCGACCGTGGGATGTTGGTCGCTTTTGGAAAAATTTTGTTTGCTTTTTAAAATAGTAAATGGCTCACTTTAAATGTTTAAGTGGCTATATTTGCAAATACTTTTAAGTATGCGTATACCTTCCAATTTTTTATATGGTTTTTAAGACGTTTTGTTTTTTAAATGGAAATCTTAGGGTCTGATTGGTTCGCGATTAGAAAACTGTATTTTTGAAAAGTGGGATTCTGAAATGAAAATCTTAATTTAGTGACTAAAAATATGTTTATGAAAATGTGATTAGTTCAATGTCAGTAAACTGTTTTTGAGTTTTAAAAAACTGAATCTGTGATTGGTATTAAATTTGAAAATATAACAGAAACTGAATACGTGATTGGTTCAACTGAATCTGAATATTATTTTAATTTTATATATTTTATATACATAGGTTGTATAATATTAAATTTTGATTTATCAATAGATTTAATTAAGTAAAATTTAATTATATTGATAAATTAAAATTTAATAATAGTGTATTGATTAAATTCATAACAATATTGCATTGTCATTAATTTTGATTTTTTTTCTAAATTAAAGTTACATTTTTTAAGTTTTATGTATACACTAATGTTTTTCAAAAAAATTATTACAGTAGATAGTCCAGCAATGTTATCTCTAACATTTTCCACTAAGCCATATAATCATGACTGAAATTAATCTTTGGTGTCTCAAAAACTCATGCTTCATCTCCTTTTTGTTGGTTTTCAGTTCGTTTAATATCTTCTATAGGTGTGGCACCAACTGGATATTTTTCAATCATTTTATCATTAACAGAGTGCATTCTGATCCAGTTGTGGATAGCGCAACATGCTATCGGTATTCAACATTGCTTTCCAAGCAAGTATGGAGGCATTGAATTCAAAATTGGAAACCTGGCTTTTAAAAGTCCAAAACATCGTTCAATCACATTACGCAATGATGAATGTCTATAATTGAATAACTCAATCGCACCTCTAAGATAGTTCACTCTTCCTCTAAAACAACACAAGTGATAACGTTCACCACGATATGGTGCTAGAAATCCAGGCATATTTGGATAGCAAGAATCAATAGCATATCATTTACCTATATTAAAAGCAATTATTAATAAGGAAATGTGAAGAAAAAATTATAATGTACAAGTGTATTTTAATACTTGATGATGGCATAGGAAAGTTATCTTCTTTTCTAATTTCATCAAGAAGCACTCTAGAGTCATTGGCCATTCCATTCCATCCAGCATAGACATAAGTAAAAAGCATATTAAAGGAGCATGCGGCCATTACTTTTTGTGTTACATCCACTTTTTTTTTCCTCTATATGCAAGTTGTTTTAGAGTTGGTACAACTACACTTACATGAGTACCATCAATTGCTCCAACACAATCCTATAAAATAAATCAAATAAATCATTAACAATTTTAATTAAATTGATATGCCATACAATAACCAATTCATTAGCAACTAACTAATATGTCAAAAAATCAGTTCATTAGATAAAATTTGCATAAAAAAATTCAATTCAGTTTGAAAACTCTTAAGAGAGATAAGGACTACTGCAACACTCAAAGAAAATTGAGATCTCTCATCCAAATATGAAATAATCATACTTGACTTTCCATAAGTACAGGAAAGTAGACATCAGGAGAAACCATAAGATGAAAAATAATATGCAGCACCTGAATTTGAAACACTTGAAAAAAAAAACCAATGCAAGCACTAAATACAAATAAATATATCAACCATGCAATAAGTGGCCAAGTAACATGCACTATGTACTTTGCGATATACACTTCCAGTTTATGGTTCAATAAAATGAGAGATATAAAAATATGAGTATATTAAATCATGACCATTTTCTAAAGCACAAGAAAACTGTGTCGAGAAGAGCATGATAACAGAGTAAAGAATTGCCTTTAGCTACAATATCCACACAAGTTATCAAGTTAATGAACCTAACATTATTTAGTTAATAATACTGCATATCTCGATAAAGATCACATCACTCTACATCAATGGGTAGAATATTATGTATATATATATATCTATATAAATATGTGAGAGCAAATCAAAATAAATGATACCATATCTGTGACTACAAAATACAGACAACTTGGATTGGAAAATGGTTCAACTAAAGTGACCTAAATTACCAGTTTCTAATGAAAACCCCAAAAATATCTAACACTTAAAACCTTTAAAAATTAATATTAAAAAAATGCTAATGGTGGAACACGAAAGAAAAAGATGTGAAGTAGGTGATAGGATATCAAATGCATATGCTCAATTAGATGCATAGGAAACAAATAAAATTACCAAAAAACCCTAAAAAAATTCTACGAAGTTATCAACAATCATCCCAATCTTTTGTTGTCTTTCTTTTATATATGTAAGGCAAAAGAATTTTACAGCTAGCATATACTGGGTACAAAAGAGATCTCATCAAAACAACAAACACACATTTCTCTGTATATATTTACTGGTATTAATGAAAAAAATAAGGAGATTTACCGCAATTAATCAGAAATTGAAGACTGGTAAGTGATGGTGAGTGTCTGAATGTGACATTGAACAAGGATGATGAAGAAGAAGAAGGTGAAGATGATGAAGAAGAAACAAAGTCGAACAGAAAAAGATAAAGGGAAGAAAAAAACTAGGGTGAAAATATGTTTTTAGGTTTTTGGATAAAATGCATAGAAAACGATAAATAATCGTTTTCAATTTGCTAGGCTAAAATTTGAATTATTTTTAAAAACACTTTTTGAAACACAAGCAACCAATCAGTGATTTTTGTGGGCCCCATGTATTTTGTGTTTTCAAAATGATAAAATCATTTTCAAATATGATACCAATCAGACCCTTAATTTCTCGCATTATTTTGCTTTTGTATTTTCAAGCCTTTACACCATTCGTAGTATTATATGTTGCATATGTGCCCTTAAAGTGTATTTTTGTAAATAAAAAAATTATGAGTAGTTAATAATGATATATATTTTTTTACGCATAATTGTATTTTATTTGCATGGCATTTATTGTTGAAATTATGTATGCAAGTGCACGTAATTGTAAACAAGTTGTTATCCAAAAAACAGGCGTGGATGACGTGGCGAATGTTTAATACACGTGGCTGACATCTGGCAGAATTAGTGTTCGACTATCGACCAGGAAGACATTTATTGTCATAACGTTCGATCTTTATATACGACCAGCCTGGTCGTACGCATGCTATACACGGAGAGAATCTCATGCAGTTATGATAGAATCCAAAATTATCTCCCATGATTTCCTGAGTATCCGATTCTTTAGGAAATAATATCTGTAACAAATTAATGTAAATCCTCCTTGAGCCTATAAATAGAGAAAGATAGCTCAAGGGAAAGGATCTTTTTGCTTTCTAATCACTTGGGATTAGAGTTATTCTATTTGATATATTGTCTTGTTCTTCAGAGGTTTGTGAAACTCATTGAACCCTAGTTCTTTGATCACTCCTTTGAATCCTATATCAATAACAATTCAAGTGGACGTAGGTTATTACCAGATTCTGGGGCTGAACCACTATAAATTCTTGTGTTCTTTATTGTTTCGTCATCATATTCCTTTCAACGTGTTTGTCCAAATCAAGCATATTTGACTCCGTATCAGTTAGCCAAAATCAGGGTCAACATTCTGGTGCTTTCATTGAGAGCTTGATACATTATCGTTGAAAGATCAATGGCGAAAACTACCAAGAAAATTGGACAGGTGGCTGGCGCTGCACCATCTCACCCGCCTCCTCCAAACGTGGCTGAGGATGAGCCACATTTGGAATTTGATGAGGAAGAAATGGACTCCGAGACGCTGAAGAATACCATGGGGGTATTGCAGGACGAACTGGCCAATCTGAGGGCCAGTCAGGAAAGTGCTGCCGAAATCATGGCGCAACAGCAACAAGAAATTGAATGGCAGCGCCTAGAGCTGAGTGAAAGACAGGCGGAGATGGACCATCGCCAGAGGGAGGCCATGGCAGCCCTCGAGGCAGCCCTACAACTGGCTAGGAATCAGGCTTCACCTACCTCACAGCCTGATCAACCTGCGAATAGGCCGCCCCACAAGGGTCCCAATCCTAGCCCGCCTATCCAACCCTCGAGCCCACAAAGGCCCGAGCAGCCACCGGTGCCTCAGGATGATGTCTCGCTAAGGGACCCTGAAGAATAGCCTCCATCCCAAGCTGGTCACGAAAATCCCCCGCAGCAGAGGCAGAATAGGGCTGGGCAGCCGCCTCGCAGTCCTAGACGCCATGGGGGAGACGAGCCAAACCCTCCGAGCAGAGGACAGCGTTCTCCTGGTAATAGAAGGAACGAAGAAAGGGGTGGAGGCAGAAGCTTGCCGCCTAGGGATGACCAACCTGATAGACGGGACGCTGGGGGGCAGCCCAGACAAAATAACGTCTTCAACCGGCTCAGAGCTAGCGAGTAGCGGAGGAGAGACGAGGATTTAAGAGACGTACTCAACGATCGCCGGGAGCGGCAAGATGAGAACGTCCCCCCAGCACCAGAGACCATGGCGATTCCTGGCGCCGTCCAAGTCCAGATAGATGCCCTCAACCAGGCAGTGCTACAACTGGTCGGGGGAAGAACATCTTATATCGACCACGATAGGAGAAAGGGCACTCCCTTCGTCCAGAGGATAGCTATGGCAGAAACTCCTAGAAATTTTAAGATGCCTATGCTTCCGAACTTTGACGGGTATGGTGACCCGGTATCTCACGTCAACAAGTTTGAGATACAAATGGACATTCAGAAAGTTTCTGAAGACGCTCGGTCTAGGATCTTCCCTACAACACTTTCTGATGCCGCACAGGAGTGGTTTTTCAAATTCCCTCCTCCAAGTATAGTTTCCTGGGAAATGTTCGTAAAGGAGTTTTATGGACAGTTCTACGCGGGTCGTGTGCACCCGACTGAGGCAAACCAGCTGGTTGAAATACGCCAGCAAGACGGAGAGCCATTGAAGGACTACGTCCAGCGCTTTATGCGAGCAGCTACTGGGGCGAAAATAGTGGGAGACGGAGGCAAGATGGTGGCCATAACCGCGGGGGTTAAACGCCGCACGCCTCTCTGGGACAGCCTCAGAAAACATGGGGTCAGAACTACCCAGGAATTTTTGGATCGAGCCGATCGATATTTCAAGCTCGAAGATTCCATCGCCAATGAAGGGAAGCCCTCAGGCAAGGACAAGGGGACTTTCGAGCCTGCCAAAGCCGCCAATGGGTCCAAATCCAACGGCAAAGGCAACGGGAACGGCAAAAGCAATGGCAAGAATGGGGGGAAAAGGCCGCACAATGAGCCTTCCATCTCTGACAATAAACGAGCCAAGGGTAATCGTTATGAACCTCGGTTCACTAACTATACTGCCCTTATTGAGTCTTGAGGAGAGGTTTATTAGGCCACAAGTTCCAGTGTGCCTTATAAGAAACCTGCTCCCATTCGAAAGGATATTTCGAGAAGAGACACTACCAAGTTCTGTCGTTATCATAACGACTACGGACATGATACCAATGAATGCAACCAGCTGAAGGATGAGATCGAGTTCCTTATTAGACAAGGACACTTGAGAAGGTATATACGGACCTCGGGAAATTCCCAACGAGAAGCTCCAGGTGGCAACGAGCAAGCGCCCATACGCCAACACTCGCCACCTTTGCAGCCTGATCCTGTAACTGGCACATTGTTAACCATCTGTGGAGGCCCGCACCTTGCAGAAAACAGCGGAAAGCCCAGAGAACGATATGCTCGGACTCTACGCCACGACTAGGACATCAAGATGATGACTGTGGATGACCGCGTGCCTAAAATGGCTTGGTCAGAAGAAGGCGAAATAACCTTCTCTGACAGCGATGCCCAACATGTCCGGTTCCCACATTCCGATCCGCTGGTCGTTGATATCCAAATGGCCAATATGATGGTGAAGAGAGTGCTAGTTGATACAGGAAGTTCGGTGAACATCCTGTATAAGTCTTCGCTGGAACGCATGAAGTTGTCCGTTAAGGACCTGGAGCCCTGCAACCAAACAATATACGGCTTCTCTGGTGAAGGACTCACCCCAGCAGGGTCAATCAGACTACCAGTGACAGCAGGTACAACGCCTGCTACCAGGACATTACTCGCTACTTTCATAGTAGTTGATTGTCCTTCGGCGTACAATGTCGTCACCTCTATATGGCACTTAGCCATGAAATTCCCGACAGACGCAGGGGTAGGATGCGTGTTGGGAAACCAGAAGGTGGCCAAGGAGTTCTACAACGCCTCAGTCACGAAGGCGAAGAAGGGAACGTCAAAGAGCACTCCCCCAGATATGTTGCAGATGGAAATTGATACACAAGCCCAATTCGGTGATGAAGTCACCAAATAGGGTGTTGCACAAAGTGAGGATAGAGATTTAGATCCTCGCTTTGGGGAATTTGAGGAAAATGTTGGACCCGTCGAGGATCTGGAAGAGGTCCAACTTGACGAAAAAGACCCGACGTGTGTCGTGAAGGTCGGGAAAAACTTAGAACCAACCACGAAGCATGCACTGGTGGAGATTTTGCGGAAAAACCAGGAAGTCTTTGCCTGGTCGCACAAAGACATGGCTGGGATAGATCCTGTAGTTATCAGCCATGTCCTGAACATAGACAAGAGTTTTCCACCCGTGTAATAGAAAAGAAGGCTGCTCGATTAGGATCGGTCGAGAGCCTTAAAAGAAGAAGTTGAAAGATTAAAGGAGAATGGGTTCATTAGGGTGGCGTTTTATCCATTATGGGTCTCTAATCCAGTGCTGGTTCCCAAGCCTAACGGAAAATGGCGAACCTGTGTGGATTTTACAGACCTCAATAAAGCCTGCCCGAAGGATTGCTTCCCACTCCCAAGGATCGACCAGTTGGTCGATGCTACTGCAGGACACGAGATCCTCTCCTTCATCGATGCATACTCAGGCTACAATCAGATCAGCATGCATCCCCCTGACGAGGATCACACCAGCTTTCAGACTGATACGGGATTATACTGTTATAAAGTAATGCCTTTTGGACTGAAAAACGCAGGTGCAACTTACTAGCGATTGGTTAACCACATGTTTAAATAATTGATCGGAGTAAACATGGAGGTGTACGTGGACGACATGCTGGTAAAGTTGAAAAAAGCATAAGGACATGTGAAGGATTTCCAAGAGTGTTTCGATGTATTGAACAAGTACCAGATGAAACTAAATCCTCTCAAATGTTCTTTCGGAGTTGGATCAGGGAAATTTTTGGGGTTCATTGTTAATTCAAGAGGAATCGAGGCCAACCCCGACAAGATAAAAGCCCTGATCGACAGGAAATCGCTAGAGAATATCAAGGATGTACAAAGTTTAACTGGGAGAATTGCAGCCCTAAGTAGATTTATTTCCAAGTCAACGGATAAATGCGTCCCTTTCTTCAATCTACTTAGGGGCAAAAAGAAGTTTGAATGAACAGGAGACTGCGAGCAAGCTTTTCAGGCCTTAAAAGCCCATATGGCACAACCTCCTATTTTATCAAAGCCTATCGAAGGAGAAACTTTGTTCATTTACCTGGCGATCACTGAAGTTGCTGCTAGTGCCGTACTAGTACGAGAGGAAGAAGGCATACAAAAAGCGGTTTACTATGTAAGCAAGAGGCTCATCGGAGCAGAACTGAGGTATCCTCCCATCGAGAGGTTAGCGTATTGTTTAATCTTGGCCTCAAGGAAGCTACGTCCTTACTTCCAAGCCCATCCCATTACAGTCTTAACTGACCAACCCCTCCAGCAAGTCCTCCAAAAACCAGAGGCGGCTGGGCGTTTATTAAAATGGGCAGTCAAACTGGGGCAGTTCGATATTACATATTCACCGCGAGCAGCAGTAAAGGGAAAAGTCTTAGCTGATCTTATTGCAGAGTTCACCGAACTCCCAAACAACGAGCAGTGGGAAAAGCCTAGTCCGCCTGAGCCTCAAGATGAAGCTCCTTCGTGGAAGTTATTCACAGATGGGTCGTCAAACAAATCTCACGCGGGAGCACGAGTGATCTTGATAATGCTAGAAGGGCATCGATTTCACTGCGCCATTAGGTTCGACTTCAAAGCGTCAAATAATGAAGCCGAATATGAAGCACTCCTCGCTGGATTAAGAATGGCAAAAGACATGAGTATAAAGGTGCTGAATATTTACAGTGATTCACAGCTGGTAGTGAATCAAGTTCTAGGGGAATATCAAGCACGAGGCCTAAAATGGTGGCCTACTTGAACAAAACTAAAGACCTGTTAGCCCAGTTCACGAAGTATACCCTCCAGCAAATACCTCAGGATCAGAATTCGAACGCAGATGCCTTAGCCAAACTCGCGAGCACGAAAGATGCTGACACTTTGAATATTGTGCCAGTGGAAAGATTGAGCGAGCCAAGCATACGAGCAAATGAAACTAGTATGGAAATCCGAATGGAAGATACATGGATGGGGCCTTACTTGGAGTATCTTACAAATGGTGTACTACCGGCGGATAGGAACAAGGCCAGAACTCTTCAAAGGTAGGCTGCTAGGTATATACTGGTCGATGGTGTTCTATACCGAAGGGGATATTCCATGCCACTGCTCAGATGTATTACACCAGAGAAAGCTAAGGAGTTGATGAAGGAAGTACATGAAGGCTTATGCGGGGGTCACGCTGAGGGGCAAAGTTTGGAGAAAAAGATTCTAAGGCAGGGATATTTCTGGCCGACTATGAATGAAGATTCAATGGAGTTTGTGCGAAAGTGCGATAAGTGTCAGAGATTTTCCTAAATCCCACATGCAGCTCCAAACGAGTTAAAACAGATGCAGAGTCCTTGGCCTTTCGCAGTATGGGGTATAGACTTGATTGGATCCCTGCCAACGGGAAAAGGCGGAGTGAAGTACGCAGTTGTAGTAGTCGACTACTTCACCAAATGGGCCGAAGCTGAACCACTCGCTACCATAACGACCAAGAAAGTTCTTGACTTTGTCATCAAGAACATTGTTTGCCAATATGGTTTGCCTCAAAAGATTGTCTCAGACAACGGAACCCAGTTTTACAGTGACTTATTCACCGACTTCTGCGAAAGGCACGGGATTATTAAAAGCTTTTCTTCAGTCGCGCATCCACAAGCAAATGGGAAGGTTGAAGCAGTGAAAAAAATGCTTAAGGACACCCTGAAGAATAGACTTGATGACGCTAAAGGAGCATGGCCAGAACAGCAGCCTGAAGTCCTCTGGTCGTATAGAACTTCTCATCGAACAGTGACAAGTCACACCCCGTTTTCCTGGGCATACGAGTATGAAGCTATGTTACCTGTCGAATTAGACCCCCCCTCACATCGGCGCATTACATACGACCAGAGCCAGAATAGCCAACTGATGATGGAGTCCCTAGGCTCAATTGAAGAAATACGAGAAAGAGCCCAACTCCGAGTTGCTGCGTACCAGCAAAAGGTCGCCCGGTATTTTAACTCAAAGGTGAAAGAAAGGAAATTCAATGTCGGCAACCTAGTGCTACGATGAGTTTTCTTGAATACCCGCGACCCCACTGCTGGAGTGCTCGGACCAAACTGGGAAGGACCTTACCAGATTGAAGAAGTCCTTCATCCGGACACCTACAAACGTGCACGCTTAAATGGAGATCTCGTTCCACGCTATTGGAACGGTGAACACCTGCGCAAGTACTACCAATAAATAGTCCTTTTTAAAGGACTGGCTTGTATTAATTTTTACTTTTTACAAGTTTCGAAAAAGGGTTAGCCACGTTGTATGGCTAATCGCTTATAAGTGTAAGATCTTTTTAAGATCACTCGTAAAGACATGTTTAGTCCATTTTTAATACGAGATTATAAGGGACTGTGTGCAGCCAGTCATTCTTGCCAACCTTTGTAAATTTATTTTTACAAGTATTTGTTCATTATGTGTGTTTTTTGATGTATTATAAGTGTTATGTTTACTATCGAGCAGTAATGTTCGCACAGGTCGTGGTCAAGGCAAGTGACCAAGGGCCTAAAGCTCCTCGATCACTTGGGGGGCATATAAGGTACATCGATAGCAAAGCATACCAAGAGGTATGTAAACATATGAACAAAATGAGTGAAAGCATGCTACGGTACTTAGAGTATTTTTCAAATTTTATATTTTGTTAAATCAAACCAAAGTACTATGCTAAGTTCGGTCATACGAACAGATGTTATAATAGGCAAAAAATATTATAATATCAAAAAAGCATTCTGTTACACTGCGAGCAGTACTGCTCGGATGTAATTGTTTAATTAAAAGTAAAAGAGCTGCCCTCGCAGCAATAAAAACCAATTGTCTTTACAAAACGACCCGTGGGTCATAAAAACGAAATAAAAGAAAAAAAAATTACTGAGGAGCAGGAGGGTCTTGAGGATTAGGGGGAGTGCCCTGGTCGGCAGGAGGACCAGCTTTAGCATCAGGGCAGGTGCCTTGGCCTTCTCCTCTTCTTCCAATCGGATGGCACATTGCGCCATCAGAGTCTTCTTCAACCGCTCGGACAGGGCGTTGAAGTTGGCATCCCGGTTGTGCTTCCAGAACTCGTAGAAGCAGAGGTGAGTACCTTCCTTGTACCTCTTCAAATTCTTGACCCCTTCCTCCTCAAGCTCCTGCACTCGCTTTTCAAGCTTCCTCGTCTCCTCCCTGCTAGCGGTCAGATTAAATCCAAGCTGCTTGCACTCTTGGGTGACAAGTACGGAACTTTCCCTCCATTTCTCCCGGGCCTCATTGGCTTTCTTCAAGGCCTCTTGGCTATCCTGAAGCTCCTTAGTGAGAACAGATTGGTCCTCACACATTTGTTCGTACTATCTGGACAGCTCCTTGTTCTCCTCGAGCAGGTTGTCCTTGTCAGCCTCAAACGCTTCCTTTGTTTGGGCGAGCCTGGTGTCAAAATTTCTGCCTTGAGAAACCAACGCCCCAACACGGCGCCAGCCAGCAGTCAAAGTTAGCAGCCCCTGGAAGACAAAAAGATGAAATAAAGTAAGGGAAAGAAATCAGATATGAATAGCAAAATAGCAAGAGGTTACTTACGCTAACTATCTCGTTCAGCCCCCTGTTGATGACCTAATCAGCCTCCAATGAAGAAGTTTCGGTGATGGCGCCCTGACTGCGTGTGTGCTTTGAGAGTTTGTATATCCTCTCTCTAGCTGATCCGACCACAAGGCTGGGCAGGGAGCCTTCAGACGAGTTGTCCAATGCCTCCTTGTCGGCAGCCCTAGAAGAGGGCTGTGGATTAGCAGGTGTGGGAGTCGACTGCTCGGTGGGGGGCGGAGGTGTCATGTTCTCCTTGGAAGTGGCGGTGGCTGGAGCATCGTCTGTTCGAGCCTTCTTCAAGGGAGTCTTGTTGCTTTCCCCTCGAGTCCTCTTGCTATCCTTCTTTGGGACAGAAGAGGCAACGGCAGCCTCGTAGTGCTCGAAGACGTCCTAGAGTCCATACCTACACAAAAGAAAGCAACTCGAGCAATAAGACTAAATGGTCATACAGGGAACAGGGATAAAAGTGAAAGGATTACAAGTAAAGTACCCGGGCTACAACTACTGGTCGTAGCATTATTTACTGAACTACCTAGTTCTTGGAAGAAATCTGAGTTTAAAGAGGGAGCATTCCTAAAGTTTCCATCCCCATCAAATAGATGAGAGGGAATTGGCAAATGATTTAAAAGCGAGATTATTGTACCATTTACATCTGACGAATCGTCAGAAAGTTCAGTAGGCTCGGCAGCCTTTTGTTTTCCCTTGCCCTTGGGGACTAAAGGTTTCTCCGCTCGATGGGGGACGGCAGATTCCCTGATCGTAACCCCAGTTGGCCGCCTCCAAAGTGGAGGCGCCTGAGGTTGCTGCTCGCGTTGCTGCTCGGGTTCCACGTCGGCTTGGACACCGCCCGCCGAGGGTTCATTCGTTGCAGATTGGGAGCCCCAAAGGCCGACCAACCTAAGGTTAGCCTCGTTGACTAAGTTTTTTACACTCTTATCAACATTTGGCATGCTGGCTAAGAGTGTTGCCCTTGACTCCATCTCTGGAGTAGGGATTGGACGTAACCATGGGCCTGGAACACAGTGGAATGTCAAGACATTGCGACATAAAAACACTAAGAAGCTATTGGCATAAGAATTTTTACATCCTCGAGAGAAGGCCAGGTTGTCTGCGGCTAGGTCAGGAGTGAGGAAGTATTCGTGATGATACCTCCCCGCGTTAGAAATATGAGTGGTGTCGGACAAGAAAGTGCGCCCAGTTTCTTAGTGACAGAGATGAAAAAACCCCGTGCCATCTTGGTTGGGGTTGGACTTAAGGTCGAAAAGAAAATTGACCTCGTGGGGGGTAGGTACTGGCAATTTCTTGAGTTTATAAAGGATATAGAGTACGGCCAGCATTCTATATCCATTTGGGGTGATCTGAAAGGGGGCAACTCCAAAGTAATTTGCTACCCCCTGAAAGAACGGGTGAAGAGGCAAGGTGGCACCCGCCTCAAAGTGAAACCGCGACTAGGCGTTATAGGCTCCGCCTGGCAGGTTGGCCCGCTGGTCGATAGAAGGTCTGACCAAGGTCACCCCTGTCAGGTTGTATTTATTTAAGTAGTTGGCGATCATCCATATCGTCACCCTACTTTGGGGAACAACGTGCCACTCAACAGCTGGCTGGTCAGCATGACGAGGATGGGCACGCCTTTGGACATTGGTCTCAGAAGCGAATTCGCCTCGACCGCTGGTCGAGGGGGCATCAGCAGAAGGTTGGCCTGAGGAGTTAGGAGTTTTCCTTTTTTGAGCTTTTGTTTTTGTTCGAGCCATTCTCTTGGTTGGGGCTGGAGGACGGTTTGAGCTAGGGCGAAAAAAAGGGATTTCTGATATCAAAGTGGATGGGTTTTCTTCGCCTTCAAGTAGTTGGGCCAAGAGATCGTCTTCAATAGGTCTTTCTCCTCCCCAAGGGTCTTGCATATGAACTGCAAACAGACAATGGAGGAGATAAGACACAGTCTGCGAAGTAGTGTGGAAGATTGGGATAATGTTGCTCGCGTCTAAATAACCAGCAACATCCTACTCCTACACTAAGATTCGGCACTAGTGGTTTGAAAAATGGATCAAAGAGGAAATAAACTGTTTTCTGAAAGAGAACTGTGTCGACTCCTGAAGGGCGGGAAAAACCCAGTTTTTTCACCTAGCTTAAAGATTGAATTTTACGTCGATCTTACGCCCTAAGCCTATGGTCCTTACTATCAAACTAAGTCCTAACTTATACAAAGCAAAAAGACACACCCTTACCAAGCATTGAAAGGTCTATACAAAAAATCCTCATAAAACCCTACTCAAGAACACGGAAATCACAGAGCATAGTAATGGCGTGCATGGCATAAAGAAAAGTTTAAAAAACAAAGTAATTACCTGGGGGAAGATGGAAATTTGAATGAAGTAGAGATTTCGAGTCAGAAAGACCTTCGGCTGGACGTCTGACTGGTTTCGAAGCTCTGTATTCTGGAAGCAAGGTTCTTGAGGTTTATGACAAAGATGGTGAGTAAAAAATTTATGGGGAAGAAAAATAAGCTACTTATGGGGGTGAGGTATGGCAAAAGGTGGTAATCATTACTTCCCATTGTGAAACATGGGGAAGTGTATAAGTCGTCAAATTGTTTTCTTGAAAACTGAAAAGGCTTGATTAGACATAATTATGTCACAGCTTTCCAAAACGCACGGGGATCCTGACAGACATCGTGGGGATATGAACGGTTGTTTCCCTAAAGTTTCTTTATTGCTGGTCGCACTAAACAAACTTGGGGGGCAAATGTTATCCAAAAAACAGGCGTGGATGACGTGGCTGACATCTGGCAGAATTAGTGTTCGACTATTGACCAGGAAGACATTTATTGTCACAACATTTGATCTTTATATGCGACCAGCCTGGTCGTACGCATGCTATACACGGAGAGAATCTCATGCAGTTATGATAGAATCCGAAATTATCTCCCATGATTTCCTGAGTATCCGATTATTTATGAAATAATATCTGTAACAAATTAATGTAAATCCTCCTTGAGCCTATAAATAGAGAAAGATAGCTCAAGGGAAAGGATCTTTTGCTTTCTGATCACTTGAGATTAGAGTTATTCTATTTGATATATTGTCTTGTTCTTCAGAGGTTTGTGAAACTCATTGAACCCTAGTTCTTTGATCACTCCTTTGAATCCTATATCAATAACAATTCAAGTGGACGTAGGTTATTACCAGATTCTGGGGCCGAACCACTATAAATTCTTGTGTTCTTTATTGTTTCGTCATCATATTCCTTTCAACGTGTTTGTCCAAATCAAGCATATTTGACTCTGTGTCAGTTGGCCAAAATCAGGGTCAACACAAGTAATAAAGAGTAGTAAAATTATCGTTCCCACGTAAATTGTTTATTGATTACCAATTTTCTTAGTCTTAATTCTATTTGATTATGCAAGACTTGATTGAGAAGATTAAATTAAAAACAAATGAGCAATAAAATATAGGAATGCAAACAATAGACAAAAACTTATATGATAAAAAACCTATAGCTTCTGACTTCACCATAACAATCCTCTTTAATGTATCTATTATAGTTTTACAACTTCTTACTATGTTGAAAGTAGTTTTCTAATGTATTTTCTATTTTTTTCTCAAGATATAGAAAGAAAACCTAATAAATAAATTCCCAAAATCTCTGGGATAGTTTGAACCTATTAGGAGTTATTAAGAACAAAAGATTCACACAACACATATTATATAGGTATTCTCACCCTAAAACAATCTATGATTCTATAACTATAGCATATTCAATTCCAACTACTCAGATCTCGAATCAAAATCATATATCATATAAATAGTAATCAGGCACTCACCTATTAGAAGACATTAGGAATAAAAACTTCAGACAACACTAATTGTGTAGGTAATCTCATCCTATCTGATGTAATGACAAATCGAATACAAGACCAAAAACATGCAGAAATTTAAACTTTTACTTTAAATCATTGTACCAAAAATCCATGTAATTTTTTTTAAGAAAAGACTTTGTGCACACACATTTACTTTAGCAAATAGAATTACAACTACTCTTCCACAGAGTTATAGCAAAACAAATGTCATAAAAGAAATAACAAGCTCCCAGCTTTTTCTTTTCATAATGGTGTTCCATCAATAACCTCCCCAGGTTGGGCCACATGTACATATCTGCAAGAAGACACCTACGCTCACTCCTCCACTTTACTTTTGCACTTACCTACAACATGAATAACTAGGTAAGCAACAACACTTAGTAAGAATAGCCTTACACACACAAGTATACTAAAACCCATCAACAGATCGACCTAAGGTAGATATAACTACCGATCACTAAAGTATGGGATAATTCCCAACCCCAGCATACAATTTTGCGAGTAATGAACATAACAAATATCAACAGTTTGGTTGCACTCAACTTCCAATTTGTTACATAACATAAATAACCTGCACTTAGAAAATTCCCAAAAGATTCAATATAGATAATCGTATCTGAATAATAACTTTGGTTGTTTCCAACGACCAAGTTCACACATAACACAATAACCTGCACTCAAAAAATTCTCAGAACATACAATATATCACTCATATTGTAATATCTTGCACTCAGAAGATTCTCAAACTATTCAATATATATTTAACACGCATCATAACTAAGCAATTAAGTTAGTCAGCAAGGGATCTAGGCCTCAACCCGGTTCCACCGTTAATGTCTTGGCTCCAACTCAGAATTTATTACCATTGTCTTGGCTTCGACCTGGACTATATATTCACCATGTCCTAGCTCCAACACAGACTATATATTCACCATGTCCTGGCTCCTACCTGGACTATATTCTTACCGTGTCCTGGGTCCAACCCAGACTATATTATGCTAAGGTTCTGGCTTCAACATGGACCTACTTACCATTTAGCTGCAGAATGCAAAAGCATTGCAAGAGTGGGTATTAAGCATACCCTAGTCATAATGACCCAAACAAAACTAGTGTAATCTACTACTACAAGCACATACTAGTATATTCATGTTATAGCCAAGAAGGGAAAGGCTAACTTACTTGGAGTCCTTAGTTTCCAGTTGGATCTTTAACACCGCTATTCATTTTCCCTTTTGCGGTTACTATAATTAATACACTGTACTCAGATTAAACTATGAAATATTCTTATAGCTAATATTCTACGATAGCAAAATGAAATAAATTCGTAGAGACTCTATACTATAGCCTCTTATACACTTCACATTATATAAGGTTGGATTTCGTTTCAGTCATTACGGAATCATAAGAAAATCGGCCTCACCGCAACAATCTCTTCGTGCTGTGCATTTTAATATTCTTTGAATAAAGAACTCTCTTAACAGATAACTTGTATTTTGATTATTAGAAAAAGAAGTTTTAAACAACTCTTATCTTTAGAAAAATACCAACTTTTCTCTCTCTTACGAAAGTTTATTGTTTTCTATCATTTACCAAAATACCACTTTTTGACCCTTTAATTTATAATATCTGACAACGTCACCCCTTTCACTTAAAGGTTCTACAAAACCTAAACTCCCATTTTTACAATTTTTATCCATAACCTAGGATCTTATTTTATGTTATTTTTTAAAAGAAGGGCAATTGGACCTTAAAATTATAAAATGGTAAAAATCACCTTTAATTAACTTAAGTCGATTTGGAGATTGATAAATTCTCTAAATCCTTAGTTATCTTTGCAAGACACTATTTATTTTCATTTCCAAAACTTAACTTCCACTATTTAATTTGAAGTGGTAAAGTCTCATTTTTAAACTTTTGCCCTAAGTTGAGATATTTGAAAAAACCCTTAAACTATCATTCACGTATTCTCTGTCATAAGAATAGGAACTAGGCAAAAGTCTCGCGTCAAAACTTATTTTAGGTTAAGAGAACTAACCTCCCAAAAATTACTTTTTTCGTTAAGGTTCGAAAGTACTACTTTTCAGTTTTTATGGCAAACTTACAAAAATCAGTTCTCTTAAACTCTTACACAGTTTTCTCTAAAATTTTACAAGGGTCCTTATAAACATATTATCTAATTCTCTTTAAAACTTCATAGTTTTGGGATGGAAAAACCATTCAAATAATCAAAGCAATCTGGGAAGTGCTTGTTGTCCATAAGATTTTCCTAGATTTTAAGGTAATTTGGAAAAATTATTTCTCTTACACCGTGGCCAAGTTCTTTCTAAAATTGTACAAAAATATTTTCAAATGTCTAGATTAGCTTCCTTACAAATTTAAATTTTTTTTGGAGTAATAAAACCCATTCAAATATTTGAAGTAATCTAGGCAATGCTTGTTGCCGAGAAGTTTTGTTTCCAGATTTTAGGGCAAATTTTGAAAATATGTTTCTCTTAAAAAAAAATACATTTTCCTCTAAAATATTACAATTACTCTTATACATGTCTAAACTAACATCCTACCAAATTCCATAGCTTTTAGATTAGTAAAACCTGTTCGAAAGTAAAAACAATCTGGACAGTGCATGCTGTCCATAAATTTTCCACATTTACATCACAATGCCAAAAAGTGCATAACTTTGGTTTAAAAATACTTTTTGCGATTTTCCAAAGCCTAACCTCAAGTAATCACAAATAACTATTCAACTAAACAATTTATTTTCACAAAAATAAGAAGTAGAGTTCGATCTGACCTGTTGGAAGGCAGACCACGACTTTGGGCAGCATGTATTTTTACACAAACTTAATAATAACATGCATTTCTAGCATAATCCTAGCCACATGCATGCATGAAAATCATCAAATCACACAATCTCAACCTTAAGCAAAAAATAAGCTCCAAAAACCAATAAAATAACCTATACAACTAGGTCTACAAATATTAACACAAGACTCAAAGAATAACCATGGATTTCTACCTTTTTATAGTTCTAGCTTGGAGATGTGTTTCCTTAACTTCTCAAAACTCTCCCTTGTACTCTACACTCTCAAAGATCTCTTACCTTGCTTTTACTTGATCACCAAAGTGATCAACCTTTGAGATCCAACTAGTACAAGCTTCCCTTGAGCTCTAGAACACAAGATCAATGCAATGCATGGAAATTAGATCACATGCATGCATAATAAATCCTTAAGGTTTCGGGTTTGAAGAGGAAAATGGAAGAAAAGATGAACGAGGTTTCAAAACTTACACTAGACAAGGTTTCTCTTGAGCTTCTCCCTTCTTCAATGGAGGGACGAGTGTAGTTATGTAACGACCCAAAATTACTAATAAGGCTTAAGGGCCTTGATTAGTGTGCCGGGAGGGCATAACTGGATTCAATATGATTTAAAAGATTAAATGCATGATTATGTGATAAGCATGCTTATATGATTATTTGGATATATGAGATGCATGATTATGTGTATTAGTATGCATGTAGGCTCTGATTAGATTAAAAGGGCATATTTGTAATTTTGGCCCAGTGAGGGCATAAATGTAATTATTTGTGATAAATTGTTGAGACCACATTATTATGTGGATATATTTTCATCTTGTGACTCGAGGCGATCCTAGTGAGCGGTTTAGCGAAAAAGTTACGGTGGGGATTTATACCTGGCTCGGGGGAGCCTGAGGGTATTTTTGGGAATTCGGGAAATATATTGGAGATTATTTGACATTGAGGGAAATAATTGGTCATTAGCTAGGTGTCGAGGTTTAAGTGGTAATCATTAGGGACACTTGAGGAAATAGCGGGAATTTTGGAGCAAATGACCAAAATGCCCTTAGAATGTTTAAAGGCTTAGGTTTACATGGGAGGGAAAAATGGTCATTTGATGGTTAAAAGAGGATAAGGGTCATTTCTATTTTTAGCCTTAGTGGAAGTTTTAGAAAATAGTAGAAGTAGAAGGAAGGAAGGAAAGAAGAAAAACAGGGACTCTTTCTCTCTCTCTCGGTTTCCTCTCCCTTCACCATTTCTTGAGGATTTCTGAAGCTGTAATTCAGTGGAGGCTTAGGCTAGAGCTGGGACCTTGGTTCTTGAGGTAATCAAGAGGGTTAGCTGGAGTTAATTCCTAAATAAAGGTAAGGTTTAAGATATGTTGAGATTTCTGAGTTTTGGTGAGTTTGAGTTCTGAATTTGGTTTTTTAAATGGAAGTTAAGGGGTTTGAGCTTGAAGAATTGAGGAGCTAAAGGATGGAAGGATACTAAGGGAAACCTAAGGTCGAATTTCCATTAAAGGTATGAATTTTTTAGCTTGATCATCTGAGTTGCTGGGTTGACTCTGGTTTTCTGATGAGTTCTTGAGTTTTGAGTTCAATTCTTGTGTTTCTTTGTTTGATGGTGGATGTGGTTATCTTTTATGTTGTTGGGCTATGTGGGATGAGATGTAGACGATGGTAGGCTCAATTTGGTGTGTGGATGAGGTTTGGAGGGGTTTTAGGGAGTTTTGGCTTGAGAAAATTCGAAGGAGAAAACTAGAGGATGAAGATTGCTTTTTGTAGCGCTATAGCGCTAGTCTTGGAGCGCTACAGCGCTATGCTGACTTCCTGGGGGGCTTTTGCCACTGCTTGTAGCGCTGTAGCGCCCACTTTGTGGGGTTGTAGCGCTACCCTGCCTCCAGAAATGGATTTTTGGGTATTTTCTTAGGCTTTTTGCACGGGGCTTGGGGTTTGATTCCACCACCCTGTTTGGTGGAATTAGGGCTTCTCGAGGGCTCGGGATTAATCCTGAGGTTAGGTTACGGAATTAAAGTTTAGTTATGGTTCTAATTTATGGCTGTGACTAGGTGTACGCTAGGGCTCGGACAGGATCGTGCTTGAAGGTTAATTTCACTAATCAAAGCTATCAGAATCAAAGGTAATAAACTGCACTCGGTTATGTGATTATGTTGGGACTAAGAGCTCCCTATATTTGTATGTGATGTCATGAAATGGTATTATGCCATGGGGACATGTGATAAACGACCTAAGAGTGTCGAAATCAATATTTGCGCATAGGACGCGGCTCAGCCACTGGTAGTTGAGGTTAAATACATAATCACTGAGTTCAGCCTAAGCGAGTCGGAGTCAGTGGGATAATTAGAGGATGCGGCCTAAGGGCACCGATCCTGGATTTCGGCGTGATATGTTTAATGTTGTTTAAACTGATGATCGTGACGAGTTTGTTATCTGAGTAACTGATTATTTGCTTGTAGTTTGATATCACTATTTCTGTGAGCTGTATGACTTGTTGTATATCTGATTGATGATTCGTAAATTATCTGCCTGTTGATTGTCGCTTGTGCTATGCATTATGGTTTTCTTGCTGGGCCTTGGCTCATGGGTGCTACGTGGTGCAGGTAAAGGCAAGAGCTAGGTGGATCGGTCCTGAGTTGGAGAGCTTTGAGGTTGAATGTACATAGTCAGCTGATTGGCCGCCACGGCCGAGAAGTGGTACAGGATAGGAGAAGCCTAAATGTCTGTATTGCCCTTAGAGTGGCCAGTACTTGTTTATAACCTGTAATTATAGTTGTAGTAACACGTTTCTAATTAAATGACTTGATTAGCAAGTCTTGCACCTTTACAAACACACAGTGTAACGGTCTTGGCTACCCAGGGCATTACAAGTTGGCTTAGGGAGAAAAAGTTGCAGAAAGGGAGGATTGTAGAGCTAATGGTTTCGGGTTTGAGAGAGGAAAATGGAAGAGAGAGTGTTTTTTTTTCTTGAGAGAAAAGAATTTTTGTGAGAGAAAATGATTAGGTCTTTACTTTGAGTGGGGTAAGGCTTTTACTCTTCCCCTAGGGTATGTGTCCTAGGGTCTTCAGAGCCCTAGGACCTAGCCTTGCAACATTCTCTCTTTCCTCCATTGGAAAAGACCTTTATGCCCATGCTCATTTTTACCTCTCTCCTAAGACACTAAAGGGCCATTTGGTATGTGGTGCTTCTGGGAGTATGTGTCCAGGGCGCTGGGAGTGCGGGGTTGCGTAGCGCTTTCGGGAATCTCCTCATAATTGCATCGAACATCTAAGTGTTTGTTGTATTATGTTCATGCACAATCCTTCTCAAATCCTCTACCTAAGTTGCAAGATTTGGTTCCGGCTGTACCCTTTGTCGTTGGCCTCAACCCATTCCTCTACCTCGGCCACTACCTGCTCCTTGGTCAACGACTTCTATCTCGACTGGGTTTGGTGGGTTAACAACTCGACCTCCCCTGGCTCAGGTATTAGGCACCATCGCCAATTTCTATACAACAATGCTTAAAACATTTGAGTATACTAGTTTCCCATACACAAGGAAAATGGAAAGTAAAAGAAAATAATTCACAACAATTTAACTCAAAACAGGTAATCAATCATTCAGGAATATAACCTAGCAATACAAAATGATCATGAAAGATTATGCTATAAGGTTTTAGTTAGCAGAACGATAAATACAAAAAGAAGGGAACCCTAGCTATATGTTGGGTTTCTACATTTGCTTGCTAAAACTACACAAAAGTCCTATAACCTAGTAGGTTTGCCAAGTCTTTTCAAAAAGTATCATCAAGACCCTCACAGCATAACCCAATCTAGGCTATCCATCAGCATATCCAGCTCTATGTCAGTATCTGGAATCCTCCTCTGGCTCTACCACCCTGCCTCGAGGTATGCTATCAATCATGGAGATAGGCCAATCAATGGTCCAAACGCTAGCTCGAACTGCATCACAAGGTCACCTATATAAGGTATATCAACCATAGACTACAATTTATAGAATTGAGGTAAATAAATCAAATCAAAGGAAACAAATATAAAATGACAGCACTTACAGTGAGTGTTGGACTATCTTACAAAATGTACATGTGGGTCTGTCTACAGAACTAGTTTAGCCCGGTGCTCTGATACAACTTGTAACGACCCAATGAATACAAGACCAAAAACATGCAGAAATTTAAACTTTTACTTTAAATCATTGTACCGAAAATCCATATAAAAAATCTTTTAAGAAAAGACTTTGTGCACTTTTAGTTTAGCAAACAGAATTAAAACTATTCTTCCTCAGAGTTATAGCAAAACAAATGTCATAAAGATATAACAAGCTTTGAGCTTTTTCTTTTCAAAATGGTGTTCCATGAAAAACCTCCCCAGGTCAGGCCACATGTACATATCCGCAAGAGGACTCCGACGCTCACTAGTCCACTTTGCTTTCGCATTTACCTACAACATGAATAACTAGGTAAGCCACAACGTATAGTAAGAATAGCCTTACACACACAAGTATACTAAAACCCAACAACGGGTTGACCTAAGGTAGATATAACTACCGATCACTAGGGTATAGGATAAGTCCCAACCCTAGCATACAATTTTGCATGTAATTAACATAACATATATAAACACTTTGGTTGCACTCAACAACCCGGACTTACTTACCATTTAGTTGCAGAATGCAAAAGCATTGCAAGAGTGGGTATTAAGCATACCCTGGTCTTAATGACCCAAAAAAAATACTAGTGTAATCTACTAATTCAAGCACACCCTAGTATACTTGGAGTCCTTAGTTCCCAGTTAGATCTTTAACACTGCTATTCATTTCCCCTTTTGTAGTTACTCTAATTAATACAATTTTCTCGGATTGAACTATGACTTATTCTTATAGCTAATATGCTACGATAGATACATGAAATAAATTCTTAGAGACTATACTATAGCCTTTTATACACTTAACAGTGTATAATGCCGGATTTAGTTTCAGTCATTACGGTATCATAAGAAAATCAGCCTAACCACAACACGCTCACTGTGTTGCTCATTTTAATATTCTTTGAATAAAGAACACTCTTAACAAATAACTCATATTTTGGATTTTAGAAAAAGGAGTTTTAAACAACTCTTATCTTTAGAAAAATACCAAATTTTCGCTCTCTTACGAATGTTTATTGTTTTCAATTATTTATCAAATTACCATTTTTTGACCATTTAACTTATAATATCTGACAACTTTACCCCTTTCTCTTAAATGTTCTACAAAACTTAAACTCTCATTTTTACCATATTTATCCATAACCTAGGATCTCATTTTATGTTATTTTTTAAAAGAAGAGAAATTGGATAATTAAATTATAGAATGGTAAAAATCAACTTTAATTAACTTAAGCCAATTTGGGGATTGGTTAAATCTCCAAATCCTTAGTTATCTTTGCAAGGAACCATTTCTTTTTATTTCCAAAACTTTACTTCCACTATTTAATTTAAAGTGGTAAAGTCTCATTTTTAAACTTTTGCCCTAAGTTGAATATTTTGCAAAAGCCCTTAAATTATCTTTCACAAATTATGTGTCATAAGGATAGGAACTAGGAAAAAGCCTCGCATCAAAACTTGTTTTAGGTTAAGAGAACTAACTTCCCAAAAATCACTTTTTGTTAAGGTTCGAAATTACCATTTTTTCAGTTTTTATGGCAAACTTAGAAAAATTATTTCTCTTAAACGGTGACACAGTTTTCTCAACAATTTCACAGGGGTCCTTAATACACATCTTAACTAAATCCCTTCAAAATTTCATAATTTTTGGGATGGAAAAACACATTCAGATATTCAAAGAAATCTAGGAAGTGTCTACTGCCTAGAAGTTTTTCCCAGATTTTAACGTAACTTTGAAATTTTATTTTTCTTACACTGTAGCCCAGTTCTTTCTATAACTTTACATGGATATTTATACATGACTAAATTAGCTTCCTTAAGAATTTAAAATTTTTTGGAGTAATAAAATCCATTCAATTATTTGAAATAATCTGCGAAGTGCTTGCCGTCGAGAAGTTTTGTTTCCAGATTTTAGGGCAAATTTTGAAAGTTTGTTTCTCTTAAACCATAATAAATTTTCCTCTAAGCTAAAATCCTACCAAATTTGATAGATGTTAGATTAATAAAACCTTTTCAAAAGTCAAAACAATCTGGGCAGTGCATGCTGCCCATAAATTTTCCAAATTTACATCACAATGTTAAAAAGTACATAACTTGGGTTTAAAAAAACCTTATCACGATTTTCAAAAGCCTAACCTCAAGTAATCACACCGAAATATGCAACTACTTAATTTATTTTCACATATAGAGGCAGTGGAGTGCGATCTCACCCATTGAAATCCAAACCACGAATTTTGGCAGCATGCATTTTTACACAAACTTAACAACAATAAGCATTTCTAGCATAACCCTAGCCACATGCATGCATGAAAATCATCAAATCACATTATCTTAACCTTAAGCATAAAATAAGCTCCAAAAACCATTAAAATAACCTATGCAACCGGATATACAAATATTAACACAAAACTCAAAGAATAACAATAGATTTCTACCTTTTGATAGTTCTAGCTTGGAGATGTGTTTCCTTAGCTTCTCAAAACTTCCCCTTGTGCTCTACACTCTCAAATCGAACCCCATAGTCCAACATGCAGATTTTTAAGAACTAATTAGGGTAGAAAGACTTAGATGAGGGACAAGAACATGCAAACTACAAAGACATCTTACGTTGCTTTTACATGATCTCCAAAGTGCTCAACCTTTGAGATCCAACTAGTACAAGCTTCCCTTGAACCCTAGAACACAAGATCAATACCATGCATGGCTATTAGATCACATGCATGCATAATAAATCCTTATGGTTTTGGGTTTGAAGAGGAAAATGGAAGAGAAGATAAATGAGGTATCAAAACATACACTAGACATGGTTTCTCTATCGAGCTTCTCCCTTCTTCAATGGATGGATTAGTGTAGTTGGCTCATGGAGAAAAATTTGCAGCAATGGAGGATTGTAGGACTTAGGGTTTTAGGTTTGGGAGAGGAAAATGGAAGAGATAGTGTTTTTTTTATAGAAAAGAAATTTTGTGAGAGAAAATGATTAGGTCTTTACTTGTGACTGGGGTGAGACTCTTACTCTTCCCCTAGGGTACGTGTCCTAGGCTCTTGAGAGTCCTCGGACCTAGCCTTGCTGCCCACCACTCTTTCTTTCCTCCCTTGGAAAAGACCTTTATGCCCTTGCTCATTTTACCTCTCTCATTAGACACTCAAGGACCCTTTGGTAATTTTGCTTTTCTAAAATTCCCTAAATTTTTAAATCTCCAGACTTAATTAATTAAATTAAATGTGTCTCATAAATAAATTTTGTCACATATCACATAAATTTGGTGATTTATCAAATTAACCAAAATGCCCTTAGAGGCCCGAGCAAGAAATTTTTATTCCTTGGCATGGTTAATTGGAATTCAAACCTCAATCATTTTTGTTAAATTTATTGGCTTGACTATAAATTCCTAGTTGCAAAAATATTTTTATGCCATTGTATTCCATATTTTACCAAATTTGAGATTTTTCCACTATTAGGGTTTGCCCCTCGATCTGCGACCAATTTTTCTTTGCATAGGCCTAAACCTTTTACCAGATTTTCACAATGGCTATAAAATTAACGAAATAACAAAATTTCATATAATATTATTTATCAAAATAATATTCCATACAATTATTCATCGGCTTGAACCGGATACTAACGAGTGTTCAAAACTCAGGATGTCACATCAGAATCTATGATTCTCTAACTATATCATAATCAATTATAACTTCTCAGATCTAGAATCAAAATCATGTATAACATTAATGATTCATGTTTTACTACATCATAACCCTAAGAAAAGGGAATTAGTTCATAATGAAAACTAAAACAACTATGAAATTCAATAAAGAGTGCATAAAGAAAGATAGAAGAAAAAAGCTCTAACATTAGTTGTCTTTGTCATTACTACAAAATGTACCACATAGGTCACCATATTAGGACACACATTTAAATGTGAGCCCTTAAAAATGTCTGTAGACTTATTAGGACACTCATTGAGAGTTCTTAAAAAATATATTTTAAGATGTATAATGAATGTCGTAATTATTTAGACGAGTCCTAAAAAAATCTGAGTAATTGAGTGAGGAGAGACTTTTAAGGACACACCCTAAAAAAATATATTAAGGACGCTCAAGTGGGCCTAAAATATGTCAATTAAATTAGTCCCCATTCACTTGTTCTTTTCGGTAAAGTAATTTGGAGAAAAAAATGTTAAAGTAATAAGTGTTAAAATAAGGCGGGCCTGCAAAATGTTAAAGCGACAATCTAAAATTTAGTAAGCTTAGCAGACTTAAAGTTATACTTTCCCAAGCCATTTCTCCATTCTCTCTCTTGTTTTCTTCTCTCACTTCATTCTCCATTAGATCTTTGACTCTAACCAGTTCATGCTTCACTCTCCATTTTTTTTTTTGGAAGATCCATGAGAGAATAAAATGAAGAACTCTCTTAGATTCTTCCTCTCAAAATCTCACAGGTATGTATATATATACATAGGTTTAAATTTGGGCAAAAGCTTTTGATGTTTTATTTGTTGTTCTTCTAGTTCTGAAGCTTCCTCTGTCTGCTACTATTTCATTTTCTCTTGGGTATTTTGGCTCAATATTTCATAGATTCAACCTGTAGTAATCTTTCTCAATGTGATTATTATCTTTCTCTTTTACTTCTTCATTTTTTTTCCATGATTTGTTCATTTTCGAGCCTCTACTTTTGACATATATTGATAATAAGAATGGTGGAGTTAGTGAGTTTTCAGTTTTTATTTTGGAGATTATTATATTGATATCAATTTTGGTGTTTTGTTTGGCAACTTTGAATTACTTTTGTAAATACCTAGAAATGAAAATTTTTAATGTGGCTGGTGAGTTTGATTTACAATTTTTTTTTGAAGATCTCTTTATTTGATTGAGATATTATAATGTTTTCCTTGTGTAGCTTTCAATAAGCTTAACTATCAAAGGTTGGTATATTGAAGGAGGATGAGGATGACATGCGGTGCTGATACTATAAAAGGATATAGGGTTTTGAAAGAATATAAGGTACAAATGACCTTTTGTATATTCATTATCTGAATATAATATTCAATAGAGTAGAGTATCTATATACAAGATGTACATCAAGAGTAATTAAAAGGAACAACAGCTACATGTGGCAATGGAAAAGCAAAATGAAAAATAAATACAATACATGTGTAAAATTGTAAGCAAACATGCGTAGAATTATTAGGCACGGTGATTAAGCCCTCAGTACATTACAATTTGAAACTAATTCGTGTTGCCATTGTTGCTCTGTTATTATTTCTTTTTTTTGGTGGTGTAGTACTGCATTTAGTTAGCTTAATGTTGAACTCATATTTTCTTGAGTGGTTGCACTAGCATCACCTTTATTAGGAGGCAAAATCACATAGTGATCATTTTATTTTATATCATAACTTGCAACAACTCCTATTTTGATTTCTAATTTTTGTTGAATATAAACATATTCATATTAATATATATATATATATATGTTCTAAACTAAACATTGCTCATTGTTGGTGTCACAACGTGCTTAAATACTCCTAATATTTATTCTTGTTACTAGAGTACTCTAACTTATGAAATGTTCTATGCTCAGAGAAATCTTTGAACATTTTACTTTTTTTTTCTTATAGCTTTTCTTATAGCCTTTGTTTTTATCTTGCATCTAAGATGGAATCTGCCATATTTTTATTGATGTTTGCTAAACATGGATATTGCAAAGCAAGTTGTCTTGGATGCAAAGTTGGATTATCCAGCAACTTGTAATGCCATGGTAATCCATTACACATGAATTTCTTTCTTTTTTTTTTTGCTTGAAGAGCCAGCCCGTATATGGAAAACATTTTTGCAATATTTAATTATGTTTTTTATGGGAATGTAAAGCAATGAAAGTATTTACATTAATGTTTTTAGTGGTTGGTTTTCAACATCATTTGTGCTATTTTTCTGTTTCCATGTTTAAGATTTGGTCAATTATATAATAGAGCATTATTATATACCAAGAAATAAATTATTTGTGGTTAATATTGGCTTTGTGATTCTACAGGCCTGCTTGATATTTCTCTATTTTTTTATAAGGGTTTTGCATTTGGGTATTTGATAAATCAATACTTGATTGCATTTTTTTCAAATTGTTTGTGTCGTAGTTTTAGATGGTAGTTACATTTTATTTTCGTGTCATTAATTTGTTTTTATTTATTAGTGGTAGCAAGCACAAACACCAAAGTGTATATAGGTGCATGTATTTGTATATAAATGGAACTTATTCTTTTGTTTTCCTATCATAAATAGTCTTTTGTATATGTTATTTCTATGTTTGGATGAATTTAGTTTCTTAAAAGACATGTATTAATTTTGCATGGGTATATGAGCACATTGAACAAAACTAATTGATAAAATAAGGTTATAAACGTGGTATATATTAATAATAGATTTTCTACAGTGAAATAGTTCAATGAAACAAATTAGCATATACATGTCATTAATGATAGGGTTTTCTATAAATATAGATTTGTTAGCATTTAGAAAGGAATAGGAGATTATTAGTGTCTTGTTCTTGAGAGTCCAATTTAAGAATGGTTCTTGTTGAAAGTGGTAAAGGTATAACAAAAAAATGTCATGATGCTGCCACAGTTCATTATTCCAATGTTGAAAGTGGACAAGAGGTGTCCATTCTAAGAAATAGATGGAGAGAAAGGTTGATTGTCATTAATTAATTTAGTCAACTGAGCTATATATGCCCTTTTTTATTGTAATAATAAGTAGGAATTTCTTCTATTTTATATTGTCTGTGTCTCTTTGTAAATTTATGAATTATTTGTTTTTTTAGATTTGTAATTATCTCAATGAATGTATTTCAATGAATAAGTTTTGTTATATTAATCTATATGTTTTAATATTTGTATATAAATGTTTCATTTAAATCATAATTTTTTACATAAAATAAATATAAATTAATTTTTTTAAAATTGTAAATATAACTTTTAAGGGCATGCATTGTGCACCCTAAAAAATATTCTTTTTGGGCACGCGAAGAGAGCCGTAAAAACTTTATCTAAAGTAACTTAACGGGATATTTTATGACACATATTGTGAGTCCTAAAAATATTTTTTTAGGGCTCACAACGCGCGACCTAAAAAGATTCTTTTAGGGCTCACTACATTTTAAGGCTCTCAAATAGAGGACTCGTAGGAGGCGTGCCCTAAAAACTTTTTTAGGGCTTGCAAAAAGTCTTTTTTGTAGTAGTGTGTCTTTCCAACTCTAAACTAATTAGGGCTTCCAAAATGATTCTAAAATATTCAAAAGCATTTTTTTTGTAGTAGTAAATTTGTTGGAAAGTATTTTCTAGATGTTCTCACTTGTCGCTTGATCACATTTCAAAATATCTTCAATTGAATTTCAAATAATGTATCACTAGGATGAGTTATTTTGTAGGTTAGGTATCACCTAGTAAACATCTGAATTTGACTTTTCTTATTAGACACGATTGTGTAGGGTTTTGAATGAGCTTTCTAACACCATAAGACTTGAAAATCGAATATGTGAGTAGGGAGATATAGGTGAAATACTAAAACCATCTCAGATTTAAATTATCTAAGATAATTTTTAAGTTTGAATTCTCCTTAATATTCTCCAATCAATTGAAATAAATATCTTCTATTTTTTTTCTCTTGATTAAGGATAATATTTCAAATAAATTTTGAAATATTTATAAAATATCCATGAAACATATACCAACCTAAAAAATACCACAAACATACATAAAAAGAACTAAAATATATATAAAAAAGAAAACTTTAAATAACTTAACCTAAAACGTAACATAAATCTATCCTATATCACATTTATCTAGAAAGATCCAATGTTTATTACATGTAATCTTGAATTAAGTATATATATATATATGTACATACACAAGGATTTAATTCAAGATAATAACAAAAAATTGTTTATAATCGCTAATAGAAAGTGGAAGCTTTAATCAAGATTATGAGCATAGTCTATCTCCTGTCTTGATTAGGACACTCTATCAGGGGTTTTATTGTTGGAGTTTTATGCACTAATTAAAACCAAATTTCTTTGTAATCTCATTTATTATCAATCACTTGGTCAATAACTTTTTGACTTGGCTTACATGTTTCATTTTCATGATTATTTGTTTAATATAAACTTCTATTAAACCCCGAGAATATTGCTAATCATATTTATAATGACATAATCACAGTGAAATATAAGTTAGTCCTAAGATTAGTCAGTGCACAGGACTTATACTAACTTGACAATCTACGATATGATCTACTTACACATCGCAGTGTTATGTTCTTTCCAGAACATTAGCAAAGTAGATAAAATTGGATGTATTTGTTACATTGAACTGGACCGATATTGACAATTGATAGGATAATTAAACATATCGTTATTATCTATTCTAGTCATAACATATAGTTGACCATAGGTCAATCCAATTTCTATTCTGAGTGGTTAATATTCTAATTGATTGTATTATTTGAGTTCTTTGACTTGTTCGTTACCAACTTACCCTACGGACTAGCCCATACATACATCTTGGGAACTCGGTAGTATAATAGAGTGGGAGTGTTAATCATACATATGAACATCCATAGTTTCTGATGAAGAAGTGAAACGATGGATTCCTTTTAGTTTGGTTCAAGGTGCTAAATGATAGAGATGTAGTTTTAGTAATTAATATTAGTTTAGTGAAATATTATTTATAAGGAATTAAGTGTTTTAAGGATTAAATACAATGAGGGGTAAAACGATATTGTTGACGTAGTTTTTCATAAACTTAGAAAAGAAGAGCATTAAAAATTGGTTTAAGAAAAAAAAAATACACGAGTCAATATTATTGAGTGGTGGAATTCTCTTAAAGCTCTTTGAAAGAAATTCTGCAGAGTATTCTCAGCATCAAAATTCGCTATCCCTACAAATGAAATTCTCCAGTCTATATGTTTACAAAAACTCTTCCCTTTTATATCAATAGGTTGCAATTTAAATTTGAAATACATACAAATAAATGCATTAATTACAAAATATCCCATAATAATCAGGATTAATTATTAGATTACAACAAATCTCCAAGTGATAGGGACTTTCAAACAGCACCCACGTTCAAACTGGATTACCGACCTCGAACGTATAATTTACACACTTTTGAGATCGGCCAACATCCTTAGCCCTTAGCCAGTGACTTTATCGAGCTCAACCATCGGAGATCAATGTCCTCGAGCTTGCCATGAATGTTCGAATTTCACTTAGACTTCGGAGAAGATTCATCCTTTCGAGCTTGATGCCTAAGCTCGAGCCTTCTTAACTAGTGCTCGGTTGCCAATAATAATAAATCAGGAAACATGGTAATTTATACAAGTCTTAATTTATACAGTAACATGTTAGGCTCATCCAATTATTAACATATCAAGCATTATTATTAAGTTAATTTTGCATTTGAGCTTTAAATATAAGTATAATGATGTCCCAATTTTTGTGTTTGAAGAATATGAGAAAACTCAAATAAAACTTTCCTAAAATGTTAGGTTTTATTTGGGCCCAATTGAGCATGTAAAGTTTAAATTCCTCTCTTGAGGGTGGTTCCACTTGTGAAGGCTCATTGTATTTGCATTCCTAGATTGAGCTTAATCAATTGAAAAACAATTAATAAAACGAAGGTTCAAATTCTTGTCTTTTTGGGCTTTGTGTGGAAGTTAAGGAGCATTAGTAATAGGTCCGACATACTGAATCCAGCTATCCTTCATCCAAACTTGGATTATTAAGGCCCATTTATCTAAGTTGGACTTAATTGTATTAGGTTATTTTTTCTAGTTGGACCTAATAATTGAATATAAACAAATTAGTTCTATTTTTTGAATTAATTTTCAATGGTAATTTTAGAATTAATGGGAAAATTATAAATTATGCTTTATTGATTATTTTAATAATTTGGCAAACCTAAGTTGGTTTATTGATTATTTTAATAATTTGGCAAACGTAAGTTGATATTTTTTCAAAAAGAATAAAATACTAAAAAATTTAATAATAAGTTTAAAAATTTGAATTCAATCTCCACCGTTGATTTAACAAGGTTAGAGTCCAGTGTGACCTCATGGCGCTTTGATTTTATCTCCCTACAGAAGGTGTTCACTGGACTTCTTAACATGGTTAAATTTATTAGGATAGATGGTTATAGATGGACCTTCTATAGACTCATCCATACAGTGACTATAGGAATTAAGTCTATAATAATTGAAACCGTGGGTCAAACTCATAAAGTAAGAAATATTACTTTTATTAGATGGATAGGTAGTTAATAAAATTCTATGATGTTTTATTAATTGAGATGTTTCTCTATTTATCTATGTGCATATTTGTGACTCTCGCTTACCGAGACACATGAGTTCATGACTAGTTAAAGTACCTAAGAAATAGAGGATAAATGTTTTATTATTTTACTTATCTCAAAACATTTTGTATGTTATGTTATTTCTAAAATTTAATGAATAAATGTTTGTCAAGCAATCCCTTGAATTCTACTTAGTTGATAATCGTAGCTCTAGGCTTCCCACCCTATACTCTCTCTAATTTCTATAAGGTTACTCTATGGTGACAACCTTACGAAATGTTTGTCCAACATCAACATGGTGTTGATTATTGACAACATCGAGTTCTCGATAATCAAAGATATTCCTATTTTTCCTTTGCAACGATCACCAAATCCTTCAAAGATGATTGTTGATGGTGGTTCGAGCAAAGGAAAGAAGACAAATACTACTATACAAGTTCAAGGAGAAACTGCTTTAAGCTTCTTCTTTGAAGAGCAAATAAGGAAGAAATTCAAACAAAAAGAATAAGAAGTCCACTGGCAAGGCACCAAATGCTGCAAAACATCTTCGAGCAAGTTCTGATTATAAGTACACTAAAGGGGAGTGTTTCCAACTGCAAGGAGATTGGGAATTGAACCCTTTGAAAAGATTAGAATTAAAATTGCAATCTAAGCCTATGTAGCTTTCAAGACTCTCAAAGAATGCTCCTCCTCTCTTTTAGACTTTCTTGCTAATCTTTAGGAACTTTGTTTTGCCCAGCTTATTAATTAGAAACAAATTTTTTAATTAATTTATTTAATTAAAACTAACTTTTAATTAAATAACCACATTTTTCATCTTTTTAATTTAGTTGAATTTAAATAATTAAATAATCAAATTCAAATAATTACTTAAACTTAAGATGTTAAAATATCTTAACAAAGTAAAAGATATTTTATTTTCTAATAAAATAAAATAAGATATGTTGATGCCAATTTTTCGTCAACTTAAATATGAAGAGCACTAAACAATGATTTAAGAAAAAAAGGAAGAACAATTGGATTTTTACGTGGTTCAGCAGTTAAAATCTGCCTAGTCCACAAGTCAATGTTATTGATTCATAATATTCTCTCAGAGCTTTTACAAAGCAATTTAGCAGAGTGTTTTCAGTCCCAAATTGTGAGCATCAGCAATCGGCAGCGTTGCTTCAACCTTTGGGTATTCCCAAGTGGAAATGGGAGGATATTACGATAGATTTTGTGGGAGGTTTACCCAGAACAGTAGGGCTTCATGACTCGGTGTGGGTGATAGTGGACAGATACACCAAGTCAGCCCATTTTCTTCCAGTGAAGTCGACATATACTGTGAATCAGTTTGCTGAGTTGTATGTGAGGGAGATCGTACGTCTCCATGGGGTTCTTAAGCCTATAGTGTCGGACCGGGATCCCATCTTTACTTCCAAGTTTTGGGGTGGTTTGTAGAAGGGTATGGGGACTCAATTGAAGTTCAGTACAACCTTTCATCCCCAGACTAATGGACAGTCTGAGAGGACGATTCAGGTATTGGAGGGTATGCTCAAAGCGTGTGTGATCAACTTTGAAGGATCATGGAGTAAGTATCTCCTGTTGATTGAATTTTCGTATAATAATAGTTACCAGTCAACAATTGGAGTGGCTCCCTACGAGATGTTATATGGGAGGAAGTGCAGGTCACCCATTCATTGGGATGAGATGGGTGAGAGGAAGTATTTGGGGCCAGATATGGTCCAGAGGACAAGTGAAGCTATAGAGAAGATCCGAGCTAGGATGCTCACCTCACAGAGCAGACAGAAAAGCTACGATGATCCCAAGCGTAGGGACGTGGAGTTCCAGGTTGGGGACAATGTGTTTCTCCAAGTTTCACCATTTCGAGGGGTGAGGAGGTTTGGTAAGGGCAAGCTAAGCCCTAGGTTCATCGGACCTTTTGAGATCCTGGAAAGGATCGGTCAGGTGGCTTACAGGTTAGCCTTGCCACCATCGCCGTCAGGAGTCCATGACGTATTCCATGTTTCTCTGCTCCGGAAGTACGTCTCAAATGCGACTCATGTGTTGAGGTATGAAGACTTGTAGTTACAGATAAATTTGGCTTACGAGGAGCAACCAGTTCATATTTTGGATCAGAAAGATAAAGTATTACGGAATAAGACGATTCCTCTTGTTAAAGTATTGTGGAGGAATAGTAGGGTCGAGGAAGTGACCTGGGAGCTTGAGACAGCGATGCAGGATCAGTATCCCGAGTTATTCAGGTAAATTTCGAGGACGGAATTCTCATTAGGAGGGGATAGTTGTAACGACCCAAATTTACTATTAAGGCTTAAGGGCCTTGAATAGTGTGCCGGGAGGGCATAACTGGATTATTTGTGATTTAATGACTAAAGCATGTTATATGACTATTAGAATATATGTGATGCATGACTATGTGTATTAGTATGCATGTGGGCCCTGATTAGGTTAGAAGGACATAATCGTAATTTTGGCCCATTGAGGGCATAACTGTATATATTTGTGATAAATTGTTGAGACCACATTATTATGTGGATATATTTGTTATCTGTGACTCGAGACGTTCCTATTGAGCGGTTTAGTGAAAAAGTCACTGTGGGGATCTATACCCGGCTCGGGGCGAGCCTGGGGGTATTTCTGGGAATTTAGAGAATATATTGAAGTCTATTTTGATATTGCGGAATATAATTGGTGATTAGTTAGGTGCCGAGAAGTAAACGGTAAATATAAGAGACAATTGAGGAAATAACGGGAATTGGGTGAAATGACCAAAATGCCCCTAAATTGATTTTAAGGCTTAGGGATAAAGGGGAGGGCAAATTGGTCATTTGGCTTAGAAGGGATAAGTGTTATCAGGCTTTATGCCTTAGTGGATTGTGTAGAAAGAGCTGGAAGTCTGAAGGAAAGAAGGAAAGAATGAAAAGAAAGAAGAGAAGGAAAAGGGAAAGAAAAACAGGGTAATTTTCAAGAATGGTTTGGGACTTCTTCATCATTTTCTTTTGGAGATTTGAGGCTAAAATCCAAAGGAGCTTAAGGCTGAGCTTGTATACTTAGGGTCTTGATCAGGTTGGGGAAACTAGCCGAGGTTGCTCATCATTTGAGGTAAGATTTTGAGGTTAATATTCAGTTCCTGGTGTTGGTGTTGAGCTGGTTTTTCTAAGCAAAGTTCTGTGGGAATTCTAGGGAGTTGAGGCTGAATATTCGAGGAGGACAAGGCTAAGCAAGAGTGGGAGACAACCTAGGTTAAGCTCATCCATCAAAGGCAAGAAACTCTAGTTTCAAGCTTTGTGAATTCTGTGGTTTTGCTGAGATTTTGAGCTTTAGGTTCAGCCATGGTAAATTTTGTTATTTGCAGTGCATTTGGTTGAGTTATGTGTGGTTGGGATGTTTGGGATGAGTGGAGGATGTTGGTAGGCTTGTTTTTATTTTTGGTTGAAGTTTGGAAGAGTTTTGGTAAGGTTTGGCTCGGGGAAAATCGAAGGAGGAAAATGCAGGGTTTGTTGCGCTGTGAGTAGCGCTACAGCGCTAGTCATTGGGCGCTGTAGCGCTAGGCTATGTGGTCTGGGGCGTTTTAGGCTCTGTTTGTAGCGTTGTAGCGCTACCCTGTTTCCAGAAAGGGGGTTTTTGGGTTATTTTCAAGGGTTTTTGCCCGGGGGTTCAAGGTTTGATTACACCACCCCGTTTGGTGGAATTAGGGGTTCCCGAGGGCTCGGGATTGGTCCTGAGGCTAGGTTTTGGACTTGAGGTTTGGTGATGATTCTGATAAATGGATGTGACTAGGTGTGCGCTAGGGCTCGGACGGGGTCGTGCTTGAGGATCAAATTAAACAAAGCTAGCGAATCTAAAGGTAAGAAAACTACACCCGGTTATGTGTTTGTGATGGGACTAAGAGCTCCCTATATTTGTATGATGTCATAGATGGTATTATTCTATGGGACATGTGATAAACGACCTAAGGGTGCCGTAAATAATACTTGCACACAGGGCGCAGCTCGGCCACTGGTAGCTGAGGACAGCTTAATATTCACTAAGCTCGGTTTAAGCGGGCCGGAGTTAGTGGGATAAATAGAGGGTGCGGCCTAAGGGCGTTAACCCTAGTTATCATATGTGGATTGATTATTGGTATGGAATGTTATACTTGATATGCTGAATACTTGATTAACATGAATGCTTAGACTGTTGAGTACATGCTTATGCGTTATGAGTTATCTGATTGTCTGTTGAATGATTATGCTCTGTTATTGTGTTTTCTTGCTGGGCCTTGGCTCACGGGTGCTACGTGGTGCAGGTAAAGGCAAAGGCAAGTTGGACCAACTTTGAGGTGGAGAGCTGCGGGGCTGAATGTACATAGTCAGCTGCTCGGCCGCCACGAACGAGGAGTGGAACAGGACGAGAAATGCTTAACTGTCTGTTTTGCCTTCGAGTGGCTAATCACTGTATTTAAATCTTGAATCTTTTGTAAACATTCTTTAACTTATTAGTTATGGGATCCCATGTAAAAAGAATATGTTTATTTATAAGAGATGCATCTTTTGAGGCCAAAATCTTTTAACCCTAGTTCAACTATAGTTTCTGTAACACGTTTTGAGTTAAATGACTTGATTAGAAAGTCTCGCACCTTTATAAACACATAGTGTAGCGATCTTGGCTATCCAGGGCATTACACTCTAGTGTGGACACATGTCACATGGGGATTGCACACCAAGAGTACTCAGCTATTCCCTATTCCTGCACATGTCCTTTCCTAGGACCCTTTTTCCAGCCAATGTTAAAATTATACCCCACTCATAATATCATTTTTTAATTCAAATCAAAGGCCCAGATCATTTTGACCCTTGACTTACCCATAGGGGTATACATACCCCTCTTCATCTTCACACTCATTTCATTCCTTAGAAAGCATGAACCAGAGAGAAAAAAGAAAAAATCCAAGTTTTCTTTGCATGTTCTCTTAGCCAAATAAACAAAGAAATCTCAGTACCTTCAACTCTGTGGGGTCATTCCTGATTCCCATTCTTCAGTTGACGATCACCTCATTCCCACGAGAAGATTTGTGTAAGCTTCCCTTATCTCTCTAGTATTCTTCATATATTTATTTTTTTCTTTTTACGTGTTCCTTCTACCCATAATGATATCTTTTATGGGTTTTACCAGTTTTTAAGGCTTTACTTTTGCACTAGGCAAGTTTTTTATCTGGGTAGATTGTGTATGATTAGAATCACGAGTTAGACCAAAATTGTTCTTGTAGAAACATGTAAAAATGGAGTTTTTTTAGGTAATGGGGTGTTTAGATCATGGATTCCGTGTAGCTTAAGAAATATGTTATTGAATTATATTGAATTAGGGTTTTAATACACAAATCCAGAAAATGTTCCCTTTTTGGGTAACTGCCACATTTTTCCCTAGAAATAATTTCTGACCTAGACCCTATGATTAGGCCTATTCCCTTAGATCCCAAACTTAAAGTCACCGTCGCCTTTCCACCCAGTACACTTTCATTTAACCTAATGGAAGACTCTTCAACTCTTTTATCCACCTCCCAAGCTCTCTCTAAGTCCTCACCTTGAAGGTTGAAAATTTTGACACTGAGAACTATTGGAGCTCAGTTACTTCCACTGACCATAATTTTGAGCTGTTGGCCTATCATGGCCTAAAACTTTCTGGTATGCTGATGTGCCATCCAACGACCTCCACTGAAAGGATTTGCTATGCCCTGGAGATGGCAATCCTTACTGTAAAGTCAAGCTCACCGTCTGGAGTCGCGAGCATATGAGGGCGGGGGCCCTACTGCCCCTGAAGAGATACTTCAAAAATTTCTTAGATTATGCTGGCCTCACACCCTTCCAACTCAAGACAAACTCTTTCAAAGTTCTATTAGGCCTAAGGTTGTTGTACTAGGAAAGGAAGTGGGGCAAGCTTGCTGCAATGCCCTACTTCCTTAGAGCCGTTACTAAGTGAGTTTTAAACGTGCATTTAACTCGCTAATCGAGGTTTTAGGTCAAAAGTGTAATTAAATCATAAACAGTGAAATAAACTTTGAAAATAATTCCATTTACTAAAATTCATTAAATGTTTGACACTTGGGATCCCAAGATACTATTTAGAATTATTTATAACATATAATTACAAATCTAGTCGACTAGACGACAAAATCTAGGTTTTAATACAACCATCTCCCAAAAACCACTGGCTGTGGCAGCCAAGCAGGCCAAACATGTACGCACCGCTTCACGCTCTCCGTACTCATGGTTGGTTGACTTTCCCCTTGCCCTTACCTACACAACAGAGCACCCATGAGCCGAAGCCCAGCAAGAAAACCCTCACAAGAAGATAACATATGCATAACAAACACTTAGCATATAATCAGGTCTTCAATAGGCTAAACACATACGGCCATGCCGTCCCAGGCGCTTTACCAGGCCCTGGGTTCGCGGTCCACACCGTGAGGATATCCCAGGTATCCTTTAGGGTTTCTCCCTGGCAACTTGCACTCCACGTGCTCAACGCTGCTCCCGGCCCCTTGTCGCTCTCGGCCTTGCACTCCACTTGCCTATCGCCGTTATCGACCCCTTACCGTTCCCGGCTCTTGGCAAACATTTACACATATGCATACATAGCATAATAAAGCAAATAATAAACATGAACAAATCAATCAAAGGGGCTACACCCTGCAACACAGTCATATAGGGCTCCGCCCTGCATACAAGCTTTATGGGCAAAAAGTGGTTTTCTTACCTGTGTCCCGAGTTTCTTAAGCACTAAACCCTCGAGCACAGTCCTCTAATCCGAGCCTCACTGAGAACCTAATCACAACACATAAATAGCACTCCCATTACTAACCAATTCAAAAACATCTCCCGGAACCAATCCCGAGCTCTCGGGACCTCCCGGATCCCCACACAAGGTGGCAGAAGCGTCCCCCGAGCCCCCTGGGCAAAAGCCTAAAAACTGACATTTCCCTTACCCAAAAATGGCCTAGCGCCGCGGCTCTAGCCCCTAAGGGCCGCGACGCCTAGCGTGGCTCTCTTCCCTGATGCAACCTAGCGCCGCAGCGCAGAAGAACAGGGACGCGGCGCCCCTTCACAAACCTAGAAATCTGGGTTTCTCCCAACGTTTTCCCCGAGCCAAAACACTCCCAAACCAATACAAATGCATACCTAAGTCCCAAATTCAATTCAAAACCACATATAAACCATCTAACAACTCATAAACATCAATAACAAGCCTAGATACACAATCAAACCCATGATTCACAAATTGGTTTAAAACATTACAAAACTTAAACCAAAGCTTGCAAAACTTAAACCATCCCTCAGAATTCTTAAACCACACCAACAATCAACCTCAGGGGTGCATGAAATTCTTACCTCAAATTGAAATTCGACTCCAAGCTTCCTCCAATTCAAGCTCCAAGTTAATCCCTCTTGATTCCCAAGCTGAATTCCCACAATTATTAAACCAAAACCCAACTTTCAGAATTCAACCCAAACTCTAAAAGAACTTGTAAGAGCACCAAAATTCAGAGATGAAGCTTACCTCTGGATTAATCTTGACCTATGCTTGATTTTAGTTGCCTCAATTCAGCCTTGATTCTCCTCCTTAACCTCAAAAATACCCAGCTCTCTCTCTTCCACCTTTCTCTCTAGCTTCTTGATTCCTCTAGTCTCCCCAACACAACATTCAGATTATACCTAGAATAAAGTAACGTGAATGACTTTTCCCTCAGCCAAATGTATCTACTCCCAAGGCCAAATGACCCATTTGCCCTCCCTTCTAACCTATAATATAACTAATCCTCAAGGGCAACCTAGACTTTTCCCCATCCTTTTGCAAGAATACCACTTCCACACCTAAAGTAACTATCCTCAAAGGTTACCTATAGTTGCCCAAGTTACCAAAGTGCCATTAACCATTACCCAAAAATTCCCACACTCAAGTTATAATATTCTCGAAATACCCCTAGGCTTCTCCCGAACCGGGTATTTGACCCCGTTGTGACTTTCTAGCTAAACAACTCCCTAGGACCGTCTCGGAACGTGCATCACAAATATATCACCATTATATCACATATATCATATTTATGCCCTCAACGAGCTAAAATTACAAATATGCCCCCTAGCAACCAAATGGGGCCCACATGCATATTTAATCACCTAAACATGCATTCTAACCACATATTCATTAAATTCACATAAATTAATACAGCATAACAATTATTGTATCTCTTTTGCCTCAAGAGCAACCCATCGTGAGCTCGGGGAGGAGACGGGTTCTATTACCTATCAAGCTACCTGAAGGAGAAGCAGTTGTTCAAGGACATCCCAAACCATCCTCCAAAATTCAAGACAGAATCTTCTGGAAGGATGGGCTCGTTCCTTCCCAATTTTACTCCTTCCAATGCATTCGTAAGTATTTCAACATGCTTTTTTTTTATTCCCAGTTTAAAAACCGAGCTCGAAATATTCACTCGATTCTTGCCTGCAGCCAACTACCACCGCCCTACTCCAACAAAGGCTATGAAGGAGCATAGGGCAGCCATTCTCCAGGTCCCTTATGGTCAAAGGTCCTTTACATACCTCCTCCATGAAGACAAGCTCCAAGCTTGTGGCCTTTTAGGCGAAGGCGAGTCCATGGATGATTCAGGGATTCAAAAATTTTGGAGGTGGGAAGATGTGCCACTACCCACTGCTAAACTTCCCTCCAGGAGGAGGCCTTCAGGCTCGCGATTTCATGACACTACCTCCCGCTTACACGAGCAACCAGTCTCAGGCAATGAAGCCCACGACGAGGCCTCAACAAGCTCAGCGGATGGAGGTAAATTTGTGTTGGACCATTCCATGTGGTCTCCGTCATTGCTTAAACATGAGCTTGACGTGATGATCATCTTCGATGACCCTAGGGATAATTTTTTAGCATGGTCGAGAGTAAACCTTAAGGTCCATAGGTTCGATAGCTTGTTAGGGCAGTACCAGACTATGTATAGTTTAAATAAGGTCTGGGATGAGGTAGCCATTCAATATGGTACCAATGTATATAGGGACCTTTCGAGGATATCAAGCTTGGCCGAAAGTACCAGTTAGGTTTCTTTTATCTTGGAGTCTTGTTTCTTATCATAACCTCTATAAGATTACTCAAATACAACCTTTTATTTTTCAAGTGACATGGACTCGGATCTAGATAATGTGCTCAAAAAGCCTATGGCCTCGAAGGCAAACAAACGCCAAAGAGTGTCGCAGAAGGGAGGTTGTCCCCCCAAATTGTCTAGAAAAACCGAGGTAGTCCCCTCGGCCTCGGTGCCCCTAGACTCAAGTCATGCTGTCAAGCCAGCAACATCTTCTGACGTCGAACTGAGTTAGGCCACTGAGCCAACAACACCTTCCAAGGTCATGCCTCCAGCTGTAGCCCAAGCAAGACGAGTCCAAGCTCCAACACGAGATCGCTTCTGGTCGATCTCGGCCTATGTGCCTGAGTTTGTGGTCGAAAGTGCTGCTGGATCCCCTGGAGTCAATCTCGAATCTTATGCTTTGAACCGCATAGGTCAAAGTTTCAATAATCTCGTGGCCCCTCAGTGGGAATTTCTGACCTCATACCGAGACGCCAACACTCTTTTCGACAAGAGTGGGGAGCTATTTTCCACATTTAGTTATTTTTGCTTTAGTCTTCTTATTCTGTACTAACTTTTTCTTGTGCTTTGCTGACCTTTGTGTTTATTTTTGTGTGTAGGCATTCATATCCTTCGTTCAACACAATTTCTTGCTGAATAACGAGGTTGCAACAAGCAAAGCACTTGCGCAAGAGGCTCAAGATGCCTAGTTAAAGCTTGAGGATGACCTCAAAGTAGTCTAGCTGGAATTACAACAAGGGATGCGGCGATTCATAAGATTCCTGACCTTGGGTCGAGGATGAAGGTAGCTTTAAAAGAGGTCCAAAGAATTCCTGAAATTGAATCAAACCTAGAAGAAACCTCTAACGTGATCGACGTTCGGGACTACGAGATCAGGAAGATTCAGGAGCTGAATGCCAAGCTGGAAGAGGAGAAGAAGATGACCTTTGAAGTGATCGAAGGTGAAAAGGCTCATCTTCTTGAGGAGTTCAAGACCAAAAAGGATCGTGCCGTAGACATGGCGATGTATCAAATTTGGGTAAACAACCTCGACCTCGATACCAGCTTCCTTGCCAACCTAAAGATCGAATTCATTGCCAAATGGCAGGCTCGACTCAAGGAGGAAGAGGCCTGGCTCGAGGCTGAGGAGATAGCGGAGGCTTCTGGGACTACGGCTGGCGAGGCATCTAACCTCTTAAATTGAAATCATGGGCTACGACCCATTATATATTTTGTAATTATATTTTTCGTGCCCTTGTGGCAAAGACAATTTACAGCTCGAGTCCGAGCTATTTTAACTATCTTGTGAATGTTTATATTTTAACAGTAGTTTTTTGTGCTTTCGATTTTCTAGCTTGAAAATATTTTCATACATTCTCTACCTTAAGCTTTTTTCCTTAATATTATTAATCATATTTCTGGATCAAAATATTTTGAGAATGTTATTATTAAGGACCTGCCTTTATACTTGTTTATTTGTACAGATATACGTTGGGTTTAAGTTCGAATTTCAATATATTCATGCATAGTTTATTCGAAATGCCCATGTTCGACTTCGTTATTGCCAAGGTCGAACTTTAATTTTACCTTGTATTTGAAAAATACTTAACTGGTATGTAACCTTGTTAGTCTAGTTATATTTTTCTTTTCCAGTTACTTTTTCTCATCCTCGAGTATGGCCTCGAGGTTACGAGGTTGAAACTTGTGTGCAAAAATTTCAGCCCTAGTTTTGTCTTATAGTTTATAGTTGGTTTTTCTATAATTCCAGCTTTTGACTTTCGGTTAGGTGTTGCTGGTTTGTTCCAGAGTTGTTTAGTTCCCGTGTTTTGTTAATGATCCATACACATTACTTTCTTTATGTTATATTTTTTCGAGCCTATGGTATGATTGTATACGACTTATGCCCCATTAATAACCTATGATTGCGATCATAGGTTATTCAATTTTGAGGGTTTGCAAAAAAGTATAACAATATAAAATAAAACTTTTGAATGAAATTTAATACTTTATGGATAAAAAGAAAAAGATCAAATGCATGCTTGGTTAAAATGAAGACATCACCAAGTATCCCACTCCAAGATCGGTGGTTCGGCGAGGTGTTTCTTAAGATTCTGAAACACGAGTTCACACTCATCTGACCACTCAAAATTTTTCCCCCTTCTTAAAAGATTAATGAATGGAAGGCACCGATCTGTAGACTTCCAGATAAACCTACTTAAGGCTCCCATTCATCCATTTAAGCTCTAGACATCTTTATGTTTTCGAGGTGATGACATATCAATTAATACTTTGATCTTGTCGTGATTAGCCTCTATAGTCTGAGCATTCACTATGCATTCAAGAAACTTGCTCGAGGATACTCCAAATGAGCATTTTTGTGGGTTGAGTCTCATATTATGTTTTTGGTGTACAGTGAAACATTTAGCGAGATTGTCTACATGGTTATTGTTATGTTTAGATTTGACCAACATATCATCCACATAAACTTCCATGTTATTCCCTATCTGCTCAACAAACATCCTATTTACCAATCATTGGTATGTGGCTCCAACATTTTTGAGCCCGAAAGGCATTACGTTGTAACAGTACAAGCCCTTGTCAGTCACGAAACTCGTATGTTCTTGGTCAGGCACATGCATGGCTATCTGGTTATATCCAGAATAAGCATCCATGAATGACATGATGCCATGGCCTGCAGTGGCATCTACGAGCTGATCAATTCGAGGCAATGGAAAATAATCCTTGGGGCATGCCTTGTTTAGGTCTAAATAATCGATCCAAGTTCGCCATTTGTCATTGGGCTTCGGGACCAACATAGGGTTGGCTATCCAATTACGATAGAAAGCATCTCGGATAAAACGATTTGATTTTAACCTTTCGGCCTCCTCTTTTAGGGCTTTCTTTATGTTTCCGTCTAGGAGTCTCCGTTTTTGTTGCTTTGGGGGGAAGCTCTTATCTATGTTGAGTGCATGGCTTATAACACTCACACTAATCCCTACCATATTTGAGTGCAACCATGCAAATACATCCTGGTTTTCTTTCAAAAAACAAGTTAATTGCTGTCTTGCACTTTCGGAAAGATTTTCCCCTATTTTTACCACCCTCCTGGTATCTTTCTCGTTGAGCTTTACTTCTTCAAGCTCCTCCAATGGTTCGAGATCGGTCATTTCTTCCACTCTACGGTCGATCTCTTCTTCTATCTTGAAGACGGATCCGTCCATCTTTTGAATAACTACAAGCATCTGTGCACTTGTTTAGTTTTACCCTCTCATGGAAATGCTATAGCATTCCCTTGCAGCGAGCTAGTCTCCCATGAGCGTCCCAATGCCACTAGACGTCGGGAAATTGACAGCCAAATACCTAACAGACGTACTGCCCCCAACCCAATTAGAGCTAGTCTCCCGAGTAATACTTTGTAGGCCGACGGGGAGTCCACCATAACTAACTCCATCATCTTGGTTACCGAGACTAGCTAGTGTCCCAAGGTTACGGGGAGTTCAATGGATCCCTTACAAGCAATCCATTCCCCGTGAAATTCGTACAACATTGTTGCATAAGCTTTCAAATCTTGAAGCGTGAGTCCCATCTTTTCTAGAGTGGCCTTATAAAGGATATTAACAGAGCTCCCATTATCAATAAGAACTCTGCGCACCCTTTTGTTCGCAAGCTAAAGTGTGATGACCAGAGGGTCATTATGAGGAAACTGGACATGTGACGCATCCTCTTTAGTAAAAGTGATGAGTTGAGTTTTAACCCTTTGTTGCTTCAGAGCTCGTGGTTCAAGTTCGTAGGGAGAACCGTCTCCGGTCTTGAGCTCGTTTATGTATCTTTTCTGGGCACTTCTGCCTGATCTAGCAAGGTGCGGTCCCCCAGAGATGGTTGCCACATCCTCCCCATCTATTGCGGGTGGACGATCATCCTCCCTTGCTCAGGAATTGTTGTTTTGCTGGGCAGGTTGTGCAGACGCTGCCCTCTGCCTGGATGATGCTTGATTGGTATTCTAGTTTCTTACATATTGTTCTAAATACCCTTTCAAGATCAAGCCTTCAATCTCATCTTTCGGTTGTCTGCACTCATCAGTTGTATGTCCGACGTCCCTGTGGAATCTGCAATACTTTTTGGAGCCCCTCTTCACCTTCTGATTCTGCATTGGGTCAGGTCGCCTAAACGGGACTTGATTCACATTAGCAAGGAAGATATTTTCCCGAGTCTCATTGAGCTCGGTATAAATCGTATAAATTGAGAAGTACTTGTCTCCCTTTTTCTTTTTTCCCCCGTCTGCCTCAGAGTTATTCCCTTCATTTTTCTTTCTTTTCGAAGGGTTATATCCGGAGGGGCGTGAAGTCGATGGGGTAGCCGAGGTCGAGGTTGAGTTAACATTTGTCATTGTATTTATGGGCTGAGAGGTCAGTATTAATGCTGACCTCGCCTCTTCTACTTTGACAAATCTCTGGGCTCTCTTGTTGAACTCAGTTATTTTCCTTATAGGCTTTCTCTGCATATCATCCCAAAGGGGACTCCCTGGTAATATACCAGTTCTTACAGCCATAAGGTGGCCACTGTCATCGACATTGCAGGCTCATGTCACCTCTATGTTAAACCTCGTGAGGTAACTTTTCAACGATTCCCCCATCTGTTGTCTGACATTGGTTAAGGTCGAGGCTTCGGGACTGACGCCTACAATGACTTTTAACTATTTTTTAAATTCTTTTATTAACTGATCCCAAGACGAGATCGAATGTCTTCTAAATTTTCTGAACCAGTTTTTTGTTGGTCCTATCAGAATGGTTGGAAACAACATACACCAGAGCTCATAACCAACATTGTTGGCTCGCATGATGGTATTGAATGTGCTCAAGTGGCTATATGGGTCTAAGTTCCTGTCAAATGGGGCTACGTGGGGTATCTTGAACCCCTGAGGAAATGGCGTATTGGAAATATGATGAGTAACAGGCTCGAGCTCCTCATCAAAGTCATCAACCTTGTACCTGTTCCTTTCATCCTGAAGGAGCCTAAACGCCCTTTCAAGCTGGTTAATTCTCTCTTGGACCAAGTCCACTAGAGGCTGAGCTTGTGCACGGGGGAGCTGGTTATTGTTTATAAAAACTCCATCTCCCTATTCTAGTATAGGGTTATACTGATTCCCATATGCCAGTTGTTTTCGACTGTTCAAATGGTCGCACAAATCAGGGTTTGCAGGATTGGCTTGCCCTTGGTTCTGGTTCAGGTGATCTAGAATATCATGATGATTGCCATGATTCCTAGTATCTCTGGGTTCCATATTATAGATGCTTACATACCTAGTAAGATCTAGGCTCCCACTCATGAAATTGGCGTTTCTCTCTTGTTGACGGGCCAGGTGGTTTCGAGGTGGATCTTCCACCGGCCTTCTTGCTCCAGTTGATTGTGATCTCGACATATGGCTTCCCACTGGTTGGGCAGCCTTGTGTTCTTGAGTCGCTTCTCTCTCGCCCCCATGTCAAGGTCTAGATCGACGATTCCTATCTTGACTACCACTGTGAGAGGCCTTTGTGGTGGAGGCTCCCTTGCTTGGTTCCTATGAGGAGCTAGCCAGGGTGCTTCTCGGATTGGTGAGGGGTGTCTTATAGGAGATGGGGGTAGCCTCCCATTTTTAGGCCTGGAAGGTCTAGAATTGGCCCAGACAGGTTCCAGGTTGTTCTTGACAGATTCATGGTTAGAGCTCCGAGCTGCTGGAGGAGCTCGGTTATTCCCTGTTCCTATCGTTACCTCCGCAGTCGAGTTGCCAGTGGTATAAGTTTGAGTATTTCTTCTAGGGTGTTCATTGCCAATGTTTTCCCTAGGCCTTGGCTAAGCCTGCTGAGCCCCTTGTTCGGCTCTCCTAGTGGTTGTGCTCCAGTGAGGACGTCCTCTAGACCTTTAGGGTGGTGCCTGAACATCAGCAGCCTGTTTGGCCAATTCTTCATTGCACCTTGTGGCATCTGCCAATTGTTGGCGCAGTTGGAGATTCTCTTGTTCAACAATGGGGATATACCTCTCAGGATTATAATAGATGTCCTCGTCAGGCTTAGGAGCAGACGGTACCTGGGAGTCAGAGGATGCTCTCCCCTCATCTGGGTCATGGTCTGTCATTGGTTGCTTCCCAGGTCGCAGTGGGTAATCTTCAGTATGTGGAGTTTGCTCCTCGGGTATTTGGGGTAATGGTCGCCCACCAGTATTTGGGTTGATCGCAGTGGCCATTGGTATATTAGGAGGTTTCTGACTAAACAATCCAACGATTTGCTTAATGTTCTCAATGAAAGCACCAAACTGTTGACGCCGTTTTTTGTCAACTTAAATATGAAGAGGACTAAACAATGATTTAAGAAAACAAGGAAGAACAATTGGATTTTTACATGGTTCAATAGTTAAAATTTGTCTAGTCCACTAGTCAATGTTATTGATTCGTGATATTCTCTCAGAGCTTTTACAAAACAATTTAGCAGAATGTTCTTAATCCCAAATTGTGCGTGTCAGCAAATGAAATCTCCAGGATATTTATGGACCTAGTTAACGAAATATCGTTCCCTTATTTTGAGAGGTTACAATTCAAATTTGAAATAAATATAATTAAATGCATTAATTACATAATATCCCATGACAATTGGGATTTAATATCAGATAACAACAAATCCCTAAGGAAAAGGGATCTCCTAACAGTTGTCGTGTACAAAATGCTTTGTTGACTTCGAACGCAAGGTTTACACGTTTTTGAGATCGTCCAACACCTCGGGCTCATTATTATAGTCAGCCACATCCTTAGCCAATGATTTCATCGAGATCAATCTTCAGAGACCAACACCTTCGAGCTCGTACTATGACTCGAATTACACACATGCCCTAGAGAAGATTCGTTCTTTCGAGCTTGATGCTTAAGCTCGATCCTTCTAAACTTGTGCTCGATCACCAACAGGAACAAGTCATGAATCATGCACATTTATACAAATGTTGAGCCATTACTTGTCATTTTCAAGCATACTCTTTACGAGCCTACATTTTGAGACTCATTTATGATGGTGTTGAAATTTGGGTGTAACAAAATAATTTAAATTCAAATAATTTAAAATTAATTAAATAAAAGATATTTTATAACAATTTAGGAATTAGGGTTTTTGGGCACCAAGATTGGTGCCCCAAGGCCAGCGGAAAAAGGAACCAAGGGCTTGGGTGGGTGGCAAGCTGGCGTGCAAGGGCTCGGCCAGGAGCCTGGCGCACAGGGAGGCAGCCGGGCACGCGCGACAGTAGGTGGAGGCTCGGGGCCTGGGTGCACGCACGGGTGAAGCAGCCACGGGGCTAGTGCATGCGGCTACAGGAGGCTTGGGCCGTGTGCCTTTTGGGTGCATGCCTCGAGGATCTCCTCATCTTTGTGTACAAATTTCTTTTATGAAAATAAATTTACAAAAAATTCTATGCCCTTTATGGCTTACACAAGATCTAGAAAAACAATAGAATTCCTAACCCAATAGCACCATATAATTAACGATCCATCATTCAACCATACATTCAAAAAACAGATCCATCCATTCAATATACATATCAACATACATATAACAAATGCAAGAAACCCACATAGTATTTAATATATATATATATGTATGTATAAACTGCTCTCGTACCAATTGTTGGTATTAAATGATCAAATCAAATGTATGTAGCAGAATATATGGACCCATTTTAATAATTATTAATACCAGCCAGGATCATATATATATATAAATAATAAATCACATACAAATAGATCATGGATTACCTCTTATAGCCTATCAAGTGTCCTTGAGTCTTTTTGTATAAATCAACAATCTTCCTATCTAGTGTTCTGAGATCTCACACCTTGATCTTCAAGACCAATCCTCAAACACACAAGGACGTGTGTGGGTACGTAGGATTCAAAATGTTGATTTATGTGACTCCCATGATATACTCAACACATGAGATCTAGAGAGTTTTGACGGAGAGAAGGTTTAGAATATATTTTAGGTTTAGAGAAAACTATCGCTTTTGAGAAAGAGTCTGATTATCCTTTTTTTTAATATCTTGTATATTAGATTTATAAAGATATTTAATCTAATTAAATAATCTTTATTTAATGAAAATATAATTCAAATTAAAACTGATTAGATATTTTCATTTAATTATCTATTTCAATCATATTAAAAATGAATAGTTAAATAGCTGATAAACAAATTTATTTGAAATTCAAAATTCAAATCTCAGAGATAAAAACCCTCATGCCACACACTATACTGTACAGTGTGTGTCGCCCAGCTTTATTAGGGTTTCCCTAATTTTCTAATTTGTTTATTTAACAAAATAAATATCTCTTAAATTAAAATTATATTCATCTTAAAATATCAGTTCTAAATTAAATAAATAAATATCACATTATAAATAAGATATTTATTATTTTATCTATTTATATTATTCCAAACAAGATTAATATTCATTTTAACATATAGATTTTCAAAATAAAATCTATATAGTTAAATTAATTAATTCATAATTAATCAATTACCCATAATTATCAAATAATTATTTCCTTGCCCTAGAAAATGAATTCCTTTGAAATTTAGTCCTTTCTCTTAACAAAACTTTATTTTGACATCCTTACCCTTGACAGTGTAGGAGAGAGGTGATATGGGGACCATGGACCTATAATACTAAGCTCGAATAAAACATATTATTAATTAAACTCTTTAATTTAATAATCTTATTTATTAATTCCATGATTACTCTACTATAAATATGGAATTGCACACTAAGTATTTATAGAATTATATTTACAGAGTTTTCTCTAGTAGTCCATTGATATGATCAATATATGTAGTTCTATCCTCCATTATTGTTTCGTTAATTAGATACTGTTAAAATTACCGTGTTACCCTTCTAATTACCTCTTGATCCTTAAGTATCATTAATTCACTACCCAATAATTAATCTATAATTTAACAATATATTTGAGCTCAATAACTATTCACTTCCAGAATCTACCCTTAAGGGAACCAATATTCGATCCATTAGGAAAGCATGGATTCTAATATTGTAATTCATGTTCCCAGTCATCCATGATATTGAATCTCCAAAACAAAAGTCATTAGCCTCATTATTCTAAGAGACCTTAACGAGTGAATACTCAAAATATGTCTAGGCCATAGTAATGCTCCTGTTTTGTTCATGATCCCTTGAATACGATCACAAACCACCATTGTTGTTTTTAACACCGCAATCCTTCCTCAAGCTAGACCTTGGGTATTGTGAAAATTTCCTTGAGTAGTTGTTTCTTAGTAGTTTTCCAAACGGGAGGCATCTTACTATACTGCAAGTACAAGACTATAAAATTAAATAAAGCAGAAACAAGTAATAGCAAATAAACAAATACTTACGATGCAGTGAGGTGAGATTTTCCCATCTTTAGCGTGTATGGGGAGGGTCCTTGGAAACATGGACGACTTGTCTCTGATACCATTTGTAAAACGCCCTGCTATAATATTTTGTAAAACTTTGACATGCTCATAACTTATAGAAGAAAAGCCATTTATTATATGAAAAATCTCAGTGGGGCCTTGCTAAGACATGCAAGTTGGGCCCAATAGTTTAAAATAAAAATAATAGTTTTCATGAAACGTTTTAAAAATAAATAAAGTTCAAGTCACACTGACAAGTTCTAAAAAGTAGAAAAAAATTAACACTGTTCTTTGAAAGTTGGTGTTAAGTTGATCGTTTGTTCGCCCATAGGACACCCCCATGCCATACACACCAAAAAGAAATCCTATTTGTTACTTGGGAGGGAAAGTAAGGGGGTGAGCTAAAAGTCCAGTAAGGAAGTACAAACAACACACAAGTAAACACAACAAAACATATTCACATTCATACACCGTTATACATCATACTTAACTTCATCATCATACATCATCATCATAAACATCATTATCATAAACAGTATCACCATGAACATTATCATCATAAACATTATCATCATAAGCATCATCATCATATATTTGTGAAGATGGTCCCCTATCTTGTCCATGTCACATCTTAAGGTAAACAGGAACTCTACTACTTGAATAACCTCGGCGCGTCCACCTATGAGTTACGTCTTCAAATCCTTAGTAACTCGGGTTACGTCTAGAAATCCTTAGTAACCCCTTTGTTGTGTCGCGTTCAACACGCTAACGACCATTACATATCATACAACATACAGAAATGCATGCAATCCAGTCATATCAAAGCCAAGGAAAACTACATGAGTTTCATAAAATCATCATATCATATCAAAATAGCATTTCTTACATGGCACATCATCATATATATCATTTATATTCATACAATCCAATCAAACTGCTCATAGCATAACAAATAGAATTCTGTCTAACTTCCTTACCTTAGGTCCAAGCAAAGCAAAAATTGACAAACTTCGTGTTGAACCTGATTTTGGCCAACTGACACGGAGTCAAATATGCTTGATGTGGACAAATGCGTTGAAATGAATGTGATGATAAAAACAATAAAGAACACAAGAGTTTATAGTGGTTCGGCCCCAGAATCTGGTAATAACCTACATCCACTTTGAACTGTTATTGATATAGGATTTAAAGGAGTGATAAAAGAACTAGGGTTCAATGAGTTTCACAAACCTCTAAAGAACAAAACAATATATCAAATCGAATAACTCTAATCTTAGATAATCTGAAAGCTCAAAAGTCCCTTCCTTGAGCTATCTTTCTCTATTTATAGGCTCAAGGGGGATTACATTAATTTGTTACAGATATTCTTTCCTAAATAATCGGATACTCAGAAAATCATGGGAGTCAATCTCGGGATTGAATAAGATCTTTATAAAATTATCGTGAGACACGCGGAATGTCCGACCATACTGGTCGCAGGTAAACCTCAATCACCTATGCTCGCAATATGCTACTGGTCGATACTCTAGCAAGATTCTGCCAGGTGTCAGCCACGTGTCCAGAAATCACTTGCCACGTCATCCGTGCCTGTTTTTTGGATAACATTTGCCCCCCAAGTTTATTTATTACGAGAAATAAATAAGCTTTTGAGGAAGCGACCCTTCAGTTACCCCACCGGACCTGTTAGAACAATTCGTGCATTCTTGGAAAAAGCAACCTACCCTTGTCTGATCACGGCTTTTCGTTTCCCAAGTAATCTTTCGACGACCATCACCCTTCCCCATGCTTCGAAAAAGGGGAAACTAATGATTACTTCCTTTTAATGCTTACGGACAAAAATATATATATAGTCCCCTCAAAGTTTCCTTTTTCTTTTTACGCAAGCCATTACTCCTTCAAGAAACCCTTAACACCAGAGCCCCTGTCTTCCTCTGGAGACCGTCCTTCGGCGTTTCAAGATTCAGTCTGTGAGTTCTTTGACGCCCAAAAAATTTCTCAAATCTCCACATCTTTTTACTCGTAAGTTTCTGGACTCTTATGCTTTATTTTTTTGCCGTGCATGCTTTTGTAGTCTGACTATTGGGTTCATTCGTTTCTGGGTTGAGATGCATGTCAGTAGGGGGTTTAATGGGTGATACTATGTTGAAAGATATTTCTCTGCCATTAGGGAGTTTCGAGTTAGTTTGATAGTTGAGATCATGACTTTAGGACGTAAAACCGAAGTAAAAATTTGATTTTTATGCTAGCTGAAAAACCAAGTTTTTCCCACCCTAAAAGGAGTTGAAAAAGCTTTTTCAAAAAACTTTTTTCTTTCACTTTTGATCTGTTTCTCAAACTGTTCGTGCGAAAAATTTAGTTTTTTGTTAGAATGCTGTTGTATAAAAGCTTAACTTTTATACTCGACCAGCGTTATTCTAAAAAAACTTTCAAAATTCTTCATCCTCACCTCCCCATTCTTCTGTTTGCAGACTTTAATGCCAGATTTGTGGGGAGATGAGGGGCCCATCGATGACGATCTTCTTGCTTAGCTGCTCGAAGGCGAAGAACAACCGATCGACCGAGTTCACGAGATTCCATTTTCCAGAGTTTCTTCTAGACCTCATCCATCACCACCTCAAATGGCCTGCTCTAAGTCTCTAGGCAAGAAAAGACCTGACTCTAAAAACAGTCCAAATTCTCCTGCCAAGCCTGATTCACAAGCTAGGGTTCCCTCGACCAGTGGTCGAGAAAATGCCACCCCAAATCCTCGTATCCAAGTCAGGGCCCGCCCTCGGCATCAAAACCTTCCTGATGTCGAGTGCTATCTCTCCCCTACCAGCCAAGTGACTCCTCGGATGCTTGCAAATTATCGCAGGAAGTATCCTCTTACAGGAGTTAATCTCACAATCTCGGCTGCTGACCAAAGAGCTAACCTTCCCGGGGGTGCCTATAGCGCTTGGTCCAGATATCACATAGAGGCGGGGGCTATCCTCCCTCTACATCCTTTCTATCAGGGGGTGGCCAACTATTTTGGTGTCGCCCCCTTTCAAATTACTCCAAACGGATATAGAATGTTGGCCGCACTCTATATCCTTTATAAACTTAAAAAAATGGCCAGAACCCACTCCTCATGAGGTCAACTTCCTCTTTGACCTTAAGTCCAACCCTCAACAATACGGGACGAGATTTTTTCATCTCCGTCACCAGGAAACAAACCGAACGTTCCTGAGTGAGACTACTTTCATTTCCAACGTGGGGCAATACAGTAGAGAGTATTTCCTCACGCCAGATATTACTATGAACAACTTGGCCTTCGCTCGAGGAGGTAAATGCTACTTTCACTGGTCGATACTTTTCCTTAGCACATTCTTCTACACTTCTCTAAAGCATATTGTGCCTTTCAGGACCACGGTTATGTCCGAACCCAACGTCCTGCCCAGGATGGCAGACGCTGAAAAAAGCGTTAAGTCCCTGGTCACTGATTAAAATCTAAGGTTATTTGGCCTCCTGGCTCCTCGCCATGAAACAAGAGGACCTGTGGTAGCAGATACCACGCCCGAGGGGGATCCTGAGTAGTAACCCTCGGCGTCTCCTCCCCATAGGAGGCCAACGGGGGTTACAATCAGGGAACCCACTAGTGTCCCTTCAGCAGAGAGGCCTTCTGCGCCCCAAGGCAAGGGGAAACAAAAGGCAACAGAGTCTGTCATAGACTTGGATGAATCCTCAGATGAAAATGGTATTTTTATCTTGCTTTTAAATATCTTGCCAATTCCCTGTCATTTGTTTGACGGGGACAACAATTTTACGTATACTCCAAATCTAGGGCCAGACTTCTTCGTGCCAGAGAGTGAGTGTATGACTAATAGAGTCAGTAGTATAGCACCAGTAGTTGTAGCTCGGGTATTAAACTTTGTGACCTCTTTTCTGTTTTACCATGAATTTTCATCCGCCTTTATCTTACTATCTACATATTTTTCTTTATACGCAGAGATGGCTACTCCCAACGTTTTTGATCTATATCAGGCTCAGGAGGAAAAAGAAGTTCCCCTGGTTCGTCGGAAAACATCCAGGAGGCACAATGGCAAATCAAGCCAAGGACCCCCGGCCAAGAAGGGTCGAACAGATGATCCTTCCAAGGACGTGCCTACTGGACAAGCTTTTGCCCAGCCTTCTGCTCCTGCTGAGAAGGAGGCTGCCTCTGCTGCCAACCCTCCGCCTGCGGCCCGAAGGGAGCCCACCCCGCAGGCAGAGCTTCCTGGGACCAAGCTCTCGAACCGCTCCTTGCGATCAGCTAAAGATCGCCTTGCTCATATCTTAAAGGACGACCGTTGCAGGGAGGCAATGGCTGAAGCTGAGAGTATGGGGGTTGACCAGATCCTTAACCGGGCTCTTAACGAAGTGGCCAGTGTAAGTATTTTTCCTCTTGGATTTTGCTTCTCCTTTTTGTAGTATAGTCTAACTTTTATTTCCTTGACTTCAGGCCATGCTGACAATAACTGCCGCTCGCACCCGTGCCTTGGCTACCAATGAACACGCTCAGGCAAAGGACGTCGAGGAGTTCCAGGTGAAAGACATCAAGGAGCTCCAGGCTGCAGAAGCCAGGCACGTTGGGGAGTTGGAGGTGGTCACCCAGCAGAAGGATGCTGTGGTGGCAAAGCTGGCGGAGGCTGAAGTTTCTCAGGCAGCTTTGAAGAAGCAGAGGGACGATTACCAGGATTCCAGCCGAATCCAATATCGTGAAGTCAAGAGGCTCAAGGAGGAGCTCCTTGCTAAGGACAAGACCATTGCTGTTCGCGAGAGCCAGGTGGAGCAGCTGAAGCTTACCAATGCTAAAGATCTGGAGAGGTACAAGAAAGCGACACTTCGGTGTTTTTACGACTTTTGGAAACACAACCGGGGTGCCAACTTTAACTACCTTCCAGAGGATGCTAGGAACGTTGAGCTAGCCTGCTGCACTATTTGATTGGCTGCAGAAGAAGAAAGAGCAAGGATCCCTGCTTCCCCAAGCATCCAGCCGGCCCCTGGCGCAGAGGAAGGAGGAGTTGTTAATGATGCAGCCAACCAGAATGTTGAGCAAGACCCTCCTGCTCCTAATGCTCCTTAGAATTTTTTATTCTTTAATTACACGACCCACAGGTCGTGATGTAAAGACTAAATTTTTATTTTTAAATTTGCTGCATGGGCAGCAAACTTTCCTTTTACTTTAAACAATTACATCCAAGTAGTACTGCTTGCGGTGTAAAAGAATGCCATTTGACATTATAATATTTTTATCTATTATAACATCTGTTCGTATGACCGAACTTAGCATAGTACTTTGGCTTGATTTAGCAAAATATAAATTTTGAAAAATACTCTAAGTACCGTAGCATGCTTTCACTCATTTTGTTCATGTGTTTACATACCTCTTGGTATGCTTTGCTATCGATGTACCTTGTATGCCCCCCAAGGGATCGAGGAGCTTTAGGTCCTCGGTCACTTGCCTTGACCACGACCTGCGCGAACATTACTGCTCGATAGTAAACATAACACTTATAATATAGCAAAACAACACACGTAATTAACAAATACTTGTAAAAATAAATTTACAAAGGTTTGCAAGAATGACTGGCTGCGCACAGTCCTTTATAATCTCGTATTAAAAATGGACTAAACATGTCTTTACGAGTGATATTAGAAAGATCTTACACTTATAAGCGATTAGCCATACAACGTGGCTAACCCTTCTTCGAAACTTGTAAAAAGTAAAAATTAATACAAGTCAGTTCTTTAAAAAGGACTGTTTATTGGTAGTACTTGCGCAGGTGTTCACTGTTCCAATAGCATGGAATGAGATCTCCATTCAATCGTGCAAGTTTGTAGGTGCCTGGATGAAGGACTTCTTCAATCTGGTAAGGGCTTTCCCAGTTTGGTCCGAGCACTCCAGCAGTGGGGTCGCGGGTATTTAAGAAAACTCGTCGTAGCACTAGGTCACCGACATTGAATTTCCTTTCTTTTACTTTTGAATTAAAATACCGGGTGACCTTTTGGTGGTATGCAGCAACTCGGAGTTGGGCTCTTTCTCATATCTCCTCAATTGAGTCTAGGGACTCCATCATCAGTTGGCTATTCTGGTTCTGGTCGTATGTGATGCGTCGGTGTGAGGGGGGATCTAACTCGACAGGTAACATAGCTTCATTCCCGTATGCTAAGGAAAATGGGGTATGACCTGTCACTATTCGATGAGAAGTTCTGTACGACCAGAGTACTTCAGGCAACTATTCTGGCCATGCTCCTTTAGCGTCTTCAAGTCTTTTCTTCAGGGTGTCCTTAAGCGTTTTATTCAATTCTTCAACATGCCCATATGCTTGTGGATGTGCGACTGAAGAAAAGCTTTTGATGATCCTGTGTCTTTCGCAGAAGTCCGTGAATAAGTCATTGTCAAACTGGGTGCCGTTGTCTGAGACAATTTTTTGAGGCAAACCATTTCGACAAACAATGTTCTTGATGACGAAGTCAAGAACTTTCTTGGTCGTTATGGTAGCGAGCGGTTCAGCTTCGACTGCTACGAATGCGTACTTTACTCCATCCTTTCCCGTTGGCAGGGATCCGATCAAGTCTATACCCCATACTGCGAAAGGCCAAGGACTCTGCATCTGTTTTAACTCGTTGGGAGCTGCGCGTGGTATTTTAGAAAATCTCCGACACTTATCGCATTTTCGCACAAACTCCATTGAGTCTTCATTCATAGTCGTCCAGAAATAGCCCTGCCTCAGAATCTTTTTCGCCAAACTTTGCCCCCCAGCGTGATCCCCGCAGAAGCCTTCATGTACTTCCCTCATTAGCTCCTTAGCTTTCTTTGGAGTAATGCATCTGATCAGTGGCATGGAATATCCTCTTCGGTATAGAACACCATCGACCAATATATACCTAGCAGCCTGCCTCTGAAGAGTTCTGGCTTTGTTCCCATCTGCCGGTAGTACACCACTGGTAAGATATTCCAAGTAAGGCGCAATCCATGTGCCTCCCATCCGGATTTCCATACTGGTTTCATTTGTTCGTATGCTTGGCTTGCTCAATCTTTCTACTGGCACAATATTCAAAGTGTCAGCATTTTTCGCGCTTGCGAGTTTGGCTAAGGCATCTGCGTTCAAATTCTGATCCCGAGGTATTTGCTGGAGGGTACACTTCTTGAACTGAGCCAACAAATTTCTAGTTTTGTTCAAGTAGGCCACCATTTTGAGGCCTCGTGCTTGATATTCCCCTAGAACTTTATTCACTACCAACTGTGAATCACTGTAAATATCCAACACCTTTATGCTCATGTCTTTTGCCAATCTTAATCCAGCGAGGAGTGCTTCGTATTCAGCTTCATTATTTGACACTGTGAAGTCGAACCTAATGGCGCAGTGAAATCGATGCCCTTCTAGCGTTATCAATATCACTCCCACTCCTGTGTGAGATTCGTTGGATGATCCATCTGTGAATAACTTCCACGAAGGAGCTTCATCTTGGGGCTCAGGCGCACTAGGCTTTTCGCATTGTTCGTTGTCTAGGAGCTCGGTGAACTCTGCAATAAGATCAGCCAAGACTTGTCCTTTTATTGCTGCTCACGGTGAATATGTAATATCGAACTGTCCGAGTTCGACCGCCCATTTTAATAGACGCCCAGCAGCCTCCAGTTTTTGCAGGACTTGCCGAAGGGGCTGATCGGTTAAGACTGTAATGGGATGGGCTTGGAAGAAAGGACGTAGCTTCCTTGAGGCCAAGATTAAACAATAAGCTAACCTCTCGATGGGAGGATATCTCAACTCTGCTCCGATTAGCCTCTTGCTTACATAGTACACTGCCATTTGTACGCCTTTTTCCACTCGTAATAGTACCGCACTAGCAGCAACTTCGGTGATCGCCAGGTAGATGAACAAAGTTTCTCCTTCGATAGGCTTTGATAAAATAGGAGGTTGTGCCATATGGACCTTTAAGGCCTGAAAAGCCTGCTCGCAGTCTCCTGTCCATTCAAACTTCTTGTTGCCCCTAAGTAGATTGAAGAAAGGGACGCATTTATCTGTCGACTTGGAAATGAATCTATTTAGGGCGGCAATTCTTCCAGTTAAACTTTGTACATCCTTGATCTTCTTTAGCGATTTCATGTCGATCAGGGCCTTTATCTTGTCAGGGTTGGCCTCGATTCCTCTTGAATTAACGATGAACCCCAAAAATTTGCCTGATCCAACTCCGAAGGAACATTTGAGAGGATTTAGTTTCATCTGGTACTTGTTCAATACATCGAAACACTCTTGGAAATCCTTCACATGTCCTTTTGCTTTTTTCAACTTTACCAGCATGTCGTCCACGTACACCTCCATGTTTACTCTGATCAATTCGTTAAATATGTGGTTAACCAATCGCTAGTAAGTCGCACCTGCATTTTTCAGTCCGAAAGGCATTACTTTATAACAGTATAATCCCGTATCAGTCAGAAAGATGGTGTGATCCTCGTCAGGGGGACGCATGCTGTTCTGATTGTAGTCTGAGTATGCATCGATGAAGGAGAGGATCTCGTGTCCTGCAGTAGCATCGACCAACTGGTCGACCCTTGGGAGTGGGAAGTAATCCTTTGGGTAGGCTTTATTGAGGTCTGTGAAATCCACACAGGTTCGCCATTTGCTGTTAGGCTTGGAAACCAGCACTAGATTAGAGACCCACGATGGATAAAATGCCACCCTGATGAACCCATTCTCTAATTTTTCAACTTCTTCTTTTAAGCCTTCTTTTCTGTTGCACGGGTGGAAAACTTTTGTCTATGTTCAGGACAAGGCTGATAACTGCAAGATCTATCCCAGCCATGTCTTTGTGTGACCAGGCAAAGACTTCCTGGTTTTTCCGCAAAAATTCCACCAGTGCATGCTTCGTGGTTGGCTCTAGGTTTTTCCCGACCTTCACAACTCTGGTCGGGTCTTTTTCGTCAAGTTGGACCTCTTCCAGGTCCTTGACGGGTCCAACATTTTCCTTAAAATCCCCAAAGCGAGGATCTAAATCCCTATCCTCACTTTGGGCAACACCCTATTTGGTGACTTCATCACCGGATTGGGCTTGTGTATCAATAACCATTTGCAACCTATCTGGGGGAGTGCTCTTTGACGTTCCCTTCTTCGCCTTCGTGACTGAGGCATTGTAGCACTCCCTGGCCTCCCTCTGATTTCCCAACACGCGTCCTACCCCTGCGTCTGTCAGGAATTTCATGGCTAAGTGCCACACTGAGGTGACGGCTCGAAGATCAACCAGTATAGGCCTTCCAATGACCGCATTGTACGCCGAGGGACAATCGACTACTATGAAAGTAACGAGTAATGTCCTGGTAGCAGGCGTTGTACCTGCTGTCACTGGAAGTCTGATTGACCCCGTTGGGGCGAGTCCCTCACCAGAGAAGCCGTATATTGTTTGGTTGCAGGGCTCCAAGTCCTTAACAGACAAATTCATGCGTTCCAGCGAAGATTTATACAGGATGTTCACTGAACTTCCTGTGTCAACTAGCACTCTTTTAACCATCATATTGGCCATTTGGATATCCACGGCCAGTGGATCGGAATGTGGGAACCAGACATGTTGGGCGTCGCTATCAGAGAAGGTTATTTCGCCCTCTTCTGACCGAGCCTTTTTTGGCGTGCGGTCATCCACAGTCATCATCTCGATGTCCTGGTCGTGGCGCAAAGTCTGAGCATATCGTTCTCTGGCCTTTCCGCTGTTTCCCAAAAGGTGCGGGCCTCCACAAATGGTTAACAATGTGCCAGTTATGGGATCAGGCTGCAAAGGTGGCGAGCGTTGGCGTGTGGGCACTTGCTCGTTGCCACCTGGAGCTTCTTGTTGGGAATTTCCCGAGGCCCGTATATACCTTCTTAAGTGTCCTTGTCTAATAAGGAACTCGATCTCATCCTTTAGCTGGTTGCATTCATTGGTATCATGTCCGTAGTCGTTATGATAACAAAAGAACTTGGTAGTATCTCTTCTCGAAATATCCTTTCGAATGGGGGCAGGTTTCTTATAAGGCACACTGGAACTCGTGGCCTGATAGACCTCTCCCCGAGACTCAATAAGGGCAGTGTAGTTAGTGAATCGAGGTTCATAACGATTACCCTTGGCTCGTTTATTGTCAAAGGTGGAAGGCTCATTGTGCTGTCGTTTCCCCCCATTCTTGCCATTTCCGTTCCCATTGCCTTTGCCGTTGCCGTTGGGTTTGGACCCATTGGCGGCTTTGGCGGGCTCGGCAGTCCCCTTGTCTTTGCCTGGGGGCTTTCCTTCATTGGCGATGGCATCCTCGAGCTTGATATATCGATCAGCTCGATCCAAAAATTCCTGGGTAGTCCTGACCCCATGCTTTCTGAGGCAATCCCAGAGAGGCGTGCGGCGCTTAACCCCTGCAGTTATGGCCATCATCTTGCCTTCGTCTCCCACTGTTTTCGCCCTAGCAGCTGCTCGCATAAAACGCTAGACGTAATCCTTCAGTGGTTCTCCGTCTTGCTGGCGTATTTCGACCAACTGATTTGCCTCAGTCGGGTGCACACGACCCGCATAGAACTGTCCGTAGAATTCCTTCACGAACATTTCCTAGGAAACTATACTTGCAGGAGGCAATTTGAAAAACCACTCCTTTGCGGCATCAGAAAGTGTTGCAGGGAAGATCCTGCACCGAGCGTCTTTGGACACTTTCTGAATGTCCATTTGTATCTCAAACTTGTTGACGTGAGATACCGGGTCACCATACCCGTCAAAGTTCAGAAGCGTAGGCATCTTAAACTTGCTAGGAGTTTCTGCCATAGCTATCCTCTGGATGAAAGGATTGCCATTTCTCCTATCGTGGTCGATATAAGATGTTCTTCCTCTGACCAGCTGCACTGCCTGGTTGAGGGCATCTATCTGGGCCTGCACGGCGCCAGGAATCGCCGGAGCCTCTGGTGCTGGGGGAACGTACTCGTCGTGCCGTTCCCGCCGATCGTTGAGTACGTCTCCTAAATCCTCGTCTCCCCTCCGCTGCTCGCTAGCTCCGAGCGGGTTAAAGAACTTATTTTATCGGGGCTACCCCCCAGCGTCCCGTCTTTCGGGTTGGTCATCCCTAGGTGGTAGGCTTCTGCCCCCACCTCTTTCTTCATTCCTCCGACCGGCGTTTCCTCTGCCTGAGTCAGCCTCGTTATAACCATGACCATCTCTGAATCTTGATTGGCTATGATGGGATCGACTGTTCCCTCGGTTGCCTTCCCGGACTGGAACCTCCCGAGCGTTAGAGGGTGGCCTGCGTTGGTCGGTAGGTCCCCGTGCATTATCACGCTGTGGGGGGCCTCGGACCACAGAGCCTGACTCTGAGTTCCTTCTGTTACCAGGAGGACGCTGTCCTCTGCTCGGAGGGTTTGGCTCGTCACCCCTATGGCGTCTAGGACTGCGAGGCGGCTGCCCGGCCCTATTCTGCCTTTGTTGCGGGGGATTGCCGCGACCAGCTTGGGATGGAGACTGCACCTCAGGGTCCCTCAGCAGGACATCGTCCTGAGGCACTGGTGGCTGCTCGGGCCTTTGAGGGCTGGATAGGTGGGCTAGGATTAGGACCCCTCTGGGGCGGTCCATTTGTAGGTTGATCAGGCTGCGAGACAGGTGCAGCTTGGTTCCTAGCCAGTTGTAGGGCTGCTTCGAGGGTTGCCATGGCCTCCCTCTGGCGACGGTCCATCTCCACCTATCTTTCACTTAGTTCCAGGTACTGCCGTTCAATCTCCTGTTGCTGCCGTGCCATAATTTCGGCAGCACTTTCATGGCTGGCCCTCAGATTGGCCAGTTCATCCTACAATACCCCTAGGGTATTCCTCAGCGTCTCAGAATCCATTTCTTCCTCCTCAAATTCCAAATGTGGCTCATCCTCAGTCACACTTGGAGGAGGAGGAGGCGGGTGAGATGGTGCAGCGCCAACCGCCTGTCTAGTTTTCTTGGTAGTTTTCGCCATTGATATTTCAACGATACAGTATCAATCTCTCAAGAAAGCACCAGAATGTTGACCCTGATTTTGGCCAACTGACACGGAGTCAAATATGCTTGATGTGGACAAATGCGTTGAAATGAATGTGATGAAAAAAACAATAAAGAACACAAGAGTTTATAGTGGTTCGGCCCCAGAATCTGGTAACAACCTACGTCCACTTTGAACTGTTATTGATATAGGATTCAAAGGAGTGATCAAAGAACTAGGGTTCAATGAGTTTCACAAACCTCTAAAGAACAAAACAATATATCAAATTGAATAACTCTAATCTTAGATAATCCGAAAGCCCAAAAGTCCCTTCCTTGAGCTATCTTTCTCTATTTATAGGCTCAAGGGGGATTACATTAATTTGTTACAGATATTCTTTCCTAAATAATCGGATACTCAGAAAATCATGGGAGACAATCTTGGGATTGACTAAGATCTTTATAAAATTATCGTGAGACACGCGGAATGTGCGACCATATTGGTCACAGGTAAACCTCAATCACCTATGCTCGCAATATGCTACTGGTCGATACTCTAGCAAGATTCCGCCAGGTGTCAGCCACGTGTCCAGAAATCACTTACCATGTCATCCGTGCCTGTTTTTTGGATAACACTTCGCAACGAGCCTATAACCATAATCAAATAGCATCCTTTAGCATCACATAAGACTTTCTTGTGCCCAACTCAAATACCCCATGTGTGCATGGGCCATGCATACATGGTGAAAACTACACATATTTTCCAAACATGCATATTTACACATAAAATCACCAAAAGAATAATGCAAATTATACCTATTTTACATGCATGGTTTTTAAGTAAAACATATTCACATTCATACATCGTTATACATCATACTTAACTTCATACATCGTTATACATCATACTTTACTTCATCATCATAAACATCATTATCATAAACATTATCATCATGAACATTATCATCATAAACATTATCATCATAAGCATCATCATCGTATCTTTGTGAACATGCCCCCTATCTTGTCCATGTCACATCTTGAGGTAAACAGGAACTCCGGTCCTTAAATAACCTCAGCGCGTCCGCCCTATGAGTTACGTCTTCATATCCTTAGTAACTCGGGTCACGTCTTCATATCCTTAGTAACCCATTTGTTGTGTCACGTTCAATACGCTAACAACCATTACATATCATACAACATACAGAAATACATGCAATCCAGTCATATCAAAGCCAAGGAAAACTACATCAATTTCTTACAATCATCATATCATATCAAAATAGCATTTCATACATGGCACATCATCATATATATATATATCATATATATTCATAAAAGCCAATCTTACCGTTCATAGCATAACAAATAGAATTTTATCTATCTTCCTTACCTCAGGTCCAAGCAAAGCAAAAATTGACAAACTTCACGACGAGCCTATAACCATAATCAAATAACATCCTTTAGTCATCACATAAGACTTTCTTATACCCAACTCATATACCCCATGTGCACACATGGTGAAAACTACACATTTTCCAAACATGCATATTTACACATAAAATCACCAAAAGAATAATGCAAATTATACATATTTTACATGCATGGTTTATAAGTAAAAATCATATGGTTGAATATTAGACATAGTTTTGAACGTAAAAGTGCATTCGCATGCGACATGCATACGTGGGAACATTGTTAAAAAGTGACGTTAAAAATGATAATTCCTATGCACTTATTTCTATCATTTTCAAAATAATGATTTAGCAATATACTTTCTTACCATTATTTTTCTCTGTGAAATTACTAAGTTGATTAAACCTCTTAAAACATTATTTTTATTTCATAAAAATAATTTATTCAGCCATTTAAAAATATAATAAATCCATTTATTATTTTTAATTTATATTGAAATAATAAAGGCTTAAATTTATTTAAAATACTTATAATTATCATGTTTCCTTAGAAAATTACAAACTAACAAGAGAAAAATATAAATTATAGGAGTGAGAAAAATATATTTTACTTGTATTATTTTAAGACTAAATTTTATGTAGTATAAATTCATATGTGATAATCAAATAATTAATTTTAATTTATTAAACTAAACTTTCAGCCACCATTTAATTTATTTAAAAATCACAAGTGAATTAATCTCAATATTTTTCTTAATTAAAATAAAGAAAATCATATCTATTAAAATGAACACCCGTGGTTACTTTTAAAATACCATTTTTTTTTTATATTTACATAGTTTAGATGTTATATTATTTCACAAACACACAAGTTTTTCTTCAAATAAAAGGCTTTCCAATATTTTACCAAAAAATCCAGCAACAAAATAAACTCTTAAGAATCACCATTTTGAAATTAAAATCTCATAATATCTCTAAAATATATTAAAAAAAATTTGTAGGTATTTATTTGAGTAAAACCACCATTTTAATATATATTATAATTCCCTTTAATTTTTTAAAATATCATAGCACTTGCAAAATCTGTTAAGCATGCAAAAATATCATTTTCATCATATTCTAAACCATTCAAACACCAAAATCAGCAAGCTTAACAAATCAAGAATCCATCTTTTATATCATGCTTCACAAAATTAACACAATAACCATACACGTTTAATTCTACACAAATAAATAACAAACCCTAGCATATAACTATTATCATATTGTTATTCTAAGAAAAATCCCTATCATCACATTGACAATTAAATCATAGGCATGTGTCTAAGATCACAAGAGTCTATATTAATTACCATGTCAATATTTACATAGGATCCTAGAACATGGATCTAACAAAATTGAAATAACAATCACACAAGAAGATCCCTATACATGTTTAAGCAAAAACCTTCCATTAACATGAACATAGAATATCCAAAAATCATCATATCCAAACATTCAACCTCATAAGTATACTTATCAATATACACAAAAAACATCATGAACCCTAGATTCAAATAGGCATCAAAACTTTAAAATCCTTTCAACAATCATTATATTCAAATATCTCAAATCAACACATGACATAGATTCAAATAGGCATCAAAAATTTAAAATCCTTTCAATAAAACAACAAAATTAAGCATAAGGTTTAGCGATCAACTACCTCCTTGATAACACCCATACCCATAATGGCAATCACTCTTGAATATCCTAGGGTTTTCGAAACGCATAACAAGAAAAGAAGAACAAAAATCTTAGGAATGTGGGGAGAAGAACCTTCGACTTAGAACCTTCTTCTTCTTTCTATTTTTTTTTCTTCCTTTCTTTCTCCTTCTCTCTTTTCTCACGTCCACTCTCGGCCGACGGCTCCAAGGCTCCAAATGGCCTCATTTTTTCTCTTCCCTTTTTCTTCTAACTTAGCCAAAAATAACCTAATGAACATAATGGGTAAGTTTTCTCTTCTTGCTATTTTTCTTTTATTTTAATTTTATTTGATTTTATCTTAATTGGTAGAAAAATAAAGATGACAACCTCCATTTCCCATTTTAGCTATTGTCTTCAATTTAATTGATAAATAAAATAGGAAAAGAAGCACTCTTCTTCCCCCTATGCTCCCACGTTCACACTCTCCCTTTCCCTTTATTTTTTTCCTTCATTTTAATAAATTAAATAAATCTAATAAATGGAATCTATAAAGTGTGTAGAAAATTCTACACATATGCACCATGCAACCAAGCACATGCACACACTCAATAACTAGGGTGCATCACTACCTACCATGCACCTTGGTGCATTCAACCAAAACTCAATTATTGAAATATTAAAATAAATAAATTAATTAAATAATTCACAACACTTAACAATTAAATAAAAATAAAGCAAAAAATTTGAATAAATTTTTTTTTTGTGTGCTACATGCCGTCCTTGACTAATAAGTCAATGCTAGGATATGGAACAAATAAGTCACCCTGGGGCCCTTAGCCCTGTCCTCTGTATAAGCGTATCTAGTCCTGATCAGCACTCAACGTGCTAAGGTCGTTCTCAACTAATAAGTCAATGCTAGGATAAGGGACTAATAAGTCACCCCGGGTCACTTAACCTTATCCTCTGTATAAGCATACCTTGTGCCGACCAGCACTCAACGTGCTAAGCCCGTTCTTGACTAATAATTCAATGCTAGGATATGGTACTAATAAGTCACCCCGAGTCCCTTAGCCCTATCCTCTGTAACCGTACCTGGCGGTTCTGGTTAGCCTAACCAAAACAACCAGCACGCAGTGCGCTATTGTCGACCTTGACTAATAAGCCAATGTTTTTCGACTTGCGCTCAACGCTATTGTTGACCTTGACTAATAAGTCAATGCTTTACGACTAGTGCTATAGTCGACCTTGACTAGTAAGTCAATGCTTTACTCAAGTATATAATGCCAATAGGCATTCATCATATAACAAATATCCATAAATAGAGCACTCAACATGCTTCATCAATAATCGTAGGCATAATCATATTCATGTGCATTCACAGAGGCCAATGCCCAATCGAACTATATTCAACATTCAGGCTAAGCCCAAATGATGTATGTCTCATGTATCACATACTGGGTGTAATTTTCTTACCTTTGGTCCAAGCACAGTTTACCAATAAACAAACCTTCAACACGATCCCGTTTCCGAGCCCCTATCGATAACCTAGTCACAACCATAGTATAGAATCCCATCTATAATGAGCGAGTAAAGGCTTCTGGGTCAAGACCTAGCCTGCGGGACGTCAAACTCTACTAAACTGGGTAGTAGGATCGATCCCGGGGCCTTAGGTTCGAATTCCCATGACTTAAACCCACTTTTGGCTAAAGCTGCCCAAGCATGCCGCAACTTGCCCCTAAGGGTCGCAGCATGCCGCCAGACAGAAACCCCCATGTTTGAAAAATCTAGACACAGGCCGTCGCATGCCCCTAAGCGGCATGCCTCCTAGGCAGAACCGCCTTTGTGCCTTGGGTTCACAAAGGCTGCGGCGCCTAAGAACATGGTCGTGGCATGACCTCGCGACCCTAGGAATCCTCCTTTTTCCTTAGCTAAAACCTTACCATAAACCATCCCAATCAATTCCCAAAACTATAATTAAAAACCCCAAACATTAACAGCACATTAACACCATCAAAACCCAAATTTATCCCACTCAAAACCTCCACCAAAAGCTTAATCAAAGACCTTGAGCTTCAAGCTCAAGAACACCATAAAAACCAAAACTAAATTGAATAAAAACAAAGATTGAAGCTTAGCTCATCTATGGTTTGTATCCTCCTAGCTGCAACTAATCCAATTCCAAAGCCAAGCCTTGAATTCCCTTAGCTTTAGCTTCCAAAACTCCCTAGTTTCCTCAAAAATCAAACCATGAATGGAGGGAAGGAGAGACTAACAATAGAGAGAAAAAACTATGGGAGAACTTCTCTATTTTTGGGGTTTCCTACAGCTGAAGGGAAGAGCGACTAAGTCACTAAATAGGCACAAAAATGACCTAAATGCCCCTAAGGCCAAATTCCTCTCTCACAGCCCCTCAAGGGTAAACTTGTCATTTGCCACTAATCTGATTAATCATAATTAATGTCTCACAAATACTCGTTATTTCTAATATCCTCAAATAATTACCTATTAATTTCCCCATTACTCATTTCCGGTAATGTACTAATCACCCAAAATTCCCCTTGAGTCGCTCCGAGTTAAGTATTGGTCCCGTTGTGACTTTCCCACTAGCTTGCTCCCTAGGATCGTCTCGTGCCGAGTAACCCAAATATATCCACATAATGATATGGTCCCACACATATATCACATATATGCCAAATATACCCATAACCGACAAAATTACGAAAATTGCCCTTCTAATCAGAAATGGGTCCACAGGCATATTTAATACACCAAAACATGCATATCAAGTCTTATTATAATATATCTCACATAATCATATAATGATACACACACACATATATATATCACATAATTTCAATAATTTTCCATCCTGGCCCCCTAATCAAGGCCCTAAGCCTTATTAGATAATTTGGGATGTTACAACTATCCCCTCCTTACAGGAATTTCATCCTCGAAATTTTACCTAAATAGTTAGAGATATAAATCCCGCATATTTGATTCCAGTTCCCAAGTCGCTCCCTCGACCTTACTGTTTCTGTATTATACCTTAACCAAAGGTATAGCTTTGTTCCTCAGAACCTTGTCATTTTTGTCTCATATTTGGACTGGTTGTTCCTCACAGGATAGCTCAACCTCCAACTCTAGATCCTCATAACTCAACACATGAGTCTCATCTAATACATGTTTTCTCAACATTGAAATAGGAAATACATTGTATACGGCCGGTCGTGCCAAAGATAAGGCCAATATATAGGCCACCTGACCGATCCTCTCCAGGATCTCAAACTATCCTACAAATCTAGTGCTAAACTTTCTCTTATCTCCTAACCCTTTACCATGGTGATACTCTAAGGAAGATATAGTCTTCCACTTGGAACTCCACATTCCTGCATTTCAGATCAACATAACTTTTCTATCTACTGAGAGAAGCGTCTGAGCTCTAATCTTTTCAATAGCCTCAATGGTCCTCTAAAATACCTCAGGACCCAGATATTTCCTTTCATCCATCTCATCCCAGTGAATGGGAGATCTACACTTCCTACCATACAACATCTCATAAGGTGCCCCTCCAATAACTGGATAATCCTCTCTGACTTACCATCAGTCTAAAGATAACAACATGTGCTGAACGCCACCTGTATACCTATAACCTTCTATAACCTTCCCTAAAACTTAGAAATAAAGATAGGGTCCCTATACAACAGGATAGATCTCGAAGTCCCATGAAGGCATACTATCTCTCTCATATAGAAATCTGCATGCTGGTCAACTGTATTGCTCGTCCTCATTGACAAAAAAACAAGCTGACTTCAAATACCGATCCATAATAACCTGAACTAAATCACACTGGCCCACTATCCTGGGAAATCCCACCACGAAATCCACTGTGATGTCCCCTTACTTCCACTATTTAATACACAAAGGTTGTAATGGCCTTACGGGTTTTTGATACTCTGCCTTAACCTGCTCACAGATCAGGCACTTTGTCACGTGCTCAGTTACGTCCTTCTTTATCCCAGGCCACCAATATAAAGCTTTCAAATTTTGGTACATTTCCATGGTGCCTGGATGAAGAGAATAAGAGGTAGTATGAGATTCATCCAGAATATTCAGTTTAATCCCATTGTCCATCGAATCCCAAGTCTGATCCTTATACCTCAATAAACTCATGCCTGACACTTTATAGTCCTTAGCTATTCCAGCTAAGACATCCCCTCTAATGTTTCTCATCTGTGGGTCACTCAACTATTTTCTTTACTCCTATCTAAAAGAGTATACTTAAGCGTAATATTGGCCAACTGGCCCACCAGTAACTACTCTAGTTCTGGTCATATATTTCAACTAACATGATGCATAGGCAATCACCTTTTCTGTATATAAGGCAACAATACTTGAGAACTTTTTTCCACAAAACACATGTAATACCATGCCCATCCAAGGAAATTCCTGACCTCTGAGGCGTTCCTTGGTCTTGGACAATCTCTAACTGAGAGTATACCAAAACATCGTCGATATAAACGATCACAAACCAATCCAAATAATCTTTGAATACCTTGTTCATCTATTCATAAAACAACTGGGGCATTAGTCACATCCAAAAGACATGACTAACCATTCCCAGTGCCTATATCTGATATAAAATGCAGTCTTCTACTTATCCTTCTTTCTGATCTTCAGCTGGTAATAAAAAAATCAAAGATCCACCTTGGAGAATGCCATCTTAATCAATAACTAAACCTTTAGTTACTACAACTCTGTTGAAGATATTCAATACAGTCCCTAGACCTGGTTCCATCCTTGGCACCAACATAATCACCATTCTATCTCTTTGTGTAAAGGTAATCCTGCCAAATCCCTTGTAAATATCCAAAAACTCATAGACTTATCCAATCTGTCATGGTCCCACTGACATGACCTAAGTGGTGTCCACCACACTAGCTAAGAGTCCTATGCATCCTTCTACAATAAGTCTCTAGCTCTAAGTACAAATGTCATAAGTATATATGGTCCATGCGCAGTCCCAACAAATACAAGGGTTTCTCACTCTCAAGCCCAAGGGTTACCATCTTTTCCTTACAATCTATCATTGCTTCATACTTTACTCACCAATCCATATCCAGGATCATATCAAAGTTGGTCATAACTAACTCTATCACATCAACTGATGAGTCTTTTCCCACAATAATCCAACCCATCTCTTAAAATTGCCAATAGGGTACCAAATTCTCATCACATCATAACGACATCATCCACATACTAAGTCTATGCCTCTACTTAATGCAGCAAAACAAAGAACAACATGGCACCAAAACCAATCAGCATAATATAAGAATCAGAGCTAGGAAGCTGACCTGTCATTACTAAGGGACTAGCCTCAGCCTCTGACTCTAACTGCGTCAGAGCGAACACTCGAGTTAGAGTCGAGCTATCCACCCTCTTTGGTTTCTCCTTCCTCAATTCTGGGCAATCCCTCTTGAAGTGCCCAACGATCCCACATAAGAAACATGCCTTTGCTCAACATTCTCCCAGATGACATTTCTTACACCGAGTGCATTCTAGGTAAAGTTTCAAATCCTCATCTCTCCCTGATGGCTTATCTGAGCACTTTGAAACCTCTTTTGTAATCCAGAAGTACTAAATACATTATTAGCTTTTCTTTCCTGATCTATGGGAAAGTACTGAATACATTCTGGGTAAAGTACTGAATACATTATGAGTAAAGTACTGAATACATTGTCTCTACCTGATCCAATAAATGGAGGTATCACTGCCGTAGCTCCGCGCTCTCCGGCATTCTCCTTCCAAATCTCATTTCCTGTGCCCTCAACAATAAGGGCCTTCCCTACCATCTGAGCATTGGTAGAGATCTCATGTACTGGGTTGATTCCAACGTCCTGAGCTATTTTTGAAATCAATCACTGGATAAATCGCTACTTCCGAGCTTTATCTGTGGGTACCATATCAAAAGCAAACTTGGCCAACCCATCGAAATCGTTAACATACTCTATTACTGTGGCATTTCCCTAACCAGGTTCAGAAATTCATTTGTCTTAGCAGTCTTAACTACATCACAGTAATATCTTTCATTAAACAACTGCCTAAATTATTTCCACGTCCGGGCATCCTTTCGCAATAGATATGTAGCATAGATCACCCTATTGTGACCTACCACCCCCATACTGTCGAGGATGGAACTGATCATGCCCATCCATTGCTCAGCTCATAATGGATCTAGGGCTCCCTAAAATACTGGAGGGTAATATTCCTGAAATCTTTCACATAGAAATTCCCACTTGTTCTCAACCCTAGGTTGAGCCAATACTGGTGCCACTCCTTGTATAGCAAAGGAAGAGGTGTTCCCTGACATAACCTATTCTTTAAAACACCTAATCTCTTCCTCTTTCCTTTGTAATCTTAATTGCATATCTATTAACACCTGCTGCCAATTCAGAGGGGTAGGCGGAGGGCTCAAGCCCTGGCTATAATTCTCAGCCTCAATATAACCAACACCGGGTCCCACTAACTGCCTTAGGTACATAACCTCTGACTTGGTCTGCAGTCAATAACTTGACCCATTAAGCATGATGTGCACATTCAAAAGCCTTCCCATGGAAAAAAAAACCGCACCACATTCACATAGCACTATGGTACTAAAACACATGCCCGCAACATTCATGCATCAATCAATAACCCCTCCTCTTGCCAACAAAATTGCATGTTCTTAACACTAGCATTCAGATAACACATTCGTATATTCACTAAGCAGATAGTCACATAATCATATCAATATTCAAGGGTTAGGCTGTAACGCCCTGGATAACCAAGACCGTTACACTGTGTGTTTAAAATAGTGCAAGACTTGCTAGCCAAGTCATTCAGACAAAGTGTAAACTCTATACCTTCATCAGAGTAAGAATAAAAAAGATTTTTGTCACAAACAGGCTATTTTCATTAAAAATAACGGTTTAATCCATGGAGACTCAAAACAAGGTTTAGGTGTCCTAGTTACAACAAATTCCAGAAGTTACAAATAGTTCAAGCCACTCTAATGGCAAAATATACATTTTAGGTTTCCGTTCCTGTACAATTTCTCGACCGTGGCGGCCGAGCAGCTGACAGTGTACACCTCGCCCCCAGAGCTCTCCAACTCATGGTTGATTCAGCCTACCCTTGCCTTTACCTGCACCACGTAGCACCCGTGAGCCAAGGCCCAGCAAGGAAGCATAATAACATAGCAAGATCAGCAACACTTATCAAATATTTCACAATGCTCAACCAGGAATTCAATATTTCATAACATTTATCCAGTCAGTAATAACAGTTTGTCATCCAAACAATCAACCAACTACATTCATAACACAATATTCACATTCATAATCAATAGATTGTCAAATCCATCAAATAACATTCAGGGTTGGCGCCCTTAGTCGCACCCTCTATTTAACACACTGTCTTCGGCTCATTAGGGCCGCCCCCAGTGTAATACTCACTGACTCCGGCCAGCTTAACCGAGCTCAGTGATAAATAAGTTGCCTCAGCTACCAGTGGCCGAGCCGCGCCCCAGTGCGCAAATATTGATTCCGACACCCTTAGGCCGGTAATCGCATGTCCCATGGCATAATAACACCATCTCACGACATGATATACAAATGTAGGGAGCTCTTAGTCCCATCGTGTCCACATGGTTAATCACATTCACATAACAATGCATACAAACATAGGGAACACTTAGTCCCATCCTAACCACATACTCAGGTGCAGCTTCCTTACCTTTTAATTCACTAGCTTTGATCACTTGACTCCTTGAGCACGATCCCCCTCGAGCCCTAGCGCTTACCTAATCACAATCATGGCCAAAGTCATTAAAAATCCCCAAGTTCAAAACCTAGCCCCGGGGCCAATCCCGAGCCCCCGGGAAGTCCTAGTTCCACCAAACAAGGTGGTGGAACCAAACCCCAAACCTTAGGTCAAAAACCCTTGCAAACAACTCTAAAATCCACTTCAGGAAGCAGGGTAGCGCTACAGCGCTCATGGGAGGGCGCTACAGCGCTACAGACAGAAGCCAAAGTCCCCTCAGCAAACTTGGCCTAGCGCTACAGCGCCCAAAGGCTAGCGCTGTAGCGCTAGTCACAGACAGACTTACACCAATTTTCCCCCTCTGCGATTTTCTCGAACCAACTCGAACCAAAACTCTTCCAACTCCTTCCCAATCTCAAAAACAACCTCATGACCATAATCCACTCATCCCAAGCACCCCAAACATCTAGAACTCAAGCACATGCATCCACAAACTCAGAATTCACCATAGCCACTCCTAAGCTCCAAAACTCAATCAAATCCAGCTGAACAACAAAGTTAGAGTTTAGGCTTTATACCTTTGATAGAATTTCGACCACAAGCTGTCTCCTCAGTCTTAAGCCTGAATTCCCTAAAGTTCCATCCAATTCAACTTAGCACCATAGCTCAAAAACCAGAAACAAAAACCAAACCAGCAACTGAAGAGATTACAGAACCTTACCTCAAGTGATGGCCTAATCTTGCTAAACCCTTGCCAAATCCTCAATCTTTGCTCAGTAACCTTGTGGCTTAATTGGACTAACTTTCCTCTGAGTTTTACTCTAGAAACCCTCAAGAAATTGGTGAAGAAAACATAAACCGACTTAGAGAATACAACTCTGTTTTCCCTTCCTTTTCTCTTTTCTTTCTTTTCCTTATTTCCTTTCTTCCAGACTTCTTTTACTTTCTACAATCCCCACTAACATAAAGCCCTGGTATTATTTAACTTCTGTAAGCTAAATTACTAGTATGCCCTCCCCATTAAGTCTTTACCCTTTAATCCACTTAAGGGCATTTTAGTCATTTTACCCAATTCCCGCTAACTCCTCGAGTGTCTCTAACATTTCCCGCTTAATTCCCGATACCTAACTAATCTCCAATTATATTTCTCAATGTTAAAAACAATAGACTCCAATATGCTCACTAAGTTCCCATTTATACCCCTAGGCTCACCCCGAGCCGGGTATAAATCCCCGCCATGACTTTTCGCCACTTTGCTCGCTAGGATCGTCTCGAGTCACAGATCACAAATATATCCACATAATAATGTGGTCTCAACATTAGCCTACCAGTATACACACAAATACACAATTACGCTCTCAATGAGCCAAATTACCATAATACCCTCACATCAGAGTATATAGTCCCATGCATGCCTTTATCATCATAT